>NC_138748.1:2741928-3341928 GCF_965113315.1 Podarcis vaucheri
ATGAGAAACTGGGAAAAACCAGAATTGACAGATTGACTCATTCCTACTTCCTACTAACCATGCTCTGGAAGTCAAGATCCATCCCAGGGACGTAGTGTGGGGAGGGCTAGGGGGCTGGAACCTGGGGCGCATGATTTTGAAGGGGCATGAGCCAGGTGCTCCCAGGCAGGGATTTGCAGCCTTGCTTGCTGCTGGAGGTCTGTGGCCCTCGGAGCCTGGCCTAGCCTTGCCACCCCAACCCCGCCCCCTTGCTGAATGGCTGCCTGCCAGGGCCAGGAGTGGGTGAGCACCCGCCAAAGGTAGCGTGGGCCACCTGGGCTCTCCCCTGCTTGGGCAGGTGGTCCAGCATGGCCCCGTGAACCCTCAGTGTCCTGTGCCTGCCCGGCAGCAGCAAGGGCTGGGCTGGCATGGCAGGTGTCGTTCACCCTCCACTCCCAGTTCTACCCCACTTGCTGCCTGCGCAAATGACCCTCTGGTGCCTGGTGCACCACCACTCTACTCCTTCCCACTCATTTTCCCCTTCTTCAAAGTGTTTGCCTCCTCTCAACTGTTCCTCATGCTAACCATGGTTTTGCATTATTTGTGCCCTGGCAAACACCATGATCAATGCAAAACAGGATCTATCATAAACCAGTGACTGAAACCACAGTTTGATGTAGAGTTGTTAACCATGATTATAAAGGTTCCTGGTTTTCATTAACCATGTTCTGTGTTGGCATACATGGGAACCAGCAGAGGACCTTGTCGGGAGTGTCGCCCGCCCTGTGGAACACCCTCCCATCAGATGTCAAGGAAATAAACAATTAACTGATTAACATCTGAAGGCAGCCCTGTTTAGGGAAGTTTTTAATGTTTGATATTTTATTGTGTTTTTAGTATTCTGTTGGGAGCCACCCAGAGTGGCTGAGGAAACCCAGCCAGATGGGAGGGGTATTAATAATAATAATAATAATAATAATAATAATAATAATAATAATAATAATCTTTCCCTGTAATTTTTAATGCAGATAACTAATACAGGCTATTTCCACCCAGTATAATTCTTTTTCCCCCACCCAGTATAATTCTAAATAAAATTTAGTTGTATACCAGCAGCCTGGTGCGATGGTCATAGACAGGACATTTTAAAAATATAACCCCTTTCCTGAGAAACTTGGTTTTGTACAACAGCTCAGCTGGATTTTCCAGTCAAAGAGGATTAAAGCACCTGTGAGTTCATACTGACTGTAATGACAGTTAGAATCCATTGTGTCACTGATCCACAGCAGGCAGGAGCGTTCCAGGCACTTTTGGTTAAAGTATCAGTAACTTCAAAGGGTTCTTATATTAGTAATTATTTCACATACAGGGCTGTGTTAGCACAAAATCTCTATTGGTGCAATGGCAATACTATGTCATTGAATCACTAGGTGAAAATACAAAGCTATCAGCTGACAAACACTCGAATCTGGACACTTTCCAGAGGTACTTACAACAGTCATACCAGTACTGACCAGTGGAAATTTTTTAAATGGTGGAGGTTGCAATGACAAACCCAAAACCACACCTTCAAGGATATCTCCTATTCCCCCCCCCCCAAAAAAAAAAGCCATCTGATGACACTGGGACGCCATCTTTGTAGGAATCATGAAAATAATAAAGATATTGTGATCACCACAATTGAACTCTTCCTCCCTTTGTCATAAGCCTGGTTCCCATGCTGCCTGACAGCACTCACCCATACAGAAACGTCTGGCCATAGGCCTTAGCTTGCCAGAAACACAGATGTGTATCAGGCCATTTCTCATGCAGCTGCTAATGGCACCTTTGAAAACATCTCAGTGAGTTTCCTGCGGCCCATCTCATTCCACTGCCTTTCTGTCTGCTGGGTGTGGATTCTCGTAAAAGAAGCTTATAGGCTCAGCAGGCCAGTTGGATCCTTTGGAAAGGGACCGCCCTCCTGCATATGCTTCTACGTGAATGTTTGAGTTATGGGTTGTGTGTGGCTGCAAAAAATGAGCTCTGTCAAAGCAGAGGTGCAGGTTTCAGGATGGAAAACCCAGAACTGTAAATTTCTGCTTTGAAGAACAACACTGGTCCCTTGTCATGATCAAAATATAGCAGGCCAGGGTGCCGTCTAGCCTAATCTATGAATCAAGGTGGAGTCAGGCAGAAGCGAAGCCTGAGAGAATTGTGTGGGTCGTGGGCAGAGCCTAGTAGAATCTGGCAGGCCAAGAGGCTGGGATGTTTGCAGAAAGCCAAGTTGTTTTAATATAATATTTTAGTTATAATTTTGGTATGGTATTGTTTTCTTTGTTGTTTACTGTGGGTTGGTTTCTGCAAAGACATTTGAAATGACACTTGTTCGTGGATTTATTGATGAACAAATCAATGTATTTGTCATTGTCA
Organism: Podarcis vaucheri; assembly: GCF_965113315.1. Taxonomy (NCBI): domain Eukaryota; kingdom Metazoa; phylum Chordata; class Lepidosauria; order Squamata; family Lacertidae; genus Podarcis; species Podarcis vaucheri. Next base: position 2,744,317 of record NC_138748.1, read on the forward strand.
GATTGGCTCTGACGTTTACCGGCTTTTTGTGCTCAGTACTGGTAATTTGCCAGAATGCAGACTTGCTGCATGGACTGCTGAAAGGAGCTGGCAATGGCAACCCTTGAGATACCGTGATTATGATGCTCCTCTGGTCTGGCATCCCTGCCCACCCTTAAGAGAGTCTCTTCCCCAGAGAGCGGCTGGAAGTGGGAAGGCAGAAAAAGGCCCTCCTTTCCTCCCACTCTGCAGTTTCTTAGGCGCATAGCTGTCAGCTTTTCCCTTTTCCTGCAAGGAATCCTATTTGGAATAAGGGAATTTCCCTTAAAAAGGGGGGGAAAGTTGACAGCTATGCTTAGGCACCGTAGTGCTCCCAGAGCTCAGAAACTGCTCATGCTAATGAAACTCCCTGTTGCAAAATGCTCCTAGAACAATGGGAGTCTCGAACCCTGTGCGCGTGGGCAGGCGGCCCAGCCTGGTGGGGTCGCTCTGGCAGCGGTGCTGGCGAGGGCTGGGCTGAAGGTGTCCACAAGGGTCCTGGCTCTGGCACTACAGCTATGGGAGGTTCTTCTGGGAGCTCCTGTTCCTCCGTGGTCTCCTGGTTTCCAGCAGCAGACTCAGAGGCCTGTGCCTGGCCTGGCTCCTTGATGCTTGCTGGGCTCTGGAGTCGAGACTACTCTTCCATTCTGCTTGCGCCACTGCCTTGCTCCCGTGACTGAGGGGGCCAGCACTGCGTGACATGCACAAATGACACCAGCACACTGCGCGATGTGCTGACGACGTCAGTCTTGCATATCATGCGACGTGCTAACGTGTTGCGTGCATGCAGCACAGGCTGCATGAGTAAGGTGAGCATGTCATGCAGCTTGCATGCATGGCCGCTGCAGGGGTTTTTTTTGGGGGGGCGTCCTGCTGCTTGAAAATTTTGTGGGCCCTCAGCCCCCTCCCCCCTGATTGCACCTATGGCCACAGGAGAACCTTTATTAAGTGCTCAGCAGTCAAAGGTTGGTGCTTTAAAAGAAAACACAACAGTGGAGGGATTTATAATCTAGCCTGTTGAAAAGCTTCATCGTGTTCTGGGCCAAAACAGCTACCTTTATTTACAGTGTACTTTTGCGTTTAAAAAGATGCACTTTCATACTGTAGAGGGCAGTGTTACACAACAACACAAGGGGGCCAATTATCTTTTTACTATGTTAAAGGAGCTCTCTGGTCTAAGAGACAGATAAAAACGCCACTGCACAGCCTGCTCCCACAAAAGCTGTAGTTACTGGCACACTAGTAAGACAAACTGAAACGGAAGTTCTAGGGAGTAACTCACATCTTACAAAAAATGAATTCGGATCCTGCAGACTTCAAGCTCACATAGTAATTTTTCTTTTCTTTTTTAACATGGATGCAAACTTTAAGCTTGTTATATAGGCAGGTTCTTTGTAAGTTTTTTTTTCTTTTCTGCAGAATATTCCCTGTGACTCAGATCAAACTGAAGAACTGTCTTCACTATTTACTCTGTTGCTAACCCAAGCTCTGTTTTGAGAGACAACTGGCTGTTTCTCCTCCTCTAACAAACATTGTTCTTTTTCCTCTTAATCCTCTTAATCCCCGAGGTTAGTTTATTCTTGCAGAGCAAGAATGGTTCTTGCTTTCTTTGCATGGTGTAGAAGAAGAAGAAGAAGAGTTTGGATTTGATATCCCGCCTTTCACTCCCTTTAAGGAGTCTCAAAGCGGCTAACATTCTCCTTTCCCTTCCTCCCCCACAACAAACACTCTGTGAGGTGAGTGGGGCTGAGAGACTTCAAAGAAGTGTGACTGGCCCAAGGTCACCCAGCAGCTGCATGTGGAGGAGTGGAGACACGAACCCGGTTCCCCAGATTACGTGACTACCGCTCTTAACCACTACACCACACTGGCTCCTGGCAAAAGAAGTTCACAGGGTTACATCTCCTGCATGCCATTCCCATGCACCCCTCACAGACCCTCCAAGTGCCCCTCTTTTCCAGGGACAGTCCCAGATTTACAGAAGCTGTCCCGGTTTCTCAATTGATCCTGGAATGTCCCTCTTTTTCTTAGGACGTCCCTATTTTCATCAGAGAAATCTTGGAGCGTATGCCCTACCAGCCTCCCAAGATGATTCCACCTCTTCAAACCCCCCCCCCCGCATGGATTTCTACCTACTTCCTTCCTTTTCCCCAGAAAACCATTTGCCAAAACCCCAAACCTTCTTCCTGTCCCCTTGGTAACCTCTGTTTTACACAGACCTGGGGGGGGGGTCCTCTTAAGGTGAGGGTGTCTCTTGTGTCATCATGACTTACACTGAATTAGCCCTGCCATACCAGTTTGTACAGGTTACACCCAGGAGAACAGCTGCAGCTGCAGCAAATATTAGCTGAATTCTGACATTGATTCATTTATTGGGTTGGGGGGGGTTCCCTCTCCCCAAACTTGTAATGTACATTTATAGCCTAGCCCACTTTTGCCTCTGGCATGTGGTCCCCTGGAAGTGTTGATATTGCAGAGTCCTTTGCACAACGGAATGATGAACAGTACGTGCCACATGCTTAAAGTTGCTTTATTTTCAGTTCAGAGTTGAGAAATTACAAACATGCATCTTGCCTCTGCTGGAGCAGAGAAGCAACCGTCCATCTCTTCGGAATAAAGAACACCGAGAGAACAGTGAAAAACAGGAAACCAGTGTACGTCACATCCAGCTTCCCATTCCCGTGTGAAAACCCAACAGTACTCTGACTGTGGAATGTAAACATTGTCTCGTGACAAGCACTTCGCTGCACAGTGAAGAGAGCTGAAACTAACATCCTCCCCCTTTCTGTGAACATCACTGGGCAGCGTGTTCGTACAATATCAGTACAAACCCAACTTCTGTACATAGGTACAGTGTTGATCCCTTGATACAATCTTGGACAATACATCAGCAGGAATTTCATTACCTGGCATATAGGACACCGTTACGAGTCCCTTCTGAATATGTTCCCTAGCATGTTGCAACTTCAATTGCAAGTGCTTCGTGCTTTGCTTACAACCTTCCGAATTCAGCAAAGCCAAACATGCTTTGTTGTCCTGGTAAACCTGGATTGGACATTTGACAGGAATTTTCATGTCTTTGCACAATTGTAACAACCATTCACAATCCTTAAGTGAATAAGACAGTGCATTCAGTTCAGCTTCACAAGTACTTAAGCTAATTGTTGTTTGCTTCTTGCATGACCAATCAAATAGACCCTGATTGTACATGTAGCAAACTCCAGACGTACTTTTCCTGTCTGTAGTGTCACTTCCAAAACTTGCATCTGCAAAAATCTCAAGACCACCAGACTTCTGATTGTTAAATCTCAGTCTGTAATGCATAGTGCCTTTCAAATAGCGTGCTATGCGTTTCAGAGCTTTCCAATCCTTAACAGCAGGATTGTTAACTTGTCTGCTTAGCAAATTACAGCTAACAGCAATGTCAGGTCTTGAACACCTGGCAATGAAGTTTAGCTTTCCTAGCACACTTCTGTATAGTGTTGTGTCAGAAAATGCTTCTTCAGTGTCTTCTACCTGATAACCTGTTGTCATCGGTGTGTCTACAGGGTTAGCATCCATCAGGTTTAGTTTGCTTAACACATCAGCAATTTTCCTTGACTGGTGTACTAGAATGTTACCACTTTGATCTTTCTCTATTTCCAGAGATAGGTAGTTGTTTACCTCACCAAGATCTTTCATGTCAAAGTGCTCTTTCAGTTGAGCTAGGGCGTTATTGTACATTGTGACATCTTTCCAAAAGAATAAAATATCATCAACATAAAACAAACAATACAGTTTCTTTTGCCCCTCCTCTTTGACAAATACACATGGATCAGCTTTCCCTTGCTGAAAACCTAGAGAAAACAATGCTTCAGTGAGTTTAGTGTGCCAACACCGTGCACTTTGTTTGAGACCATAAAGGGACTTTTTCAGAGCACAAACAAATCCCTGTTTTACCTGTACGCCATCAGGTGGAAGCATATAAAGTGATTCACCTAGAGATCCGTACAAAAACACTGTATTCACATCGTGGTGACTAATGTGTAGATTCTCCTCTGCAGCTAGCTTGAGCATAAGCCTAATGCTCTCATATCTCACTGTGGGTGAGTAGGTCTCGTGATAGTCTTCACCTGGTACCTGTGCAAAACCTCTGGCTACCAATCTGGCTTTGTGTCTGACTATCTTGCCATTTTGATCAGTCTTCGCTTTGAAGACCCATTTGCTTCCAAGCAGTTTCATTCCTGGAACTACTGGAACTAGCTCCCAAGTTTTGTTCTTTTCTAAGGAATCAAGCTCAGCCTTCATAGCATTTAACCATGGCTCAGCTTCCTTAGAATCCAAATCCTGGATTTCTTGGAAACTTGAAGGTTCAAATACCTTCTTGGAGCTTTTAACAGCTGCTACTGCTGTCTTAGCAAATTCATCAGCAAATCTCTTTGGAGGTCTGCCTTTTGTGGCTCTTTGTGACCTGCGAATTAGCCTTTGGTCTTCAACACTCTCCTCTTCCTTCTTAGGAGAAAAGTGACCTATTGTGAACAATGGTTCTTCCAGTTCCTGATCAGAGCTTTCAGAGGGTCGCATAGAGGCTTTCGCACTCTTGAAATCCTCTGAAGTATCCGATTCAGTTTCAGACTCAGAATCAGAACCTTCATCAGTGGGTGTGGGTTGCTGTTGCTTATCCTCAGTCTCATCACTGTCATCAGGATAACATTGGAAAATTCCCACATTCTCCCCCCACTTGGCATTGTACTCAACACTTCTTGTGAGCTTAATTGTCTTAGAGCCAGTCATCATTATTCTGTAAGAACCTTTCTGATAACCTAGAAAGATACCATGCAAACCACGCTTGCCTAACTTGGAGCTTTGTGGTGAGTGAATCCACATGTCAGAACCAAAAATTTTCATGTGTTTGATGTACGGTTTCTTGCCAAACATCTTCTCATACGGGGTACAACCAATCGCTGAAGATAACCTGCGATTGTAACTGTAAACAAAACATGAGAGAGCTTCGGCCCAATAACTCTCTGGAAGATTGGCATCATGCAGCAAGGTTTTTAACCCTTGAAGCAATGTCTGATTTGCCCTTTCGCAAAGTCCATTCTGCCATGGCGAGCGAGGACTGGACAAATCGTGTTGAATTCCTTTCTCAGTCAGAAAAACTTCAAACTGCTGAGAAGTGAATTCTCCCCCGCGATCTGTGAAAAGAATTTTTATCTTCTTACCATGCACATTTTCCAACCAAGCACAGAATTCCTTGAACCTTGGAAAAGCCTCTGATTTCTGCTTGAGATTATACACGTAAATATACCTGGAAAATGCATCAATGAGAACCATGAAGAACCTATTGTCACCCAAAGAGGGCGATAGTGGACCAACTAAATCAGCATGAACAACCTGGTATGGTTCTGTAGCTTGCCTACTAGACACCTTACCTTTCGCAGCCATTTTCACCTTGTTTGCTGCGCATGCTTTGCACTTCATGTGGTACCTGCAGGGTTTAATAGTCATACCTTCAACCAAGGTAGGCATTTTAGATACTGCCTCAAAATGCAAATGACCAAATTTCCTGTGAAAATCATGAATACATCCTGCATGCAAACTTTTGTTTGAACCTGCAATGCAACAAGTCTCATTCTGCACAACATCATCATAATACAAAATAAACAAACGATCAACACATTCAGCATGCAATACATAATCGTCTTTCTTTGTGATGGTGCATTTCTTGTTCTTGAAAGAAACGTCAATGTTGCGTTCATTCAGCTGCATCACACTTAGAAGATTGTGTGTGGCATCTGGAACATACAGTACATCCTGTATTTCTAAGTCCAAACTGTGAAGAACAACAGTTCCGTAGCCTTGACTGGGGATCGTGTGGTCATCCGCCTGGTGAATCGCACCTTCCTGCGGTGTAAAAGACACGAACAGTCTCTTATCGTTGCACATGTGGTGGGTAGCTGCTGAATCAACAACGAAGAAAGATCTAGACGTCTTCTGGACCTTTGCGACCTTTGGAGTGAAGCGTGAGACCATTGCCTTGTGCTGCGTTGTCCTGGACACCGGACCTTTGCCTTTGCTTTGGCCTTTTCCACGCGATGAACTTCCGCTGCGCTGCTCTGTCTTGGCCTTGGGATATTTGCATTCCCTCTTCATATGGCCTAGACGTCCACACGAGTAGCATTTCACTGCCTTCAAAGCTTTGGCGCCCTCTGGTGGTTCCACTGCACTCTGGGATGACGTCTGTGAAGACTCCCCCTTATCCATGCAGCTAGCACCCCGGCGATCTGCTTCATTCTGAATCACGGCAGTAACATAGGCTACTGTGAGCTGAGCAGTTGGTTGAACAGCAATCTGAGTGGCAACGGACTCCCAACTTGGACCCAAAGAATGTAGTATCATGAAGGAATACACAGCCTCTGGAAAGTTGAGTCCTCTCTGTTGCATCTCATGTCTCAGATTCTGCATCTCCATCAGGTGTTTACGCACATCTCCACTTTCAGCAAGAGACATACCATGCAGCTTGGCATAAAAATACATTGAGGAACCAGCTTCTGTCCTCAAGTGAGCCTCTCTTAAAGAGTTCCAAATTTCTCTGGCTGTGGTCTTTCCACGCAACAGACAGAGCTCTTCTGGGGATACTATCAACGTAAGCGTTCCCCTTGCTTTGGAATCCTTAGCAGCCCATTCAGCTGTAATTGGAGCTGGGGGGTTGTCTGTAATAACATTAAACAGACCTTCTTTCCGCAGAATTGCCTCTGCATACTGCACCCACGCCGTGTAATTTTTCTTATTTAGCTTAGGAATTCCAAAAGCCTCAGCCAGCTTTGCTTTAGCCATCATTGCTGCTTTAAACAAGCTGCGTCACATTTACAGCAGCGTCCAAAAGCACTTGTGAAAAGTACTTTCGCTTTCTCTTCCATCAAGCATGTGAGCTTGTGTCTCATAGCCTTTATCGCGGCAAAACGGCTTTAAAAGTACAAAGTCCAGCCATAAAGCTATAAATTATAAGCTGGCAGGCTGCCAGGCTGCTCCGGGCAGCATGAGCACATACCTTCATCAATCAAACTTGACGCGCAGAGCAGATAACGCGATCCGTTCCTCTGTACCTCTGCCGGCATTCTTCAGTTTGATTTACGTCTTTCTGGGCCCGGAACCAAAATGTTGATATTGCAGAGTCCTTTGCACAACGGAATGATGAACAGTACGTGCCACATGCTTAAAGTTGCTTTATTTTCAGTTCAGAGTTGAGAAATTACAAACATGCATCTTGCCTCTGCTGGAGCAGAGAAGCAACCGTCCATCTCTTCGGAATAAAGAACACCGAGAGAACAGTGAAAAACAGGAAACCAGTGTACGTCACATCCAGCTTCCCATTCCCGTGTGAAAACCCAACAGTACTCTGACTGTGGAATGTAAACATTGTCTCGTGACAAGCACTTCGCTGCACAGTGAAGAGAGCTGAAACTAACAGGAAGATGGCCAGGAGGGAATGTGGCCTCTGGCTGGAAGAGACCTGGCCCCCGGTGGTGGGCGTTGCGAGCTGTTCAGGGGCCCAAGCTAAACTGGGTGAAGGCGCCTTACTCACTGGGGTGGGGGTCACCGGAAGGCGCTGCTGGCCTGCTCTCTGCTGTACTTCAGCATCACCTGTGCAGATACAGGAGGTAGGTACTGGCTCAGCAGGAGCTAGGTAACAATGCAATGTTCTGATGGGGACCACGCTGCAGGGGGCACCAAAATTAGTGTCACACAGGGCGCTGCTGACTGCTGAATTTTGAGAGCCCAAAGTCTACCACTGCTATCGTTCTGGCCTGGCTCCATAGTCTGAGTAACTTGATGCTCAGGTAAAGTCTGAATTTCTTTTGCACAGCCTAAACCCACTGGCTCCCCAGTCTGCTTGCTTGCCTGCCTGCAACTCTCCATATCATTGGCCAACTGCCCTTCGCCTTCTTCTGGTACTGACTGGACCTCCTGCCTTGTATTCTCCTGCTCCATCTCCACCCCACCAGCCCTGGCGCACCACCCAGGCAGTTCCATCTCCCACAGCAGGAAGCAGGGACAACTCAGCACAGTTGATGCAGTGGATCTAGTACACAGACTTGTTTCAGGATACCCAGAAGACCCTTAGAATGGTGCAGATTGTCTCTGGTCCTCATTCCTCACAATCCTCTCCATTCCTGTATCAACGGGCTCTAAATCACATCTGGTGATAATGGCGGAGGCCTGTGCGATTGGTTTGACCCTGGCTGCTGAAGTGACCCATTGTGACATTGTTCTAGTGAAGCAGAATTTGTGCTCAATGACAGGTTCTTATTACATACAGGGATACATCACACATTTTAAAATTTACACACAAGCCAAATGTTTGTGTTTACGCAACCTGGACCCCTCCTGATTATCTACATGTACGATGAACACTTTTACAAGAGCAAGTATCTTCCCAGCAGGCTGCTGCTCCGGCCTCAGCAGTGCCTCTGCTGGCTTGGTCATGTCTGCAGAATGGACGATGGCAGGATCGCCAAGAACATGATCCACAGAGAGCTGGCTTCAGGCACCAGGCCCATCGGCAGACCAGATCTGCATTGCAAAGAGACCTGCAAACGTGGCATGCAGACAACCACAATACCCGGAGACTGACAGTCAGGTTGTGCATCCATAGCAGTGACCAGAGGAGGACGACCACAGGGAGGAGCCCACAGAGAAGAAACGCCCAGGTGCACCTGCAGCAGCACAACTGGACACCTTCACCTGCCCCGGCTGCAACAAAACAGGTCTCTCCCATATCAGTCTCTACAGCCACAGAAGGCGCTGTCACCTGACAGTTTGACTTCACCCCCAAAGGCACACTCCTCCACTGTCTCCCAAGACAGACAGAGGCCATTACCATATACTCTAATCTGTCACAACCAGTTAAGCTCAATGGGAATGCCACACTATTCTGTGGAGAGATGTAGCTGTTACAACCACCAGCTTGACCCAAGCAGCATCCTGCATTTGGCAAGTGTGGACAAGTCTGCCTGCTAAGCTGTCTGTCATTTGCAATTGTGTTATGAAGCACAAAAGGTTGTGCTGATGTAACTGACTCCTTGGTGGATAGCATGCTTTTAAAAGGATGTGTCATTCTGCCAAATTCTGCATGACATAACAGCCTTGGACATGCCACTACAAAGTCCCTGGGGATGCTGGCTGATGCTGAAGGAATCCATGGAGCAACCTCATACCGAGGCAGCAAACGAAGAGAGCCTATACTTCAGGAGGGGGGAACAACTCTGGTTTGGCATGCTGGATCACAAAGTGCCCACACTCATGGACCACTCCTTGTAGACTGCCGTGCCCACCCACCCGTTAATCACCTGGTGACTGCTGGAAAGCTGCAGAGCTCCCATTCAAATAGTGCTGAATGCAATCCCCATCATAAAGGAGCTGATGGGAGTGTAGTCGTAGCCTGGGGCTCCCGATTGTTCATTTTGAAGTGGTTTTGTTTAAATTAAGCGTTGAATGCAAGCTCCAGAGCAAGGATTCAGACATCTTATCAAATCCAGCTTCCTGAGATTCTTCAACTGGAGATGCCAGGATTGAGTTGGGGGCCTTAAACTCAAAGGGCTTTATTTAAAAATATTTATTTCCTACTCCCCCCCCTAAGGAGATAATAACAGTAACCCCCCCCCAACCTCCCCATGACAATATAAAACAATAGATGGCACAACAGCCAAAATATTTCAGTCTATCTGGATTTTCATGGCATGGACCCTGAGAAAGAAATGGAACATTATTTCACAATTCTCCCCAGCCTTGATGTGGTCAGTGCAGCCTTGCTAGGCTTAGGGCTGATTCACACATGCATGTTCATCATTTGAGGACCTCTTGCTCAGTGACCTAGGAGGCTCCTTTATACCTGGTCAGACTATTTGTTCCTCTAGTATTGTCTATTCTGACTGGCAATAGCTCTCCAGGGTCACAGTCAAGAGTTTTCTTTTTTTTAAAAAAATGATATTTATGAAAGTTTCAAAAAAGGTTACAAAAATAAGAAAAAGAATTAAGAAAAAAAGAAAAGAAAAAATACAAAATACAGAAAAATAAAAACAAATCAATCTTTCCATGTCTTGTCTTTCATTTACTTGTTTCCCTGACCTCCTCACACCTCCCTTTTTTGTATTCCAGTTCAGTTAGTTAATTCAGCAAATCCTTTCCCTCTTTGTTTTTATCCTAATCCTTTAACTTAATATATTGTAACTTTGGATTCTCACCTGTTAACAAACCATTTTTACATACTCCTTTGTAACAGTGCTGCTAAAACCACTTAGCTTCATTCTGACATCATTCTAACATTCATACAGTTTGTAGTGTTTTTGTAAATAGTCTTTAAATTTCTTCCAATCTTCTTCCACTGACTCTTCTCCCTGGTCTCAGATTCTGCCAGTCATTTCCGCCAGTTCCATGTAGTCCATCACCTTCATCTGCCATTCTTCCCGCAGAGTCAAGAGTTTTCAAATAATTAAACACATCCCTTTAAAAGCAGTGGTGCCACAAAATGACAGGACTTTGCTGCCAGGGCAGGGATTAGCCTTGTTGCTTTTGCCACATTTCTTTTTAAAGGACACCCATACAATTAAGGAGCACAAAGTCTCAACTGGTAAATAAATGAAAACAAAAGAGCAAAACAGGCAATTGCTTGTTGCAGGATACTTGCTCCTGGTCTCTGCATTGCCACGGGCATCGTGGACACTTGCGCGCCCGGCAGCGGGGAGTCCGCCTTGCGCCAAGCCGAAGCAGCATTCTGGAGCTTCACAACAGAACTGCTGCAAGGAGGAAAGATGGTTGGATCCTTTGTAACAAAGCAGTAGGTTCTGCACAAATGAGGAAGCTCTCCCCAAAATAACATGGGAAGGGCAAGCCCCCGCTTTTCTTTTTCCCCTGCCCTCGCCGCCAAGGCTCCATCGGACTGATCTCACTGCTCCGCCCTTGGCTCCCTCTGGCGGGGGCGCCCTGTCGCACCTCTCCCAAAAGGTCCCGGGACCACAGCCCCACAGCCCCCTTAGATGGGCTTAAATTAACTAATTGCCCGCCTGCAAACCTTACTGGTAAATTTGCTCTAAACCCTGGAAGCCGTTCTTAATTTTAAAATGTGGAGTTTGCTGTGATTCCTGGGAGATAAAGTAAACAGGTGCTGTCAGTGTGACATTTGAGTATAAAAAAGAATTACCATTGAAAACCCAGTATGACAGACCAGACTCTGGGGTGAAACGTGCACGTCCCATGACGGAGCCAAGGTAAATGCTGCTTTATTCCGAATCCCAGATGTACAGACCGAGGGGAAGATTCTTTCTCCCAGCTCAAAGGCACTCCACATATTTCTGATTGAGAGCTAAGCTACCGTATTTTTCGCCCCATAGGACGCCCCGTCCTATAGGACGCACCTAGTTTTTTTTTGGGGGGGGAAATAAAGGAAAAAAAATATTCCCCCCCCCCAGGCACGGGGCTGGCGCGGGGGAAGCCCGAGCTTCCCCCGACCCCAGAACAGCCTGCTATCCGCAAGCCTAGGGAGCCGCGCAGTCTCCCCAGGCTTGCGGACAGCTGTGTGAAGCCCGGGCCCGCTGAAGAGGCTTCGAAATGCAGGCAGCTCTGCGCAACCCTCCGGAGGCCGGTGTGGCTTGGCGCCAGGCTCCGGAGGGTCTCGCAGAGCTGTGTGGAGCCCAGGAGCGCAGGCAGCTCTGTGCGACCTTCCGGAGGCCGGCACGACTTGGCGCCGGGCTCCGGAGGGTTGTGCAGGCTTCAGCGAAAGCCTGTATTTGCCCCATAGGACGCACCCACATTTCCCCTTCATTTTTGGAGGGGGAAAAGTGCGTCCTATAGGGCGAAAAATATGGTAACCTTGCTTGAAACTCCTCCATTTTTAGCAAAGTAGCAGGTTCCGAAATGTTGGCCAGGGAGGGGCTTGGGCTGCTGGTGAAAGAGGCCGGAGCAGCCCCTGGGTCAGGGGTGAGCCAGGTTAGACTTGGGGGTCCTGTGGGAAAGCCGGCAGCCAAACGTGCTAGGTCTCTGCTGGGATTTAGGCTTCAATCCTATATTTACCTGGGAGAAAGTCCTACTGAACTCTATTGGGCTTACTGCTCATGAAAAGGGACGGCTTTCTTGCAGGCATCTCAGCTCCCCATACGACTTACCTGCCAGAAAGGCAGAGGGCACATTCCCATCACCCCCCCATTCTTTTCATGGGTCCTACACATTTCCACCCCGTTTGCGTATGTTGGGAGGTGTTGAGCACAATGATGTTTTTTCACACCTTTGTTAGAGACAAACGGCTTAAGGATACAGATTAATGTGAAGCTGGTTTGAGAAGCAACTCATCCAACAGTAATATCTTGTAACAAGGTGTGTATGTATTTTGGATAACGGTCATGTGAACACAAAAACTCAACACTGTACATTAACATTACAGTGTACATTAACCAGGAATGTGAACACTGCCATATAGGAGCTGGACAAAATGAATAATTTGTTCTTAGGGTATTATAGCATCCTAAGTAAAAACAACAACATTAATAGCCTCTAGAAATTATTAATCCGAATAATAAATTCTTAGCTAGGATGGGGATAATGATACTTGGAAGTCAGGGTGAGAATTGTGCTGAAGAACAAAGACAAGTGCCGGGGGAAGGGTCCGCACGAGTTCTACTCAGAGGAGGCTCCTTTAAGTCAATGCGGCACAACTGCTGTGCTAAGCAGGCTGGTGGTTCGAGCCCCCCCAGGGATGGCTGCAGGCAGAATTCCTGCACTGCGCGGGGTTGGGCTAGATGACCCTCGAGGTCCCTCCAGCTCTGCCATTCTGCGATGAACAGGCTTCTTCCTTCCGCGGGTCCCCTCGGAGCGGAACTCGGCTGCAGACCACCCGCCCATTCATCTGTCCCGGGTCAAGACTGCATTTCAGGAAATGGGGAGAACTTCCAAGTTTCCCAACTGCCTCGATTCTGCAATGGCAACGGAGCACCTCCTTGCTCTCTCTTTGGTTCCGGACCGAGAGAAAGGCTGCAGCGGAAAGCGAAACGGCGGCGTCCCGCATTGCACGGCTCCGACTCTGCCCCGCCGAGAGAGGCCGGAGCCGGGGGTCGCGGAGCGGGTTCGAGGCCCCTTTCCGGCGCCGGGCGCCCCGCGGCTCCGGCTGGGGCTGGCCAGGCAGGGCTGCGCGGGCCGCTCCGCGTCGGACGCGGGGAGAAGGGGGAGCCGAGAAAGGGGCGCGCGGGTCTCCGGCGGGTCTCCGTGTCTATACATATATAGGATAGAGGATCCTTTTGCTGCAATGCGAATTTGCCTCGAGTCCTTCCGAAGGCGGCGGCGGCGGCGGCGGCGGCGGGAAGCCTGGAGGAGGCGCGCGGGGGGGGGGGCGGCGGCTTGGCTGGCTCGCTTCCCCGCCCGGCCATTTCCATAACAACCAAGCGCGGCCCCATGTGCCGCCCCAACGCCGCCGCGCCGGAGGCCAGCCGAGTCCGCGCTGCGCTGCGCCGCGTCCCTTCCCTCCTCGGGCGGCCAAGTTCCTTCTGGGCTGCGAAAGAGCCGCCAGGCGAGCGGGGCGGGGGCGGACCGGGGGAGGCGGGAGCCGGACTGTCGCGCTGCTCTGCCCGCTTCTGGTCGGGCGGGGAGGGAGGGAGGGAGGGAGGGCGGAAAGGCGGCGCGGAGGAGGAGGAGGAGGAGAAGCGGCGGCGGCGGCGGCAGCGGCAGCAGCAGGAAGTGGGCGCGCGAGGCGGCGGCGAGGCGAGCGGAGGAGCCGCGGAAGAGAAAGCCCAAGGCGCCGGGGCTGCTGCGCCCCGCCATGGCCCGCGAGAACGGCGAGGACGGCTCCTCGTGGAAGAAGCAAGCCGACGACATCAGCAAGATCTTCGAGTTCAAGGAGACCCTGGGCACGTAAGTGGCCGCGCCAGGCAGCGTCCGGGGGAGCGGGGTCCCGCCTCGGGACCAGGAGAGCGCTCCCTTCTCCCCCCTCCTCGCTCCCCGTCTATGGGGAGCGGGAATGCCAGGCTTGCCTGCCCCCCCCCCGTCCCCGTCCCCGTCCCCGTCCAGGAGCCCCGGGGCCCCTTCGGGCCGGGCCGGCAGGCAGGTGCCGGGGCTGAGCGGAGAAGTCCGGGCTGAGCGCGAGAGAGCAAGGAGACGGGGTGCTGCTGTTGCTGCTGCTGCTGGGCATGGGGCGGGCATGCATGCGGACAGGGCACATGGGCTGCGGCATTGGGGGGCCGTGCTGGCATTTCAGTTTTCGGAGGGCGCCGTGGACATCATTTGACACTTGGGCAGATCCCGGGTTTGCATGTCCGCGCATCCTCGGAGGCTGCTGCGTTATAGCCGTGCGAGAGGGAACTTGGGCTGGGGACACGGTTCAGCCAGAGGGTATGAAGCAATGCAGTGCAGTATTTTAGTGTTCACATTTGCAAATGCCAGTATATGAGAAGGCAGGTGTGCTGGTGAAAGTGTGCGCGCATGTGTACTCTGCTATTGAGATTTTTAAGGTCTTATGAATCCTTGAAAAGGCGCTGTTCAAATATGCCGTGCTTTTGCATTGCGTAGATCACAAGCTACTTTGAAACAGTGGCAATGATAACTGCCCTTTTCTTTTGGGGGCAAAATGCATGCTGTCATATAGGAATCAGGAGAGTCAGCTGTACATATTAATAGCAATGGAATTTAAAAGGACAGCGTAAATATGGTTTGACTTTTATGCTTTCTTCTAAAGCTGACTGCAGAGTCTATTCATAGAAAGAAGAGCAGAATAATCAGAGTGGATTGGCTGTGGGTTTTTCCCAGTGCATTGGTGTGGCTTAACTGTTGTTGCTAGAGAGTATGCCCTCCCCCCTCTTTATTTATAGTGCTTGGATACACAGATTAGCAAAACAGATTTTTTTTTTTTGTCTGAATCAACATACTCAAATAGTTTAAAGGAACAAGGTGTGATAGGAAAATAGTTTTCAGTTTAGCAGTTGTTTTTTAAATAAGATGTTCTAGGTGCAGATGGCTGCGTATTGTAGGAAAGGTCAATAGACGGACTGCTATGTAGTTGTTGATTTTAGGTTTGTATGCACATCTGGCTCTGCTGTAAGTGCAGCAGCTGCATTTCTAATGCTGTGCCTCTTTAGGATAGCTTAGGTGATAATTATTATGGCAGTATTAACTTGTACTACACTTGCTGCACCTGCCCGTACAATGAAAACCTCACGCTAGCATTGTCATGACATTTATGTTTCGCTGTGTTTCATGGGGGAAGTTTGTTGAAAATGTTACTATCCTGATTTTCTGAACGTGAGTGCAGCAATCGGACATTTAACATGGAGGTGGTTTATGCAGGTTGGTATTGATCAGGCATTCATAGTAGGTAGCAAAACATAGATTTCACTTTATGTGTGTGCTGCTCTATGGATAGCAAGCCTTTTCTTGTCATGTAATAATTAATATTAGCTAAACTGTGTTGGAGAGCATAGAGTCATCATAAGAGACTCATTTAAGAAGCAGTATAGCGATTATAAAATTTTACCTCTATGCCTATTTAGAAATGCACTCTGCACGAGTTTGGATGCTTGAGATGGTCTAAAAGGTATTTGACTTTGGGGATAATTCCAGCGCTGCCACTGACTAGAATGCCTATCAGTAAATACTGCATAGTGGCGTCATCTTGCCCTGAAGGTGATGCATTGATTCAAATGGTTTCCTGTAGCTTGTGCCAAAGAAAATAATTACGTTTACTATTAGATCACTTGTGCCATTAACCTTTAATTGGTTAGTGTTGTAATTTATGATCTATGACCACAAAGCTATATTTAACTATATAGTTGTCAACTTGGAGGTTTTGTGGTTTTCTTTATTATAAAACACCTGGACTTAATTTTATGCATGAAAGTTAGGACCAGGAAAAGTTTGGTTAAGAATACAACAGGGTTGCCAACATTTTCGGCAATTTCTATTTTAAGCCATTTCATTATGCCCTGGGTTGTGTGTACTCGTAAAAAAACCCAAAACCAAATTCTGCTCAAAACAATCTAATTGCTGTATCGAGGAAAATTGGATTCTGTGACTTGTATAACTTACGCAATTTAAACTTAATTTATTTTACATGGAATAATGTATTCTGCAATTCCTCCTATTTTGCCTGTTGCACTCTGACTTGGTTTGCCGCAGGAAGGAATAAGGAGGTCTTCAGGGAACTGGAATCCTTCCCTGCCATTGGAAGACTTATTCATCCATCCATCTGGCTTATGAGATTTCACCACACTTTTCCTACATGCTTTCAAATATATGCTCACTACTATGAGGGTTAGAGACTGGTTTTTAAAATGAGAACTATGACTCTCAGGTTAGATTCTGCACCTAACAAACCCTGTACCTTAGCTGTGCTCCTTGGAATTGTGACACATACACAGGACACCACATTACAATTAAGGCTGCAATCCTAAACTCTTACCTAGAAGTTGTTGTTGTTGTTGTTTAGTCGTTTAGTCGTGTCCGACTCTTCGTGACCCCATGGACCAGAGCACACCAGGCACTTCTGTCTTCCACTGCCTCCCGCAGTTTGGTCAGACTCATATTAGTATCTTCGAGAACACTGTCCAACCATCTTGTCCTCTGTCATCCCCTTCTTCTTGTGCCCTCCATCTTTCCCAACATCAGGGTCTTTTCCAGGGAGTCCTCTCTTCTCATGAGGTGGCCAAAGTATTGGAGCCTCAGCTTCAGGATCTGTCCTTCCAGTGAGCACTCAGGGCTGATTTCCTTCAGAATGGATAGGTTTGATATTCTTGCAGTCCATGGGACTCTCAAGAGTCTCCTCCAGCTCCATAATTCAAAAGCATCAATTCTTCGGCGATCAGCCTTCTTTATGGTCCATCTCTCACTTCCATACATAACTACTGGGGAAACCATAGCTTTAACTATACTGACCTTTGTTGGCAAGGTGATGTCTCTGCTTTTTAAGATGCTGTCTAGGTTTGTCATTGCTTTTCTCCCCAGAAGCAGGTGTCTTTTAATTTCGTGACTGCTGTCACCATCTGCAGTGATCATGGAGCCCAAGAAAGTAAAATCTCTCACTGCCTCCATTTCTTCCCCTTCTATTTGCCAGGAGGTGATGGGACCAGTGGCCATGATCTTCGTTTTTTTGATGTTGAGCTTCAGACCATATTTTGCGCTCTCCTCTTTCACCCTCATTAAAAGGTTCTTTAATTCCTCCTCACTTTCTGCCATCAAGGTTGTGTCATCTGCATATCTGAGGTTGTTGATATTTCTTCCGGCAATCTTAATTCCGGCTTGGAATTCATCCAGCCCAGCCCTGCACAGCATAATTCATAGCTTCTCTGAGTTATTCAAGCCCTTTCGCCATGGCAAGGCAGTGATCCATGAAGGGGCTTACCTAGAAGTAAGCCCCATTTAATTCTGTGGGATTTACTTCTGAGTAGACATGGTTGGGATTGCACTGTAAGATAGCAATCCCATGCATATTCAGCCTGGATGTGCTTCTGAATAAATATGCATAGCTCTAAAAGCCTGGCTTAGCATTATGGTCCAAACCAGAGGTTGTGGTTTGTTTCATGCCAGACAAACCATGATGATAAGTCAAGGTTTGTTCTTGGCTTGTTAGTAACAGTTTGTTTGAACAAAGCAAACCATGATCCCCTGGTTGGATGTAATACTAACCTAGGATTTTGGCTAATTTCCTTTGCATGCTAGCAGAGAGCAGCCAAACTGCCCAGACAGGTAGGTGCATGGTAAATCATTAATGATAGCATACCACAGCATGAGAAGCGAGCCATTGTCTATCTTTCCCATCTTCATTAATTTTCCAAAATGCTTATGGAATGGGTCAAGTCTGTGTTCTTTTGTTCATGTAGTCCTGAGTCATAAGCAGTGTAAAGCTGGATTGACTTACAGCCAGTGGAATGGTGACTTCATTCTTATGCAGTCATATAAGCTACATGGAAAATATTGAATTCCTTGGAGCAGCGGCGGAGGAAGCCACTCGGGCATCTAGGGTGGCACGCCATAGGGATGGGGCGAGCCCCCCATACGCAGAGCCTCCGGAGTCTGCCTGCCTCCTCCCACTCAGCCGCCCTACAGCTGGGGGGGAGGCAGTGGGCAGACAGTTTGGGCGGCGCAGGGGCACCAAGCCACCTTCTCTCCCAGGAGAGACATTGCAGGCCCCGCAGTGAGGGCCGCCTGGCATTTTGTCACACCCACAGTGGTGACACCCAGGGCGGGCTGTCCCCACCGCCCCCCTTCCTCCACCCCTGCCTTGGAGACCTGAACACTTACGTTCTGCTTCCAAGTCTCCTGGCTCATATAGAGGAGATAGAGAGGCTTTTAAGTGAAAAATAACAAGTGTAAGGCCTAGGACAGGGGTCTGCAACCTTTAAGACAAAAAGAGCCACTTGGACCTGTTTCCGAAGGGAAAAAAACTGGGAGCCGCAAAACCACTGCAACATTTAAAACAAATATATCTCCGGAGCTGCGATCTGACAGCGGGCGGGAAGGTGACGTCGGGACGGTGCGTGACTAACGCATGCACCGCCCCCATGCGACGTCACAGCCAGTACAGCGCCCGCCACAGTGGGGAGTGTCAGGGCGCACAATGTGCCTCCTCCCCTCGCTAGTATCCGCCCCGGAGCCGCGGCAAAGGTGTAAAAGAGCCACATGCGGCTCCGGAGCCACTGGCCTAGGAGAATGGTTTGATAGAATGCTTTTCAACTGATGGTACTTGTAAAACCTGACATACTTTGAAGTACCACTGGTCACGGGAGCTGCTGTAGACATTGTGAGGAAAATGAGCCATGAATGAGTGAGTGAGGCTGAAATTTCATTGGCTTTTGCTGTTCTAAAAGGGCCCTTAGGCTACCAAGACATGCATTTGTGCACAGTGTGCAGCTTGGGCCTGAATGAGAGTATGTGTGCGCCAGAAGCAGCGAAGGTTCCCTGATGTTTCTCCCCACACAACCACTTGAAGCTGGATCTTTTACACCAGGGATGGAGAACCTGTTGTTAAAATACAGCTACAATAATCCCTGACTATCGGCCATGCTGGCTGGAGTCAAACAACATCTGGAGGGCTACAAGTCTTTCAGTTCTGATGTCTATTTTTGCTTAGAAAAGTAAGTGCTATTTAATTCAGAGGTTTAGTCCCAAGTAAATATGCAGAGGATTGCAGCCTTGTTGCATACACTTACTTAGGAGTAAGTTTAATCTTATGCAGAGCTGCACAGGCCTAAGCCCACTGATGTAAAAATTCACAAAACAAGCTCCACTACCAAAAAACCTCTATTTGTCATATATTCTGTCATCGTAGCCAATACCAGTACTGATTTCTGACTGCTTATAGCTTCTGAGAGGAGAATGCCAAACTGAAATAATTATATATTCTAATCTTGTTTCTGCTGCACCTTTTAAAATACTTTGAGCATGTATGTTTTATAGTAGCTACTTTTATAGAATTTACGAATAGCTAAAAGCTTTGTCCATTGTTCCTTAGTCTTGTCTATGAGGAAACTAGAAATTAATGCAAATTGTTTTGGATAACTCTGGTAATTTTGTTAGTTCAACTACCATGACATAATTTTATAATTTAATTTTGCCCCGATACTGAAACTGAACCATATTCTGCACTGACATGTGTTAGTGAGTGTTGATCACATGACTCATAGGTTTTTGTTTGTTGAAGCATGCATCCTAACATTAGCTTCTTATGCTACCAGTTCATCATTGTAGTGCACAACTGGGACCATGGGAGGAAGGGTTGAAATAATATTTCTTCTGGTTCCTGGGATGGGGCAAAACTAGGCTTTATTTCACCCGGGTCCAAGACCCAGTTTGCCCCCCCAACACATTCGCATTCACACAAACACAGGCTGGGAGCGTCAATGGCATCCCTCTGGGGGTTTTACCTGGGGCAAAAGCCCTGGCTATCCCCCCCCCCCCGTAGCTACGGCTCTGCCTAGGATCTAATAGTACCGTTTTTTTAACTAGTCTTGTGGAAAGCTGGGATAATATTTACATTTCTAGGCTTTCACATGAGATTTTTAGGAGTCTGGTTGATGAGGTGTCTGCAGTTGTCCCAACACTGATGGCAAGTGCCCCAGAGACAGGCAAGTTTATGACAGAACAGTGCTTTTTCATGCGTGTCCCATGGCAACCCTGATGCCCCATTCAGGAAAGAGTGCCCCCTTTAGACCATGACACTTCTTCCTCTGTTTCTGACCAACATCAACTCCTAGCAGTGTTTCCCCCCTGGGTGAACTCAAGGGAGCGCAGGGCATGCCTCTTTCCCCACCCAATGTTAAAAGTGTGGCATTCACTATAACAACTTCATGGTGAGTACCAGAACCTTTTGGCTGAGGAGGGGAAAGCACCGGAGGAGCGCTGGAAATAGTGTGTGCGCATGCGCACGGGTGCTCCTCTGACCCGGAAGAGCGCGTGTGTGCACACACTCTGGCCCATCCTCCGATGGACGGAGAGTCAACCGCCCCATCCTCCGATTAAGGTTGCCGACCTCTGAGTTAGACAAACTGTTGCATCCTCTTGAAAATCTTCAAGGCCTTCTTCCATTTCAAACTGACACAAACATGTTTTGGCAGTGGTTTTTATTTTTTATTTTGTACTAAGCTTACATACTGTAAGGGAGCTTAAGCAAGATGCTCACCAGATAGACATTGAAAAGTAGAGCCTATACATTTCTCTCTCTCTCTCTCTCTCTCTCTCTCTCTCTCTCTCTCTCTCTCTGTTCTTGCATTCCGTTGTATCTATTATCTTCTCATAATTAAAAATGCAATCCCTATTTTATAACTTACATAGAATGTATTTATTTTAAACATTTCAAGGCCATGCTCACTTACATTAACAATCATAAACTGCAATAGCACAGCTCAATAAAACCCTCTCATTTAAAACAACTGTCTAAAACAATTCACAGGCCAGCAGCACATCATAATAAGCTAGAACTTTAAAAAATGATTGACATAATAACCAAAGAAAATTAAAGGAATTACAGGCCCCTGCAGAGTATATGCTTTCTCAGTTAGGATGTATGAACATCATGGTAGTATATTTTAAAACAGATTTTGATTACAGTTATATTACTCAGAAACAGAGCAAAGATATATGTTTGCTAATTATTATTACTGTTGTAATGTTGTTAATTGTTGCTTTTACTGTATCATTGATGCACAAATCAGTCTGTAAAGCGATACACATGACAGATGCATGCTCTGGAGATTCTTTTCAAGTCTAACTTGCTTCATTAAGCTGTTGCGAATAATAACTTTTCAGTTCATGCTTGTTTTCATACTCTTGAAAATGAGTGTAAAATTAGGTCCTATTAAGTAGGTCCTCTTAAGTGTTGACTATGACTCTTGGATATGTGAACACCATTACTGGTGGTAGGTTGAGAACCATATTATCTAAGTTTGTAACAACCAGGCAAGCTCAAATTATGATCTTTTGCTTTTACATCATTTTCAAAGACAGTGGTAGCAGTGTAAACATGCCCAAGGTCCACAGCTCTGTGGTGTGTTCTGTGTCACACAAATACTGTAAATGCCCAAAGCCAGTGATTTTTTCTAGAAAAAATGGTGTAGGTACTGCGGACTGTTTAGTACCGCCAGAAAAAAAGCACTGATCCCAAGGTTTGGGACACCAACTGTGCAAATGATGGCACAGAGTCCAGGGAGCATGTCAGTTGCTGGGTCAAGGTCACAGCTGATGCCAAGCCTTCTATCGCAGTGTCTGCTGTGGTTTATCATCTTGTAACGTGTAGCCTGCTGTATGCTGGAACACTATATTGATTTTTGGAATAAACCATTTAAACCTAATAACTGTGACAATAGCTCAAGCCCTGAGTCTGAAAGTGGAAGCTAGAACAATATGTGCTTTTTGCCATGTTCGAAAGGATGGTTTTATTCTTATGCATTTCTGTGCAAATTTAACCAGTCAGTTGAATGATAGCTGACAATGCAATCATTCATGTGCTTACTCAGAAGTAATTTCTACTGTGTTCAGTGGGGCTTTCTCTGGAAAAGTGTGCATAGATTTGCAGTCTGAGACTCGTACAAGTTTTGTTCTCGTTCCCTTCTCACACGCCACTCGCCCTCGTGGGACGGGGAGCGCTGCAGTGTGGCCCTGTCCTGCCATGCAGGGGCATACATGATTATTCAGGCAGGACGGATCACGTGGCTCTCTTCAACAGACTTCTCACTCCCCTCTCTGCTCAGGGAGTTCCAAGAGTGCTACCATAGAAACACAATACTTTCATTTGGCCAGTAATGTAAAGGGAAGATGTAGCAGCTGAACAGAGATTCTGACTAGCTTGTTCTCGCTATCATTTCTGTCCATTCTCCTGGGAGTGGAAAAACCTTGATTATATTAGGAAATATGTGTGCATTTGAAAACCAAGGAAAATGTCATTATATTTGAAGTGGAAAATTTATTTAGAATGCAGTGCTGTGCTGGTGGGGGGAGTTAAATGTTTCTGAGGATGCAGTGGCTTGCATCTAAAAGCTACTTTCAGCTGTGCTGTGGGCCATTGTTCCTTTTCCACTTCTCTATGTGCACCCCCCCCAAGAGCTGCTTTGGAGGATCCCTTCACACCCCCACCCCCACCCCGGAGCCAGGGTTGGCGGGGGAAGCAGAGATGGGAAAGGTATCTCTCCTCTGCTGCAAGAGGGGCGCCTGCCTTTGGATCCAAACCTTTATATTCCCAGTGAAGTTATGAACTACAAAACGTGTTCTTCCCTTCTACTTTAGAAAAAATAGTTTTTGAGTCGAAAAGTAAAAGAACCCTAAGTAGCCTCTATCTCTGAGAGGCTTAAAGCAGTTTTCACACCTCCTTAACATCCTCTTTACTGTTTGTGGCTTTCCTGATCAACTGACTTGAACCTATGCCAACATCTGCTGCGTTTGCTTGGTGCTGCTGTTGTGGTTTCTTTTTAATTATAGCCCAGGGAAAGTGATGCTCCTTTGATGGATTTAGTGAGGTGGTGAATATGATACGAAGCACTCTTGTTCATGTATTTACACCTGTGAGCTTTTCTCCAGGGTAGGGAAGAACCAGAGACTTGCCTTTTTGTTTCACAGGTGTGGTGCCAGCCAGGTAGGGTGGTTGCTGGCCTAATAGTAGTTTCTAGTAATTAGCACCTTTCTGAAGAGCAGAGCCATTGGCCTGGACACCTGCTATGGTTGCCCAGGGCAACCCCAAGATTCCCCTGGGGAGCTGGAAGATCAACCCACATTTACCCCTGCAATTGATTTGGCTCAGTGCCTCCAGCACCTGCAATGAAAGGACTGCGGCAGAAGTGAAGAAAAACACACACAATTCAAGTACATATACTATCATTACTATGAAGAAGGCAAAACTCTGCATAGCAAAGACCGGTTGCAAATGCAGGTCACTGCTGCAACAAGGACATTGACACATGAATCGGGGTGATGGCAATGGGCAAGCTCTACTAGCAGACTAGAGGAGAAAGGTTCCCTCTCAGGTCCACCCCACCCCACCCCAAGCCGTTGCTTCAGCCGGATGGTTCCCGGGATCGGCCTCTCCTCCTGCCGTGCAGCGTGGCTGAATGGCAACCAAAACAGCCGATCGGCCAACCCCAGAAAACGAGAGGGGAAGACTCCAGGTGCGTCTTAGGCTGCTCCCCCAACCAAGGGGTTCAAAGGAGGATCTCAGTAAGTGGGAAATCGGGGGATTTTGCTAAATTGTACCTTACTTGAGACTTCACTATATCAGATGGCTGCTGTTCATTTTTAAGCTTCACCCTCCTGTGGTAATAATTGTTCCATTGCTGAGACAATCATTCTTGGTAGGACTCCTGGGGTTCTTTGCTTTGTCTTGTGAATAATGTCTTCATTATGCATACAAACCAGAAAGCAAAGCAAGTTAAGATATCAAGCTTTTATGTAAACAGACCAAATTATGTTAAGATGAAGTAAATACAGTAACAGAGGAGAGAGAAGGGCTGCATGACTTTTCCATTACATGATCAGTTCATTCTTGCTATTAAAATGCCACGTCTGAAGGTTTCTTTTTCTGTTTCTTTTTGAGTAAGACTATTGTTGCTCAGTATAGCCAATAAGACAAAGAAGAAAAGCCACTGAAATATCTCAGATTTGTACATAAATAATTCAACATTTCAGTAGTTGAGACAAAATCAACACCATCACTCAAAAGCTTTACAAAACTATTCCAAAATGTATGAGGTGAACCAAAATGTTAATGTTCTTTCCATAAAATACTTTCAAATCCATGTGGGTTTGCTCTATTTCCCACCACCATCAGAGTCCAGCTGGCTAGGACATGATGCAGGGCCTTCTCATTTGTGGCACCTGGAGTATGGCATTCCCTACCCTGGGAGGCCTGATTTCTTCCCTTCTCCCCCTTTAAAGGATTTTCAAAGAATTGTGAAGACTTTTTTGATTCATCAATATTTATTCTAATTTTGTTCCCTTCCTGCTGGAAGAGCAACACTAAACCGAATGAGTAGGAAGCTTTCAAGCAATGTCGCCCTCTAGACAAAGGCAGGTGGTGGATGGTATGGCAGTGACCCATTTGCTGCAAAGGGGCAGGCTCCAGTGCTGGAGAGGCACCAAAGGGAGCACTGGTCTCAGTAAAGTCTACCCTCTCAGTCTGGTACATCAGCTGCAGGAATGGCAGGACATCGCTTTGGTCACTCATGCTCTGGCCATCTCCATACTTGACTATTGCAATGCACTTCATGTGGGGCTGCCTCTGAAGATGGTTTGGAAATGCCAACTAGTGGAAAATGCAGCATCCAGGATGCCAGCCGGGGTCAGGTGCTACTTTTGTGCCAGCTGCATCTGCTACTGCACCTGTGTATGTTCCAGTTTGTAATCTAAGATCTGCATCTGAGGTCCTACTTGTGTGCCTGCCAGTGAAATTGGTTAGGTTGGTGAGCACATGAAAGAGGACCTCCTTGGTGGTGGTCCTGCAATTGTGGAACTCTCTGTTCATTCAGTTCTGGCCTTCAAGAAGCCCTTTAAAATCTTATTTTCGCTATTGCCTTAGGATAATTTTGGTTAGGTTCAGTTTCTATCTGTGTATTGTTTTATGAGGTCTTGGTGCTAAGACGTGAGTATTCTAAAACTCAAATAAGTAAACTGACTTGTTGATGTTATGTATTTATTTACACTCCACCTTTTCCCCTGACAGGGATTCAAGGTGGCTTACCGATAAAAATAAAAACAGCTAAAAATGTAGGGGGGAAATCATTAAAACCAATGAAACACTGATAGAATTAAAACTATATGCATATACTAACAATAAAAACAGCACAATGTCAATCCCCTCATTATAAGCAGTCGGTTGGCAGGAATAAGAAGTGGGTGGCATAAAAGCTCAGCAACATGGATTTGGTGCAACTAAGGTTTGGGTGTGGAACTGGACAAAATGTGTAAAGCCCGACACATACACCTAGTATTTATATAATGCTTTAAAAGTTCAAGGCACTTTGCATGAAAAGTTTGTAACCTACACAGCAGCCCTGTAAGTTAGGCCAGGGGCGGAGAGCAGGCGGGGCGGGGCTGGCGCACGTTCTGGGGGCGTGACATGCTGCCTGCAGGGGCGGAGTGCGCATTCTGGGGGCGGGGCGGCGGCCGCGATGGAACCCCACTGGGATTGTGCTGCCGGGGGCTGGGTGCTCCCCCGCCCCCCTCTTCCTCCGCCAGTGAGTTAGGCCCTTATCCCTTGATCGCAGGTGGGGAGGAAAGCTAAGACGGAGCGAGAAGAGTGCCTAAGGTCACGCAGTGAGTTTGTGGCGGCAGCAGGAGTTGAGCCAAGGACTTCCTCATTGAGAGCTTTGTCCGGCCCTCTTCAAGCACCCTCACTTCCCATTCCTTTCATGAGTCTGAGGTAATATCTGAAGAAGGCTGCTTCTCTTAGCCACCATGGTATACCAGGGAGCTCTCAGATATAGATGGCTGAACTTGCTATTCACATCTATTTATTTATTTTAAGAATTTTCATACCACTTAATAATGCCATTTCTGAGCAGAGTATAATAGGGATACAGGAAGACTACCAAAGAGCTATAGTACAACATCAGTTAAACTAATACACTAAATAAGAAAAACATGTGCTGGGATTTTTAAATGAAGTCTTCATCAAGTGCTAACAGGGAGGGGACCTATCTCCTCTTAGCAAAGGTTTGAGCACACTTGGATACGCGCTGTGTGTCCACTAACAGTGATTTCTCTGAAAACCTCAATAATTGAGCAGGGATATAAAGCATCAGGTAGTCCTTAAGATACCTTAGACCCAAGTTGTTAAGGGCCTTGTAAATTAATATAAGAGCCTTGAACCTGGCTTGCAGCATATGAGCACCCAGTTCACGCATTTAAGCACTGTGCTATGTGCTGGCATTAGCTTCTCCCAACCTACAGTCTAACTGCAGCATTTTGCACCAGCTGAAGCTTCTGGACCATGTGCAATGGGAGCCCCACAAATTGCAGTAGTAGACTTGAGGTTACCGCAGCCCGAATCACCATGGCCAGGCTGCCCCTGTCCAAGAATAGGCATTGTTGGTGTACCAGCCATAGCTCTTCAAAGACACTCCTAGTCACTGAGGCTATTTGAGCCTGTAGTGACAAAGATGGATCCAGGAGAACACCCAAACTTTTCACCCGTTCCTTCAGAGGGAGTACAACCCCATCCAGAACAAGCAACTGGCCAGTCTTCCAGACATGGGAACCAACTACCACCAGTGCCTCTATCTTCCCAAGGTTCAAGCACAGTTTATTGGCCCTCATCCAGTCTACCACTGTGCCCAGGCAATATTCCAGATCTTGCACACCTTCTCCTGACCCACACGTTATGGAGAAACAGAGCTGAGTGTCATCAGCATGACACTTTGCTCCAAATCTCATCATGACAGCTCCCAACAGCTCAATAGAGATTTAATTTTAATTTTTTTAAAATAATATTTATTAAGTTTTCCAGTTTAACAATCCAGTAAAGGCCACATTAAAGACATTTCAAATTATAAAATAATCAAACAGTCCAAATATTAAGCCAAATCATAAAACTTTGTTGGACTTCCCATGCTCTGAGGTCGGAGGATTGCCATCATCTCTCATTTGGACTGCTTTCTTAATTAGTCCAGGTGGTTCCCATGAATCAATCTGATGTTAATCCTTCGTTCGTTTTCACAGCCTCTGAGCCTCTGAGTTCGTCCAGCAAGCGAGTTATATCAAAACAGTATATTTCTGTGTGGGTGTTTCTTCCGTGTCTTTCACTTTCACTTCTTCCTGCCAGTAGTTATCCAATACAACATGTCCCAAAATGGAGGAAATCTGGCTTTCTGCCAGATTTTCCAGCATATGTCCAAACCTCTTCATTTCATCTCATACCAGAACAGATAAGCCTGAACTTTGGCTGGAAGCCTCAATTCCCATCTTCCGATCTTAACAGTCCATCAGAATTAATTGCAAATTCGTAAATCTTTCCCACACAGTTAATAATTAGATCAAAATTATGTCAATATTACAGTACAGTACAGTCTCACTTGCGTATATAATCAATCGGTATTCAGACTTTCCAGGCGGATTTGCCAAGTAAAGTAGCAAACACGCAGTATATAAAAAAGAAACAAAGGCGACTCCCCCCTTTCTGTTCCGACATGCCAGTTGCATAGTCTCTCTTCCACTCGAATCCTTTAGCTCCTCAATGGCTGAATCAGTTCGCAGAGTAGTTTATCTCCCCTTACTCAGAACATGTCTGTTAATTAAGTCCGAATTACCATCTTAAAAAACAGGAGTTTGTTCGCTCATGGCTGCGACTTTGGAGAGTTGCCAAAGAGACACACAGTGTTTTCCACCCAGCGCCCCCTGGCCCTTCATTCCTACCAGCCCTGGGGGGGTTGGGAGGATGATTACTCCCATCTCATCCTCAAAATATCCCATGTGAATGTAATCAACAGCCTCCGCCACGTCAAGCTAAACCGGAAGTGCTCGATATAGATTTTAAACAGCATTCAAGACAAGTTCATGCGCTGCAACACACCATAATGCAAGGACCATGTGACTGAAACACAATTTCCCAGGACTGTTCTCTGGATACAACCTGCTGGTAGTAATGAAGCCACTGCAAAGCAGTGCCCCTGCTACTCATCCCGAAGAGCTGGTCCAGAAGGGTTCCATGCTCAATCATATTAAAAGATGTGATTGTAGGACTTTTTCTTTTTCCTTATTATGTCATCAAACCATCAAATCTCTGCAAGTTATTCTCATCCTATACTGTGTGCTGTAAGGAGGAGATTGCTTTTTAATGGAGTTGTGTAAAGATGCGCCAAGGCTCTTCAAGATGAAAAAATACCATGTCATGCAACTGTAATTTTGAAGCGCTGGCCATTAATTTTAATTAACTAGCCCCCATATTTATGTCATCATAAACTGTACCGAACAGCAATTCTCTTGCTGAAAGCTATACAAAGGCTCCATCATATAAACAGAAATGATAGGAACTTGGAAGAGAGTAGGAATAGTAGATAGACTGTTTAGAAGGACAAAGTGGATCTTACATACCATCACCATGTATCTAGTGCTCTCTATTCAATGACCCAGAGTATAACACAAATTTTTATGCACTTCACATAATCCCATTTGCTGCTGTCGTGGCTATCGGCACAATCCCATATATATTTTTGCTCAGTTCTGTGTTCAGTTGAGCTTACTCTCTTGTAGATAAATTTAAGATTGCCATCTTAATGAATTTTGAGTACTATTCTCTCCCCCCCCTTCAGTTCATTCTGTGGAATCAGTGGAGTTCTTTGCTGGATTTCTACATGTCGTTAACATAAAATCAGAAATACTTCTGACTTTCACCAGCTGTAATATAGACTAGCACTGGAATAGCCAGCATGATGCTGTTCAGATGTTGTGAACTGCAGCTGCTCACCAGCATAGCCAGTGGTCAGGGATGATGGGAGTTAGAGTCCACAACATCTGGAGATCACCACATTGCCTACCTAACTTGGCAGTTCCTTTTGTCAGTGAAGCTGACCATGTCTGTGTTCATCATAAAACAGCTGGAGGTTATAAATCTTCCAGTTTCCAGCTTGCATCAGCATGGCTTTCCTGCTTGTTTTTGCTTCTTCCAAGGATTGCCTCTCTGAAGGATCTGCTTGCAGTACCGCTTTCCTATATTCTGCCAAAATGACAGAATTCTGCTAATGCTTTGTGAGAGAAGTCTGGATGAAGAGGGAGGAAGGTCAAAGCAATTCCAGTGCAATTCCACTAGTGTGCACTTCATTTGCTACTCACATATTATGCTTGAACATTTCTCCTTTATACTGTCACCTCCTGCGCTTTTATAACACTAACAAGTTCACTTAGAAGAGAAGAAGAAGAAGGAGAAGAGTTTGGGTTTGATATCCCGCTTTATCACTACCCGAAGGAGTCTCAAAGCAGCTAACAATCTCCTTTCCCTTCCTCCCCCACAACAAACACTCTGTGAGGTGAGTGGGGCTGAGAGACTTCAGAGAAGTGTGACTGGCCCAAGGTCACCCAGCAGCTGCAGGTGGAGGAGCTGACTACCACTCTTAACCACTACACCACACAGTAATCAAGTGTGACACTAAGTTTTATTTCCAAAATAAAGTTTGCTTATATCTAAAGCAGAATTCCCATAAAAATAAAATGTGAAAGACAGTCATCTTCTCCTTTGGTATTTCTATGGTCTGATCTACAAATGCACATTGTTTCCTTGATGGCTGTAGCATTAAATGATAAGTAGCATGTATGGCTTGCTCATTACAGATATAATACCACATATATAATAATAATTTAAAAGGGAGTCATCCCAAATAATATGGCTCAGTTCAGATGTCATGAACCTAAGTCTCTAAAATGTAGTTTGAAGGTTTTGGAATGTTCCATATGTACTCCCTCCCCATTTATCCTCTCCTTTCGTGTACAGCTTTCCTCTTTCTGTGTTTAGTTAATTTATCTATCTGTGTACCATTTTTATAGACTATTTAATGTGTAAATAAACAATGTATCATAAAGACACTGCAGTCTCCACTGTGCCTCATTCCCAAAAGGAAACACGGACCCTTGGCTGAGCCCTGAAACTCCTGGCATCTCCGCACCACTTAGAGATTGGGGTGGCAGGCAGTGATATTTTCAGTATCGACAGAGTCAGTTCAAACTTTCAGCTGCCAGGCATCAGGTGTGGAGAAAACAACCAATGAACTTGCATGTTTTTAGGGAGCCAATTGTCCATATTTTGGGATCTTACAGATGGTTGACAAACATCTGCTTTAATTATTGCAATTCCCAGTTTGGGTGCAAAGGCAGGACATTTATTGAGCCCTTGGGCCCCCACATACATAGCTGAGAACAAAGAAGTGCATGGCAACTGTTAAATCTGACACATCTCTATCATTGTGTCTTAAGCAATTACTCAACTCATTCTCTCATTTGACAAGGGAACCGTGACAAAATCAAAAACTAATTTGCAGAGCAGATAATATAAATACTCTATTTCATTTCCACTGAGTGTCACTTTAATAAAAACCTGACACTTTTAATCACTGGCAATCACAGTTGAATCATTTGTTTTCAGTAATATTGCTCATATAAGTCTTATAACAGAGAATAATGCTCTCATTACTAACCCTTTTGTCATTTATCTGTCCCTAGCCAAACGATAATGCAGTTTGGTCCTGAATGAAAGCTGGGTGATTTATTTCTTCAATACCCATGGTTTCCCCTGATGTATTGGTTTTCGGCCTTTTCTATAAAATATTTTCCTCCCTTTATATTCCGCAAAGTTCTGGGGAGTGTTCTAGGCAGCACATATCCTGCATGAACGACTGAGTGTGCCCTAGAACACACCCAGAACCCTCCCCTATAGTTGTACGGGAAGATAATAATAGTTGGCATTTGTGTAGCACTTTAGAGTGTTTCACAGACATTATCCTGTAATGGTGAAAAGACAAAAATCCTATAAGGCAGGTGAATGTTATTTTCCCTGTATGACAGATGGGGTGGGTGCTGAGGTTGAGAGACAGAGAGAGACTAGGTTGCCTAAGGCCTTCTAGTTACCACTTAACAATAGAGGTGACAAAGGTCCGTATAGTAAAAGCTATGGTTTTCCCAGTAGTGATGTATGGAAGTGAGAGCTGGACCATAAAGAAGGCTGATCGCCGAAGAATGGGTGCTTTTGAACTGTGGTGCTGGAGGAGACTCTTGAGGGTCCCATGGACTGCAAGAAGATCAAACATCTCCATTCTGAAGGAAATTAACCCTGAGTGCTCACTAGAATGTGACACGAGATGGCGTTGTGGAGTCCCGTTTTTCACCAGTGGGATTTCCCTGTATGAAGTTTACAGTGTGTTTAACTGAATCACTTATTTGATGGGTCTAGATCCAGCCCAGATATCGTAGCTAATTCTCAACACAATCTGACTTAGGAGGCATACAAGATAGCAGATGGGTAAGCTGAGCTTGTGGGCAAGTTTGCCCATCATTACAGAGTTTCTGACTGAGGAGACCATGAAAGGCTTTGGGGGAACCCCAAGTTTCCCTGGGACACAACTGGAAATTTTTTGCTCTGGTGTGTTATTTATCGTTTTCTAGGTGAGCATGAACCTTTCGTTCATGAAACTTAAGAACTAATTTTGGAAGAACGACTATGCCAGCCTGTTGTAACAAATAAAGACAGAGCATCAAGCAAAACCTTAAAGGCTATCAAATGTATTGCTGTTTGAGCTTTCAAAGGGAGAGCCTATTCCAATATGGTGTAAGGTTACCAGATTTTTTCCCAACAATTCGGGGACACTTTTTTTGGGGGGGGGAAAGAAGTAGTATCTTCTCTTTTGTGGTCTCCTCTGTTTCGCGGCCTTCATCTGGGCCCTGGCCTGCTCTCTTGGAGCGCTAGCCACCATGGAGTAGTCTCCGGTCGGACCTGGGCTCGGCCACGTGTCCTTGCCCTCCCGGTACTCTCCTACCTCTCCTCCTCAGTGGCGGCAGCAGCAGCGACGTGGCAAGGTCAGGGCTCCCCTCTTTTTTCTCCTTCCTCTTTCTCTCTCTTCCTTCTCCTCTTCTTCTCCCTGCATCGGCTCTGGGGTTTTCCTGGCCCTGGAACGCCGCTGGGCAGTCGGCTGGGTGGCCAGGCACTCTCGCTCCCGGCTCGATTTGGGTCGCAGGGAGAGGGTGTCAACAGTTCCCCCAGTTGATGCACTGGGCGTCCCCAATTCCCCCTCGGCAGTAGCGGCGGCAGCGGTAGTCTCAGCAGCCCAGAACCAGGCCGGTAGCGCAGTTGGCTCTGGCTGGCTTCAGGAGCTGCTCGCTGCCGTGGCGCCTGCCATTTTGCCTCACCGGAAGTCCCCAGATGATGTGTTGTGTGCCGTTGAACCAATCACACAATATTCATTCCCTACTAATAAATCTGTAACATAGAACACAACTATTTTGTTGTGAATGGGCCTCCTTGAAGTGCTATATTGAAATACTATGCCTTTTGTTAAGTGGCTCAGAACTGTGTTAAGTTTGAACCGTTTCACAGGTTGAGGTTTATGCTGTTTACTGGAAAGTGGTTGGAATCTAGCAGGTGAGACACTTTGCTCCAAAATTGGGGGCGATGACCACTTTGGAAACAAGGAAACATGAGGGCAAGCAAAGTGGATCAAGCGGCAGTGTTTCAATCCCTTTTGGCTACTGGAAGTAATTTTGTAATGTGAAAGAGAAAAACTCATTCTGTGAAAAGGTCTTCAGTTTTTCAAGCTGTCAGTCATTTTGACTAGTGCTGGCAAAGAACTTTTAGGGTGAGGAAAAAAGCAGTGTGAATTCAGTGAGGTAAGTATTGTGTGCTGCTGGGAAATAATTCTGCCATGGCAACCAGTTTGCTTCAGGTCAGATCAGCTGCAAATGTGTAGGTGTTAGGTGTCTTTACTTGTTTTTTTCTGTAACAGACTCCAGAATCCACACCCCATATGCTTTTGGCTGCAGCAGTGTTTAAAATACTCCTATCAACAAGTAACTGATCAAACAACTTTTCATCTCCCTCAGATACTTTATCTGTTCTCTACTAGTCTCTACAGGTATCCAACCGCTCCTCCTTATCATCCAGCATTAAAAACAGCTCTCAAGACATACGTTTTGGCAGCTCAGGTGTTTGTGGTGCAAGCGCAAAGCATTATTTAATGTATGCTCCAAAGCTTCTGTTTTATTTCAGTAGGGAATTTATAATTCTTGCTTTACCGCTTTGGTTTTATTACATTTATATCCCATATTTCTTCTAGGGGGCTCAATGTGGAATACCCATTTCATTTTCACTACAACCCTGAGCGGTTGGCAAGACTGAGACGCTCACCCAGCAAAGTGAGCTTCATTGTTGAATTGAGATTTGAACTCAGGTCTCCCAAGCTGAGTTGCATTTTAAACTCAGGCCCAACACCCTAAGCACCACTGACTTACTAGTTGGGTAGGGACTCTACATTTCCTTGGATTCCCCCTCCCCCTGCAAAAACCCCAAACTTCCTCAGAATTGGAAACCTCACGGTTGAGGCAAAGCTGCTCTGTGAGAGATCTGACCACAGGCCCAAATCTTTGTTTTCCCCAATGTTTTTCTTGCCATAGGGTAGAGCAGGAACACAGCCCCTCTTCTTCCCTGTTTCTATAATGTAGCATATTACAGAATGACTTAAAGGCGCAGTGTATGTGACTGTTCCTTCTCAGGAAACAGCTGAGGGCTGGGAGATTGCATGAATTCAGCTGAAACCCCTTCTTGGGTATGTGGCACAGGGGTATACATCTGGCGAAGGAGAGGAGTCCACCAAAGGAAGAGGAGCGCGTGTGTTAGAAAGTGAACCAGCCCCTTGTTTAGTTGCCCATAGACTTGTGGGGATGCCATGGTTTCTGGGCCGCAGTGGGGCTCAGCTGTTTTGCCTCTGCAGAGGCAAAGGAAGTGGTGTTGTTGCTGTAACCTGTGCCTGGTGGGGCTTTTGCTCTTTCCCCAAGGAGCAGCAGCGGGTGCAGCGCATGTGTGCCTGTGTGTTTGTAGCCCCCCCTCCCACGCAGCCCATGACTGTGATGCTGCACAGCCTGCAGGCGCAAGAGGCAATCAATCACAAGTCTACTGAAGAGTTTCTCTGCTGGCTACTGGTGTTAAATGTACACCTGCCATTTGTGAACTCCTGGATCTGTGACTGAGCTCCAGGTTCCATTTTCCTCAGACATAAGTAGTTTGCTCAGTTTGCTTTCCTCTATTTTTATTTACCTACTTAATTTATCTCATAGCAGAAGTGCTCTGGGAAGCCAGTGTGGTGTAGTGATTAGCGTGTCAGACTAGGACCTGGGAGATCAGGGTTCAAATCCCCATTCAGTCCTGAAGCTTACAGGGTGACCTTGGGCCAGTCGCAGCCTCTCTAGCTACCTCTTTACCTAATGTAGTGTTGGGAGGGGCACCAAGGGCCATCTAGTCCAACCCCCCGTAATGCCTAATCCCTTTCCTGATACAGCTCAGGCACATGCATCCTCTCCTGGTTGTTCTCTGCCTTTGAGTCAGGCCCACTGCTAAGATATGGGGATCTAACCCTGTTACTCTGATGCAACTTCTCTTGAAAGAATATTAATGCAGCTGACCATATAGGCAAGTGTAGGGGGCAGAATCTGTGTTACAACGCGCTAGGAATTTTCAGCAGCTTTATGTTTATTAAGGTATGTCTAGAAAGTGGTAAGATAAAGAGAGATAGAGAATGAGAGTTGCTTTTAAAAGAAAGAAAGAAAGAAAGAAAGAAAGAAAGAAAGAAAGAAAGAAAGAAAAGGCACAAAATGACTGGTTAGTGCTTACTTAACGCTAGTCCTAAAGGAACTGTTTCAGTGTATGTACAGTAGCAGAGTATTCTCTCAGGCAATGCCTGGGCCCCATTGCAGGAAGAGGAAAAATGCAAGTATTTCAGGCTAGTAAAGATAGAGACAACCTGTTTCTCAAATTCTGCTATTTTTATGTTGTTTGCAAGGAAGGTTTGGGCAGAGATTAGCAGGATTCAGCCAGTCAGGGGGAGGTAAATCCTGTGACCCATCACTTACACAGGGGATCATCAGTTTTAACCCAGTGTGTTGTGAGATGAGATAATAGGTGTTAATTTTAGTACCCTTTTCAGGGTTTCTTCCAAGAAAGAAGAAAATACCTGCATATTTGGAAGAGAAAAACACACATACACCGTGGGTATGTGTCAGCCACTATGTGTCAGTGGATTATGACTGAGGAGGTTGTCTTTCAGCAGAAAAGGTGCATTCTGAAGAACGACAGGGAGTTTCAGTTTCATTTGCACTAGTTATTATTATGACTAGTAGGTTAACCAAAGTGTGTTTGTCATCTAAGTTCTCTCTTTCTCTGGTTCTTAGGTAGTCAAACACGTGTTTCCTTCATGCTCGGCAGCCTAATGCCTCAGTATAATTCTTATCTTTCTGTATTGCAAAAGACACATGGATTTGAGATATTGGAAACTGGGTTGAAGCTGAATGCAGATAATCTGTCTTGCTGCATGAAACATGAGTACTGCAGTTCTGTGAGGACTGCTATAAGATAAAATAATGATATGTGTGTAAGATTTTCAAGTCCCTTGGAGAACGAATACTTTGAAAAGTTGCACTAAAGCTCTATTGGAAGCAAAAATAGCAGGTGACCTCTTCAGTCCAATATTCTGTCTGGAAGATCTGCATTTTAACTCCCACAACATAGACCTACCTCAAAAAGGGGTTCCACAGTTGAAAAAATGGTTTTCTTGGGAAGCAAATGTCTGCCTTCTCATTTTTTTGCATGACCGTGTCTTTGAAGGGGAGAGAGGAATGATTAACCTCCAGTACTTGCCAGTTGTTGCCAGTCAAGAGGAACAGTTTCATCTGTTGTTACTTGTCATAGCTAGCTGATAACGCATGATTTAGAAATGCCCATAATTAGTGCAGCATGTAAAAATCTAATATCAGGGGCCTTAATCATTCAATAATTTAATTTAAATTTTAGAAATTCTACCCTGCCTTGCTTTCAAGGAGCTCCAGGTGGTCTGGCAGGGGAACACCAAAGGGGTGGCCCTTTAGGGGTGAGACAAGGGCGAGGGCCAGCCCCCCCCCCCGTGGTAATGTTATTAAGTAATTATTTAAATGCTTTTAGGTGTTTTAAATAGTTTTTAATCAGTGGTGTTTTGAATTTTGGTTTTTTTCTCTTTCTTTTTCTTTTTCTTTTCTTGGGGGTGGGATGGACGTTTAGTTGGGGCTAGGGATTGGTTTAATTTTAGTATGATTGTAAATTATTATTATTTGGGGGTTGTTGTTTTTTGTTTCTACTATTTTTTTTGGTTTGTTGTATGGTTTGTGTTCTGTTCTAAAGGGGAGAGGGTCAGGGCTGCCTGGGAGTGGGCCCCAGCCAACAGAATGACTGGGGCAGGTTTTGGGGGGAGGGGATGCACTGGGACATCTGATCTCAGTGATCGCGGGTAGGAGGAGGAGTTACACTAAGACCAGACCATTTCATTACCGAGGAGGCAGGTTTAGTTGTTATTTGAGGACTATCCCTACCTCTGGGTCTGGTCTTGAATCAGCAAGGGAGACCCACATGACCTGAAGGTGCTGCTGTGCAATGCCAGGTCAAGGATTCACAAGACCACTGCAATCCATGACTTGATCATGGATGGGGGACTTGACCTGGCATGTGTAACAGAGACCTGGTTGGATGAAGCAGATGGGCCTGTCCTTGCGGCTGCTTGTCCACCAGGTTTCTCTTACGCACAGCAACCCAGGCCTTGTGGGCGGGGAGGGGGGGTTGCAGTGATTTTTAGGAAGTCATTAGTTTGCACCAGGTGTCCTATTGGGAAGACCCAGTTCTCTGAGTGCATGTTCTGGAAGTTGGGCAATAGGGACAGTACAGGATTCCTTTTGGTGTACTGACCTCCCTGCTGCACCAAGGATTCCCTGCCCAAGCTGCTTCAGGTCATGGCAGATGTTCTCCTGGAGACACCTAGTTTGGTTGTCCTAGGGGATTATAACACCCATGCCAACACAACCTTACAAGGGGCCACTCGGGACTTCGCGGAAAGCATGGCCTCCATGGGGCTGTCCCTGAATAGGTTTAGCCCAAACCATAGCCACGGACATGCCTTAGACTTGGTGTTCACCTCTATGGATGTTGGTGATCTGACACTAAGTAAAAATGAAACTAAAGAAGTGCCATGGTCAGATCACTTGCTGGTGCAACTGGACTTCTCTGCGACCCTTCCCCTCTGCAGGGAGGTGGGACCGATTCGGATGGTCCGCCCCCGCCACTTAATGGATCCAAATGGTTTCCAGAGGGGATGTTTTATCCCATGTTGATGGCCTTTCAGCTGATTCCCTGTTGGCCCGCTGGAATGCGGAGTTAACCAGGGCTATTGACTGTCTGGCTCCGAAGCGCCCTCTCCGATTGCATGCAGCCCGGACAGTCCCATGGTTTTCTTCGGAGCTGAGGGTGATGAAACAGTTGCTGAGATGGCCAGAGCGCCGGTGGTGGAAAACTAATTTTGAATCAAACTGAACGCTGGTTAGAGCTCAGTGTCGAGCCTACAAAGTAGCAGTAGCCTTCCCAGACCCACTGGCGGTTATTAAACCGCTTCTTAAAAAAACTACTTTGGACCTGGCCTATATGGCCAACTATCACTCAGTCTCAAATCTTCCATTCTTGGGCAAGGTGATTGAGCAGGTCGTTGCTGGACAACTCCAGACACGCCAGGAGAATGCAAACCATTTGGATTCCTTCCAGTCAGTATTCAGGCCTCATCATGGGACTGAAACTACCTTGGTCACGCTGGTCGATGATCTCTGGCAGGCTAGGTGAAAGCTAGGGTGAAAGCTGTTTCCTAGTTCTGCTGGATCTCTCAGCGGCCTTTGATACAATTGACCATAACATCCTTCTGAACTGTCTTGAGGGGCTGGGAGCTGGGGGCACTGTTATACAGTGGTTCCGCTCCTTCCTCCTGGGCCGTGTTCAGAAAGTGGGGGGGGGGAATGAGTGTTCAGCCCCCTGGGCTCTCACTTGTGGGGTGTCTCAGGGTTCTGTCCTCTCCCCCATGCTTTTCAACATCTACATGCAGCCGCTGGGAGAGATCATCAGGGGGTTTGGGCTGGGTGTTCATCAGTATGCGGATGATACCCAGCTCTACCTCTCTTTCAAATTAGAACCAGTGAAGGCAGTGAATTGTCCTGTGTGAGTGTCTGGAGGTGGTTGGAGAATGGATGGTGGCTAACAGATTGAGGTTGAATCCTGACAAGACAGAAGTACTGTTTTTGGGGGACAGGAGGCAGGCAGGTGTGGAGGATTCCCTGGTCCTGAATGGAGTAACTGTGCCCCTGAAGGACCAAGTGCACAGCCTGAGTGTCATTTTGGACTCACAGCTATCCATGGAGGCACAGGTCAATTCTGTGTCCAGGGCAGCTATCTACCAGCTCCATCTGGTACGCAGGCTGAGCCCCTCTCTGCCCACAGACTGTCTCGCCGGAGTGGTGCATGCTCTAGTTATCTCCCGCCTGGACTACTGCAATGCGCTCTATGTGGGGCTACCTTTGAAGGAGAACCGGAAACTACAACTAATCCAGAATGCGGCAGCTAGACTGGTAGTGGCCACCGAGACCACATAGCACTGGTCCTGAAAACCTACATTAGCTCCCAGTACTTTTCCGAGCACAAAGTCTTGGTGCTAACCTTTAAAGCCCTAAATGGCCTTTGCCCAATAGACCTGAAGGCGTGTCTCCACCCCCATCGTTCAGCCCGGACATTGAGATCCAGCTCTGAGGGTCTTCTGGCGGTTCCCTCCCTGCGAGAAGTGAGGTTATAGGGCCTTCTTGGTGGTGGCACCCACCCTTCAGATGTCAAGGAAATAAACAACTACAGTGGTACCTCGGGTTACAGACGCTTCAGGTTACAGACTCCGCTAACCCAAAAATAGTACCTCGGGTTAAGAACTTTGCTTCACACAGTGGCGACGCGACTGCAGCAGGAGGCCCCATTAGCTAAAGTGATGCTTCAGGTTAAGAATAGCTTCAGGTTAAGAATGGACCTCCAGGACGAATTAAGTTCTTAACCCAAGGTACCATTGTATCTGACTTTTAGAAGACATCTGAAGGCAGCCCTGTTTAGGAAAGTTTTTAATGTTTGATGTTTTATCGCTTTATTATTATTATTATTATTATTATTATTATTATTATTATTATTATTACTACTACTTATATTCTGTTTGGAGCCGCCCAGAGTGGCTGGAGAAACCCAGTCAGATGAGCAGGGTATATATTATTATTATTATTATTATTATTATTATTATTATTATTATTATTTGATTATAATGGCACATAACAAGACAGATAATATTCTAGACTAATCCCAGTACAATAAAACAGAAATTCAGCAGTCATTAAAACAAACACAATCTAAC
This sequence comes from Podarcis vaucheri, assembly GCF_965113315.1. Classification (NCBI taxonomy): domain Eukaryota; kingdom Metazoa; phylum Chordata; class Lepidosauria; order Squamata; family Lacertidae; genus Podarcis; species Podarcis vaucheri. The sequence continues at coordinate 2,783,739 of NC_138748.1, forward strand.
CCAGCACAGGCATTTTTAAATCAGCCAAAAGCCTTATGAAAAATTCCTTCACCAGACATCTTGTGCATATGACTTTAAAGTCTTTTCCTGGGAGATCTCTAAATGAGGCTCTTGGATGATCATAGAATTGTAGAGTTGGAGGGGACCATGAGGGTCATCTATTCCAACCCCCTGTAATGCAAATCCTTTTGCCCGACTTGGGGCTCAAACACACAACCTTGAGATTAAGAGTCTCATGCTGCACCAACTGAGCTATCCTGGAGGCTGAAGGAATACAGTTAAGGGCCCCGGCAGACTTCATTTGCAGAGCATTGCATAAGGCGAATGCCACAACAAGGAGCTTTAGAAGTAGGGGCAAAACAGGAATTACGTTAGTGCTTTGATTATTTTTCTTTGGAAGATCATGCTAACCAGAGGGTATGTTCAGAGCACAGCAATTCCCTTTATAAAGGCTTCTGAATGATTTATCCCACAGTAATACACACAAATAATGCTTTGGTGCTTCTCTTGTAATATACACGTGGCATCACTTTCCTGCCCTTTCCTTTGTTAAGCTCAAAGTAGCTTTCCTGACGATCCTAACAGTTCCATGCCCTGGGTTCAAAAACGCTGTCAAACCATTCTTTAACAGACATAGGATGCCATCCTGTGCACATTTGGTTGGATAGAAGTTCTAATGAAATCAGAAGCGGATCCTTCTGAGCATGCATGCGCTGGGTCAGAGTCTTTAAGAATGCCTGGCCAACATGCAGTCAGCTGTGTGGCTGCTGAAGTATTATCATTTGAAAACAAGCAGTTAGACTTCCAGAATGAGACTGAACAGGATTCCCCAGGTTTTCAAATGTGAATTGCACATAGTCCAGCTGGCCTTTTCCCAGTCTCAAGACTCAGATCACCCTCGTGGTATAAAATGAGTTTGAAGGTTAATATGAATGTAGCAGCATCAATGTGTGAAGTGTTTTACAGTGTAACTGAAGCACTCCTTTGCCTTAAAAAAGTCAGGTCCCTGCCCCAAAGAGCTTACAATCAAAATCTTAACAGTAGTGGGAGACAACAGAAAGATGGGAGGTTTCTCACAAATGGGTCTGTTTGGGAGCTGTTATTATAAACCAAGGATTTCCAGATGTGGCCACCTGAAAATTAAAGCATACAAGGCACTTTGAGCTTTTTTATTTTTAAGAAACCAAGCAAGTGTTCTATATTTATTGGAAAACACGCTCCTGCTCCTGCTTGTCAAGTCAGAGAGTACCTGTCTATTTTTATTCCTCATCTCATTTTGTGCCTGTCTCTCAGCTTGTCAGATTGCAGCAGTTCTTTCCCAGCTTGGAGGTGAAGAAGCTGCTTTAGAACTTGGGTGGCTGTGGGAAGGCCGTTGCACATTGAATTTGTAATGCGGAACTTTGTTCAAGGGGTGCTGGTGATGAATGATTCTGGAACTGTCTTTTTCTCCTTTTATGATTCATGGGATTCTCCTCATCAGAATAACCTTTTGGAGATTTTAACCCAAAGCTTCTTCAGTGGCAAAACAGTCTTTCATCAATCAAAAAGAGGATGAAATATCCCAGAACACTCAGCAAAGAAAATGTATGCAGAATGTTTCATAAAGCCATGAATAAAGCTGCCTTCTTCTTCGTCTTCTTCTTCTTCTTCTTTTGTTAGTGCTGCAGGCAGATGGCTGCAGAGAAAAGATACTGTCATGTCAAGTTGAGCTTTATGTCCTCAGCTCACCCCTTCTGTTAGCCAGCCTCTCCAGCCCCCAGTCAGCTTTTTCTTCTGGTTTTCATGGCAGTTTTCATGTCTATGCCTGGCTTGTGAAAATAAATGGAGAGTGTAGTTTCCCATCATTATCAGTCACAACTGTAAATATATGTGTTGCTGTGGTTTAAAGTGTGAGTTCAGAAACACTCAGCATTGGTCTAGTTTGGAAGTCAATGCAATTTGTGGTGTTGGCTTTAGCAGATAGGAATGGTGTGTAATACTTCATATCACAATAGCAATGGAGGTGGCATTATTTTTCTTAACTTGCATAAACATATCTCCTGACTACATTGGCAAAATTAGTCTTTATTTGCTAGGAAAGCTTTGTGGCTTCTCTGGATGAGAGGTTTTGAGCAGTGCAGGTGCTGTCAGTGGAAGTGACAGGAGGAAGGGAAAAGAATTTTTTCAAGGAAGGAAGTTACAGAAAGTAAGTGCAAGAATTTAGAAGATGCTGGATGCTTGTGAGTAAGAGTTTCCCTTTAAGGGATCAAGCAAGGAAGCATTTATAAATTGGAAAATAGTTCAGTTTTTCTTTGAAGCTTCCCCCATATGCTACATAGCTTCATTGAAATAAATGAAATGAAATTCATGGGAAATTTATGGGAGCATTGACATGCAGGTGACGGACTCTCCCTCCTTGGGGATTTTTAAGCAGAGGTTGGATAGCCATCTGTCATGTATGATCTAGCTGAGGGTTCCCTTCCATCTACAATTCTATGATTCTACAACGTGGAAATAGTAAAGCACATCCTTTTCCTCTGGCTGCTCCTCAACCCTAAACTTTCTGAAGCTGCTTCAGTCTCTTAAAAATGGCCCTGGGGCCATGCATAAGGCTCCAGGACATGGCCTGAAGCCACAGGATGCAGCATGTTTGCTGAGTCTAAACCAGGCTTCCTCAGCCTCAGCCCTCCAGATGTCTTGAGACTACAATTCCCATCATCCCTGACCACTGGTCCTGCTAGCTAGGGATCATGGGAGTTGTAGGCCAAAAACAACTTGAGGAAGCCTGGTCTAGACAGATCTGGGTTTTGTTAATCCCTGGTTGAGAGGCCAATTTGGAACCCTGTGTACCTTGTCTTGATTTCCATGATGGAAGAGGGGCAGGATATAAATATAATAGTGTAAATGACCATGTAACATATAATTAGCCCTTCAGTTTACCATTATCTAAATATCTGTAAGTTACATAGATAAAAGAATATGCAGACCATGAGATAATAATGATTGCAGCATGGGAAGTCCATGAGTTGCAGAATTAATGGGATTGCACTCCCTCATATATCTCCAGGAGTCATATTATTTCTAGACTGCAAACCCTGCTGTAGAGAGAAAGTATTATTTTTAATGTGTATTACGGTGGGAGGACGTCAACATTTTCAATTGGAATTGCAGAGTTAATTCTTTTCCCCCTTTGGCATTAAAGCTCTGCGATTAATATCTGCCTCTGAGCTTGCCACATTGGAGCATTCAGCATCCATCAAGAAAAAATCTCCAAGTCTAAACAGTTTCATTATGCATACTTATCTGCTTGGAAGGTAAAAGTGGTTTATCTCTTTCCTCTTTGAAGCACGGTGCTGGGCTGGCAGATTGTCCTTTGATTTCTTATGAACTGGCAAGAAAAAGAGAATGACTTTGAGCCTTCTCTGGCAGTGCACAATAACTACTCAAAACGCTTTTGTATTCTGCAGGATCAGGTAATCAAGGTTGGATAAGCCATGGCGCTGAGCATCCACGCACACATTCAGTAAGGACTCCTGGAACAATCCTTCTGTGGCCACTATGCCACTTCAGAATACCAATGCATTTCATTGTTTTTATAAAGATTTCTGTACCCTGCCCTGAGATCTATATGATACAAGGTGGGCTATGGATATGTTTAAATATAAGTAGGGTAATTGTATGACTAAATGCTTTTAACGCCAAAACCTCCCTGCCTATGGAAAGCTAGTATGCCAGAGGTATGTCCTGATGTCCTAGATTTCTAGGTGCTACATGTTTTTTATATGGCGAGATTCACTCACATTGTTTTTACAGTTGCACTCTGAAGTTGTACAGCCCAAGAAAAGCTGTACCACATGCTTTTCCTGAACATGTACATTGGCTTTGAGTACTCTACAGGGTAGGACCACAGCCAACTGAGTCCCCAACTTTGATGCAATTATCTGTTTCTTTTCTTTCTTTTTTGGTTTCCATTTTTATTGTGAATTTCTGTGCTACATAGAGACATGGTAGGTCAAGCCCTAAATGCAGCAAACAACAAAAATGTAAGTTTCAAACAGAAATGAGAGGCGGAAGGAAAAGCCTGTCACATAAGACAGGCAAATCTTACAACAAAGTACAGGATTACATATACATTTTGGATTATATCAGTCATGTGAACACAGTTTAAAAACTCAGCACTGGAAGGTAGAAAAGCTTCCTATCCAGGAATGTATAGAGGTGTGTTTTAGGGTGCACATTAACACCCACATGAGCTGAATGGAAGTCTTAGCAGGTGCAGGTTGATGAAAGACAGGTTGATATGGGAAGAGTTCCATAACGGTAGGAAGTTTTTTAAAAAAACTGCTGTAGGGTGATGCTCCCTTGAATACTAACACAAAGATAAAGCACCACGCTATCTACAGGGTGGCAGGGATGTAGAGGCGCCCCTAGGTTATGAAACTCATCTGTGCAAAAATAATTCTTAGTGTTTTGTTCTGAGTCAGTGTTTTGCACACTCTGGACATTTTCTGTCCATTGATAAAGTGAAGACTGGCATTTAAGTAAAGGTCTTTTGCCAAAAGGCACTTGAGACTACAAGAAAACTCCACAGGAAATAGGGGGAAATATGCATTACTTAACACTGCAAGTCCTACAGTAATAGCGTTTAGTCGACTGAAGGACCTGCAGGGTTTATGCCCTTTGAGAATGAACCCACTGTTATCCTCAGATTACATAAGAAAAACTCAAGCAGGAAACTTGTGATCAGATTCACCCAGCCATAATCTCATTATAGCAACTGCATGCTGTAGGGAAAAGCCAATGAAACTTGGTTACTCACATATTTTAATAAAGGTGTATTTTGGGACCTAGACAGCATCTTAAAAAGCAGAGACATCACCTTGCTGACAAAGGTCCGTATAGTTAAAGCTATGGTTTTCCCAGGAGTGATGTATGGAAGTGAGAGCTGGACCATAAAGAAGGTTGATCGCCGAAGAATTGATGCTTTTGAATTATGGTGCTGGAGGAGACTCTTGAGAGTCCCATGAACTGCAAGAAGATCCAACCAATCCATTCTGAAGGAAATCCGCCCTGAGTGCTCACTGGAAGGACAGATCCTGAAGCTGAGGCTCCAAGACTCTGGCCACCTCATGAGAAGAGAAGACTCCCTGGAAAAGACCCTGATGTTGGGAAAGATGGAGGGCGCAAGGAGAAGGGGACGACAGAGGACGAGATGGTTGGACAGTGTTCTCGAAGCTACCATTATGAGTTTGACCAAACTGCGGGAGGCAGTGGAAGACAGGAGTGCCTGGCATGCTCTGGTCCAGGGGGTCACGAAGAGTCGGACACAACTAAATGACTAAACAACAACAACATTTTGGGATAGGGTCTGGGGGAGAGAAAGGATCCGTAATCCTAATAAAGTTGCAGTGTTGTGCACTTACTTAGAAGTATGTATTGCTGAATTCAGTGGATCTGACTTTGAGGGTCACCGGAGTCTCTATAGTTGTAATTGCTAATTGTCTTGGAAGTGGGATTAGCAGTTTTAGCAACTTGATTTGCCTACTTGAATTCAGTCTAGGGACATCATCCATGGTGTGTTAGAATTACATTTCCTTTGGTGATTTCCTTTCAGCTAGCTAGTTGAAGGGTTGCTATTAGGGTAGTACAGTAGAACAGAGCTGCAAATTCTCAGTAGCATATGTAAGTGGAGCAAAACCTAGAATAAGTTTTAAAACATTCTCTTGCTTGGGGCTCATCTTGTTCTTATTCTTTCTCTTTCTCTTGCCAGATTTTCAAATATTGCTGGGAATTTAAAATGACCTCTCAATTTCCAGTGAATGTAGTAGCAAGTGCTATATTTCTCTGTGTGTATTTCAGCTGGCATAAGCAGTGCATTCTTCTAAGGGTGATCACTTTCAAATATTTTTAAAAGCTTCAGACACTGCACACATCAGTTAAAGCAGATTCCATGAAGAAATATTTATTCTGAGGATTTTTAAAAATAACACCATTACAATCAACCCTACATATTTTTATGTAGAAGTGAGTCCCACTATATTCAGTGGAAAAGTGTGTTTAGGATTCCAGCCTGTGTCTCAAAGGAAAAGTTAGTTTGACCTAAGACCTCAGCATAAAGAAACGTTCAAGAATTTGCATCTTACTTGCCTTCCAAGGGCTATAAAAGCAGAAAGCTTGCTACAGACTAAGCAAAGTTGTTGTTGTTGTTGTTTAGTCGTTTAGTCGTGTCCGACTCTTCGTGACCCCCTGGACCAGAGCACGCCAGGCACTCCTGTCTTCCACTGCCTCCCACAGTTTGGTCAGACTCATGTTTGTAGCTTCGAGAACACTGTCCAACCATCTCGTCCTCCGCCGTCCCCTTCTCCATCTTTCCCAACATCAGGGTCTTTTCCAGGGCGTCTTCTCTTCTCATGAGGTGGCCAAAGTATTGGAGCCTCAGCAAAGTAAACCTTTCATAATACTCATCATTAAATTTGTGGGGCAAAAGAAGTCTGGCCTGCGTGTTAAAACATTTATTCAGTGGGACTTTGGCAGGAGTGGGAGAAGCAGCAGCAGCTCGTTAGGACCCCAAGGATTTCTATTGCCTGGTGTCCAAACCACTTATTGGTCAATCACATCTCCGACTTCACTCATTGGCTAAAAGCACGGCCAGATAGGAGCTGCCAGGCTATCTCATCTCATAGAAATCACTTGGAATATAGTGCCTGCACATTTTGCTTTATAACTTCTTTCTATGAGGGCTAGAGACTTCCTTAAAAAGAACAGAACAGAAAACTCATCGTCTGGGGTCCCTGCTGGCTGTGGGCCTGGTACATTAATTCCCCTTGGACCCACTTCTCAGTGTGCCTGCAGACAGCTGCTGTACTTGTTCAGCTCCGAAGTCTTCATATATTCTTTAAAAAGAAACAAACACCAACAAATAAGGCTCCACCTTTTTATGCTCATTTTGGTTTTTAGAAAATAATTAAATAACATTAATCAGTTATTGGATGGCTTTGCATACCTCTTTTGCCATAGTGATGAAAATGGCAATCGCCCTCTTGACAGGGGCAGAGGAAGGGGTCTGTGGTAGGTGTGGGCTGCCCCAGGTGTCACCACTGGGGGGGGGGTGACAAAATGCCGGGCGGCACTCACTACGGGGCCTGCAGTGTGCCTGAGCCACGCGTCTCTCCTGGGAGAGATACAGTGGCTTGGGGGTGCGCAGGCTCCGTGTTGCCCAAACAGTCCGCTTGCTGCCTCCCCCCCCCAGCTGTAGGGCGGTTGAGTGGGAGGAGACAGGCAGACTCCTCAGAGGCTCTGCGGTGCGCCCCACCCCTATGGGCGGCTCACCCCAGGCGCCCGAGCGGCTTCCTCCGCCGCTGCCTCTCAAATAAATGATATGTTTCTCCCATCACAGGAAGACAACCTCCCTTTTGCCATTACTAGGAATAAAAATCCTCATTTTATTTTTGCCCATAAAACGTCCTTCTATGAAACAAGAAACAAATGTCATCAACTACATGTGCGTCACAGGCTTCTTCTTCTTCTTCAGCCTTGTATTATATTTGGCTTTCAGGAAACAGCTGTTCCACAAACCAGGCAACCGTTCTAGAGCAAATTGGGCTATTTAGCAGCGCAAGATTACTTAATTTTTTGGATTCTGCTATTGGAAATCCAGGTACAAAATGGTCTCATCTTGTCTGGTTTAAAACATGCCAATAAAATAAAATAAAATAAGCTTCTCCACTGTTCTGATTTCTAAACTGATTGGCTAGTAGGTGTAGTCATTGGATTATATAGTCCAAGCCTTTTTTCTGCACAGGCTCAGGGTTTTCCATCTGTTGTCATGCCCACATCGCACAGCCAGATCTCATTCATTGATATTGATGCTTTAAATAACTCAATTATATATTTTTAATTAAGAAGAAAAGATGCTGAACTTGATTGTGTCCCCCCCCCAAAAAAAATTAGTCACCCCTTCTCTCTTATCCCTCGCGGTATTAGAGAGACTTCTGAATTTGACTTTTGCTTACTCTCTTTGCAACACTCATTTGAATATTTCACAAAGGCTCTGCAGGTTGATAAGTAAATTTAATTGGGATCTTTTCCATGTACAAACAACACACACACACCTTTGTTTCAAATACAAAGAAACATTTGTTCTAAGTAACAAGAAGGGTCATTTCAGCTGTTTCTTGACACTATAAAAGCTGCAGCAGAAACCAAAAGTACAAATGAAAACAAAACAGAGAAGCAACATATGAGGAGGGAAGGGAGAAAGAGAAGGTAAATGGATTCTGCCACTCGCTTGCTCCACAGCCTAAAAGAATTAATCTTGCACCTGAAGCCCTGAGTTCCTTGACTAAGCACTTCTCCAGTGTAGCACAAATTGCATACAGAAGAGAAATTTTGCAGCCCCTCCATCTGGGTGCATGCCTGATGATACATGGGGTGCGGGCGGGGGGGGGGGGCAGATGCCTGGATTCTAGCCAGTGTGCTCATGAGGCCCTCAATACTTCTTCCATCACAAACACTCCAGATCTATTATTTTGCAAGGGAAATGTTAGAGGTTGCAGTCAGTTGGTGCCACATTAGTCTAGTCATTTTGAAAAGCTATCTTCTACATTGTAATATGTATAGCATCAACCCAAAAACAAATAGAATGTATTTCTGTTCAGGTCCCCCTTATCTAGTAAGGCAAAAGTTAGCATTCCTATGTTAGAGTTGCATGAGCAACTTCTGAAAATTATTATTTATAGAATAAAAAATAAATGCAATGTACTGTTGAATTCTAAACCATATCTTTTTTCAAAAGAATTGTGGATGCTGTGTTTTCAGCAGTGTAATTTAGATACAGACAATCTAACAGGATTACAAAAATGTTGGAAAGGCATTTGGGTTATGATGTTGACCTAATAAAATGGGGAAGAATATGGAACAAGTTGCCTATTAAACCATCTTCAGCAAGGATTCAAGAACCCACTCTTAGGCTAATGTTTAAAATCGCCACTGTGCACTGGTGATTTTTATCATACATTAGCCCCAGTTACTCCTCAAAATGCTGCTGCTGTGAAAGACAAAGAGCCACCCCCCCCCATTTCTGGTGGGAGTGTCCCCAGGGGCAGCTTTTGTGGAGATGGTGTTTGTATAAATTAATTTAATCACACAAAAAATTGATACTATTCCCTTAATTAGCATTTTTAAGGATATGGGATGGGCTGAATGAAGATGGTTTGGATAAATAATTGATTCTATATTTATTGTCTGCTGCTAGGATGCATATTGTAAGAAAATGGAAATGGAGGATTAAATAAGTATTTATGGTTTAGTCAAATCTGGCCCATAGCCATTGCTGAAAAATAGAAAAATACTAGGGAATAAAAAAAACAAGATTCAGTTTCAGCTGTGAGACAAACATTTATTTTGTATATAAATGATGATAACAATGTTCAAATGCCTCCTGCAAAATATGATACTATTTGGAATTATTTGTAACTTTTCAGCTTCAAGTTACATGATCATAAGACTTCAAGGACAATATCCTGCTTTAAAAAAAAAAGAAGAATATGTTACTACCTCCCAGCATCAAGAATAATAGTTATTTTTGCTGGGGATTGTGAATCAAATTACCCAAATTTGTATATATTTTGTGATGCGTGCATGTTTAATTTTAATTTTAGTTCAGTTGTATTTTTTCTTTATTTTTGTATGTTATTGAATTGTATATTCTTGATTAAACAAATAAAAACATTAAGAAAGCAATATAATTTATAGTGCTGCATTATTATTCAGCGAATAACTTCTGAAAAATAAGTCATGTCAGACTAACCTGATCTCGTTTTTTGACAGAATTACAAGCCTGGTAGATGAAGGGAACGCAGTGGATGTAGCCTACCTTGATTTCAGCAAGGCATTTGACAAGTGGCCCATGATATTCTTGTAAAGAAGCTGGTAAAATGCGGTCTTGACTATGCTACCACTCAGTGGATTTGTAACTGGCTGACTGACCAAACCCAAAGGGTTCTCATCAATGGTTCCTCTTCATCCTGGAGAAGAGTGACTAGTGGGGTGCCACAGGGTTCTGTCTTGGGCCCGGTCTTATTCAACATCTTTATCAACAACTTGGATGATGGACTCAAGGGCATGTGAGTGTGATCCTGTCCTCTGGGGTGTTAGCCACCCCTCCCAGTTTGGTGTCATCTGCAAATTTGATCAGGATGCCCTTGAGTCCACCATCCAAGTCGTTGATAAAGATGTTGAATAAGACCGGGTTTCAGTGATGCCTGTTATGTCATATTTAGTTTGCTGTACCAAGAGCTCAAGCTCATCTTGTTTATTTCCCATGCTTTGCGCATTAGTGTACAGACATTGAAGTCCATTAATCATTCCCCCGTGTCTCTTATTTAAGGATTTTTTCCTTCCACCACTAGGTCTGCGTGCTGTTTGCTCCATTTGGTCTATGACATTTGGATGATCATCTTCATCAATTGATAGACTCCTACCTTCAGGAGCACTGTCTCCCTCCCCCACATCCAAACCGTTCCTGTTTACACCATTTGCGAAGCCAACTGTTCACTTCCACTATTTTTCCCTCTCTCCCTGGGCCACGTCGTTCAACTGGGAGGACAGATGAGATGACAATTTGTGCATTTAATTGCTTCAATTTCCTGCCCAGAGCCTCGTAGTCTCTTTTGATCTTCTGGAGGCTATTGCTTGCAGTGTCATTGGTTCCCACATGAACCAAGAGGAAGGAGTATTTGTCAGTGGGTTTTATGATTCCTTGCAGTCGTTCAGTTACATCTTGGATCTTAGCCCCGGGGAGACAGCACACCTCCCGAGACATCTTGTCAGGCCCACAGATCACTGCTTCTGTTCCCCTCAGTAGGGAATCACCTATCACCACTACACGCCTCCTCTTAGGTTTGGTCGGGGTTCTTCCGTGAGCTGTCCGTTCCAAGGTCGTCTGCACATTCCCTGAGGACTGATTTTGCTGCTCGTCTTCATATACCTGATTGACTGTAATGAGGGAGAGATCCTCAAATGGAGTCTGCTCTCCATCTTCCATGCTAGGGGAGAGGACCTCAAAGCGATTGTGTATTTCTAAGCAATCAGAGTGAACCCTGGGCCTCCTACTTCTTTGAGTCACGTTTCTCCATATATCTGGCTCCTGTGTTGGTGAACTAGCCTCCTTCTCAGGGGTGTCCCCTGTCTCCTCCTTGGTGGAGACGGTGTTCTCTGTTGCTTCCAAGAAGAGCTCCAGCTCTCTAATTCTTTGGAGCGTAGCTACACGTTCCTCCAGTTGCTGGACTTTGTCTTTTAAGAGGGCAATCAACATACAATTGCTGCAAGTAAAGCTGCCTGCCACCTTTGGCAAGATGGCAAACATTGCGCAGGAACCGCAGGCGACTGCAGCTGTTCCCTCACCCTCCATCTTGAAAACGTGTCGTTGGGGGTGGCTACAGCGGTCCTCCATCTTAAAAAGAGTGAAGACAGGACAAATAACCCCCACAAAAAACCCAGGTCTCCCCCAACAAACGTTTGAGACTAGCTCCCCTAAATCTAAAAGATGGGTATAACTGCCCTGCAAGCTCTGATAAGCTCCTCCCACAGCTAATCACCTGACTCAACAGAAACCCTTGTTGGCTATTTGCAGTATGGTAGCGCTGCAGAGAGCTTGCTGGGGAGACCATGCATTAAAAAGGGACTCAAAAATAACTTAAACAAGGTTTTAATAAGAAAAACAAAAACCCCATTTACACTAAATACACAAACAAGAAACCAGACCCAACCCCCAACCCAACCCCCAGGGTAATGGGAGAGCTAGGTGCTGCTCCTTATATACTACACCCAATTGCTGACACAGCTTAATCAATACAACTCAGCAGCACCTGCTATGTTTCACAGCTGTAAAGCTGGGTCTCGTTATTTTGCTCTCGCCCCTTAAAGACATACACATCGGGTGGAACAATGATGAACCTTTACATTTAAAGAAACCATTCAACAACCCTGCCCCCTCTGACCTTTGCACAGGGAGAACAGCTAATCAGCCACAAAGAAACACACACACACAAGAAAACCCTTTTGCTCCTCCTTCAGCTGCTGCCCTGCAAGCACATTTTGAAACATTTTATATTGTGATGCCAATAAAGGTATTTGTTTTGATGTGTTTCACCAAGCTGATGGTTTGTATCACTTCAGACAACCACAAGCCAAGGTTTGTTGTATGTCTGGAGGAGACACACTATGAACTTGGGTTCAGATGACAACACTAAGTCAACTGTGGGTTAGTTTGCAACAGCGCAGCAGAACCAAAGGGGGAACAAAGCTGCCACAATCTCCTCTGCGGGAGTCCAGACACTCTAAGCCCATGGCATGGCTTAGAGCTACTTGCTGACTGAGCCAGTGTAAAGTAGTCTTGCATGATTAACATTAATACCAAAATAAGGAGCATAGAGAAAGTGCTGCATCCACTTTAATGGTGCCATGGAGCTGTAGTGTTCAGAAGAAAATGGGTTTCTGTGATGAACGCTTCAGACGCTTCAGGTTACAGGTGCTTCGGGTTACACACTCCGCTAACCCTGAAATAGGTTAAGAACTTTGCTTCAGGATGAGAACAGAAATCGTGCTCCGGCGGCAGTGGGAGGCCCCATTAGCCAAAGTGGTACCTCAGGTTAAGAACAGTTTCAGGTTAAGAATGGACCTCCAGAACGAATTAAGCTCTTAACCCGAGGTACCACTGTATAATTATTGTGTCACACTCTCAATACTGGTGTGTTCTGGGACACATGGACACTCCTCACCTCCACAGGACACTGGTGAGACCATATAGGTCTGGATAGCACACATCTTCCAATGAAGTCAGTGTAGGTTTTTAGCTCCCCCAAGTCTCCCCATATACCTAGGCAATTTTCTGACAGTTTATGAAAGCTTCATTTCTGGAAGGGATTCTTACTTGCTCCAGACTGCCTGATGCACAAGCGCACCAGTACAAGCGCCAGTGAACCTCTGGTGCACCTCTAGAATGCATATTAGAATCCTTGACAGTGGAAATAGGTTTCTTGGTAGATGTGGAGAGGGCAGGGGCCATTGACTGATTAGAAAGCTTGGGAAAGATTCCTGGAAGTTTCAAAACCTCTGTGTTAGAATATCATAAACTAGGCACTGTCCCTTTCAGTAGCAATTTTAAGGCGCCATTTGCTTTGAAAACTCCATAAGCTTCACATCTGGACTCAGGGCTCAGTTTAGCTTCTTGACCTTAACATTCCCTTCCTCCTTCTCCTTCGATTGTAACTGATTGTACAGTTAAAATTTCTTGTAACTGAGAGAGGCATTTGGCTCCTAGCCATTCATTAGTTAGGACCTTGTGTTGACAAACATGACAAGTACAGGAAGATCAAGTCGCAAGATAGACCAAGCCTAACTGGACTTTGGTTTCATAAGACCTTTCTGCAATCCCAGCACCACACAACTGGATTTGGTTCAAGTACTATTCTAATGGACCACTCTGACGGCTTCAACCTCAGCATGTCTTACAGACTTACCTCCTAATTATGGTTAGAATTGCAGCTGTTATCAGATGCGCTTGACTCTGTTCAGATGGAATGCCATCTCTGAATGGAAAGTACAGTACTTGCCCTGTGAGAGTCATCTTTTTCCACAGTGTGTTGTGATGCTATGTAATGCCACACATTTTGAGCTGACAGGATATATGGTACTGTCAGGTGCTAAATGATAAGACACACACAGATACTCCATTCAACATGATAATGGCTGAAGCAAAAGAAACAGTTGTCATCTGTGTGCAGATATATAAGCTGTGACTGTCTCCATCTCATTCTTTTTTTCAAATGCTAGAAGCACTTTCTGCTTAACTGAAAACAACAAGTCTAAGGAGATATAATATTCATTCCTAATGTCATATTTTCCTGTACTTGCCAAACCAAGAGCGGTTCAAAGAGAAAGCCCTGAATATGCAAGGAAGGGAACCTGGAGTATGTGTATATTGTGAAATCCAGAGCTTCAGCAATTTGCTCTGGAGGCCGGGACCTGAACCCAGGGCTTCAAGTTACAAGTCAGGAGAATAACTTTCTGTCTGTAAGGGCTGTTCAACAGTGGAATGGTCTCCCTCGGGAGGCTGTGGACTCTCCTTCCTTGGAGGTTTTCAAGCAGAAGTTGGAGGGCAATCTGTCAGGTATGACTGCATTGCAGGAGGTCAGGCTAGATGACCCTGAGAGTGCCTTCCAACTTTCCAGTTCTATGAGTCTCTGGTTCTGTGATCTGGCATTCACCCTTATAACCCTACATGGGTTAGGGCCAGGTTAGCAGGAGAGTCATCTCCTCAGTCCTGCCTGGAGCTTTTCCAGGTTCTCCCACTTAAAGAGGTGAGATGAGTGGTAACTAAGGAGAGGACTTGGAGCAGCACTGCCACCATGGTTAGTGTGGCACCAATTATGGAATGCCCTCCTCATTAAGACTCACCTGACACTTGCATGGAGATCTTTTCTGCATCATGTGAAGTCCTTTGTCTTCTTCCACACCTTTTGGAACTATGTTTTTTATCCTGGAACCGATTCTTTTTCCTGGGTTTTAAATGTTTTAACACAAAATTATGGTGCTATGCTGGTTTTTATGTGGGAAATAGAATTGATTTTAATGTTTTCCTTTTTGATGGCATATTTTATTGTATAAACTCTGAATTCCCCAGAGGGGAATTGATTAAGTGGTCAATAATGTCCTAAATTAAATACACAATAATCCTTAAAGAGTGCTGCAAGATAGGTCAGCTATTATCAGCATGTTTTAGATTTAGGTGGGTGGGGAGGCTGAGAAAGTTAGAGTGGCTTGTCTCCTGCCTCCTTGTGTGTTCATGGCCGAGATGAAGCAGGGGCTAAGTAGGGTAAGCCAAGAGATAATACAGATTTGCCCAAGTTCACCCCGCTTGCTTCCTAGCCAAGCAGATACTTGGATCACTCTAAGCACCCCACCCCACTGGCCACTATCTCAATGGAAGAGCAGCAGACTAGCTTTTCAGAAACTTTGGTGGAGCATTTTGTAAGAAATATAAATGACTTGAGTGATAATATCTATAGTGAGGGAACCCTATAGCAAATAAGATGGTAAAATATTTAGGGGGTAAGGATAACTAAAAATGTCAAGAAAATATTTGAATATAATTATTAAAAAAACTTGGAGCAGTATTCAGTCAAAGTTGAAAATATGGGAGAAAAGGAAGGAATCAATTAGTACAAGAATTGCATTAGCTAAAATGTTTTTGTTACCCAGATTAACGTATCTTTTTTATGTATTACCCTGGCACATATCAGAAGGGATATTGAAAGGGTGGCAAGGGGAAATTGATAGGTTTGTTTTTGCATCCAAGAAACGAAGGACGGCAGGAAGGTACAGGTATCATCTGTTTTATGCAGATATTATTTTATAGATTTGGAAGACAGAATTATAGTCATCTGATCTTCTTTTGGATTTTGAGCGGAGGATAATATAGAATATCTCCAAAATTCTTTTAACTCAGAACCAGATAGCATAAAATGGGGAACAAAACACATAAGGCCGAGAATTTGTATGATCCTTTAATTTTTATTCTGAAGCATAAGATGCTGAGCCTGCACTTATGTGCAGCAACATACCCGTATTTTTCGCTCTATAACACGCACCCGACCATAACACGCACGTAGTTTTTAGAGGAGGAAAATCCGTAGGCATGCCACCCGTAGGCATTCCCTCCATAACACGCACAGACATTTCCCCTTACTTTCTAGGAGGAAAAAAGTGAGTGTTATGGTGCAAAAAATACGGTATGTGCTGCCAAAGACAATGTTTAAGGATGTGCATTTTTCTAGGCATGGGAAAGCGCATGCATTTGTGTGTGTGTGTGTGTGTGTGTAATGTGAACGGAGGTTGATCATGAGCCCTGTACATCTAAATGTGGCTCCCATTCCACATACACATTTGGATTTACACAGCTAGGGCACACAGTTCCCAATCCGGGGAAACGGTTTCCACATGTGATTCTCTCTGGGAAAAGATTTTCATTAGTTGCAAGTAAAGCAAATACATTGGTACCTTGATTCTCAAACTTAATCCGTTCCAGAAGTCTCTTCCAAAACCAAAGCGTTCCAAAACCAAGGCACACTTTCCCATAGAAAGTAATGCAAAACGGATTAATCCATTCCAGACTTTTAAAAGCAACCCCTAAAACAGCAATTTAACATGTTTACTATCTAACGAGGCCATTAAAATGAAAGCAATAGTCAGTGTACTGTACTATAAAATAAATAAGACAGTATTGTAGATCATAAAAATTACCGTATTTTTTGCTCTATAAGACTCACCTTTTCCCTCTTAAAAAATAAGGGGAAATGTGTGTGCATCTTATGGAGCGAATGCAGGCTGCGCAGCTATCCCAGAAGCCAGAACAGCAAGAGGGATTGCTGCTTTCGCTGCGCAGCGATCCCTCTTGCTGTTCCGGCTTCTGAGTTTCAGAATATTTTTTTCCTTGTTTTCCACCTCCAAAAACTAGGTGCGTCTTGTGGTCTGGTGCATCTTATAGAGCGAAAAATAGGGTAAATTTTCTTCTTACCTGCACTGATGATAGTCCTTGTTTGGATGGGGGGGGGGCTTTTATCCATTTCCGCAGTCACACAATCAGTCAATCCATCAGTAGCTGAACTGGGTTCCAGTCACAAAAACAAATTAACTGAAAAAGCTTCAAAAACAAAAATGCAAAATAAATAGCAAAAACAAAAGTGCAAAATTTAATCTGTTCTGGAAGTCCATTTGACTTCTGAAATGTTCGAAAACCAACGCGCAGCTTCTTCTTGGTGCAGGTGCCCCGGAAACAATAGCTGGCAGCCGCATCGGATGTTTGGCTTCTGAAAAACATTCGAAAAACGGAACACGTACTTCCGGGTCTTTATCGTTTGAGGACCAAGGCATTTTGAGTACCAAGGTGTTTGAGAACCAAGGTAACACTGTACCAGATTTGATAATGCAAAAATACTGTTGTACACAACATCTGGAAAAAGCAAGATGTAAGAGGTTGGTGGTCATTCATATAAGTTGCAAGACATTAGCATGGTTTTGCGGGGTGATACCAGTCAGCCAGAGAAATGGCTCCTTCTCACTAGAGTCAAGTGCATTTTATCCCCCTTGGGCTGCAATGCCATGGCTGAATTGCAATGAGAATCCATTTTCAGGAATTAGCAGATAAGTAAAAATAAAAAGACACCCAAATGAATCCCCCCCCCGCTCCCCAATACTGTGATTTGAGCCTATTTAATAAAATTTGAGGAACCTAATGAAATGGTTGTTATCAGTATGTGTGAGCAAGGCTGAAATTCACAGAGAATGCATTGTTACTCTCCAAAGCTTGGCCCCCACATGCCAAGCTGACTGCAGAGTTCTTAAGTATACAAATTAGTTCCATTCGTCTGGCTATATGCTTCAACCTTGGCTGACAATATGGAACAATTTTTTGGCCCTTGGAAAAGAGAAACATTTTGGAAGGGATATAAATTCCATTTATTTAGATTTAAAGCATCTTTCAGTTGTCAGGGCAGAGTCTTAAGAGAAATATGTGCCCCTGGGGAGGTCTGACACTCGCGGGCGCCTCATGACTACTCTCTCCCCCAAACTGGAACATGCAGGCAGGGTAGTATGACTACATACCTCTTTCCTCTAGGAAAAACAGCTGCATGTGTTTGTTTTCCAGTTCTTAAAAGGCCAAAAGAGAGAATCACACACACACTCAAGCCACAAAAATGGCCCTCAAAGGTTCTGAGCTAGAAGCACTAGGAAGAGGCATGGTTGGAAAAGTACGGAAGCAAATCTCATAGCAGAAGTGGAATTTGTGTTGAACAGAAATATGGCAGTTTTCATGAGCTGGAAGCTGCATAATTTCAAAAGAGCTATATCTATAAGGCATGGCTACATAGAAAATTGAATATAAGGCATAAAGAGTTAACTAAATTAATTAGACCTGTTAATTTCTTCCTCTGAAAGCAATCAACAGTGCAGATCAACATCAAAGTGAATCAATTTAAAGCAGCCCTTGTATGGTGTAATTAAACAATTGTAGAACAACCAATGCTTTCCTTTTGCAAAAAAAGGTGTATTTATGCCGGGCTCCATAGCTCCAAGGACCACTTTTACATCTGTATAAACTACAACTGCTGCCCTCTCATTTAAAGGAACTTTGCAGTAGACTCCTAACCAAGCCTACTCAGAAATAAGTCCTATTGAATTTAATAGGGTTCCCAGGTAAATTAGTTTAGGATTGCCACCTTAATTGGATATTGCAGGTGTTTCTGGATGAGACCGATTACCTAGACAAAATTACTTAAAATGTGTTGCCTGATTAATCTGGTACAACTTTTAAACTTTTAAAATCCATAAATCTAAGCAATTAATAAATTTAGACACCAGTCCATTTACATGGATGCAAGCCTCACTGAAATAAACGACTTTACTTCTGTGTAAACATGCATAGGGTTACACTGTAAATTTTGCAGACTGAAGTAACTCATTGGCTACACTGTTTTAACAACAACAGCAACAGTTCTATAACTGCTCTTCATCTGAAGATCACAGGGTGGTTTACAATATAAAAACACATACGGTGGGGGGGGGGTACCTTGGTTCTCAAACTTAATCCATTCCAAGAGTCCTTTTGACTCCCAAAACAGTTCGAAAACCAAGGCGTGGCTTGCAGTTGGCTGCAGGACCTTCCGGCACTCAAACGGAAGCCGTGCTGGACGCTTCCGAAAAACATTTGCAAACCGGAACACTCACTTCTGGGTTTGCGGCATTTGGGAGCTGATTTGTTCGGGAGCCAAGCCATTCGAGTAGCAGGGTACCACTGTACCATAATAACAAACTAAAACAAACCATTGTTTAAAAGACCATAAGATATTTAATTAGCCAGAAGCCTAGGAGAAGAGGAATGTTTTTGTCTGGTGCCTAAAGATATATAATGATGGTGGGGAGATCATTTCACAAACGGGGAGCCACCACAAAAAAGCCTCATGTTACTGCTCTGCGGACCTCTTGTGGAGGAGGCACATGAAAAAGGGCCTCAGATGATGATGGCATGGTCTGGCTCAGTTCATAGGGGGAGAGGCAGTCCTTGAGGTAGAATCATAGAATCCTAGAGTTGGAAGAGACCACAAGGGCCATCGAGTCCAACCCTCTGCCAAGCAGGAAACACCATCAGAGCACTCCTGACATATGGTTGTCAAGCCTCTGCTTAAAGACCTCCAAAGTAGGAGACTCCATCACACTCCTTGGCAGCAAATTCCTCTGTCCAACAGCTCTTACTGTCAGGAAGTTCTTCCTAATGTTTAGGTGGAATCTTCTTTCTTGTAGTTTGGATCCATTGCTCCGTGTCCGCTTCTCTGGAGCAGCAGAAAACAACCTTTCTCCCTCCTCTATGTGACATCCTTTTATATATTTGAACATGGCTATCATATCACCCCTTAACCTCCTCTTCTCCAGGCTAAACATGCCTAGCTCCCTTAGCCGTTCCTCATAAGGCATCGTTTCCAGGCCTCTGACCATTTTGGTTGCCCTCCTCTGGACACGTTCCAGTTTGTCAGTGTCATTCTTGAACTGTGGTGCCCAGAACTGGACACAGTACTCCAGGTGTGGTCTGACCAGAGCAGAATACAGTGGCACTATTACTTCCCTTGATCTAGATGCTATGCTCCTATTGATGCAGCCCAGAATCGTGGGGTATCGTGGTCCCAAGCCATTTATGGTTTTATAGTTAAAAATAAGCACTTTGAATTGAGCCCAGAAACTAAATGGTAGCCAGTGCAGTTGGGCAAGATCAGTGTAATATGCGCAAACCATCTTGCGCTGGTGAGCAACCTGACTGCTGAATTCTGCGCTAGCTGATGTTTCTGAATCATCATCAGAGGCAGCCCCACGTATAACACATTGCGGTAATCTAACCTAGAGGTTACCAGAGCATAGACTATGGAAATTAGGCAATCCCTGTCCCGGTAGGGGTGCAGGTGGGCCACCAACAGACACTGATGGAAGGCACTCCATGCTGCAGAGGCCACCTGAGCCTCAAGCGACAGCAGAGGATCCAGGAGGACCCACAAGCTATGTATCGGCTCCTTCAGAGAGAGTGTAACCCCATCAAGAGCAGGAAACCTCCCAGACGGGCAAATGAAGCTACTGGATTATGCAGAGATGGCAAGATTGACTGGGAAAATCAGAAATCAGGTGGATCAAACCTTCAATAGAGAATTGGATAAATATAGACTATAAAAGAACACTCTAAACACTTTGGCATGCTTTAAATAATTATTGCAATGTGACAAAGACTTTGGATATTATGGAAGACTGAAATTTGGATGAATTTATAATATTCAGTTGACAAAGGTATTTAAAGAAACCACGGAGGGGAGGAGGGAAGTCCTAAGATTCGGAAGAATTTTGTTTTAATTTTAATTTTTGCAAGAATGTTAGTTGTATGAATGAACTTGTAAAACCAAATAAAACTTTATATATAAAAAAGAGAGATCAGAAAACCTCTCCCCATCTGGTCTGGGGAACCACCCACTAACAGTGCCTCAGTCTCTTCTGGTTTGAGCTTTAATCTGTTGGCTGTCATCCAACATTACCGAGGCAAGACATCGGTCCAGCACATCCACTGCCTCACCTGAGGATGTGAAGGAGAAGTAGGAGTTCCGAAGGAGAAGAGTTGTGTGTCATCAGCATATTGCTGACAACGTACAGTGGTGCCTCGCAAGACGAAATTAATCCGTTCCACGAGTCTCTTCGTCTAGCGGTTTTTTCGTCTTGCGAAGCAACCCTATTAGTAGCTTAGCGGATTAGCGCTATTAGCGGTTTAGCGGCTATTAAAGGCTTAGTGGCTATAAAAGGCTTAGCGGATTAGCGGCTAAAAGGCTATTAGCGGCTTAGCGGCTTAGAAAAAGGGGGGAGCGAAAAAAAATCAGAACACTCGCAAGACGTTTTCGTCTTGCAAAGCAAGCCCATAGGGAAAATCGTCTTGCGAAGCAGCTCAAAAACGGAAAACCCTTTCGTCTAGCGGGTTTTCCGTCTTACGAGGCATTCGTCTTGCGGGGCACCACTGTACTCCAAAACTCCAGCTGACTCCAGTTAGCAGTTTCATGTTAAGCAGGAGCCCCACGCTGAAGCTTCCACGGGGCCAAAGAGCAGTCTGCAAGCATTGCCCTCTGGAAACCACCATCCAAAGGTGGTTTGCCACCTACCCCAGAAGGATACCATGGCTGATTGTATTGACAGCCGCTGAGACAAATACACATTTCCCTTGTCTCTCTTCCAAGAGAAGTCATCATACAGGGTGACCAAAGAAGTTTCTATGCCAAAACCAGGCTTAAAGTCTGATTGAAATAGATCTAGAAAATCAGTTTTCTCTAAGAGCTCCTGGATCTGGTCGGCACTCACCTGCTCAAGAACTTTGGCCAAGAAGGGGAGATCAGTAACTGGCTGATAATTACTTATTTTTACTGAATCCAGAAGGGTTTTCTTGAGGATTGCTTTTACCACTGCTTCCTTCAAGCCAGCAGGGACCACCCCATCTCACAGGGAGGCACTGACCACCTCCCTGGGCCAGCCAGGGGCCCTCGGCCTGCTAGTCTTCCTCAGCCAAGAGGGGCAAGGGTCCAGAGTCAAAGAGGTTGCCCTGACTGTCCACATCCCCGAGCCTGATATTAACTGGAAAGCCATTTTGTTACCACTGTAATTGTTTTCATTTAAACCCATTATGTTTTTGCAAGCTGCATTCCCTAGCATATTCTCTCTTTTGTTGTTCAGAACTACAGGGTTTCTGAATTCTTTCTTTGCTATGCTCCTTTTTGTTTCTGTGACACAGTAAGAGGCATTCTTTTTCTTTTCTTTCTCTCTTGGTGCACCACTGTGGTGGGTCTGTACCCTCATCTTCATTCACCCATTTTTCTCTTTTACTATCCCACAAATATTTCTGTACCCTGAACTCTCAGGCCCCCTCCTGTTCTCTTCTCTTTGCTCCTTGCCCTCCTCTCTGCAGGGGTTGAGGGCAGTAACTTGAGGCTTTTGCTCTCTCAGCTTTTCCTCTCCACTGATGGAGCCTTTGATGCAGGTGGGCAGCGCAGTGTCTGCTTCCACCAGAAACCTCTGGCTGCAGAACAGGCAGGGCGTTGCAGAAATACTGCCACAGGCATTCTTTTCTCTTTGGGGTTGCCAGCTTTTGAATCAGCGCTTGTAGCTCTCCCTTTAACAGTAGGTTGTTCGGCAGCAATTGGAAAGTGAAAAATGTCCAGCTTCATACAATTAAAAGCTTCATCTGTTGACATTTTCACATTGTGCCTCCCTTGGAAGGCAACAAGAAGCAGGCCAGTCAACTTTTTTCCTTGCCAGTTTGCACCTTTAATTTCTGCCACCACTTTTGATGGACTTGGGAAAGCCTTTATAAGAAGTGGGGAAGAGCTGTGATAGTGGGTGTGCAAGTACGGGGCCTGCAATGAGTCCCCAGGCCTTCTGCTGCGGGGACCTTTTGTAAACACAGAGAGAGCAGAAACCTCTATGGTAGTTCCTTCAAATTATGCATGTACCCCAAGCACTTAATTTTTATTTGTTGTTCAGAGCATAATTGAATGGATCTTTTATTCTTCTGTGCAGTTTTTTTAAAAAATGCCTTGTTTATATGCTTCCTGAGGATTAGGCAGTGAATTAAAAATGAGCGGTTTATAGACGCACAAATTCCTGTCTACTGTGGGGAAAATTGAAAGAAGCAAATGAACACATTCCCCTTTTATTGGTGGTAAATATACATTCCCCTTCTTCATTCCCACCCCAATGTTAAATTATAAACATTTCTTAGCTCAGTTCACAAATGGGAGCCTTTCACAATTGGCACTCTGATCTGATCAGCTGTGTTGATTTACTTACTTAGCACACTTTACTTACCCAGTCACCAGGGTCACAGTTTTATCTTCAGCTGCGTAAAAGGTTTAGAGCAAGACATGTTTTCTGTGGCTCTCTCACTATTTTTAGCTAATCTCTGTGGCCACCCTACAGATTCGTTCAGCCTAACACAGCTTAGGCTAATAGGGGGAGACAGTTGATGGGGACTCTGTGGACTTGCCTGTAGAGTAATGCCACTCGCTGGCTACGTCCACTGTCAGGATTTTTCTCCTCCCCTCCACAATTACTGGATCCTTTTTCTTGGGATCTCTGCAGAGAATCTTGTTTAAATTACCTGTGTACTCTATGAAAAGTGGTATATTTGCCACAGTCTTTTGTTGTTCCAGTCTTCCGTCTTGCAAGTGCTTTGCATAGGCACTTGTTCATAGGAGCTGGGAAAAGTGATTTGTTGCGGCTTCTTTGAACCTCAGAGAAGCCTTGGGCCAGTAGGCACATATCCCATACTTGGGTCTAACCATTCATTTTTGGACTGCTTAAATAGATGCTGAGCTGGACAAGCATATTGACAAGGCAGCTACGGCAATGGCTCACCTCTCTAAAAGGTTATGGGAGAATGTGATGCTAATCTCCAATACTCAGATGAAGATACTCAGATCCAATACTCAGATCAGGCTTGTGTGTTGAGCATGCTGCTTTATGGAAGTGAGTCTTAGGCAACTTACAACTGCCAGGAGTGATGCTTCCAACGTGCACTGTGTCAGGACAGAGTCTCAAAGAAAGATGTGCTCTCCCAAGTCCACATTCCCAGCATGTTGGCACTCCAGTCATGTCCGCAGAATGGAAGATGGCAGGATCCCCAAGGACCTGATCCACAGGAAACTGGCTTCAGGCACCAGGCCCATCGGCAGATCAGTTCTGCCTTACAAAGAGACCCGCAGGTGAGACATGAAGGCTGGCTACATTCACCCTGTTATATGGGAATCCCTTGCAGATGAGCACAGTGCCTGGAGACAGACAGGTGGTGCATCTATAATAGTGACCAGAGGAGGAATGGCCGCTGAGAGGAGCGCAGAGAAGAAACGCCCTGGTGCACCTGCAGCAGCACAACCGGACAGCTTCATCTGCCACACCTGCAACAAAACAGGCCTCTCCCATATTGACCTCTACAGCCATAGCAGATGCTACAACCTTCCAGCAGTTTGACTTCACCCCAAGGGTGAACTCCTCCATTGTCGCCTGAGACAGACAGATGCAAACAACTGGACATAATTTAAAATGTTAGCTAGGGAAATCTAATATGGTAATTATTTTAGCACACCAAGGGAACTAAAATTGCAATCCTGTCCAACTGACCTGGCAGTAATTCCATCCAACTCAGCATTTCTAAGTAGACATGTTTGGGATTTTATAGTAAGCCACTTTGTTTCTCAGTTCCGTATGTTAACCTCCACACGGAAGCATATCCAGAAAGGAAGGGGTCATTCCCAACAGTCTGGAGAACTGTGCCCTTCAATACGAAATATTTTCACTCAAGTCTCAGTATGGAACTACCGTATTTTTTGCACCATAACACTCACTTTTTCCCTCCTAGAAAGTAAGGGGAAATGTCTGTGCGTGTTATGGAGGGAATGCCTACGGGTGGCATGCGTACGGATTTTCCTCCTCTAAAAACTACGGGCATGTTATGGTCGGGTGCGTGTTATAGAGCGAAAAATACAGTATGTTTGCCAGTTAATATTGGTTGGATCCAGACCTACTCATACTTGGAGCAGAGACACTAAAATTAATGGGTCTTCGGTCCATTTATTTTGCTCAAAGTCTGGATCCAGCCCTGTGAAAGCAGGAGGTAGGGTTGTGTATTTCTGCAGGGAGAATGAGTGGAGAGAAGAGAGGGTTGTCCTTTGCTGGCTGATTCTCCCCTAAAACAGACACTGGGCTCCCCATCCCATGCTTCTTCTGGCCTCTGGCCAACTGAGCCCAGTTGGAGGAAAGCAATAAAAGCACTCTGGAGGGGGGCGGGATTTGTAAGGGAGAGTTGGCAGGCATGGGACAGTATCAATGGCTGATACTCCTCTGCAAATCTCTGTACAGTATCTCATACTGTGTGATCGTGCCTTTGTCAGGACTTCTGAAATAGAATGATTTGCTCCAATATGAGTGATGCATTTATGCTGCTATTTCTCTCAGATTTTAGTCAACAATTTAAGAGAGAAAATGCTGCAAGTTTTGGAAAGCTTACACATGACCTGTTTCAAACATATGCTGAAAGCATTCCAAATTTTGAGTGTTCTCACAAAATGATGCTTAAATTGGTTTTTGCATAATTTTAAAGTGAAACATGCATGGTTTTTTATTTGATTTTTTAAAAAGGACTTTTTCTCCTGGGTTACCAACATTCACAAATGTGTAAAATAGTACAAGAGATGTTTGAAGGCACTTTTAGTAACAAGTGTGAAAAAGAGGCCTGATGCCACATGCCTCTAAAAGCAGAAATTGGCTCAGAATTTGAGGTTCTGTAGAGTTGAATCCAGTGTCTTGCACAGGAGACTCAAGGCATGTTTTAGTTTTGGTAACCCACACCATGCCTGGAGGATTCTGTGCAGACAGCACACTAAACAACAAAGAGCAGACATTCTCCAGGGCTGTCAGCACGTTTGACTTCTTGGCAGTGGAAAACAGATCCCAACACACAATACACCGTCTGCAGCTTGCACAGAGACTTCCAGGCACAGGCACAGATGCATGTTTTTCCATTTGAACCTTTAGTTCACAGGTGTTCAGCTTTAAAAGTTGTATGACAGGCAAAATATTACCCCCATCCTATCACCTCATTGTCAGCAAAACCTGTACCATGTCCTGCATGGAGACCTTGAGTCCACATTTGTTGCAGTCCTGACCAAAGTGTCTGATGCCTTATCCTGTGATTATATTGTGGGATTGCCTTCAGCTTAAGCAGCCTGATGATGCTGATAAGGCGCTTGCAGATTGACATCCAAGCCTGGCCCTCTTGACCCTGACCCTTCTTGGCTTATTGAATTTAGCAGAGAGGGTTTGATTGGTTGGGTCTGGAGTGTGGCTGGTGCTTCAGTATGTGAGGAGGGTCCATACGGCCTTGAAAGAGGCAATGGTGGGCCATTTCTAAAGAAGCCAGCTCCAGACCAGTTGGTTTGGATGAAGAAACACCTCCTTTTTAGGGAACAAACACCCCCTTTTTAGGGAAGTGGGCTACTGCAGGCATTCTTGGATGATATGAATTATCTAGACCCATTTCAGTCTGGGTTCAGTCATGGGACTGAATCGGCCTTAGTCCCGTTATAGAGGACCTTTATCAAAAGCAGGACAAGGGGAGTTCCACTTTGCTCCTTCCTCTCACTGCTTTTGTTTGGAGCAGCTCTGTGGGGTGGATATTGGGGGCAGTGTTCTTACAGGACTTCAGTTCCTCTGGCAGAG
Organism: Podarcis vaucheri; assembly: GCF_965113315.1. Classification (NCBI taxonomy): domain Eukaryota; kingdom Metazoa; phylum Chordata; class Lepidosauria; order Squamata; family Lacertidae; genus Podarcis; species Podarcis vaucheri. The sequence goes on from NC_138748.1 coordinate 2,810,061, forward strand.
TCCAGAGAGCAGTGTTGGGAGAGTGCTTGAGGGTTGTGCTATGGCTAAGGGGGGCTGCAGGGCATGAGTCTATCTACATGAAGCCATTGGGAATAGTCATTAGGGGATTTGGGGTCAGTGCTCAATATGCTGATGACACTCATTTCTATTTCTCTGTGATATCTGCATCAGGAGCAGAGCTGTAGCGTGGGTGGGGCAAGGGGAGCCGTTGCCCCGGACACATTTGCTCCTTACGCTGCCCACATCCCAGGCTCACCAAGCAGCTTGGGGCTGGCAGGGCACCAGGAGGACACAACAGGCAGGCACCCTTCAAACCAGTCCAACCCAGACTGATTGGAAGGGCAAGTGCCTGCCCTACTGTGCCTTCCTCATGTCGCCCTCCGCCCCCCACCCCCCACGACACAAAGGAGGCACGCTCTGCCACTGATCAGGAGTGCCCCGCAGGCCCTCAGCCTGTGTCTGGAAGCAGAGGTGGACTGTGGGTTTGTTGCTCTGGGCTTCTTTGGGAGGAAGGGGAGGATATTAACTAACTAACTAACTAACTAACTAACTAACTAACTAACTAACTGAATAATGTATCCCTTGTGGCTTAAATGCCTGCCTGAAAAATGGTGACTATAGTTGAGCGTGATAGTATTTGCTGCTGCAACTTCTTTTCCAGATATGAAATGAACATGAAGTTATTCTGAGTTTGTGGCTCTCAGTGTTTCAAGGAGGCAGTTGATGTTAATTGTTTAAGCTTGGGAGAGCGATTTCTACATTCATGACTTCCTATGTAGGATTTAAAATCCTCTTGGGGCTAATACCTTTCCAGATTTTAGGTTTTTTGTTATAGTTCCCATATTAAACATTCTTTCTCCAATATGGTGGGCATTTGTGACAACGTCTGAAAATGTATTAGTAACTAAGACACAATGCAACTCTTTAGAAGATTTTCTTTGTCCTTCCTCCAAGGAGCTCATGATGGCTATCCAGGTTGTTGTTTTTTAATGGGTTACACTGAGAGAAGCCAGGAAGCTTTATGATTCTGAGGATTTAAATCCAGTTCTATCTTGTCGAAGGCTGTGGCTGTTTGTGCCCTGCTCATCTCTGGCTGGATTGCATTGTGGTGTTTTAGATTTAGGATTGCCTGTGGAAATGGGTTGAAAGTACTCTGACTTTCTACTCTGCCTCACTTATTTAAATATATAGAGACAGTTGTAGAGCTGGTAGTAGTCTAGTTCTGAGGCATGTCTTCTGGAAGAGATGCACTATTCTGTCATGCAGACTTCCTCCCTATCTTGCAGCTTGCACCAATGTTGCCTTTTCATTCCATGCAAACTGTGGGGAAGGAAGTGCTATTTCAATATGCTACAAGACACTCCCATATTTATTAAATAAATATTGGGAAAAGTGTCACCACTGAAAATGGGTAATGTATTTTTGTTGTGCTAGTTTAAGTCTCCCATTAAGGCAGAAATCGTTTCCTGATAACTCCCTTGCTCTGGTTTTCATGAACATTTTTACTGGTCAGGGGACCAGCTGTCAGGAGAGTTTCCTATAGAGTTGGAAGGGACTTGGGAGGCCATCTGATCCTACACGTTGCTCAGAGCAGGATCTTCAGTGTAGGATACATCTCTGCCAGATGATTGTCCAACCTCTGCTTTAATACCTCTAGCAAAGGAGAGCCTACCAACTCTTGACAGTCTGTTTCACCAGACTGTGGACTTTTCCTAATGTTTATCTGAAGTCTAGCACCCCGCACTTTCCACCCAGTTGTTTTAGTCCTGCTTTTCGGAGCAACAGAGAACAAGCCTTCTCCGCATCTTCTGAATGTTTGTGTCCCTATTCCATTCAGCCAATCACCAAGAGGAATAATTTCTTATTCTTAATACATCCTCTACTTTTCAGTCAGCTGTGCTTGTCATCTTAAATTAAGGATTTCTAGGACTTTACACCTATCTTTCACCCTTTCCCCAGCTTTCTAGATCGTCATCAGGTCATTCCAGCCACACTGAAAATGTGTTGTCTAACTTCTCACTAATAAGCATTTTTATTGGACTCACATTAGTTTTGGATCAGTAGCTGAGTAGACAAATGTTGCATTCTCCTTCCAGCCTGGACTGAGAGATCCCTGGGCATGAGAAACTCTTAAATAAATAAATGCTTAGAAGTCAGTTCTTAGAAATCTGGTTGTTTCCACTGTTTTAATAACAGTATACGAGGGGACAAGCAGGCATGTCATCTTGACATCCTCTATAAGCTGTGTGAAGCTGACAGGAATTAGAAGAGTTTGGAAGAGGAGTTTGGATTTGATATCCCGCCTTTCACTCCCTTTTAAGGAGTCTCAAAGCGGCTAACAATCTCCTTTCCCTTCCTCCCCCACAACAAACCCTCTGTGAAGTGAGTGGGGCTGAGAGACTTCACAGAAGTGTGACTGGCCCAAGGTCACCCAGCAGCTGCATGTGGAGGAGCGGAGACGCGAACCCGGTTTCCCAGATTACGTGACTACCGCTCTTAACCACTACACCACACTGGCTCCAACTGAATTACACAGTTGATCTTTGACTGAGCCCCCGACTGAGCCCACCACTACTTGCTAACCTGTCAGAGAAGGTTATTCTTTTAAGAACAGACTCATTGTGAGGCAAGTTGTCATTTTAAATCTGCACATATTGAAATAAATTAACTTTTGCAAATTGAACAATAGCCAGCACTCCTGCAGCTGCAATTCTGGTTGCTCAATGACACATGTCCTCAATGACACATAGATTTTGTATGAAATCTAGTACTTTGGCTAATGAGACATGCAAATGGAGTGCCTTGCCAGGTCTAGGTGAGTTGATTACAGAAGCAGACTTCATTTCCCTGTCTTCCAAGGTGACTTGGTGTTAGGAAGCTTTCAGATTAAATCCATCTGTCTCTGTCCCATCTAGTATTCTGTTATATCTAAACTTCCGAGCAGAAAACAGGCTGGATGCCAACAATGCAGGTCGCTGAGCAAGTTGCAAATCTCTAGTTCACTGGTTGACTATGGCAAGAAATAATTGCTTCCAAGTGACCAGCCAAATAAGCTTTTGTAAATCAGAAAGCCATCAACGTGCGCCAGTAAGGTTACCATATTTTTTTCAAAGAATCCAGGGACACTTTTTTTAAAAGAGAGAGAGAAAGTTATTTTTAAAAGTTGTGGTTTTTTTTAAATTGAGAAGTAGTATCTTCTCTTTTGTGGTCTCCTCTGTTACGCGGCCTTCATCTGGGCCCTGGCCTGCTCTCTTGGAGTGCTAGCCGCCATGGAGTAGTCTCCGGTCGGACCTGGGCTCGGCCACGTGTCCTTGCCCTCCCGGTACTCTCCTACCTCTCCTCCTCAGTGGCGGCAGCAGCAGCGACGTGGCAAGGTCGGGCTCCCCTCTTTTTTCTCCTTCCTCTTTCTCTCTCTTCCTTCTCCTTCTCCTCTCCTTCTCCCTGCATCGGCTCTGGGGTTTTCCTGGCCCAGGAGCGCCACTGGGCAGTTGGTCGAGTGGCCAGGTGCTCTTGCTCCCAGCTCGATTTGGGTCACAGGGGGAGGGTGTCAGCAGTTCCCCCCGCTGATGCGCTGGGCGTCCCCAGTTCCCCTTTGACAGTGGTGGCAGCAGTAGCAGTCTCAGCAGCCCAGAGCCAGCCTGGTAGCGCAGTTGGCTCTGGCTGGCTTCAGGAGCTGCTCGCTGCCGTGGCACCCACCATTTTGCTTCGCCTGAAGTCCCCAGATGATGTGTTGTGTGCCATTGAACCAATGACACAGCATTCATTCCCTACTAATAAATCTACAACACTTAAAATATAAATCTGGGGACATTAAATGAAATCCAGGAACATTCCGAGGATGGATTTTGTCCGGGGACAGATTTGAAAATCTGGGACTGTCCCTGGGAAATGGGGACATCTGGTAACCATACAGTAGAGGTATGTGTTGAATGGTGGGCTGCATAAGACCAAGGTGTCTCTAGTTCAGCTCCCTGTTTCCAACAATGACCAACCAGGTGATTCAAAGAATGCCACATTCAAGATCACACGGCATCTTAGACTGTGTATAGAGGCTGTTTTTGCACAGTGCACTTTTATATACAGCAGTTTTCAGTAGTGCACACCTTCGTGTGATGATGCCTTCTAGAGCAACAGCCCCTATCTGTGCTGTCTGTACACAGGTGGGTATGTCTTCAAATTCTGTGCAATGATGTTATCTTCTTTCCACTGCTCAATTGCTGTTTCCAAACGCTTATTTTTGAATAAAAAAATTGGTCTTTCAAAAGAGGGACTAGAAACTGATGTGTTGATATGCTGAGCTATAGAGGATATATATATATATATATATATGGAAAACAATCTTACTTGGCTACGAGTGATCACCAAAGAAATTTTATATATTTCATGTCTTCCATGAAAACGGTCTGAACAGTGAGTTTGTAAGTCTATGTAGAGGCTATTAAGTTACTGTGCTTCTTCTTCCTCTTTTGCTTATTTTATTCATTGACAAGCCCTGCAACATCAACAGGCCTGTCCAAGTAGGAGCAAACACTCTCTTCTTCGGCAGCACGTGCCCAAGAAGTGCATTCTTGGCACAAAATGGATTAGAATGTGTTTTAGATAGATAGTGTGGGGACCGGACGACATGGGGGTGACGTTGTATTTACAGCAGCCCCCAAAGGCGCCTGCATCCAGCACCACATGCAGAGTGTCATGCAATGTGTGCACATTCATAGATGCCTCCATTCTTTGCTACCCCCTCCCCCATTCAGAGGCACGCCTGCCCTGAACATGAAAGGTTGTTTAGCTATTGTGGCTGCTAGTTTGGTTTTTGATAGACCTGTCCATTTTAAAAGGCACCTCATCTGTGTATGCCAGATCAATGGGTGAAAATTCAGCACTCACAAGTAACCTGCATGATTAATTAGAGCATATGTTCTGTGCATATTAGACAACGTATAGGCTGTGCAGACGAAGATGTTCCCCTATGTCATGACTTGGCATATATGGGTCAATCTCTGCGTCACAGGTAAATGACACTCTTTGGGGAAATGCTCCTTTTTCTGTGACAGAAATAGCACAAGGACCCAGTGTGAAAGAACTCATTGCCAACTGTGGTATTTTGGGACACGGTGATACAAAACTGGTTTTATTTATGTTCAGCAGTGATTGGCTACTCTCTTGCTCTTGCTCTCTCTTGCTCAGAGGATTAAGACCTTGTGAAGAACAGCTCCAGATTCAGTCAAAAGGTGGGTGGTGGGTGGAGAATGAAACTTGCTATGTTCTATCAGTGTCCACTTCTAAAGCCCAGCCAGATGAATGATTCAGCCTCCTCCTCCTCCTCCTCCTCCTCCTCCTCCTCCTGCTGCTGCTGCTGCTGCTGCTTTGGAACCCAGGGACATGTTTCAGGAGCACTCCCTAATTTCACGATGCATGTACAGGACATCCGGAAAACATCACACATATTCTTAATCTATTTTTAATGATGGATTTGGGGTTGCTCTTTTAAAGATTTTGTCGCCTTGCTGTTATTTATATGTATTTTTTGTTTGTTTGTTTTCTATACCGCCCTTCATCAAAGGGAGGTTTACAATATAAAAACACAAAAATACATACCATAGTAACGAACCAAAACAATACCCCCCCCAGTTTAAAAGCCAAATTGAATTAGCCAAAGGCCTGAGAGGAGAGGAATGTTATTGCCTGGTATGTAATGTTATGTAATGAAGGTGTCAGGCAAGCCTCCCTGGGGAGAGCACTGCACACGTGGGGAGCCACCGCAGAGAAGGCCTGTTCACAGAGGAGGCACACCAAGAAGGACCTCAGGTGCTGAGTGCAGAGTGGGGGCTGGTTCATATATGGAGAGGCAGTTAGATGCTTTTCAATGTTAATTGGGTGTGTGTGTGTGTTTTTGCCTTGAAATTCTAGGAGATGCAGGAAAAAACTCATTTTTGGGAGAAGTAAACAGGAATTATTTATGGATCCTTTCCATGTTCTCTCATCTTTATGTAGCTAGTTTTCATATGTCACTCAAATGCAGTTACTTCAGAAGTAAATGAAGGCTTCTGTTTAAAATTGTGAGCCAATTAACAGAAGAGATGTTGACATTCCCAGGAAAAAACATAAATCAGAAGTTAGCAGAATGCATATGTAGGGTGACTGGGTGCAAATGAGGAAGAGCTCCTTTATATTAATTTATATTAATAACTGTGCAGCAGAGGAAACTTTCTAAATTAGTTACTCACCAGAACAAAACACATACTCCAAGTTTCTTAGCACAGTGACTGAGATGGATCTGAATTATGTGATTCACCTGTATGAGTACATCAGAAAGGTGGGATTAGCTGCACTCAAGCTTCTTTAGGAATCCTGTGAGAAAATAAACATGTGCATGCTCTACACTTAGAAGACTATTTCAGGAATGTCTTGGGAGACCCGAGGAGTTGCTTGAAGAAACAATTATTTAAGTGGTGACTGCAAGCCCCCCCCCCCAAGTTGCTGCTTTTCTCTCTAAGATAAAACAGAAGCAGTCCTTTCAGCAGCCCAAAGTCTGGACCAGCTGCAGTTTCTCCAGCCCTGCTGATACGGCAAAGCCTTTGCCGGACTGAATCCCTGCAGCAATCACAAGTAAAGTGAGTGTTTTCTTTACGGGTCTTCACATGACCCCACCATATGTTCCGTGAGCCAGGGGGGTGGGAATGAGTGGATTTGTGCCTGCTAGCCATGCCTCCCAATACCTCCACACCTCCGGGCCATACACTCTTGCAGACACTTGACCGACATTTAGTTGGAAAACACCTGCGCATGCATACAGCAACAAGGATTACTGTCTGATCTTTGCCACGTGTTTCTGAAGGCTTGACCATTTGCTTTTTGTATGCCTTACAGTGGTGCCTCGCAAGACAAAATTAATCCGTTCCGTGAGTCTCTTCGTCTTGCGGTTTTTCGTCTTGCGAAGCACGGCTATTAGCGGCTTAGCGGCTATTAACGGCTTAGCGGCGTTAAGAAAAAGGAAACAAACTTGCAAGAACTCGCAAGACATTTCGACTTGCGAAGCAAGCCCATAGGGAAATTCGTCTTGTGGAACGACTCAAAAAATGGAAAACTCTTTTGTCTTGCGCGTTTTTCTTCTTGCGAGGCATTCGTCTTGCGAGGTACCACTGTATTCACATAGTCTATAATTACATGTCTTAGAATCATAGAATCATAGAATCATAGAATCATAGAGTTGGAAGAGACCACAAGGGCCATCGAGTCCAACCCCCTGCCAAGCAGGAAACACCATCAGAGCACTCCTGACATATGGTTGTCAAGCCTCTGCTTAAAGACCTCCAAAGTAGGAGACTCCACCACACTCCTTGGCAGCAAATTCCACTGTCGAACAGCTCTTACTGTCAGGAAGTTCTTCCTAATGTTTAGGTGGAATCTTCTTTCTTGTAGTTTGGATCCATTGCTCCGTGTCCGCTTCTCTGGAGCAGTAGAAAACAACCTTTCTCCCTCCTCTATGTGACATCCTTTTATATATTTGAACATGGCTATCATATCACCCCTTAACCTCCTCTTCTCCAGGCTAAACATGCCCAGCTCCCTTAGCCGTTCCTCATAAGGCATCGTTTCCAGGCCTTTGACCATTTTGGTTGCCCTCTTCTGGACACGTTCCAGTTTGTCAGTGTCCTTCTTGAATTGTGGTGCCCAGAACTGGACACAGTACTCCAGGTGTGGTCTGACCAGAGCAGAATACAGTGGCACTATTACTTCCCTTGATCTAGATGCTATACTCCTATTGATGCAGCCCAGAATTGCATTGGCTTTTTTAGCTGCCGCGTCACACTGTTGGCTCATGTCAAGTTTGTGGTCAACCAAGACTCCTAGATCCTTTTCACATGTACTGCTCTCAAGCCAGGTGTCACCCATCTTGTATTTGTGCCTCTCATTTTTTTTGCCCAAGTGCAATACTTTACATTTCTCCCTGTTAAAATTCATCTTGTTTGTTTTTGCCCAGTTCTCTAATCTGTCAAGGTCGTTTTGAAGTGTGATCCTGTCCTCTGGGGTGTTAGCCACCCCTCCCAGTTTGGTGTCATCTGCAAATTTGATCAGGATGCTCTTGAGTCCATCATCCAAGTCGTTGATAAAGATGTTGAATAAGACCGGGCCCAAGACAGAACCCTGTGGCACCCCACTAGTCACTCTTCTCCAGGATGAAGAGGAACCATTGATGAGCACCCTTTGGGTTCGGTCAGTCAGCCAGTTACAAATCCACTGAGTGGTAGCATAGTCAAGACCGCATTTTACCAGCTTCTTTACAAGAATATCATGGGGCACCTTGTCAAATGCTTTGCTGAAATCAAGGTAGGCTACATCCACTGCGTTCCCTTCATCTACCAGGCTTGTAATTCTGTCAAAAAACGAGATCAGGTTAGTCTGACATGACTTATTTTCCAGAAATCCATGCTGACTATTGGTGATCACAGCATTCCTTTCTAGGTGCTCACAGACTGTTTGCTTAATGATCTGCTCCAGAATCTTCCCTGCTATTGATGTCAGACTGACTGGGTGGTAATTATTTGGGTCCTCTCTTTTCCCCTTTTTGAAAATAGGAACAACATTTGCCCTCCTCCAGTCTGCCGGGACTTCGCCTGTTCTCCAGGAATTCTCAAAGATGACTGCCAGTGGTTCTGAGATCACATCTGCCAGTTCTTTTAATACTCTTGGATGCAGTTCATCTGGCCCTGGAGACTTGAATACATCTAATCTAGCCAAATATTCTTGTACTATCTCCTTAGTTATTCTGGGCTGTGTTTCCTTTGCTGAATCATTTGCTTCAAATTCTTCAGGTCGGGCATTGTCTTCTTTATCGGAGAAGACTGAGGCAAAGAAGGCATTGAGGAGTTCAGCCCTTTCTGTGTCCCCTGTTTGCATTTCACCATCTTCTCCTCTGAGTGACCCCACTGTTTCATTGTTCTTCCTTTTGCTACGAACATACCCATAAAAGCCTTTTTTGTTGCTTTTAACCTCTATAGCAAGCCTGAGTTCATTCTGTGCTTTAGCTTTTCTGACTTTGTGTCTACACGTGCTGGCTATTTGTTTGAATTCCTCTTTGGTGGTTTCCCCCCTTTTCCATTTTTTGTACACATCCTTTTTTAATCTTAATTCAGTTAAAAGTTCTTTAGATAGCCACCCTGGTTTCTTTAGGCACCTTCCATGTTTTCGTCTCATTGGTATTGCCTGACGTTGTGCTTTTACTATCTCCGTCTTAACAAACTCCCAGCCATCATGAACTCCCTTTCCTTTTAGTATTGCTGTCCATGGGATCTCACCCAGCACTTCCCTAAGTTTTATGAAGTCGGCTTTCTTAAAGTCAAGAAATTGAGTCCTAGTATGCTTGGCTGCTACTGTCCGCTGTATAGTAAACTTCAGAAGAGCATGATCACTCGCGCCTAATGATCCTTCCACATCTACCCCACTAACCAGGTCATCAACATTGGTTAGGACCAGGTCTAAAATGGCTGTTCCTCTTGTTGCTTCTCCCACTTTCTGGACAATGAAGTTGTCTGCAAGGCCAGTGAGGAATCTGTTTGACCTTATGCTCTTGGCTGAGTTTGACGTCCAACAAATATCCGGGTAATTGAAGTCCCCCATTACTACTATCTCCCTTCCTTTTGCATGCTTGGCCATCTGTTCCAGGAAGGCATCATCTATGTCCTCCGTTTGGCTTGGGGATCTATAGTAAACTCCCACAATGAGGTCTCTGTTATTCTTCTCTCCCTTAATTTTGACCCAAATGCTCTCACTTTGGCTTTGAGGTTCTAAATCTTGGATCTCTTCACAGGTATACACACCCCTGACATATAACGCCACTCCTCCTCCTTTCTTGTCTGGTCTGTTTCTCTGAAATAGATTGTACCCCTCCATTATTACATTCCAATCGTGGGACTTATCCCACCAGGTTTCAGTGATGCCTATTATGTCATATTTAGTTTGCTGTACCAAGAGCTCAAGCTCACCTTGTTTATTTCCCATGCTTTGCGCATTAGTGTACAGACATTGAAGTCCATTAATCATTCCCCCGTGTCTCTTATTTAAGGATTTTTTCCTCCCTCCACTAGGTCCGCGTGCTGTTTGCTCCATTTGGTCTATGACATTTGGATGATCATCTTCATTAATTGATAGACTCCTACCTTCAGGAGCACTGTCTCCCTCCCCCTTGCTAGTTTTAAGATAGAGAGGTGACTTATTCTGGGTAAAGATACACTAGAAGAAACATAAATGCCCTACAGTGGCTAACAGCAGTCCAAAACATACCTCACCAGCTGCACTATGTAAACTGGCAAGCAATGCATGGCATAATGTTTTAGGGTTTGTGCATATGCATGGATGCTAAAGATTATGTGCCCACTTTTCCCACCCTGTTTTTTAACTTCTACAGGCCCTGCTGAATAATGACAACTCTTTCAACTTTTGTTAAAAGTTGTCGCCCAAATAGGAACAAACTTGGGACTGTGCTTTACTCAGGGACGGGTATATGAAAAGGAGAATCTGCCTCTGGAAGATAGTTGGAGCATGGAATGGAATCATTTAGCAGAACTTTGATATAATCATTTTGCTTCTGCTAAAAACCCATTTGGTGGTCTTCAACATTGAGCTATTGCAAACACTTGGCAGGCAGCACCCCCCCCATATTGTTTGGGGGTTTCTTATGATCCCCTGAGCCACACTGGGGAGTACATGGGTGGAGGGGGGAAACCCCATGGTGCAAGTGGAAGCCCCTGTGCAGATACTTTCTCCATGGATGATTTTGTCTTTGTTTATTGCTTTAAAATGGAATGGGCTGCGTTTCAAATCTGGAGTTTGTTTGATCTGTCTCATTTGCTTGTTCAGTTTTGAAATTATAGTGGAAGATTAGTCAAGCAGACCTCAGAGGCTCTTCTTGTCCCTTGATATCTTTGTGTCCCATTTTAACATAATAAGAGTCACTTGTTTTAACAGTGGGGGGTTAGTTAATGAGCTGTAGTACACAATCCAGTTAGGCGTCTGCTCTCAATTACTTTTAAAAACTTCATGTTCTAATGACTTCAATATACAATGTGCCAATAAATAGCTGAGGCGGCGGTAGTGTGTTTGCAGCTGCCACCTTTGGCCTATTGACTATGTTGGTGGTCAAAATGAGTAGGATATCAAGGTATCTATTGCAACCACACTGGTATTGCTTGTGTCATGCAGTACAGTCCTATGCACATTGGCTCTGAAGAAGCCAGCAATGAATTCAGTGGAGCCTCCTCTGAAGAATATGTACAGAGGATAGAAGCTTGTGTCACATATGGTGGTATACAACTTATGTTTTACTCAGAGTAAATCCACTGAAATGATTGAACATGACTAAGGGCTTATCCAGAGCATGGGCCCAAGAGGTTTTCTGCTTGCCACATGGTTTTCTAGGCACTGGTCTGAGCGGTTTTTCCCTTGTCCTGATGCTTCTCCCCAGGAAAACATGCTGTATACCAGTACTGAACTGGAGCAACTGTCAGTCTGCAGAAAAACCAGTTGACATTTGGTCCAGTTGGTAAGCAGCAAGTTTCCCAGGGGAAGAGTAGTGGGGCAAATGGAGTTGTGGATGCATCTTAAGTTAGTTCATTAAGTTCAATAGATGTACTCTGAGGTAAACGTAGCTGAATGGTACCCACGGTGTCAGGTGTTTTAAATGCTAAATTCAGGGATGAAAAACAGGTTACGGAAAACTAACTGCTATTATAGTCCCTTACTTATCATGGTGCTAAGGAATGTCCACAGTGAGGAATTAACCCTTGATTGTTGAACGTACACTTACAAGTTACAAAAAGGCATGTCCTTTAGTCCTAGACTCTCAGGCAGTAGCTGTCATAGAGAGGCCCTGTCCCTACCTCAGTCAACAGTAAGAGCTGTTCGACAGTGGAATTTGCTGCCAAGGAGTGTGGTGGAGTCTCCTTCTTTGGAGGTCTTTAAGCAGAGGCTTGACAACCATATGTCAGGAGTGCTCTGATGGTGTTTCCTGCTTGGCAGGGGGTTGGACTCGATGGCCCTTGTGGTCTCTTCCAACTCTATGATTCTATGATTCTATGATTCTATGATTCTAACATGATACATAATTTGCAACTCACAAATTACTTGTTTTTTGGGAGAAATTATTCACAACAATATTTATTTCATTTCATAAAATTGATATACTGCTCAATTTTTTTTTACAAAACAAAACAAAAAACAACTCAAAAAATAAAAATAAAACACAGGCAGATGCAGCCCATAATAATTTTTCTGTTTAATAGGGTGCCATGGTATTGAAAACATGGTCAGTAGTGCAATGCTTTTAAAAAATCTTAAGAGGCGCTATGAACTGCTTGCAAACCAGGCAAAAGGTCACAGTGCCAGCTGTGTATAATCTGTAGGTTGCCCCCAAAACCATCTCCCTCTGTGATGTATGGGACCCTCACTAAATCAGCTTGTGTTTGTGCAGGACGCTTGCTGTTTGCTGTGAGCACACAGTGCATCTTTAAACCATTGCATGAGGAATTCCTCAGGCAGCTACTGCATGTTTGGCCAAGTTAAATAGCTAACCCACTGCATGGATATTTGGGCCCCTTCACACACAATAGATTTTATGAACAGGTATGACTTCTGCTTTTAAAAAACAAATGAAAATCTTGTGGATAGTCCTGTGCCTATTCTTTAATTTATGGCACACATGCACACACATATCTCTGGTTTGGCCATTTGTGTGATCTGAAATCTCACTTGGCGGTAGGTTCCTGCGTGGTGGAAGTGAGCATGGAGCACTCAGGACGTGGGATTCTTGTTGTTTGCTGCGCAGAAGTGATACCCGTGCGTGTAATTAACATGTTAAATTAAGCTTACCGTCATTTAAGCTCATGTACTGTTTGGGTGCAGCTACTCACAGCACTAAAATCTTGGAAATCATAAATGGGAAAATCCTTGCTATGTCATTTTTTCCTTCTCTGTCCCAGGTTGTTCCTCTGAAGTGCTGTACAGTGGTACCTCGGGTTACATACGCTTCAGACTCCACTAACCCAGAAATAGTACCTTGGGTTAAGAACTTTGCTTCAGGATGAGAACAGAAATCATGTGGCGGCAGCAGGAGGCCCCATTAGCTAAAGTGGTACCTCTAATTACGAACAGTTTCAGGTTAAGAATGGACCTCCAGAACGAATTAAGTTCTTAACCTAAGGTATTCTTCAGGGCTTTGTCTTAATTGAACGCTAAGATTTTTCACTGTATTCAGTGGGATTGCTATAAATCTTGCAAGTTTATGTAATTTTCCTCCGCTCCCTCCCCCCTGAAAGATTTCGTTGACTCAGTGTACAGCCCTTTATATCTAGACTAGTTATTACCGTAAATGCTAAAACATTAGAGTTTTTGCGGAAATATCCCCAGTGGCATTTATTTGATATAATGCAAACTGCAAGCAGAATTGAATGGAAAGTATTTCAAAATTATCTCTTGCTCTCAGGCCAAGATCCTAAATGCCAAGTTTCAGCCTGAAGCCCAAGCTGTACATCTGTTATATCGCCCCATGATTCTAGGATTGTGAATGGAAACCCTGAGACACTTAATTCTGACGGTGCCAGGTCAATACTATGGCTAGTTCAGCCAGTTCTGTCTACTAGGAGGAAATTGCTCATACGGTTTTATACACCGCAGAGGAACTCCCTGAGTTCAGGAGGGGCAGCTCATAACGAATAGGCTCAGCAGGGAGTGTCTCGTCTCATCAAGGTCATTTCTACATCTTGCAATTTTAGGTGTACTCCCAAGCTTGTTTTGTGCTCCTGAGATGTAAAAGTCTGTCACTAAGGTGGCCCCCCCAGTGGCTAGAGGGCCTTTTACCAGCCACAGCTGGTGCAATAGTTACTGCTGGGCCTGGACTGGGGAGCTTGACCACTGTAGCTCAGGCACTGGTGACTTGGATTACTGCACTCTAGGGGGGCTTCCATTGCACTTGATCCGGAAGCTGCGGTCAGTGCGGAACATTGCAGCACAGCTGCTGGCAGGAGTGAGTTCCTGTCTGGGGTAGCAAAGGAAGGCTCTCCATCACCCGGTGCGGGGTGTCGAGGGGCAGGGCAAACTGCCCACAGGGGCGAGGCAAACCACCCGGTGGCGCATGTGCAGCGCCAATACAGACGGCGCTCAAGTGACACCCATACCAACGGCGCCTACGCTCCCTCGGCCACCCTACAAATGAGTGTAGCCCTCAGCCGGCCCCCATTTTGTCACTCCCCCTTAGGGTGACACCCGGGGCGATCTGCCCCCCCCTTCCTACGCCCTTGCCTGTCTGTATACAGCATCTCTACTGTACATACAGCAGACCAACACTGGTTGACCATTTGCTGCTAGACCAAGGTGTTTATATATAAAGGCCTTCACAGTTTGGGACCAGTTTACTTGCAGGATCACTTTAAGCCATATGTGGCTACTCAACTTCACTTCAATTTGCAGAACGTGCACGGTTACACATGCACATAACGCCCGCTCCACATTTGTAAAAAAGGATTCGTTTAGCATGGCTGTACCTGCACTTTGGAGCTCCTTGCCTATTATGCACCAGGCAGGCACCTTCGCTCTGTCATTTGGGGCACGTGTGGAAAACATTTTTGTTCAGGCAGGTCTCTCCAGATAGGTAGAAGCTACATGTGTTTAATCTCTTTTTAACTATTGTTGATTCTAATCATATTTTGAATTTGTAAATACCTATTTGTCTGCATTTTAATGTTTTAGTTTATTTTTTTTATAAGCTGCTTAGAGGTGTTTTTTATAATCAAGCCGTAAACACATTTTGTTAAGTAAAGGTGATACATATAATGTATATCCTATTTAAAACAAAAAACAAAAAACCCCAGCAATGCCATAGTGGATTCAGCATTCAGCATTAAACATGTATTGTAACTATCAGTGGGTTAAACTGTAACCTTATTTGTATAATCAATTTTTTTATTTTATTTTTTATTTAATATTTTTTATTAAATAAATATTTTATTAAATAAATATTTTTTATTTTTATTTTTATTTTTTATTTTTTTATTTTTTTATTTTATTTTATAATATCTGCTTTTTAGACTATGGCTTTAGAACACATAAATTGTCATCTGTTGATGTTCCCAACCTCTTGTGTCTTTTCATCTGAGGGCAACTGCCGTGCTTGTGGCCTTCCATCGTTAGTTCTGCACGTGTGGTAAGCTTTTGTCATTTTGAGTTTCAGCTGCATCTTTCTTTACACCTTTGCTGCACAATTACTTAGGTATGGCTGTGGACCCAGGCAAATAAAGAGAAGTGTGATAGCTGAGCACTAAAAAAGGTGCCTATTTATGTGATATCAAAATGGCAGACCACTTTGTTCATTTGGATGGACAGTTTTTTACTGAGGAATGACAAGTGTAATGAGAAATATACACCAAAGTAATGGTAGAGGCAACAGTACAAACATGCTGGGCTGTAATTTAAAAGTTGCAGGTTGACATGGAGCATTGCTCAGACATTCTTGAACTATAACCTTATGACAGAGTTCAAGAATTAGTGAGCTTCCAGAAGTATATCAAGAACATGCAAGATGCAAAGATCAATTCCATGGTAGGGCTGCTATACGTCCGGGATTACAAAGGTGGAATGGAAAGGCTCAACAACTTTCAAGATGTCTTGGTTTTTACTTTTACCCATTCATTTAATTGAAGAAAGTGGAAAGGCAAAATTCTGTAGCTCTATTACAGTTTTGTTTTATGTGTTTGTAGTATTCATAGCCTTCCTTTCTCCATTTAAGTAGCTACGAGACAGGTCACAAACCCACCATTAAAATGAATGACAACCATAAAATCAGAAGTATCCATAAAAGTGAATTAAAAAAGCAGAACCACTCAGGCTCATTTTCAGACTCTTCAAAGGCCTGCTGAAGTTAAAAAACATTTTTGCCAGTCTGCCAAGAACTGCTAAACAATTGAACAAAGCATCTTCCTAAGGCAGAAAGATTGTGCCAATTCTGAGGAGACCTTGAACCTTGCTTCCAGGGGTGGTGGTTCATGAAGTCACACCCGGTGTTTTCTTATGTATGCAGTTCTGGAATCCATAGAATCATAGAATCATAGAATCATAGAATCATAGAGTTGGAAGAGACCACAAGGGCCATCGAGTCCAACCCCCTGCCAAGCAGGAAACACCATCAGAGCACTCCTGACATATGGTTGTCAAGCCTCTGCTTAAAGACCTCCAAAGTAGGAGACTCCACCACACTCCTTGGCAGCAAATTCCACTGTCGAACAGCTCTTACTGTCAGGAAGTTCTTCCGAATGTTTAGGTGGAATCTTCTTTCTTGTAGTTTGGATCCATTGCTCCGTGTCCGCTTCTCTGGAGCAGCAGAAAACAACCTTTCTCCCTCCTCTATGTGACATCCTTTTATATATTTGAACATGGCTATCATATCACCCCTTAACCTCCTCTTCTCCAGGCTAAACATGCCCAGCTCCCTTAGCCGTTCCTCATAAGGCATCGTTTCCAGGCCTTTGACCATTTTGTTTGCCCTCCTCTGGACACGTTCCAGTTTGTCAGTGTCCTTCTTGAATTGTGGTGCCCAGAACTGGACACAGTACTCCAGGTGTGGTCTGACCAGAGCAGAATACAGTGGCACTATTACTTCCCTTGATCTAGATGCTATACTCCTATTGATGCAGCCCAGAATTGCATTGGCTTTTTTAGCTGCCGCATCACACTGTTGGCTCATGTCAAGTTTGTGGTCAACCAAGACTCCTAGATCCTTTTCACATGTACTGCTCTCAAGCCAGGTGTCCCCCATCTTGTATTTGTGCCTCTCATTTTTTTTGCCCAAGTGCAATACTTTACATTTCTCCCTGTTAAAATTCATCTTGTTTGTTTTTGCCCAGTTCTCTAATCTGTCAAGGTCGTTTTGAAGTGTGATCCTGTCCTCTGGGGTGTTAGCCACCCCTCCCAGTTTGGTGTCATCTGCAAATTTGATCAGGATGCCCTTGAGTCCATCATCCAAGTCGTTGATAAAGATGTTGAATAAGACCGGGCCCAAGACAGAACCCTGTGGCACCCCACTAGTCACTCTTCTCCAGGATGAAGAGGAACCATTGATGAGCACCCTTTGGGTTCGGGCAGTCAGCCAGTTACAAATCCACTGAGTGGTAGCATAGTCAAGACCGCATTTTACCAGCTTCTTTACAAGAATATCATGGGGCACCTTGTCAAATGCCTTGCTGAAATCAAGGTAGGCTACATCCACTGCGTTCCCTTCATCTACCAGGCTTGTAATTCTGTCAAAAAACGAGATCAGGTTAGTCTGACATGACTTATTTTTCAGAAATCCATGCTGACTATTGGTGATCACAGCATTCCTTTCTAGGTCCTCACAGACTGTTTGCTTAATGATCTGCTCCAGAATCTTCCCTGCTATTGATGTCAGACTGACTGGGCGGTAATTATTTGGGTCCTCTCTTTTCCCCTTTTTGAAAATAGGGACAACATTTGCCCTCCTCCAGTCTGCCGGGACTTCGCCTGTTCTCCAGGAATTCTCAAAGATGACTGCCAGTGGTTCTGAGATCACATCTGCCAGTTCTTTTAATACTCTTGGATGCAGTTCATCTGGCCCTGGAGACTTGAATACATCTAAACTAGCCAAATATTCTTGTACTATCTCCTTAGTTATTCTGAGCTGTGTTTCCTTTGCTGAATCATTTGCTCCAAATTCTTCAGGTCGGGCATTGTTTTCTTTATCGGAGAAGACTGAGGCAAAGAAGGCATTGAGGAGTTCAGCCCTTTCTGTGTCCCCTGTTTGCATTTCACCATCTTCTCCTCTGAGTGACCCCACTGTTTCTTTGTTCTTCCTTTTGCTACGAACATACCCATAAAAGCCTTTTTTGTTGCTTTTAACCTCTCTAGCAAGCCTGAGTTCATTCTGTGCTTTAGCTTTTCTGACTTTGTGTCTACACGTGCTGGCTATTTGTTTGAATTCCTCTTTGGTGGTTTCCCCCCTTTTCCATTTTTTGTACACATCCTTTTTTAATCTTAATTCAGTTAAAAGTTCTTTAGATAGCCACCCTGGCTTCTTTAGGCACCTTCCACGTTTCCGTCTCATTGGTATTGCCTGTCGTTGTGCTTTTACTATCTCCCTCTTAACAAACTCCCAGCCATCATGAACTCCCTTTCCTTTTAGTATTGCTGTCCATGGGATCTCACCCAGCACTTCCCTAAGTTTTATGAAGTCGGCTTTCTTAAAGTCAAGAAATTGAGTCCTAGTATGCTTGGCTGCTCCTTTCCGCTGTATAGTAAACTTCAGAAGAGCATGATCACTCGCGCCTAATGATCCTTCCACATCTACCCCACTAACCAGGTCATCAACATTGGTTAGGACCAGATCTAAAATGGCTGTTCCTCTTGTTGCTTCTCCCACTTTCTGGATAATGAAGTTGTCTGCAAGGCCAGTGAGGAATCTGTTTGACCTTATGCTCTTGGCTGAGTTTGACGTCCAACAAATATCCGGGTAATTGAAGTCCCCCATTACTACTATCTCCCTTCCTTTTGCATGCTTGGCCATCTGTTCCAGGAAGGCATCATCTATGTCCTCCGTTTGGCTTGGGGATCTATAGTAAACTCCCACAATGAGGTCTCTGTTATTCTTCTCTCCCTTAATTTTGACCCAAATGCTCTCACTTTGGCTTTGAGGTTCTAAATCTTGGATCTCTTCACAGGTATACACATCCCTGACATATAACGCCACTCCTCCTCCTTTCTTGTCTGGTCTGTTTCTCTGAAATAGATTGTATCCCCCCATTATTACATTCCAATCGTGGGACTTATCCCACCAGGTTTCAGTGATGCCTATTATGTCATATTTAGTTTGCTGTACCAAGAGCTCAAGCTCATCTTGTTTATTTCCCATGCTTTGCGCATTAGTGTAGAGACATTGAAGTCCATTAATCATTCCCCTGTGTCTCTTATTTAAGGATTTTTTCCTCCCACCACTAGGTCCGCGTGCTGTTTGCTCCATTTGGTTTATGACATTTGGATGATCATCTTCATTAATTGATAGACTCCTACCTTCAGGAGCACTGTCTCCCTCCCCCACATTAGTCAGTTTAAAGCCCTCCTGATGAGGTTTCTGAGATTTTTGGCAAAAACATTTCTCCCAACCGTTGTGAGGTGCAGCCCATCACTTGCCAGAAGTCCATCTTCAATAAACTGCAGTCCGTGATCTAAGAATCCAAACCGTTCCTGTTTACACCATTTGCGAAGCCAGCTGTTCACTTCCACTATTTTCCCCTCTCTCCCTGGGCCACGTCGTTCAACTGGGAGGACAGACGAGATGACCATTTGTGCATTTAGTTGCTTCAATTTCCTGCCGAGAGCCTCGTAGTCTCTTTTGATCTTCTGGAGGCTATTGCTTGCAGTGTCATTGGTTCCCACATGAACCAAGAGGAAGGGGTATTCGTCAGTGGGTTTTATGATTCCTTGCAGTCGTTCAGTTACATCTTGGATCTTAGCCCCGGGGAGACAGCACACTTCCCGAGACATCTTGTCAGGCCCACAGATCACTGCTTCTGTTCCCCTCAGTAGGGAATCCCCTATCACCACTACACGCCTCCTCTTGGGTTTGGTCGGGGTTCTTCCGTGAGCTGTCCGTTCCAAGGTCACCTGCACATTCCCTGAGGACTGACTTTGCTGCTCGTCTTCATATACCTGATCGACTGTAATGAGGGAGAGATCCTCAAATGGAGTCTGCTCTTCGTCTTCCATGCTAGGGGAGAGGACCTCAAAGCGATTGTGTATTTCTAAACAATCAGAGTGAACCCTGGGCCTCCTACTTCTTTGAGTCACGTTTCTCCATATATCTGGCTCCTGTGTTGGTGAACAAGCCTCCTTCTCAGGGGAGTCCCCTGTCTCCTCCTTGGTGGGGACGGTGTGCTCTGTTGCTTCCAAGAAGAGCTCCAGCTCTCTAATTCTTTGGAGCGTAGCTACACGTTCCTCCAGTTGCTGGACTTTGTCTTTTAAAAGGGCAATCAACATGCAATTGCTGCAGGTAAAGCTGCCTGCAACCTTTGGCAAGATGGCAAACATTGCGCAGGAATCGCAGGCGACTGCAGCTGTTCCCTCCCCTTCCATCATGAGATCGTGTTGTTGGGGGTGGCTACAGAGGTCCTCCATCATAAAAAGCTTGAAGACAGGACAAATAACTTCCCCCACAAAAAAAAAAACCTAGGTCTCCCCCAACAAACGTTTGAGATTAGCTCCCCTAAATCTAAAAGATGGGTATAATCCAGTTAAGTCAAAACCAGCACCTTTAACTGAATCCAGAAGCAAGAACCAACTAACCAGCCATTTAAACTCTTTTAACAGTAGGGTGATATGTAGAATACTAAACCGTGGACAGGCTGATCATTACCTGCCTGGGGGCTTCTCTGCTCTGACCATGCTGTGATATTCATTCAGCCTGATGTTTAAGGAAGTGGAAACCTGTGAATAGGATTATTTTGGTGGCATTGATATGTTGTCAGTGTAGTGACAGAATATTCCTACTTGTCAGATTTTCCTTTGGGTAGAAAAATCTGGTGCCGTGACATGCTAATTCTGACCTTGCTGCCAGATTTTGAAATTCCCACCACTTGCCCAGTGACTGCACATAATTCAGTAGTTGCAGAATCTGGCAGAAGACAGGCATTCTATTGAAATTTGTTACCTACATGCTCCAGGGATGTAAAAACCTCTCACCTATCCTGGTTGCATTGCCAAAAGCATCTTGTAGATATGGTGAGCACCATCTGTCGCAAGAAGACTCAACTGCAGGAGCCTTTGGAAGGGGGGGCGGTGTCCCTGGCCTACCACTGTCCACCTCAGTTTCAGAGTTGACCTTTATCAAAAACAAGCAGCTGTTCTGCATTGCAATTTTAAAATAGGACATCCTGCTGAAAGCAGTACAAATGGCTAACTGTCACAGATGCTTGAGTTGAGATTCCTGCCTTGTGGAGGTTACGCTAGATGATCCTGGGGGTCCCTTCCAACTTTATGATTCTATTTAATTTTCAATTCTGTCAGCAAAGTTTCTTGGTTTTGTTATTATTCAGTTATTATTCAGAGATGCTTTAACACAGGTCTGATTATGGAGAACGTCTTGAGATGTGCCCAAGAGCTTCAGCACGCCCCATGGCAATATCAGCTTCTTTTGGTTAAGTAGTGGCTCCAATGACAATGTCTCATAACCTGTGCTGGAAGTTTGGGTGAAACTCTGTGTGCAGAAGAGGGGATTTGCACGGGTTAAGACAGAGTTAGGGCCCTCCAGGTTTCCAGATGATCAACTTCTCTCTGCTTTAATTAGACTGATATGCAGTGGTTGCATCCTGCTTACAGCTTCCTCCTCCTCCTCCTCACTCTTCTCTCTTGGACCTCAAGAGGAGAGGTCATCTTCAACTATCCTCTGAGACAAGAAAGGAGCAAGCATGGCTGCTTTGTTCTTCTCTAGACTACTTAGTTAGACAGGAACCAGAAACTTTTTCTGTTCAAATTATGCATTTCCTACAATAGTAAACAGGTAATGACCTCCCAGGGTGACTAGCTTTGGGGTCTAGTCATTCCCTGATACCTTCCTCACGTATTGTTTTCATTTAATATCAAAACCTCCTAGTAGTATGACTTGACTCCCCCCCTTTTGAGTCATTAGCACAGCCTTATCTCTACTATTACATCATTGTGAAATGCGTTTTTGTCATGTTTGCCTCACCCCCTTCATTTTAATTGCATTCTAAATGGTTGCAATGACAGTCTAACTGACCCTATACTATTTTAATTAAATCCAATAAAAACAAAAAAGACACACATGCCGCGGGGGGGGGAGGGGACTCAAACACTCCTTTCTTGTAGAAGATTACATGGAATATGAATTGGCATGGATGGGGAGAGATATACAGATTTTTTTTTATAACCCCCAAATGCTGGGTGGCTAAAAAGGTTGAATGATTGGTGCAAGAAGCAGGAGCTGAAAGAGAGAAAACACACACACACACACTTTGCCACTGGAACTGTATTAGAACAGTTGGCAGTAGGAGAGCTTTTATCTGCCCCCCACCCCAAGTTCCTTCCTAAATCTAAGGCTAATTTTATTGTGTGTCTGAGTCACCATCTTATCACACAGCAACAGACACTTCATAAAGCTTGAATTAAATGAACCAATATCTAAATACAAAAATTGATAACAAGATCACCTTTGTGATACCAAATATTAACAAAAAATGTTCAGAAAAAAGCAAACAACTGTTTTGCATGACCTCGTTAAACACAATTTTAATTGTAACCTTGATGGAAACCTTCAGAAGCAGGAAATACAACAGAAGGAAATTGCGAATACAGCCCCAGGGAAGACACTTAGGCACCACACAACCCCCCCTCCCATATTGCTGCTTCCTCTCTCCGTGATGTTGTCCAGAGTCCAACATTTCTGCTTGTGGTGATACTCATAGAAGCCGTTGTAGTTTGCTACGTAAGCGGAACATTAGGCACATTACAACCCACAAGTTCTGTCTTGCTCCTGAGTAGCTAGGACAGATGGATTCACAAGAACTATTCCCCCCCCCCCTGAAAAGATTAGGAAATTTCCCCACCTTTAACTGAGCTGGGTTTTGGACAACAATCTCATGTGAATTCATTGCAGCAAAGAAAGTTGAAAACAATGTTAAAATGCATCTTTGGGCTATTTGTGGTGCATAGGAATTTGTTCATATTTCCCCCCAAAATATAGTCTGGCCCACCACATGGTCTGAGGGACGGTGGACTGGCCCACGGCTGAAAAAGGTTGCTGACCCCTGCTTTAAAGGAGCCACTGGGATCTTATTCAACATTTGTGTAATCTGATCCCGGCTGAACTGGTACCTGCAAAACTGCTTTCTGGCTGTGTGGCGCTGGTTTTGCTTGTGCAGGAAACAGGCCACCAGGGTCCTCTTGCCAAAGCCCACCACAAAAGTGTGGAGAGTAAGGGGTCTGGGTCTTCCTGTAAGGCTCTTGCTGCCTTACAAATCTCTTAATTGTGGAAATACAATTTTGTGCTCACAAAAGTATTACTCCCCCCCCCCCACAAAAGTATTACTTGCACGCAGTGCTATTTTTTCTTGAAAAAGAGGTGCTGGAGCTCACCATGAACACCTGCCTTATTCTCTGAGAATGGCAATAGTGCCCACCTGAGAGGTGCCAGAACTGAGTTCCAGTGAGTTCCTGCTGAAAAAAGCCCTGCTTGCACATATGATTTACTAGCAAAACGTTAGGTGAATTTAGTTTGGCTTATGGTTTCCAAGGGTTGGCTGCGTGCACTTCACTAATGAGTAAAATTTTTAGAAGGCAATGTAGAACAAGAATAATAAATAAACACAAGTGGTTTTTGAAACATTTACGCTACACCATAGTTGCTTTGTAAGTTAGATTATTGGACAGAAATATAGTTGGTTAAATCTGTTATGTACTGAAGTTCTTACTCTGGGCCAGCAGGGGGATACTGTAGATAGTTTTTACTCAGGTCCACATATGCAAATAAGGGATTGAAAGTGACGTTCAGTGATTGGATAGTTTTAGAAAGTTGCTACAGTTACGTTGTACCGGAGCTCTATATAAGCAGGCTGGCTCAGTTCAGTTCTGTTCTGACCTGTGAATAAACGAGAGCTGTTTGGAGAATCGCTGTGTCGTTTGATATGTTCACCCACAACTTAACAAAATCAATAACAGTTCACTCCTTCATGCATAGATGGTTTTTTGTTACTGTTCATACACCATAATTCATAGTGTTGTGTCAGTAAATTCTGTTCCTTTCCAGCAGGCCTCTTCAGTGACAGATGAATGTGATGTGAGGAAGTACAGAGAAAATTATAAGTTGGTTTTTAATTTCTCTCTCTCTTTGAGGAAGCAAAACTTATCCAGGCTAATTGGCTAATTGAACTTTCAATTATGCAGCATTCTTCCTTACAGATGGAATTGTTATTTTAAAAAGTATCCTTTATTGCTGAATAAATGGATTCACAATCGGGCAGGTGGGGTGGGTGCAAATCAGGCGTCGGGATTAGGGAAGGGGCAGCTGGGGGGGAGGCGGAGCCCCCTCCACCGCCTGCTTTGAGTGGGAGAGGGTGGGAGGGGGGCTGCAGCCAGCAGTAGCAGCAGCAGCGAGTGAAGAGGCACGTTCTCTATGGCTGCTGCTTTCCTGCGGAAAGGCTGCGCTGCCTCCGTGCCAGGGGGAGGTAGCGCCAGGTGCCTTGAAGTGAGGGCGTTCAGCTGCCCTCTTCTCTCTCCGCGTGAGGGAAGCAGCATTATTGCAATATTGGCAATGCCTGTGTATTGCCGGGTCAAAATTGTTATCGCAGTATGATTTCTAAACCGATTTTGGACAGTATGTTGAAGAATTGCACAGCGCTAAAACAGACTATTAAATTTGTGATATTACCTTGCAAAAATGACAAAAAATAGCGGGGGCAGGCAAGGGATGGGGCCATGGACCCCCTGGGTGCATTCTGCAGCCCCCCCCAGGGTCCCCAGACCCCTAACTGGGAACCACTGTGCTGGAGTATGGTTATTTTGACCAGTGATAATAAATGCGTTGATTAAAGATATGTATGGGATAGCCCAGTTAGATGGGCAGCTTATAGTTATATTACTTACATACTTACCTGTACTTATTTATTTACTATTGAGTTAAAAGTTGTACCTATTTTTTCCCTTGAAATGTTTCTCACATAATACCATTGGTTGATTTGTACTATACAGTGGTACCTCAGGTTAAGAACTTAATTCGTTCTGGAGGTCTGTTCTTAACTTGAAACTGTTCTTAACCTGAAGTACCACTTTAGCTAATGGGGCCACACAATTTCTGTTCTCATCCTGAAGCAAAGTTCTTAACCTGAGGTACTGTTTCTGGGTTAGCGGAGTTTGTAATCTGAAGCGTCAATAACCTCTGAAGTGTCTGTAACCCAAGGTACCACTGTAGTGAGACTTTTTGCAGTTTGGGGAACAACTTTAATTGATTCTGCTACTGCATCAGGTCTTTTCTTGGACCGGCA
Organism: Podarcis vaucheri; assembly: GCF_965113315.1. NCBI lineage: Eukaryota > Metazoa > Chordata > Lepidosauria > Squamata > Lacertidae > Podarcis > Podarcis vaucheri. Next base: position 2,835,110 of record NC_138748.1, read on the forward strand.
TCTTGTCTACTTATAATATTGCCAGTGATCAATTAATGGCTTGTTAATGCTTTTCTTTAACATCTTCAATCTTGCAAAGACCTGCCACTTTTATTCTATTAAAAACGTCATTTCATTTTAGCAACAGAAAGTGGGAGCTAGTGAGGCGAGGAGTAAGACATATTTTTCTTCTATGAATATTGTTCTCCATAAATTAGTAAAAAGAAAAAATATATATAATGGAGTGTTATTATAATTAAAGATAAAATCCTCATTTGTTTAGGAATTAACTACATGTTGAGTTACATTTACCAACAGCTCATTGTTGTTGAATATTATATTGATGCCCCACTCGTATTTCATAAAGCTCTTCCTGGGCTTTACAAGATTACATGGGGTTCCCAGTGATCTTTGGTCCAGGAGCTGATGAGATCCATCCTTTTTTAGCTTCAAGCTGTGCTACAGAATTGGTGCTACCTGGTCAATAAGAGGCTTGGAGAACATACAGGGCAATAAGCTGCTGCTGCTGCAAGTTTCTTGCCTCTTTCTCTGCCAGGCAACATTAGAAAGTTAATTTCAAAAGGGCCTTTTCTCTTAAATATAGAAAAAAACATATTTTGATATTTAAACATCCCAACCTTGAGAGCATTTGGCCCCAATGCCAAATCTAAATGCTTTTGTGGCTTGCCTAGGTTCAATACCACTGCTTTGCTGATTTCAGTGAAGTAAAACCTGATGTTTAATATGTTGGTTTAAAGAGGATGGATCTTCTTATTTCACATTTGTTGATGATGTAGAATCGTAGAAAATAAAATGTACTCTACACTTCCAGGCTAGCATATTGGATTCCCATAAGGTGATGTGCTGGGAGAAGCATCATGTGACACTATCCGTTAATCATAGATGGTTCTTGTTATGTAGTGTAGTTTCACCCTGGGCCAACAGGGGGATATTGTATATAGTTTTCACTCAGGTCTGTAGATAGTTTTCACTCAGGTCCGCAGCAGTTATTTTAGGCGGGAACTCTGGGCTGTTGTGGTTACAATGTTGACAGCCGGCTGCCTATAAATACAGGCCGGCTGAGCTGTTCGCAGTCAGTTCTGTTCCAGCTTACCTTAATAAAGAGCTACTTGAAGGAATCGCTGTGCCGGCTGCTATGTCAACCCACAACTTAATACTGGCGACGAGGATGGGATAGATGGACATCAGAGCACAGCCAGATGCGGCCAGCCTCTGAACTGAGCTGAATCACAGAGCGAAATCACTGAGCGAAATCACTGAGCGAAATCACTGGGCAGAACCACTTCAGAGCTGACTGTTCTGGCTAGAGCACTGTGTTCCATCCATCGCCCTTCACGCCGGCATCGGAATCATAGCTTCACTTGTGCCTCTACCGCCGTTTGCGCCAGCCTCTGAATCATGGGACTCCTACCTCGCTCGGTTCGACTGCTACCTCCAAGCCAACGAGCTGACAGCAGTATCAACGGATCGGAAGCAGGGCCTATTCCTCAGCCTCTGTGGGCCTGAGGTGTTTGAGACGGCCCGAGCATTGGTTGCGCCTGAAGCAGTCCAGGCAACACCATGGCACACGATCCAAGAGAAGCTCCGCAACCACTACGCACCGAAGCCGTCCAAGATTGCTGCCCGCCATGCGTTCTACCACCGGAACCAGGCAGAGGGGGAGTCAATCAACAACTACACCACCGCCCTGCGACAGGCTGCAATGCACTGTGAGTTCCGAGACTTAGACGATGCCCTGATGGATCGAATCGTCTGCGGGGTCCGGGACGTCCATCTGCAACGGCGTCTCCTAGCCAAGCCAGACCTCACGCTACAGAAAGCCATTGAGGAGGCTGTGGCCTCAGAAGCTGCTGAACGCTCCGCCCAGGAGATCCGCAAGTCCAGCAGCCCGCGTCTTGATAGGGAGCCAGTTCCGGTGCATCATGAAGAGGCCAGCAGTGATGAGGCATCCTCCAGTGAAGACGATGACGTGCACCAGACAAAGCGGGAGCGCAGGAAGTTCCAACAGAAGTCCAAGGGCCAACCGGAATGTGCTGGCTGCGGAAGCAACCATTCCCGTGCCAAGTGTCGATTCAGAGACGCCATCTGTAGGAAGTGTTCCAGAAGGGGCCACATCGCTAAGGTCTGCCGATCGGCTCCGTCTGACACCCCCCCTTCATCGACTCGCAAGTTCAAGTCTTCACTCCAGTCTGCCAAGGAAAGTTGTTTCGCTCTCACCAACTGCCGCTGCCCGTCTGGAACCACGATTGGCCAAACCAACTCGCCTACGCGACGCAAGCTGAACGTCACGGTGCTCATTGAAGGAGCTCCATGTGACATGGAGATCGGCACCGGGTCTGCCCTGTCCATCGTGTCATGGAGCACCATCAAAAGACTGGTACCCAGAGTGTCCAAAAGGCAACTCGACTCTCACCGCGTACACCTGAGAGACTACCAGGGAAACGACGTTCCAGTGGTAGGCGTTGGCCGGTTCCGGATCGCCTTCAAGGATTTTTCGGGCCTGCTCCGGTTGGTGGTGGTCGAAGGTCAGCGGCCAAGCCTCCTAGGGCTAGACTGGTTTGATGCCCTCGGCCTGGAAGTCACCGGCATCAACTGCATCTCTAACGCAGAGACTGAGGGTCTGGTCAAAGACTTTGCCGAGGTTTTTGACGGCACCTTGGGACAATATACAGGTACGCCCATCTCCTTTAGCCTTGATCCACAAGTCGCCCCCATCAAGCTAAAGCCACGCCGGGTTCCCTTTGCGCTCAAGGCTAAGGTGGACGAACAACTGGACAAACTGATCGCCCAAGGAGTTTTGGAGCCGGTTGACCACGCAAAGTGGGAAACCCCCATCGTCACGCCTGTCAAGCCAGATGGGTCGGTGAGAATCTGCGCTGACTACAAGTGCACGATCAACAAGGCACTTCCGCAGCATGCTTATCCGGTTCCTGTTGTCCAACACCTGCTGCATTCCCTGGGTGAGGGTAAGGTCTTCGCTAAGCTGGACCTTGCCCAAGCCTATCAACAACTGCCAGTTGATGATGCCACTGCTGAAGCCCAGACGATCGTCACCCACCGGGGGGCATTCCGTTGCCGCCGGTTGCAGTTCGGGGTGAGTGTGGCTCCTGGCATCTTCCAAAGCCTTATGGAGCGTCTCCTGCAAGGGCTTCCTGGCGTGGTACCATATTTTGATGACGTCTTGGTGTCTGCAGACTCACACCAGCAGCTGTTCGAGCGCCTCCGTGCCGTGCTGACCAGGTTCCAGGAGGCCGGGCTCAAGGTAAAGAGGGAGAAGTGCCAGATTGCTGTTCCACAGGTAGAGTTCCTGGGCTATCTTATCGATGCCTCCGGCCTTCATCCAACCACATCCAAGATCCGCGCTATCCAGCAGGCCCCCACCCCAAAGAACAAAACGGAGTTGCAGGCATTCCTGGGGCTGCTGAACTTTTATAACATGTTCCTGCCCCACAAAGCCACAGTGGCTGAGCCTCTTCACCGACTCCTTAGCACTAACACGCCTTGGGCCTGGGGTCATCGAGAGACGGCAGCCTTCAACGCGGTCAAGGCCCTCCTTTCTTCAGACAGTGTGCTGGTACAGTACAGTGAATCCAGGCCGCTGGTCCTTGCCTGCGACGCCTCACCTTTTGGCATCGGTGCTGTCCTTAGTCACCGTTTTCCAGATGGAAGAGAAGCACCGCTCGCCTACTTTTCCAGGACACTATCTCCGACGGAACGGAATTACAGCCAGCTCGACAAGGAGGCATTGGCACTTGTGGCTGGAGTGAAGAGGTTCCATGAATACCTCTATGGCAGGACCTTTGACCTCATCACTGACCACAAACCACTCCTGGGCCTCCTCGCCGGTGATCGTCCAACTCCACCGGTCCTCTCACCACGTATGCTGCGATGGACTGTTTTCCTGGCTGCCTACCACTACCGGCTCATCCATCGCCCGGGGAAATCGATGGGCCATGCCGACGCCCTCAGCCGTTGCCCTCTTCCAGCATTTGTGGAAGACCCGGCTCCAGCTTCATCGCTCCTTCTGATTGAGGATCTTCCGGCAGCGCCTGTATCGGCTGCCACTGTGGCCTCCGCGTCTGCCCAGGATCGCACCATCAGCCGGGTGCTCAACTGGGTGTGGAGGGGGTGGCCACAAGGGCCTTTTGCATCGGAGTTCCAGCCCTTCGCAACCAGACAACATGAACTCTCAGCTCATCGCGGCTGTCTGCTGTGGGGAGACCGCGTCGTGATTCCCCAGGGACTCCGTCAGCGCGTCCTGGAGGCTCTGCATGTTGGCCACCCGGGAATTGTCAAAATGAAGGCGTTGGCTCGGTGTTACGTCTGGTGGCCTAATATGGACGATGCCATCACTGCCTGGGTGTCCGCCTGTCAAGCGTGCCAAGAGTTGAGGCCTGCACCACCGGCAGCTAAGGGACACACCTGGGAGACGCCAAAGACACCCTGGTTGAGGGTGCACATCGATCTGGCTGGCCCCTTTCACGGCCGGACCTTTATGGTAGTGGTGGACGCCTATTCCAAATGGCTGGAGGTCGCCCTGATGCCCTCCACCACTACCGAAGCTGTCATCCGGGTGCTGCAAGGCCTGTTTGCAACGCATGGGTGTCCTGATGTCCTTGTCTCTGACAACGGACCGCAGTTCACGTCAGGCACGTTTGAGCGGTATCTTTTGGGACTGGGCATCCGCCATGCCCTAACGGCACCTTTTCATCCATCCAGCAACGGGCAAGCGGAAAGAATGGTGCGCTCGACAAAAGAGGCACTGGCGCGCCTGGACCGGGGAGACTGGCATGAGCGGGTCGCCAAATACTTGTTCGTGCAACACATCACCCCTCATGCGGCCACAGGGAGGAGTCCTGCTGAACTGCTTATGGGCCGCCTCAGGTCACCGCTCGACCGGCTACACCCAGACTTTGCCGTGGCTGAACCCCCAGGCTGTGCCAACGCACCACGGTCATTTGTCCCAGGAAACCAGGTCTTTGCCCGGAACTATGTGGGGGACATCCCTTGGGTGCCAGCCACAGTAGTGGGAGTCACTGGACCTCGCTCGTACCAGGTGGCACTCGAAGACGGACGTTTGTGGCGACGGCACATAGACCAGCTTAGGCGCAGGGTTGGCGACTTGGACACTACCGAGGTGCCCCCAACTGCGCTTGCGGCTCCAGAAGAGACACGTACAGATGGCGAGGCCCCACCTACACCTCCCTCGCAAACTGCCAGCGTGGAGCCGAACCAAGCCGTTTCAGAACAGACTCAGACCACTCCACTTGCGGAGGCTCCACCCACAGCAGCGGATCCAGGGGAGTTGGTTCCAACGCCACCTAGGGTCGCACCACAGCCTCAGCGAGAACTGTGTGGCCCTCCGGACTTGGCTACCAGTCCCCGGCGGTCTGGCAGAGTTTCCAAGCGCCCAACTTATTTAAAGGACTATGTTGTTGGACAGGTATCACTGTTGGTCTAAGTATGGGAAATGTAACCGATATGCTTTTGTGCCTAATTGAACCATTACGCGTAGTGCTGTATATAAGGAAACCATTACGATTGTAACTAACGCCTTATCTCGGTGGGGAGGGGTGTTATGTAGTGTAGTTTCACCCTGGGCCAACAGGGGGATATTGTATATAGTTTTCACTCAGGTCTGTAGATAGTTTTCACTCAGGTCCGCGGCAGTTATTTTAGGCGGGAACTCTGAGCTGTTATGGTTACAATGTTGACAGCCGGCTGCCTATAAATACAGGCCGGCTGAGCTGTTCGCTGTCAGTTCTATTCCAGCTTACCTTAATAAAGAGCTACTTGAAGGAATCGCTGTGCCGGCTGCTATGTCAACCCACAACTTAATAGTTCTCGTATTTGTTCATATTATAAAATGCTACTTAATATGACTGGTTTTCATGCTCCAGAGTCAAACCTTGCATCTTACTCACTTTGCTAGTCATTTTTAGTGTTGCATCTCCCTCCTCTAATAATGGCAAAAATGGAGATAGAGTTAATGTATGACTTGGAACCCCCTTCTGAAGGAAGTCTATGCTAGTGTTTCAGAGAAGCAAAAGGGGATATTATCCAAACTACAATAACCAGAATTCCTGGGAAAGTTAGTGGTGCAAAACCCATGTATGTTTTAGGGTAGATTTGTCCTTGTCTTTCAAAAATGTAAAGTTCTAACTAAACAAACATTGTAATGCTGTTGAATATGATTCTGTGTCTTTCCTGTTGAGCAACTGGATTTTCAAAAACAGCATAATTTCTTGAGTACAGTGGAGGGTCAAGAATCCAGAAGTATATGGAGTATGTACATAGAAACCAGGACATCAGTACAAAATGGCAGCAGTGTTAGGTTTAGCATGCAGCCATGCTTTTCTTGTTAAGGAGTCAACAGTTCTAGAATAACCTAACTAAGCTGAAGCTACCAGACCCCTAAAACCTATTGAACAACCAATTTTAAATTCTACACACAAATTAAAAAAATATTCTCAAATATAAGTAAGATTATCTGTGATGTGGTGACAGGGAATCTAATCTCATTAAAATCCTTATGGGAATCCAACCTGTGAAATTGAAATTGCAGTCTGGCAAAAAGCTTTTTTTAGGTATGTGGGGGGAAGCCTTTTAAGACAGTGTCAGCTAAAATATTTCACAGATGGGGCCACACACCTGTGGAATGCCACAGGTGAAGCTCTCATGCAAGTCTTTTACGTTGGAAAGGGTGTCAGTAATTAGGTTCCTATATCCATTTGTGGTGAGAATGAAAACCTGTACAATTATTTGGAAATTAGTCTTTGAGGAGTTTTTCTATTACAGGGCGGGAGATCCAACCTGATCCAAGGTGAGCTTTATTAAATCTGTTTATAGATGACAATAAGAATTTATTATTTAAAGGCCTAGTAAACTTTTTCATGTCTGCAAATAGAAATGTAATTACAGAATATTGAAAAGTAGCTACTATCTTAACTCTGGAGGCGTGGTGGGATAGAATATGGAATACGGAACCCAGCCCTTCTGAAGAAACACAAAGCTCAGGAATTCAAAGACCAAAATCAATTTTGAAGCTGTATGGTGCATGTTTATTCAGTACAGTGGTGCCCCGCAAGACGAATGCTTCGCAAGACGGAAAACTCGCTAGACGAAAGAGTTTTCCGTTTTGGAGGTGCTTCGCAAAACGAATTTCCTATGGGCTTGCTTCGCAAGACAAAAATGTCCTGCGAGTTCCTGCTGGTCCCCCCCCTTTTCTAAGCCGCTAAGCCGCTTATCAGCTGATCCGATCAGCAGATAAGCCGCTAATAGCGCTAATCCGCTAATCCGTTAATCCGTCAGTGGGCTTGCTTTGCAAGACGAAAAAACCGCTAGACGAAGAGAATCACAGAACGGATTCTTTTCATCTTGCGAGGCACCACTGTACAGTGGAAAGTATAATGTTGCCCCCTCACTAGCCTCTACCCATGGCCAACTCTGGGACCATCTGTGAAGATGGAAAGAAGATGATACTTAAGTACTATAATCAGTGTTAAACTATTGTACAAATCTACGTAATGTTTGACTATAACAGTTTCTCTAAATATACACGCTTGCGTCCAGTTTTCCCTAAAATACTTATTTTTGCAAAGCAGTTTCCTTTAAAATGCCGTTTTGTATGCCATTTCCACTAATATATACATTTCTGTATACATTTTATTCCAATATGTGCATTTTTGTGCACATTACATGGTTGAAGAAAGTCATTGCAAAATTCAGAGACATGAATTTCAAAGCATGGCTGTATTTTGGTTCACATAGTGTTGTGAAAAGAGTGAATTGTGTAGGTTCCCCTTTGAAGGTAAACGGAATTGAAAAAAATATTTCATTTATTTCATTTAATTCATATCTTGCTTTTCCTCCCAAAGGAGAACCCAACATATTAGGTTTTGATAGGCCAGTTAATTAATATTCTGTGGGCTCATAAAGACAGGCCAATGGGCTGGCAGATATTACGGTGGTAGAAGGTAATTGATTTTAGGGCCCTGATGACGTGAGTATAAAAGGGCAACCCCAACATTGTCCAGGGTCAGTGGAAACAGTTTTCCCAGTATGGCCAGTTTGGAGAGGGAGGAGCCTGAGAATTGTCAACAGAGCCCAAGCAAGAGGTTGAAGAAGATGAATGACTGGAATCGCTGCAAGCAGAAGCTGCTGAGTAAATCTTCACCTTTTCAGGTTTCTCCTTCCTCTTGTTCTTTGCCTTTGTTCCTCCTTTTTCCATCTTGCTGTGAGCGAGTGCATGTGGTGGTTCTGTGGGTGGAATATCCCCCAGATTCTGCTGCAGAATTAAGGTATTTTCTTTCCCCAGTGTGCAGTGGTTTCTTGGCATACAAATTGGTATAAGATTGCTCCTCTGAAGAGAGGAACTTTGAAAACTGCTGCATTGGAAAATGACAAAGAAGCTGGGATGATAGAGATGGAAGAGAGAGGCTGTGCCTTTCTGCCTTGTTATCGAGAAGCTTGTCTCTGCTGCAGGATTATTTACTCTAGAAGCTTACTGGGGCTCTCTCTCCTGTGCCAGAGCTTTCAGCACTCAGTTAGAACTGGTCGTGTGTGAAATCTTTTGGAACAGATGAATTTCTAGGTCTAAATACTGGGATAAAACCTGACCTGAACCTCTGCTCAAAACACATACTTGGGCTATCTGATTGTGTGGTATCGTGTTTGATAGCATCTGAGATGGTATCATCTAAACTGGAAGTGTAAGTAAATGTTTCATTGTTGCAAAATTAACTGCAGTGAGATAAGTGTCTTGCAACATAAGCTCTGAGCCTCAAGCTGTCATCGTGTTCCTTACAATCATCCAACACGCCTGTTGCTTTCTGGTATCCCTTGGGGAAGACTTGCTCAGCAAAGTGAACTCCACGGCTCTTCTTGTTTGGTCACTGTGTTGTGATCCCCTGTTTCAAAGCATTTAGATAATTTTGACTTATGTAATAAGGTACAGACCCTCTGTTGCCAGGAGCAAGAAGGTGTAGAATAAAACCGGGGCAGCCAACCCAGCGGGCACCATGGCACCTGTGAAGGCTTCTACTGGTGTCCCAGACTCTGAACTTCCTTTTTTAAGAAGCCTCCAGCCCCCCCTAGAAAGATAGTTATGGGGCAACATGTGCAGGAACCTTCTAAGTGAGTGCTGTGAAATGAGAGTGAGTGTGGCATGACCACCTTGTAGACTTTTTCCTGGTTCTATTCTCTGCTGCTGATAGGTAGCAAGTGTGTGTGAAGTCAATATTGTGTGATGTCCACAATCAAGGCCATCGGGACATAGCTAGCTTCCCATTGCAAGCATAAGGTTTTCAGGGGTGGCTGTCTCGCTGATTTTGTGTTATGCCATGCCTCTCCATGGCAGCTATTTTGTGGCAGGGGCCTCCAGCAGTCTCCCAAAATTTGAGTGTTGGATAGGACACGGGAAACCCAGGTTACAATCTCTATATTGTTATCATTTTGCTCATGCCAGCCAATAAGTAGTCCAAATAACATTCAAAGGTCCTTCCTGGGTGTTTTAATAGGGTGGTAAAGAATAACTTCTCTCATCATTGTGGAAGTTACTTACACAAGAAAGCACAGATTTATTTGTTACACAGAGTGCCCCCAAACTGGCCGGCATTTACAAAAAAAGAGGAACAGTTAAATGTAGCCCTATACAGGATCAGCTGTTATCTGGGAACAGTCAGGTTATAAGAATAATTGGCATGACCCTCAGAAAAGTCAAAATAAATTTAGCAAAGATAAATTGGAGGGCAGGTTTTATGAGCAACTGATACGGAATACTGTGCATCGGTGTCCTTAATCCTAAAATTAATAATACATTTTGCTTGTCTTGAGTAGTCTCATGCTTTTGCTTCATGTCCAAACTTAAATGCCTGAGATATTACTATAGGAAAGTAACCTTTGCATTTGCCTCTGTGGCCTCACGCAACTGTCAAGCGCTCTGCTGAAAGCCTGCAATCCTGATAATCCTGCAGATTCCTGACTGATTCCCCAGGATGATAGAGAGGAACTTGTAATAACTGGAGATTAGCTTAAACTACAGATGTTTGTAGGCTTCTTTTCTGTGACTGATAGTTTCTCTGCCTCCAGCTGCTTGATAATCAGGTGAAGACAGCAGGTGGTATTTATAGTGAGTGAACACTTCTGCCTTATCAGGTGTGGCAAAAAATTGTATCTCCAGAGAAGGCAGCTTTTTAGGGGGTTTCCCCCAAATCACTTTAAAAAATCCAATGAGACGAAAACATGGAAGGTGCCTAAAGAAACCAGGGTGGCTATCTAAAGAACTTTTAACTGAATTAAGATTAAAAAAGGATGTGTACAAAAAATGGAAAAGGGGGGAAACCACCAAAGAGGAATTCAAACAAATAGCCAGCACGTGTAGACACAAAGTCAGAAAAGCTAAAGCACAGAATGAACTCAGGCTTGCTAGAGAGGTTAAAAGCAACAAAAAAGGCTTTTACGGGTATGTTCGTAGCAAAAGGAAGAACAAAGAAACAGTGGGGTCACTCAGAGGAGAAGATGGTGAAATGCAAACAGGGGACACAGAAAGGGCTGAACTCCTCAATGCCTTCTTTGCCTCAGTCTTCTCCGATAAAGAAAACAATGCCCGACCTGAAGAATTTGGAGCAAATGATTCAGCAAAGGAAACACAGCCCAGAATAACTAAGGAGTTAGTACAAGAATATTTGGCTAGATTAGATGTATTCAAGTCTCCAGGGCCAGATGAACTGCATCCAAGAGTATTAAAAGAACTGGCAGATGTGATCTCAGAACCACTGGCAGTCATCTTTGAGAATTCCTGGAGAACAGGCGAAGTCCCGGCAGACTGGAGGAGGGCAAATGTTGTCCCTATTTTCAAAAAGGGGAAAAGAGAGGACCCAAATAATTACCGCCCAGTCAGTCTGACATCAATAGCAGGGAAGATTCTGGAGCAGATCATTAAGCAAACAGTCTGTGAGGACCTAGAAAGGAATGCTGTGATCACCAATAGTCAGCATGGATTTCTGAAAAATAAGTCATGTCAGACTAACCTGATCTCATTTTTTGACAGAATTACAAGCCTGGTAGATGAAGGGAACGCAGTGGATGTAGCCTACCTTGATTTCAGCAAAGCATTTGACAAGGTGCCCCATGATATTCTTGTAAAGAAGCTGGTAAAATGCGGTCTTGACTATGCTACCACTCAGTGGATTTGTAACTGGCTGACTGACCGAACCCAAAGGGTGCTCATCAATGGTTCCTCTTCATCCTGGAGAAGAGTGACTAGTGGGGTGCCACAGGGTTCTGTCTTGGGCCCGGTCTTATTCAACATCTTTATCAACGACTTGGATGATGGACTCAAGGGCATCCTGATCAAATTTGCAGATGACACCAAACTGGGAGGGGTGGCTAACACCCCAGAGGACAGGATCACACTTCAAAACGACCTTGACAGATTAGAGAACTGGGCAAAAACAAACAAGATGAATTTTAACAGGGAGAAATGTAAAGTATTGCACTTGGGCAAAAAAAATGAGAGGCACAAATACAAGATGGGGGACACCTGGCTTGAGAGCAGTACATGTGAAAAGGATCTAGGAGTCTTGGTTGACCACAAACTTGACATGAGCCAACAGTGTGACGCGGCAGCTAAAAAAGCCAATGCAATTCTGGGCTGCATCAATAGGAGTATAGCATCTAGATCAAGGGAAGTAATAGTGCCACTGTATTCTGCTCTGGTCAGACCACACCTGGAGTACTGTGTCCAGTTCTGGGCACCACAATTCAAGAAGGACACTGACAAACTGGAACGTGTCCAGAAGAGGGCAACCAAAATGGTCAAAGGCCTGGAAATGATGCCTTATGAGGAACGGCTAAGGGAGCTGGGCATGTTTAGCCTGGAGAAGAGGAGGTTAAGGGGTGATATGATAGCCATGTTCAAATATATAAAAGGATGTCACATAGAGGAGGGAGAAAGGTTGTTTTCTACTGCTCCAGAGAAGCGGACACGGAGCAATGGATCCAAACTACAAGAAAGAAGATTCCACCTAAACATTAGGAAGAACTTCCTGACAGTAAGAGCTGTTCGACAGTGGAATTTGCTGCCAAGGAGTGTGGTGGAGTCTCCTACTTTGGAGGTCTTTAAGCAGAGGCTTGACAACCATATGTCAGGAGTGCTCTGATGGTGTTTCCTGCTTGGCAGGGGGTTGGACTCGATGGCCCTTGTGGTCTCTTCCAACTCTATGATTCTATGATCTATTTGCCTTTACAGAACTTCAGTATTCTTTCCTATAACATTATGCTGAATCCAACTGAGCCTGTTACTAATGGATGCTTCACTGCCCAATGAGAAGTTAAGGACTTCAGGTAGCAGATCATATGAGACATTTTTCTGGGGTGGTAAAACTGAGTCGAGTACCAGTAATGACAAGCTCACTTGTGGCTTCAACTGCAGTGGTCCCTTTACTCTGCCCTCCCTTGGTTTAGCTTCCCCTCCCCTTCCTGTGCTCCAGGGATCATGTACTGTTGCTGCTCTGCTGTGGCTCCCATCCCATCTCTGTCAAAGGGACTTGGAGGAGGTGAGCAGCAGCAGAGCAAATTCACTGGCCAGTGAGAATGAAAGAGACACCGTGTGTCCTAGGACTGCCTTGCCCATCCACATGATGGGTCAGTTGTTTGTCCCATATGGTGGGGTGCGCCTCCACAGCAGCAATGTAAGAAGGAACAGCAGCAGCAGCAGGAGGCTTAGCTAGGTTTGCAATGGGGGGTGAAGAGGAGGGGTTTGCGTGTGTGTGTGTGTGTGCGTGTGTGCGTGCAGTGCTCTGCAAGTCTTCTCAGAAGTAAATCTCATGGAGTTTATGGGACTTGCTTCCAAGTAAATGTGCATTAGGATTACAGCCTTGGAAAGAAACATGATGATAAATGACAACAGCTTTTTATTAAGCTGTTTGCCCTAGAACTGGGGGGAGGGGAGCATTTGCGCTCTGCTTCAGGCAACAAAATATCTCGGACTTGCTGCTGTTGCTTGGTTTAGAGCTGAGGTGGTGGGCCTAAAAACAGAGATGGAAAGTGCAGTTAAACACACACAGAGATGGATTTCTAGAATATAGAGAATAGTGGCTTTTGATGTGGGGACCGCTGACAGCGAGGTTTCTTAAATTCAAACTTTCCTGGCTTGAAATACAAAATTACTTGTCTTGTAACTCCATAAAATGGTAATTGATTAATTGATTTGATGGATTGTTTATATTGCATGTCTATATTTTTGATTTTTCAGGAAGATTATCAGACTTTGGGTTTATCCAACTCATGACCAGAGCATTTGCTGTAGGAATTACTGACATTCACCAGGCAATTCAGATGGATAGAACTATATTCTGAACTCTGAGGGTGTATTCTAAAGTCTGTGAAAGACTGTGTACCATATTCAGAGTACATCAAGCTCCAAGGCCTTCTCTTCTTTTTTCAGTTTAGGATTTTTATTTTTTGGCTCCAGATCCAATTAGATATGTAGTGAGTTTTCTTGAAAAACAGAACAAGACCAGCTGTCAGTACCATTCATCTGTTAGCATTTTGCAGAACTGCAGGACCAAATTTTGAAGCTCTGGAGTGGAGCCATACCTTTGCGCTGACAACTGAGTGGTAGCCATTCTATGTGGTGCTGAGATACCTTTGAATGCTTCCCACTTGTTGAAAAAACTGTAAACCAGTGCACAGGGGAGAGGGGTCTATCAAAGCCACCCCCTGATGTGTTTATTCACTACATGGAGGAAGATATTTCCAGAAGGACTGAAAAATATGACCCCTCCTACCTCAAGTGTCTTCCAGTAATTCTACCACCCCCATTTTACGTAATGTGTAAATCAGTTCTGCTGGAAGAACCAGGTTTCCCAGGAGAGGCCCACTGGGGCTCAGCTCCACCCCCAACAACACCCCTGGGCATTTCTCCTCCTCCTGAGGAATTCATACACACGGAGTCTCTTCCTTCCTTTCCTGTATTTTGTACCCCTCTGTCCCTCTCATTTTCTCATCTGATCATTTCTAATGAGCCTGTCTCCAGGGCTGCTGGGGGCCACGTACAAGGTGAAGGGAGGTCCTAAGTTACCGAGGAGACAGCACCCCTCTCTTGTTTCCCTGTTTGGCTCAGAGTTGCTCTTCTACAAATGAGCAGTGGCAATGCTTGCATATGGCAGCAAGCTTTTTTGTAGTGAGGAATTTCAAACATTGCAAACGTGTTGCCTAAGTTACATCAGCTCTTATTTCTTAGGAACAGAACAAGAAACCATCATTTTCATTAGTAAATGGGCAGGTGTGACACCCAGGTCATTTTACGGCTGCTGAGAAGTGATGAATTCTGCTGTTGAATACAAATAAATAAATAAAAATTAATTAGTGACTGGTAAGGAGATGATCAGGTGTATAACCCTTTAGCCTTCTCCACTTTGTAGCAACAGATTCGTTTTATTCCAGGGTGACACTAAGTGATAAACTGATTAAAAATATACAACTTAAACTGATAATACCCTACCTCCCCCATTTCCAGTTTTAACTGAGAAATAAGAATAAGAGTAATTCTGAAATAGTTTGGAAATTGCAGTTCTCAAAAGGTCTGAACGACACATGGAGGTTGTGTAGCCATAATATTTGGCGAACGTTGCCCTGCACAATTTCACAATAAAATGAGCATTTCAGACACATTATATTCTGTGGAGTGGAGAAGAATGGTGATATTTCTTCTGTCGTGGTTAAAAATGGAGAATTGCATGGCAGGTTATGAAAAGTGAATGTTTAAATTATGAAACAGCTGTCCATGGAAGAAAAATAAGATTTCACGTTAGGGTCCCTTCCAACTCCACAATTCTATTAATCTTCGAAAATAGTTTTACACAGAATGAGTGGGTTGGCACATATAACAAAAGTTGCATACTCATGTAAAGTGCATTAAAGTAACGTAGAGAAATGGTTCACATCCATGAAGACCATTGAATTATTTAGCACTGTATAACTCAGATCTGAATGTGTGAATGCTCTGAACTGAAAAGCCTTGTGATTGAGGTGATTTGAACTTCTCTCTGTGGTGTTTGACCCATATCATCATCATCATCATCATCACTTCAGCTCACTCATACATGCAAGTGACAGGCATTTTGATTTTCATTTAAGTTTGTGTGGAAACTATCCCCAGAGTGAAAATAATGTTCTTTTTTTGCTCAGATTCTTTTTTCTTATTAGTACAGTGGATGTGCAATTTACACACATTTAACTTGTGCGCATTCAAATTTATGTGCTTGGCCAAAAAATAGAAATGGAGCAGAAAAGCGGGGCAGGGTCCGGGGGGGGGGGAACCTTGGCGCCTGCCATTGGACCCAATGTGTTTTGACCATTTGCAGGTTTGACTTTAGGTGCGATCCCTGGAATCTGACCCCCGCGTAAGTTCTGGGTCTCCTGTATTTGTTTAGATTTATAGCACGCCTGTCACTATCCTGAACATACTTTATTGTTTCCTATTTGTATTTCATGTTAAATTTATAGACTACTTTTAGCTACAAGTGCTCCCAGGCCAGATCTAAACTCATTATAGAGTTGATTAGCAAATTACCATTAGTTTTCTGTACTTGATGAACACAGAAATTGAAGTGCTTGCATATGCCTTTGTAGAAACACAATGTATTGGGAAAGCTTAGAGAAAGCTTTCATAGTATTACTGGGCTGACTGAAAATATACAACAATTTTTTAAAAAATTGTCCAGTAGCACCTTAGAGACCAACTAAGTTTGTTCTGGGTATAAGCTTTTGTGTGCATATCTGAAGAAGTGTACACTCACACAAAAGCTTATACCCAGAACAAATGTAGGTGGTCTCTAAGGTGCTACTGGACAATTTTTTTTTGTATATTTTGACTGGGTCAGACCAACATGGCTACCTACCTGAATCTGAAAATATACAGTCCAGAATGCAGAGATCATAAGGTTATGAAAAAACTATATTCAAAGAAACATGTTAGCTCCGGGTTCTAGAGATGCCTGGCTAAGCCAGCAGGGAGAAAAGTCTTGCACAACTAGCATTCCTTTGTGATCTAGGTGTGCATAAAAGTGATAGAACTGAATATCTTCTCTGTTCAGTTGTTGGGTAAGCACTCTATACTGTGTCACAACTTGACTTAACATGGTTTGTCATGGTGACACTACAATCATAAAGATATTTGGTGGAAATTAGGTTTTGGGTTTGAGATGACAATCTAGACAAAGCCTAAATCTTAAATTATATGTGATCACTCCAATCCAATAATACATTGTTTGTGTTGTCATGTACATATGCAAAGCCTTTGTCTAATCACAAGTGAAGCTCCATTAATTTCAGTGGAGGAAGAAGAACTTTTAACACATTAGCTTTTCACATGTGATATCAGGGTATCTAGCAGAATTCATGGTAGTTCTGTACAGCTGCATGAAGCTGACTCCTTATGAAAGCCCGAGGGGGCTAGATATGCTGCATCACATTGCATCTGCTAATATAAGGGTGGCCACATTTTTCTTTGCAAGGACCTGGAGTTCTCCATCAGGCAGGAGGGTGGAATTGGCAGGGATTCTGGCTAAACGGAACTCCTCTGACTGATTGCTGTCAGATAGTGGGACAGACTGCCTCTGGAGGTGATGGGCTCCCCTTCACTGGAGGTATTTTAAGCAGAGGCTGGATGACCATCTGTTAGGGATGTTGTCATTGATCCAGGGATATCGCACTGATCCTGAAAGTGGCTGAGACCTGCGTATATGTTATGGTTGCTGCTTTATGTCCTCCTAAGTGGACTTCTCTGCCCTTGAGTTGAACTTAGACTTGGACCAAGTCCTGACAATTCCTGTCCTCCCAACAATATTTAATTAGTTTCTGATAACATGGTCCAGTGAGTGCTGCCATGTATCCAGATCACATTTTATACTCAGTTAAAAAACTGTGTTCAGTTCTGGGCACCACAGTTCAAGAAGGACACTGAGAAACTGGAACGTGTCCAGAGGAGGGCAACCAAAATGGTCAAAGGCCTGGAAACGATGCCTTATGAGGAACGGCTAAGGGAGCTGGGCATGTTTAGCCTGGAGAAGAGGAGGTTAAGTGGTGATATGATAGCCATGTTCAAATATATAAAAGGATGTCACACAGAGGAGGGAGAAAGGTTGTTTTCTGCTGCTCCAGAGAAGCGGACACGGAGCAATGGATCCAAACTACAAGAAAGAAGATTCCACCTAAACATTAGGAAGAACTTCCTGACAGTAAGAGCTGTTCGACAGTGGAATTTGCTGCCAAGGAGTGTGGTGGAGTCTCCTTCTTTGGAGGTCTTTAAGCAGAGGCTTGACAACCATATGTCAGGAGTGCTCTGATGGTGTTTCCTGCTTGGCAGGGGGTTGGACTCGATGGCCCTTGTGGTCTATTCCAACTCTGTGATTCTATGATTCTAATACTTTGATTGTGCCTTTATCTATGTGACACGGAAAAGCATCATCAGCTATCTGAGCAAAGTGGATTTGGGAGACATAGATACGAAAATGAACGAAAATGTTTAGAATTAAACAGACAAAGCAGTGCACATGAGTAGGTTTAATGGCAAAGACGAATACTGGTTGTATGAGGTTTGAAAAGGTTAGTTTGAGGCTGCACTATATTAGAAATGGCTAACAGTGCAGTTCTGTACACACTTAGCTAGGGCTATGTTTTAAGGGACTTCCATCCGTGCTGTGAAGACTGACTGCTTTTTACAATATGTTTTGTACTCAGTTATTCCTGTGTACAATTCCTGACTACAAAATATATGTGGATCTCATCAGTTGTGAATTGGCAAAACTGTGTGGATTATGGCTTTTAAAATATAGATGTAAGTGGCAACTAGGAGAGGTTTGGCCTCTACCCTTCCTGTATCTTGGTGGAAATGTAGATGGACGCACACTTCATAATGGATGTGATGCACTATGTGCTGCATTTAGGTATTCATAAGAATATGCTTTTAAAGTTTTATATCAGCCTTTATTTGACAAAGAACACAAAACCGTGATCTTTTCAAAGAGAAGAGAAATTTTTGGGGATAAATTCAAGGTCCTAAATGGATGGATGCATGCATGTCAGAAATCCCTTGAGATGTTTTATTAATATACTGCCTTTTACACAAAACATTTCCCGTAACAGCATTTTATAGAGGAAAACAAATGATCCTATTTTCCTTTCCTGGTTCTATTTGCCATATCCTGTCATGAGCTTCAATGTTTCAGATCAGTCAGAGGCAAACCACAGAAGAGATTGCCAAGATAGAAGAACTGAGATTAGATTATTTTTTTATTTTACTTTATTCGTAGTCTCTTGGCATTTCATAGCAAAGTACATGTAAATAAATATATGGTACCCTCATATCATATCCTAGAAGTTCAATTCCTAACATACCTGGGGAATAAGCAATCACAGTTTTTGCAAAAAAATGTGGTTTTTGAAAGCCTGACTTAATTAGTGATGTAGTGCCAAACATAAAACAATAAAATATTTCCCTGGAATAATTAAGGTTGTTTCCTCCATGGGGAAAAGAATCTTGCTCAAAAATGTTGTTCCTGCATAAAGGAGATCTCTGGCTGCAGTTCAACAACCAGATGGGTACAGAAAAGACAAGCAAGAGGAGACAAGAGGCGCATAAAATGATGCCTGGTGTTTAGAAAGTGGATAGAGAAAAGTCGTTCTCCTTCCCTCATAACTTTAGAACTTGGAGACATCTAACAAAACTGAATGTTGGAAGAACCAAGACAGACAAAGGGAAGAACTTCTTCACGTGGTTATGGAATTTGCTCCCATAAGAAGTAGTGATGGCTTTAAAATGGATAAGACTGCAAGGGCTATTATGTTCTGTCCTCTTTTGGAGGCAGTAAGCCCCTGAATACCAAGGGGGAATCACAAGGGGGAATAGTGCTTTTGTGCTTCTTGTGAACTTCCTAGGGGCATCTAGTTGGCCACTGTAAGAACGGGATGCTGAACTAGATGAGTCATGAGACTGATCCACCAACCTCTTCTTAGGCTCTTACAGACAAAGAACCCGGCCCATGTGCCAGATCTGGCCTGGTACAGGTCCCAATTTGGCCCAAAAGGCAGGTTTCCCCAAACCACCAGGCAGTCAGAGGGCAGGGGAGATTGTCTGCACAACCCCTTTGGCCATGGGGAATTTGGTCATTCATCCAATTCCTGCAGAAAACAGGGTTGAAGTTGCCGCACATCAGCTGATTGTCTGCAATAGCATAGCATAACAGGTAAGTCTCTAAGATGGAAGACCAGGCAGTGCCGAACTTACATATGGGCTGCAGGGGTTAAGCCCAGGGCCTCATAATCTAGAGGGGCCTCGGCCTCTTGCAAAAAATAAAATAAAAAACAGATTTTACTATCTAGGTCCAGTTGCTTAGTACAGTGGTGCCTCGCAAGACGAAAATAATGCGAAGCAACCCTATTAGCGGATTAGCGCTATTAGCGGTTTAGCGGATTAGTGGCTATTAAAGGCTTAGCGGCTTAGCGGCTAAAAGGCTATTAGCGGCTTAGCGGCTTAGAAAAAGGGGGGGAGCAAAAAAAAATCGGAACACTCGCAAGACGTTTTCGTCTTACGAAGCAAGCCCATAGGGAAATTTGTCTTGCGAAGCAGCTCAAAAATGGAAAACCCTTTCGTCTAGCGGGTTTTCCGTCTTGCGAGGCATTCGTCTTGCGGGGCACCACTGTAACATTAAACACCTGCCGTAGGAGTCTATGACTGTATAACACTTACACAAGTGTGTACTTATTGTTTAGTAAAGTCCATGGAGGCCTTAAAGCTACTCAGAATCAAATGAAAAGTAAGCAGTGTTCTACTTTCATTGAACAGATAAAGAAGAGAATGAGGTTTTGCTTCTCATGATCAGATGCTACTAAGTTTGGGCCTCCCAAGGTCTCCCAGCCCATGGCTTCCAGTTGCTTTAATTGGGGCCTGGGACCAGGGCTGTGTAAAACAGGTACAGAGGGTGTTGTTGTTCTTTAGTCGTTTAGTCGTGTCCGCCTCTTGTGACCCCTGGACCAGAGCACGCCAGGCCCTCCTGTCTTCCACTGCCTCCCGCAGTTTGCTCAAACTCCTGTTGGTAGCTTCGAGAACACTGTCCCACCATCTCGTCCTCTGTCGTCCCCTTCTCCTTGTGCCCTCCATCTTTCCCAACATCAGGGTCTTTTCCGGGGAGTCTTCTCTTCTCATGAGGTGGCCAAAGTATTGGAGCCTCAGCTTCACGATCTGTCCTTCCAGTGAGCGCTCAGGGCTGATTTC
This sequence comes from Podarcis vaucheri, assembly GCF_965113315.1. Lineage (NCBI taxonomy): Eukaryota > Metazoa > Chordata > Lepidosauria > Squamata > Lacertidae > Podarcis > Podarcis vaucheri. The sequence goes on from NC_138748.1 coordinate 2,855,388, forward strand.
CTTCAGAATGGATGCGTTTGATCTTCTTGCAGTCCATGGGACTCTTAAGAGTCTCCTCCAGCACCAGAATTCAAAAGCATCAATTCTTCGGTGATCAGCCTTCTTTATGGTCCAGCTCCCACTTCCATACATCACTACTGGGAAAACCATAGCTTTAACTTTACGGACCTTTGTTGGCAAGGTGATGTCTCTGCTTTTTAAGATGCTGTCTAGGTTTGTCATACAGAGGGTATGTCTCCTCATTTGTTGGGGGGAGGGGTCTGACAGCTGTGCTGCTACTAAAGGCAATGGAAAGACACACCTTCACATTTGACATGGAAGCAAAGCTTCTCTCATCCCAGAAAGTGGAGATTTGGCCACTTCCCTTCTGACAGCCCCAGCAGCCTAGCATGGCGAGGGTCTCCCTTCCTCACCTGTCCCTGACTGAACCCATCATAATGAGAAATATTTAGCTTGCATTAAAGAGAATCTCTTCCCTTACAGTATTTTTTTAAAAAAATATTTTGTATCATATCTTAATGTTCAGATTGAACAAGTAGCATAAGAAAAACTCTATCATATTAATCAGATATGGATGAATCACACTCAGTAGGTGATAGCCAACATATTATTTTCATTTTTCGGCTTGGTTCCCATGAAAGTGACCCGTGTTACAAGTGACAATCCATGTTGGCAACATGTGTTAATGTAACTAATAGTTTCACATGTAAACTGATAATTGCAACTCTTGTGCGAGTTGTATAATATGCGAGCTCTCTCTTGCTTGTGCTGGTAGCATTCAGTTAAACACAGAAGCAGCTTCTAGGAATCCAGGCCTCACTCAGGTAGAGAAACAAAGACCTCGGGGGGGGCGCTAGGGGGCTCCTTGGAAGATGGCGGATATTAACATCTATCCAGCCCGCACGAGGTAATTAGAGGCTGATTATGGGGAGTATATCAGTCTCCCTCCATCTCTCCAGGGGGGAGAGATGCCATTTTCACCTGCTGTTGCCATAAATCACCCCCGAGTTCAGAAGAAGGAGGGGGAGAGGCACTGGATGCACAACCCTCGGCGGATCTCGGAACTCCTCCGAAGCTGCTTCCAGGAGCGAAACTAGTTGCGTTACTTAAAAGGGAAAAAATTGGGAAAGATAACGCACATGCTTCAAGAGAGGCAGGAGGTTTTTATCTGCTAACAATTTTACCACTGAAAGGAAAAAGACTGAGACGGACTGAGAAGGAAGATTACATCAAAGTACTACAAATATGGTATGTGGATTGGAATGCCGGAACTAGGGGGGGGGGACAACTTTTTACTTCTTTTGCTCTATGTGATTATTAATAACCCTCCCTCTGAAGATCCATCACAGAAATAAATTGCAAATGGGACTAAAAATGAATTGTGTGGGAATAATTATGAACTTAAAGGTTTTACTCTGTGAAGGATTTGGAAAGAAGAAGGGCTCTCTCTTGTGACGCAGTAAGAATGGAAACTTGATAAGAGACCTGTGTTGCTGGAGTTGGTCTTGGGGAGGGCGAGCCGAAGATATATTATTTTCGAGGAGATTGCGAACTGGAAGGGCAGCCCGCCTGGAAAAAGACTAATATACGATGCAACAGGTCGGAAAAGCTAAAGAGCGAGTTTCTAGACTGTATTTCATCAGAACGACAAAAATGGCGATTACTCGCTCGAGCGGAAAGGACTGTTGGAGGAGAGTGATTTACGAGAGAGCAGCACAAAGCCCACACAGAAATACAAATAAGACTGTCTTTTTCAACCCACTTGCGGAGCATATCGGAGGAAAATGGAAAGGAAAATGAGTAATGACAAGTATTGAGAAGAGGAGACTGGAAACATCATTCTTAATATGGAAGCAGAACAAATATTCGAGGATTAGACTCCTGCCAATCAAGAACCATGGGTACCCCCCACAAAAATTTACAATTTGGAAAACAATTGGATTATATGATATGTATTGTTATAATTTGGACTAATTGATTTGATGTGTTTAATTTGGAAATATGAAATTTAATAAAAAAAATTTTTTTTAAAAAAGAGAGAAACAGAGACCTCAACCCTTTCGACCCTCACAATGACAAATACAGATAAAAATTGTGATGTTAACTGCCATTCTATGTTAATTTGCTAGAATGTGATAGACTGAATATGGCAGAACATCTACTAGAATGGTCATCTTGTAACCATATCCAGATGGATGGTTTATGTTGGTCAAACAATCTTATGGTACCTTAACAATGAACACATTTGTTATGGCATAAGCTTTTGTGGAAGATTGTTCTCTTCATTGGATTCGTAAAGTGTTATCTTTGGTTGCGAGTAGATACATGCCTGGGGTGGGAGATTGTAAGCAGTGAGGTCAGAGGGGAGATTACGTACAAAGAGTACGGACAGTTAAAAATCAGGCCACTTTTCAGGCTGAGGGAGCCAGTGTTTGTCCACAGACAGCTTTCCGGGTCATGTGGCCAGCATGACTGTCAGGGAACTGACATCAGAGGGAAAGGAGGTGATAGGGCTCCCAGAGACGGGGAGAGACTCAACAGCCAAAGCAGGGACCAGCAGGGGGAGCGCGGGGTCTCTGGAGGAGGATCTCAGTAATACTGAGAGAGACGCAGCAACGCAGGCAGGAAGCAGGGGAGAGAAAGGGGTGAGAGACACGTCCAGCGAAAATAGTGGGGAGGTGTCAGAAGCAACTGCAGGGAGACCCATGCTTCGTCGGAAGCTGTCACGTCGTGAGTCCAGGAGACGTGTTTCCGTTAAGGAACTTCTTTGTTGGAGGCGTTTCCGCAAACAGCCACTGTCGGACTCTAATAGTGACTAGAGCAGACATGTCTGAGGAGCTCTGTTACACACAGAGGTTTGTGGGGCCGCACAAACTCTGAAGGGGCACCATTTTAAGCACAAGCAGCTAATCATCCCCTGATAGCAGTCCGACAGTCTCTGTACGCTGCCTGTGCAGGAGAAAGCATCATGAGCGACCCAGCCGGAGCCGGAGTAGCAGGGGGAGGAGCTGATCCAAGCTTGGAAGAAAGATACCGAGCATTGGAGGTCCAACTGGCGCTGCAGACGGCGAGGCTCGAGGAGAGGAGGGCTCAAGATGCAGACAAGAAGGGGAGAACCACTCAGTTCCCCAGAAAGGTACCAGGATTGGTGCAGAAGTTTGGGGGGGACCCCAAGGATTACCATGCCTTTAGGACTGAAATGCAATATGCCCTGAATGTCCAGTTTGATGAGTTCCCTGATGAGGAATCTCGAGTTGCTTTTGTAATTGGGCATCTTGAGAAGGGCGCGCGAGACTGGGTTCGACCCCTGATGGCAACGCACAACGATATCCTAAAGGACACTATGAAATTCTTTCGTGCAATGGATATCATGTTTTCCAGCGACATTGAGGAAGGGGCGGTGCGCAGACAGTTAATGGCTTGCAAGCAGGGAAGCAGATCTGTCCGTGAGTACTGGACTGAATTTACCATGCTGATTCACAGATTGGGGTGGGATTTATCGGCAGCACCCATTCAGATGCTATTTGAAGAAGGTCTTTCTTCAGCTGTGAAAGACGAGCTGGCCAGGAGCCCCAGGGCGGTGTCTATGGATCAGCTGACCAAATCTGCGCTGACCATTGGAGCGCGCCAGGAGGCAAGAACCTTGGAGAGGCGGGAAGGGAGAGGGGAACGTTGGAAGGAGTTACGCATTCCAGACATTCCTGAGCCAGCTTTCCCGCCGGCAGAGCCGATGGAAATCGGAACAGCCCGCGCGCGCGCAGTTTCAAAGCCCAGTGAGGGGGCGAAGAAGGAGGGAAAGGGAGCCCGGAAATGCTATCTCTGCCAACAGCCAGGCCACTTTGCCAGAGTCTGCCCCCAGAGGAAGGAATGGCAAGGAATGGTGGGAGCTGTTGAGGGGGAAGAGCAGGGAGAAACGGAGCAGGTAAAAGCCAACGCCTGGTTGCCATCAGGGCACTGCAGCCAGGTCAAAGAGCAGTGAAAGTGCCCCTTCCCCAAGTGCCAGTGCCAGAAGCTCCTCGACCTGCTCTAGTGATTGAAGTGTCGCTAGAGCTGCAAAATGGACACCCCCTAAAAATAAAGGCACTGTTGGACTCAGGCAGCTCCTGCAATTTTATGAGCAAGGAGTTTGCTGCTGAACACCAGATACAGACTATCCCTTTAAGCAACCCCCTGCAGGTGACCACGATCGATGGCAGGGAACTGTTGGGAGGAGGAGTCAGCTTGCAGACCATCCCAATGATAATGAGGGTGGCAAGGCACACAGAACTGATAGCGTTTAATGTGGCCACCTTGGGAGGTGCTCCCATTATTTTGGGAATGAGCTGGCTAGCCCTACATGATCCGCTGGTGGGCTGGCATCAAAGAGTGGTTTCCTTCGGTTCCGCACATTGCTTAGAACACTGCAGGGGGGAAAAGGGGTCAGCAGGGGCCCAAGCCACCCTGGCAGGGACTGAAGTAATGGAGAAGGGGAAGGTGCCACCACAGTATGCTGATCTCAGCGACGTGTTCAGCGAGAAGGAAGCTGACCAACTACCTCCGCATAGACCCTTTGATTGCCAGATCAATTTACTCCCCGGAGCACAGCTTCCTGTAGGCAAGTTGTATGCCATGTCAGACAGGGAAATGCAGGAGTTGCGAGCGTTCATTGACAAGAACCTGAAGAGAGGCTTCATCAGAGAGTCCAAGGCAGCGGGGGGTAGCCCAGTGTTTTTTGTGGACAAAAAACACACGGACAAGCCGAGGCTGGTATGTGACTTTCGGGCCTTAAATGCAGTGACCGAGCCGGCGGCTTTTCCTATGCCCAGGATTGATGATATTTTGACCAGGGTGCGGAAGGGAAAGATTTTTACAAAGCTGGACCTAAGGGGGGCGTACAACCTGATACGTATAAGGAAAGGGGATGAATGGAAGACCACCATGTTCACCCCTTTGGGGGCATTTGAATACTTAGTTATGCCTTTTGGATTACAAACAGGCTCCGCGTGTTTTCAAGCTTTCATGAACCACGTACTGGGGCCTTTGCTCTACAAGAATTGCGTGGCCTTCTTAGATGACGTGTTGGTGTATTCGGAGAATGAGGAGCAACATGTGAGAGACGTCAGAGAAGTGTTGAGCAGGCTGCAAGCCAACAGACTGTGGGTGAAACTGGAGAAGTGTCAGTTTCATACCAAGGAGGTGGAATTCCTGGGGTACCGCTTGTCAGATAAGGGGTTGGCCATGGACCCCGGCAAGGTTCAAGCGGTGCTGGAATGGAAAACACCCAAGACCAAGAAGGATGTGCAGAGGTTCCTAGGGTTTGGAAACTTTTATCGTAAGTTCATCCGAAACTTCGCCCACCTGACGGCGCCCATCACGGACTGTCTCAGCAGCAAAAAGAAGTTTGTTTGGACGGGGGAGGCGGAGCGAGCGTTTGAGGAACTGAAAAGGGCCTTCGCCTCTGACGAACAACTTCTACATGTGGATTTACAAAAAAAGCTGAGGGTCGAAACAGACGCGTCGGACAGAGCCATAGGGGCGGTGCTTCTTCTGCAGCCGGGGAAGGAGGGGTCAGAGTGGCGACCGTGTGCCTTCTTTTCGCGAAAGCTGAACAAGTCTGAGAGGAACTACACGGTGTACGACCGGGAACTTCTTGCAATTTATGAGGCCTTCCGGAGATGGAGGCACCTACTAATTGGTGCACAACAGAAGGTGCAAGTGTGCACGGACCATAAGAATCTAGAGTATTGGAGAACTGCGCGAGTGCTCAACCAACGGCAGTTGAGATGGGCCCAGGAGTTCTCCAAATTTAACTTTGAGATTTGTTACGTACCAGGCCCGGAGAACGTTAGGGCGGACGCTCTCTCACGCAAACCTGAATATTTGGAGGGAGAGGGTGCACCCGAAGAGACCCATGTCATTCCCGAGGACCGCTGGGTGTGTGGGGCGGCATTGGTGGGGCAAAGGGAACTGGTAGAGGGAACGGGGCAGGATGAATACGCCCAGGACAAACTCAGGAGTCTTAGGAGGGAGGGAGACAAACCCGGGGGTTTTGAGGAGAGAAATGGGGCGTTGTACTACAAGGGAGCGTTATACATACCTGAAGGGGAATTGAGGGAAAAGGTACTCAAGCAACTGCACGATAACCCCACAGCAGGGCATTTTGGGCAACACAAAACCATGTGGCTGGTTACCAGGGAATTCTGGTGGCCCAAGGTTAGGGAAGATGTACGGGAGTATGTGAGAGGGTGTGACCGATGCCAACGAGCCAAGGGGGAGAGGCGGGCGCCGGCAGGTTTATTAGAACCACTACCCACGCCGGAAAGACCGTGGGAGGCAGTGGCAATAGATTTCATGACTGATCTGCCCAGGTCCAAAGGGAAAACAGCCATTATGGTGGTGGTAGATCTGTTAACCAAGATGGCCCACTTTATAGCCTGCTCACATGCGGTCACAGCAGAAGAAACCGCCAAATTGTTTGTGGAAAATGTGTTTAGGTTGCATGGCGCCCCCTTGAGGGTGGTTTCGGACCGAGGGAAACAATTTACTTCCAGGTTCTGGAGGAAGCTCATGAGCTTACTGCATGTAGAGGTTAATTTCTCTACTGCCCGTCATCCAGAAACCAACGGGCAGGCGGAAAGAGCTAATGGTGTCCTCCAGCAATATTTGAGGTGTTATGTTAATGACAGAGAGAATGATTGGGTGGAGAAGCTGGCGTTGGCAGAATTTGCTTACAACAATGCAGAGAACGTGTCCACGGGGATGAGCCCTTTTTTGGCCAATCACGGGTGTCATCCCCGAGCCTTCCCAGGGGGGGAGGGGGAGAACTGGAGCGTTCCAGCAGCAGAACAGTTCGTTGAAGAAATGGAAGCGATCCATCGCCAACTCCAACTTAATTTAAACCGGGCGAAGGAGGAATATAAGAGGCAGGCAGACAAAACCAGAAGGGAAGGGGAAAGCATTAGGGTGGGAGACCAGGTGTGGCTGTCCACCCAAGGGTTACCATTTAAAGGAGGTTGTAAGAAGTTAAGACCCAAAAGACTGGGCCCATTTGAAGTCACGCAACAGGTCAACCCAGTGGCTTTCAGACTCCGGTTACCGAACCACATGAAGTTGCACCCAGTGTTCCACAGATCGTTGCTGTCACCGTATATAGGGGACAGAGAGGGGAGGGTCAATAGGGGACCAGCGATGGAGGAAAAAGAACACAGCTACCATGTAGCGGAGATTCTAGATTCCAGGTGGAAGGGAGAGCAAGTAGAGTATTTGGTAATGTGGGAAGGGGAACCGGAGTCGGAAAACACCTGGGTCAGGGCAGAGGATGTAGATGACGAGGTTCTAATTGAAACTTTTCATCAGAGATTCCCTCGTAAACCCCAGCCAGTGGCGAGGTTCCGGAGGGAATACTTCGCCACCACCGACGAAGAAGAGGAGTTGGAGGGGTTCTCTGATTCCGAGGTGGAGGAGGATTCAGCGAGTCGGAACGAAGACCGATGGAGGGAAATGTTCGAGACGTCTGAAGATGAAGAGGATTCGTTTCGGGGTTTCAGCTCCTCACCGCCCAGAGGAGAGGGAGGGGGCGGGGGGGAAGGGGGCCCTGGAGGGGAGGTGGATGTCAGGGAACTGACATCAGAGGGAAAGGAGGTGATAGGGCTCCCAGAGACGGGGAGAGACTCAACAGCCAAAGCAGGGACCAGCAGGGGGAGCGCGGGGTCTCTGGAGGAGGATCTCAGTAATACTGAGAGAGACGCAGCAACGCAGGCAGGAAGCAGGGGAGAGAAAGGGGTGAGAGACACGTCCAGCGAAAATAGTGGGGAGGTGTCAGAAGCAACTGCAGGGAGACCCATGCTTCGTCGGAAGCTGTCACGTCGTGAGTCCAGGAGACGTGTTTCCGTTAAGGAACTTCTTTGTTGGAGGCGTTTCCGCAAACAGCCACTGTCGGACTCTAATAGTGACTAGAGCAGACATGTCTGAGGAGCTCTGTTACACACAGAGGTTTGTGGGGCCGCACAAACTCTGAAGGGGCACCATTTTAAGCACAAGCAGCTAATCATCCCCTGATAATGACTAAACCACTTCTGGTACAATGGGACACCGTGATGGAAACCAGAGCGCACAGAAACACTGTTTACCTTCCCGCCACAGTGGTACCTATTTATCTCCTTGTGCTGCTGTGCTTTTGAACTGCTAGGTAGGCAGGAGCTGGGACCGAGCAACGGGAGCTCACCCCGTCGCGGGGATTCGAACTGCCGACCTTCCCATCAGCACTTGACCAGTAGAAGCAGATACTCATTTCCTGGGTCTGTGTGACTGGGGAAATTGTGCCTTGTATTAAAGGTGTAAAGGTAGCCAACATGGTGCTGTCCAGATGTGGTTGGCCTCCAACTCCCACCAGCACCTGCCAGCATGGCCAGTTGTCAGGGGTGATGGGAGTTGTAGTCCAGCAATATCTGGAAGGCACCATGTTTACAAAATTGCACAGGGGACTCTGATGGTGCCATTTACTTGGTTGTCACATTTGATCCCACCCTTCCTGAAAGGAACTTGTGTACATATATTTTATATTCACAACAGCTCTAGGGTGAAGTAGTGACTAATAGGCCATTCAGTAGGCTTTGTGGCTAAGCAGGGATTTTAAATGCTGATCTTCCAGCAAATCTTGTGACCTACCTGCTAAAGTCTATTGACAATGATCAGATTAATAAGCATGCTCCATGCCTCAAATTTCAAAGAAGACAGCAAACAATGGAATTTAAGAGAAATTATTTTCCTGTGTGTATTGCTGAGGCTAGGCACTTATCAGATTTAAAAGAGCAGTGTGTATTTGTGTGACTTACAGGAATATGCAAAATCTTTGTAGTTGCCAGAAAGTGTACCAGTATAAAGTTTTAAATATTAAATAAACCCATAGTAGACTTAACTCCCAGAAGGAATGGCACAGGAAGGACTAGTCCTACTCCTTCATTCTAAGCATGTGGTCACAAGCTATAGTCGTGCAATATTGAGGAAATGTCTTTTGTACATGCTCAGAGGTACTTTTATTTTATTATCCAATATTACTTTATTTATTTATTTATTATCCAATATTATTTTATTATCCAATATTACAATATTAAATGTTGTGGCATGGCCACAACATTTGCAGAAGTTACACTAAATGCGCCTGGCTAAAGGAGGTGGAATGGGATGATAAGGCCAACTATTCCCCTCCCCCAACTATCTAAGTAACCCTATTGCTTGTTCTGCAGGGTTGTTTCATTTTGGACTAGACTGCTTTCGTACATCCTTATGTAGCTTTTTATCACTAGTGAGAATCAAACTGGAATATCAGAAGCTCTTTCAACTCTGTTTAACTATGTAACTCAGAAACAATCTAAACAAAACCATTTGGTCTTTCATCTTCTTATACCGCAGTGATCTCATTTTCATCTTAGAAAAAGAACCCCGTGCCCCTCAGTGCATCTAATGTGAACCATATTGAATCCAGTTTGAAGCCCTTGAGGATAGAAAGAGATGCTGCTGATACTTCTCTCCCCTTCCTTCCCTGCTTCTCAGATGAGCGTAGAACTTGTTGAAAATAAAAACTGGAATGCTAATGATGGCTGTTTAAGCCTCCTTATTTGTCCAGAAAATAAGTACATTCTGGGTGGTATGGGAAGTGCTAACATTTTCTCTCTGGCTTTTTACTATGTCTAAGCAGTGACTTAGTTGGTGAGATATTGTTGTACATACACTGTTAGTTGTACCACGTGAACTGAGACCCTGGCTTGCTTAGCTTGCTATTTGATGATGACAACAGGCATTTCGATAATTGTCCATTACTAAAGTCTTTTTTTAAACAGCCCATGGTGGAAGGCATAGGCATATCAACTTGCAGCAGATGATGTTGGATTCCCAACTCCCACCAGCCCCAGCCAGCATGGCCAGGGGTCAGGGAGGATGGAAGTGGCCGTTCAACAACATCTGGGTGGCACCATGTTTGCCACCTCTGCCGTACAGTGCGGGAGCGGAAAAAAGCAGCGTATTGTTATCACTTTGGGGGGCTCAGATGGGTGGGCTGTATTGCTATGCCTCCTTCTAACTCCTGGATCCAGCATGCATTCAGTTCCTGGAACAGCCAGGCTAGCTTTCTGGTAAAGTAAGGACCCTCTAAGTATGGGCCATTAAGGTAACAAAGGAAGTGGGTCTATGCCAGACAGCAAATGGGTGGGCCTCCCTCCCTCTATTCACTGGCTGTTTTTCATTTTCATTTAGTAATTTTTATACCACCCTTTATCTGTAGATCTGAGGGCAGTTCCCAGCATAGAAATGCAAGGTAAAAACACAAAATACATAATAAAAACAAGAACAAAAACAACAGAGTTAGGAGGAGAAAGGGCAGAGTTGGGAGTTGAGTGAGCTGGAAGCTTGGAAGCAAGTCTGCAGGCTGGGAAGCCAGGGAGTCAGGGCCACGCCTGGTTGTTGCTGGACTCCCAGGCTGTGGCTCTGGGAGAAGCAAGACCCTCTTGGGGTGTGAATGCTGTGAGCCCCTCCATTCTAGGCTCAGCTTGCATATATGCGTAAATAAACCTAAAGCCTAAAGATTCAGCCGTCTCCACTGTTCCTCATTCTGAGGAAACATGATCCCTGGGCAAGTGCCTGGGATCCCTGGAATGTGGGGTGGCCTTCAACAGTATGTAGTTCTGCCAGAAATGAAAGCAGTTCTGGGTTAGGGAGCTGGTGGCCTAGGACATCTCTACCCCCCAGGTTGGGCCTTCGTAGTTTTACAGTGTAATCCTATGCATGTCTGCTTAGAAGAAATATCCACTGAGTTAAATGGGCCTTACTCCCAGATAATCGGTATCAGATTACAGCCTCAGCCACATGAACACAACATTGTATTCTATTTCAGAATGCTGCTCACAATCTAATTGGAAACAAGGAGAAGCGTGACAGGCATTGCTATTACTGTTCTGCATTTGCAGTATGCATAAAACAAGCAAATGAGAAGCATTCATAGAAGGCTTCCTTTCTTGAAATAGTTTGTGTATGTCACATGCATCTCCTAGGAGACCCATATTCCTGTTTTGGGAATACACTGAAATTGCACATGAGATAAAATTAAACCGTAGTTACTATCAAAGTTTCTACCAGTGCTTCTTTCTTTCCTCAGTGGAAACATTTCCTAAAGTGTCATAGCTAATAGGTTTCCTGAAAGGCCTGGTGAACCGACTTCGGCTAAGCAAAAGGCTGCAGTCCAGACCTGCAGTCCAGGCTCAGGTCTGCCGGGCTTCAGCCTCGATTGCCATCCCAAGCCTTCATTTAGCCATTCCGTGACCAGCGAGATGGCGAACAGGGGCCCTAGGCCTAGTTGTCTGCTGAAAGGGGGAAGCTTGATAGGGTCCTGAATATAGGACCCCTGGGCTCCATGACACCCTCAGCCAGCCAAAAAAAATTACTTTAAAAATTGAAGGATTTAAGCCTCATCATCATCAATCTTTATTACGGCCCAGAGACCCAACAAATCATTACAAAGCAATGCACAATTCAGGCAGCCTACCTCCAGGTTAAACAAGCATTTTGTTCAGAATATAGGGATCATTGGTTCTTGCAACCACCGATAAAAGCTTTGCCATTGCTAATGTTCTAGCATTTGTCCGGTCTTCCAATAGGAACCTGACATAATAAGCCTCTGATTTTCCCGGGAAAGGTACCAGCAAGGGTAGTATCAGTTCAGCCCTGGCTTGCTCATATTTTGCACAGTGCAACAAAATATGTTTTATGGAATCGATGTCTTGAGCACACAAGCAAAGTCTGTCCTGGTAGGGAACTCCTCTCAACCTGCCATCCAACACTGCAGAAGGAAAGACGTTTAGTCTGGCTTTGGTGAATAACCTTCGATAATTTGGTACTGTCAGGTTTTTAATGTAAGGTGTTAACTTAAAGACATGCCCATATTGTACTCCTACTGCCAGCGGACTACAGACTGCATGTGATCGAGATCGCAAGTCACCCATATCCCATAATCTTTGCTTTAACGTCTTTAGGGTGCCTTCATAACCCAGGTAATACAGTTGGGGGGGGGGAGACAGACCAATAGAGGTCGCTTTTTTTAGCCATGGTTTTCTGCCATAATAATAATAATAATAATAATAATAATAATAATAATAATAATAATTTATTATTTATACCCCGCCCATCTGGCTGGGCCTCCCCAGCCACTCTGGGCGGCTTCCATAAAAACCAAAAATACAGTAAAATATCACACGTTAAAAACTTCCCTGAACAGGGCTGCCTTAAGATGCCTTCTGAATGTCAGGTAGTTGTTTATCGCTTTGACAAACTCCTCATTGGTCAGGTGTTGGTACAAACCCTTCCCTAGATCAAACACTGAAATCCTGAGCCAATGTTTTAGGGCAGCCCACCATGCTTTAGTTGAAATTGGGCATTCACCAGCTTCTAGCAGAAGTACGGAGTTGGGGGCACAGTTGGGTACCTGCAGCAGAGATCGTAGAAATTTTGCCTGAAAGCCATCTAGCTTTGGCAGGTCCCCATTATGCCAGATTTAAGCTTTTATTCCTGTGGAGCAGCCTGGTTATGTAATGTCACTCTTTGGGAGTGAAGACTGGTACTGGGGTGGAGCCTTTGGATAGCTAGGAAGAGACAGAGCAATGGACACCCAGGAAAATGGGAAAATAATAATAAAAAATTGTTATTGTTATTGCTATTGCTATTATCATCAAAAGCCTGAAAGGCAGGGCCTTTAAATTAGGGGATATGGAGGACATTGTGTTCTGTGGTGGTTAATTTTTTCTTCGTTTGGTAATTTTTGTTTTAACAAGAAGTTGTGATTATGAGTGGGTGGGGGATACAAAAAATAAATGAACATTTTGAGTACAAATATTTAAGACAAATAATTGCACCCAGCTGGATAGGTCTTAAACGGAATGTGAACAAGCCAATTAGCATTCTCTGACCATGTGAAGAAGACGAGTGTTTCAAAAATAAAATAAAAATTGTACCTCTCAACTAGAACACAGCAGTTCTGTATATTTTCCTTGGGTTATGCAGTCATACAGCCTTTAATTAGGAGAATTTGCCTGACTACTGGGGTTACTATTTGAATATATATGTGTGTGTGTGTGCGTGAAAACAGGATCCTAGCCTCTCAAACATGCATCACGATTAAGTATTCAGAACTTCTTCTTTAGACAAAGAGAAACTTTGGGTTGGGAGAAGGTTTATTTATTAAATTTATAGCTTGCCTTTTAGTTGGGGGCAAAACTGGGTGCAATGTGTGGCTTGGATGACCCATTTTAACATATTTGCTTAATTTACTGCAACAGCCTGATACACATACTTACTAGGAGTGACAGGATTTTTCTTCAGAGGAAGCTTGCATAGCATTGCTGTGTGTGCACACTTAATAAAGGTAAAGGGACCCCTGGCCATTAGGTCCAGTTGTGGCCGACTCTGGGGTTGCGGCGCTCATCTTGCTCTATTGGCCAAGGGAGCCGGCGTGCAGCTTCTGGGTCATGTGGCCAGCAGGACTAATCCGCTTCTGGCAAAACCAGAGCAGCACACGGAAACGCTGTTTACCTTCCCACTAAAGTGGTACCTATTTATCTACTTGCACTTTGGCGTGCTTTCGAACTGCTATGTTGGCAGGAGCAGGGACCGAGCAACGGGAGCTCACCCCATCACAGTGATTCGAACCGCCGACCTTCTGATCGGCAAGCCCAAGAGGCTCAGTGGTTTAGACCACAGCACCACCCATGTCCCATGTACACACTTATTAAGCAACAATAATTTAATATTATGTGCCATGGGAATGCGTACTCTGAGTAAATATACATTGGTCTCTTAATTTCCTTCTAAAATTGCTCGCTTTCCTTTGGTGTCTTACCAGATTGCTGACCTTTCTTTCACTTGCCTGTATCAGAGGTCAAAAAAGCAGAATATTTTAAAGTATATAATCTGCTTTGCATGATTGCACAGAATTGCCAGAAAGCAGGTGTGCTCTAGTTGATGCACTTACTTGGAAGGGAGCTCTGGGAAAGAGTAAAGCTGCTGGCCAGTTGACGCCTCTCACAAGTATCAGGCTTGGCATTCCCTTTCCCTTAAGCATTCATTTCAAATGAATCAGAAGATATTTAAAAAGCTCCATTGCTTCAGGGCTGACCCAAAACATTGCTGCAATCTTGTGACTGTATCCCAACCACCAGGGAAGTGCGATATTGCAAGAAATAATGGAGCACACTGCTCTTGTGGGCAGTCCAGCCGGCAGTTTTAAGAGAGTTTGCTAAGAGCAAGAGCAAAAGGAAAAAGGCAGAATAATGCATGAAAGGAGAAAAAGAACTACTTTTAGAAGACACCTGAAGGCAGCCCTTCTTCAGGTAGTGTTTAATGCCTGACTACTATGTTTTTATATGTACTGGAAGCCATCCAGAGTGGCTGGGGAAACACAGCCTGATGATGGGTAGAGTATAAATAATAAAATTATTAGCCGAGATGTATTGCGGTCTGTCAAGTGCATGACACCATTCCTCTCACTGCAGCCACAGGGAAGCAGCAAAATCACTTCTTGTGTCTTGGCCGAAATGGACAGTCGAGGAGGCATTCACGGAGGTATGACTGTCCGGCTAGAGGCACTCGTGGTTTGACTCATCACAAAGCAGCTTTGTGTGGTTTCTGATGACACTGTGGCTTCTGGAATATTCACCTCATTCTCTGAATACTGATCTTTATGTAGCCCAATAAGCATTATCCAAGCACAGGAGGAGGGAGCTGTGTGTGTCTATGCTTAAGCCACAGGTTCCCAAACTGTGTGCCAGCAAGTGGGGCTGACATGTACCTTAAAGGACACAGCTGCCCCCTCTTTTGCACCCTCCACTCTATGCCCTCCACAGCTACAAGGCTCTGTGTGAGTGTGCAGCATTGGTGCACTCAGTCTTTCAATATGTAGGCAGTGACGACACTCTGAGGGAGCAAGGGTGTACTGGAATTCCCTCATTGATTCTGGACCACAGCTGACAGGCAGGCGTGAGGGAATCCCAGAACCATTGCAGCTTCCTAGAATCCCACAATCCCATCCCTTTGCCCTGACTGTCCAGGCAAGAAGGTGCGTGGGGTGATGGAGGGCAACTACGCGGCTGCCTGAACTTGCAAAAAGAATGCCTGCCCAGTGTTTTAAGGGTTGCTATGCAAAGGTGAGGTGTAAGTATCAGTATCACCTGTAGGTTTTTCATTTTTTCTTCCATCAACGCCAGTGGCCTGCATGACTCACCTGCATTGCATCACCCAACTTCAGCTGTCCATGATTTATCCACACACTGAATAATAGCATACACAACTAGCATGACTTCTCTGAACTGCAATCTGAGAAAACATTTTAAAATGTCTAATATTTTTAATATTTCTGAAATGAGTATTTTTTAAATAATTTAAGCCTAATTTGATGTACTCATATTTGTATATAATACTCAATTTTTTCCTTACATGTCAGCATTTAATGTTCTACTGAATGTAAATTCTTTTTTTTTTATTCCCAATAGCCAATTTTCATAACTTCAAATTCAAATATTCCAAAATTAAAACAAGTCTGCACTTTTGGAAAAACCTCTATAATAACCAATATTATTTTAATTTTTAAGATGAACAACTTTGTTTCATTAATTTTTTCTATTACAGCTAAGGATTGTAGGAAAGTTGTACAAAATGGCTACCCTGTGGCCATTCCCCCCCCCCCCATGATGTTCAAAACACATAAAATTTTCGTTACAAGGAATAAAAAACCATAAATTTCATTCTTTGTTGAGAAAGAGCATGTCTTTGCAATAATTTTCAACATCAAAAACTTTTGGTTACATCATGCCCACATGCTGTAAATTCAGGTTTTCTAAACCTAGTTTTGCCACCCAAAAACTAGGCTACAAGTGCATTTATTAAAAAAAAATAGGCATTTATAAAATCTTTTGAGTGCTGGTGTATTTTTCTGAAATCATCATTTTATTGAGCTCTGTGTAAAATTTGTAAGAGATCTGATCATTGGTAATGGTGAAAATAAATAAAATGTACACAAAGGTATCTTGTCCCGAGGGTCTCAAGAGGGACAGACAACGAAGTTTTAACGGAATTTTGAAGTCTATAAAATTAAAACCGTTTGAGATAGAGGGGGGAAATTTAAGGGGATTTCTTTCAACCATAAGGGAAGGGTGTGCACCAAATCTCATCAACATTCGAGATGGAGGGTGGTATGACCTCGTTGAAATGATGTGGAATAAGCCTGCCACATTCTGGGTTAGTTGTAGTTGGAATAGACCACAAGGGCCATCGAGTCCAACCCCCTGCCAAGCAGAAAACACCATCAGAGCACTCCTGACATATGGTTGTCAAGCCTCTGCTTAAAGACCTCCAAAGCAGGAGACTCCACCACACTCCTTGGCAGCAAATTCCACTGTCAAACAGCTCTTACTGTCAGGAAGACAGTAAGAAGTCTGCTTTCTTAAAGTCAAGAAACTGAGTCCTAGTATGCTTGGCTGCTACTTTCCGCTGTATAGTAAACTTCAGAAGAGCATGATCACTCGCGCCTAATGATCCTTCCACATCTACCCCACTAACCAGGTCATCAACATTGGTTAGGACCAGATCTAAAATGGCTGTTCCTCTTGTTGCTTCTCCCACTTTCTGGACAATGAAGTTGTCTGCAAGGCCAGTGAGGAATCTGTTTGACCTTATGCTCTTGGCTGAGTTTGACGTCCAACAAATATCCGGGTAATTGAAGTCCCCCATTACTACTATCTCCCTTCCTTTTGCATGCTTGGCCATCTGTTCCAGGAAGGCATCATCTATGTCCTCCGTTTGGCTTGGGGATCTATAGTAAACTCCCACAATGAGGTCTCTGTTATTCTTCTCTCACTTAATTTTGACCCAAATGCTCTCACTTTGGCTTTGAGGTTCTAAATCTTGGATCTCTTCACAGGTATACACATCCCTGACATATAACGCCACTCCTCCTCCTTTCTTGTCTGGTCTGTTTCTCTGAAATAGATTGTATCCCCCCATTTTTACATTCCAATTGTGGGACTTATCCCACCAGGTTTCAGTGATGCCTATTATGTCATATTTAGTTTGCTGTACCAAGAGCTCAAGCTCATCTTGTTTATTTCCCATGCTTTGCGCATTAGTGTACAGACATTGAAGTCCATTAATCATTCCCCCGTGTCTCTTATTTAAGGATTTTTTCCTCCCACCACTAGGTCTGCGTGCTGTTTGCTCCATTTGGTCTATGACATTTGGATGATCATCTTCATCAATCGATAGGCTCCTACCTTCAGGAGACTGTCTCCCTCCCCCACATTAGTCAGTTTAAAGCCCTCCTGATGAGGTTTCTGAGATTTTTGGCAAAAACATTCCTCCCAACCGTTGTGAGGTGCAGCCCATCGCTTGCCAGAAGTCCATCTTCAAGAAACTGCAGTCTGTGATCTAAGAATCCAAACCGTTCCTGTTTACACCATTTGCGAAGCCAGCTGTTCACTTCCACTATTTTTCCCTCTCTCTCTGGGCCACATCGTTCAACTGGGAGGACAGATGAGATGACAGTTTGTGCATTTAATTGCTTCAGTTTCCTGCCCAGAGCCTCGTAGTCTCTTTTGATCTTCTGGGGGCTATTGCTTGCAGTGTCATTGGTTCCCACATGAACCAAGAGGAAGGGGTATTTGTCAGTGGGTTTTATGATTCCTTGCAGTCGTTCAGTTACATCTTGGATCTTAGCCCCGGGGAGACAGCACACTTCCCGAGACATCTTGTCAGGCCCACAGGTCACTGCTTCTGTTCCCCTCAGTAGGGAATCCCCTATCACCACTACACGCCTCCTCTTAGGTTTGGTGGGGGTTCTTTCGTGAGCTGTCCGTTCCAAGGTCGCCTGCACATTCCCTGAGGACTGACTTTGCTGCTCGTCTTCATTTACCTGATCAACTGTAATGAGGGAGAGATCCTCAAATGGAGTCTGTTCTTCATCTTCCATGCTAGGGGAGAGGACTTCAAAGCGATTGTGTATTTCTAAACAATCAGAGCGAACCCTGGGCCTCCTACTTCTTTGAGTCACGTTTCTCCATATATCTGGCTCCTGTGTTGGTGAACTAGCCTCCTTCTCAGGGGTGTCCCCTGTCTCCTTGGTGGAGACGGTGTTCTCTGTTGCTTCCAAGAAGAGCTCCAGCTCTCTAATTCTTTGGAGCGTAGCTACACGTTCCTCCAGTTGCTGGACTTTGTCTTCTAAGAGGACAATCAACATGCAATTGCTGCAGGTAAAGCTGCCTGCAACCTTTGGCAAGATGGCAAACATTGCGCAGGAACCGCAGGCGACTGCAGCTGTTCCCTCCCCCTCCATCTTGAAAACGTGTCGTTGGGGGTGGCTACAGCGGTCCTCCATCTTAAAAAGAGTGAAGACAGGACAAATAACCCCCACAAAAAACCCAGGTCTCCCCCAACAAACGTTTGAGACTAGCTCCCCTAAATCTAAAAGATGGATCAAACTGCCCTGCTAGCTCTGATAAGCTCCTCCCACAGCTAATCACCTGACTCAATGAATAAATTAAGTCTGCTTTATAGTCTATCACCATCTATTGGTGTGCTTGCCAATTCCCCCATGTTTAACTTTCATATTTTGTATGCAAGCAAGTTGGAATAATGCCTTATAGATAGCACATTCCCCTGGTCTTTCTATGTACTAAACCAACCGTCATAAATGCTCGCCACTCTGAATCCAGGGAATGGCTATAATAGGTTTATATCTGGAAGAAAAAGAAGTTCCAAGAAAATTGTTACTGGTGGTTGGAATCAGTGTGACTGTGGGATACTGTGCCTCTTGGCAGATCCAAACCAGAACAGTAAGTGCCCTTTTCCAGGGGTGGGTGGGAACAAGGCAAACTCAGCAGGTGAAACTGGGGACAGACTTTTTAATATACCTTGTATAACACTGGGTTAGAATACCGAAATCCAGAAAAATTACGTTAGGGGCTGAATTTTGCCTAGGCATTGCCAGCTGGCTATCCTAAATTCATAAACTGGTTCACAAAAGTAAGGTTGACAACTTTTTACTGGCCTTGTGCAGCCTAATTCTCAGAAATGCTATAGAAGAGCTTTTTAAAAAGTTGAGCTCACTTGCCACAGTGCTGTGAAATGTACAGGATTACAGTGCCTAAAAGGGCAATTGCCTGGGAGATCCTGCATAAGCTGCCCCAAAGGGGAAGCAGAGCAGAAGAGTGATTAATATACCGCAGTTCTAAATACTGTTAAACTGTGTATATATATATATATATATAGAGAGAGAGAGAGAGAGAGAGAAAGTGATACCAGAATCACTGCCATTCTGACTTTTGTGTGACAGGTGAAAGTGGCATTTCCAGACTAAGAAAGCTTTTTACATAGCTTACCCCTTAGAATTTTGCAAGTTTGTTTAATTGTCTTTTGCCCATTCGAAGTCATGCCTTCAGCAGCTCGAAGTGACCTGGTTAGAAAAACCCCTTCCTAATTAAGGTGAGGGTAAAGTGAGTGACATGTCATCTTCCCTGCTATTTGTTGGATAGTCTCATGATCTGCAGAGATGTAAGAGCACATCTTTTAACAGGAGGCAATTTCTGGAACCCAATGAAATAGTGCTTATTTATTATAGGCTGTAATAATAGTACAATTGTATTTGTAGGTACTTCTTAATTTTCTGTGACAAAATTTTATCAAAGCTCTGTGTGGTCTAAGCCTATTGTGCTGGTCCCAGGGGGTTACCATGTGGAGTGATCCGAGTCCAGTCCGCTTCAGTGCATATATCACTTTCACACAAATAACTTCCGTATTTTTTGCTCTATAAGACGCACTTTTCCCCTCCTAAAAAGTAATGGGAAATGTGTTTGCGTCTTATGCAGCGAATGCAGGCGGGAGGCTCTGCTCAGCGCTCCCTTTAAAGAGCCGTGTGGAAGGTGTGTGTGGTTCTTGGGGGCTTTTCCCTGAGGAGGGAGAAGGGCTGCCCTAGCCACACGCAGCCTCTCCTTAGCCGCGCGCGCACAGGGGAGGGGGAGCCTTAGCTGTGCGCAGCCTCTCCCGGGCGGGGGGGGGGGGAGTGAAGGCTCCCCCTGCCCAGGATAGGCTGCGTGCGGCCATCCCATAAGCCAGGACAGCAAGTGGGATTGCGGAGCTGTGATCCCTCTTGCTGTCCTGGCTTCTGGGATTCAGAATATATTTTTTTTCTTGTTTTCCTCTGCCCAAAACTAGGTGCATCTTATGGTCTGGTGCGTCTTATAGAGCACAAAATACGGTAATTTGGCAATTAATGGTAATAATAATGTATTAATGGCAATGATTTTAATCAGTTTGTGCAACTGCAGGTTGAATTGTGCACCTGAGAGTCATGGACTCTGATAGGAGTCACGTAAGAGTAAGAGAAACTCTTGTTAAGTGAAAAGACAGACATTTCTTTACTTTCAGGCTGTCGTGTGTGGTTCAAATCACTGATGCTGGTATATGAGGCTGGGCCTGAGCCAGGACAACAGGCACTGTGCTCTAGTCCAGGAGTGCCAAAAAGTCCCAGACAGTGATATGCCTTATATAAGGGGGTTTGGCAGTGTTCACTAGCATTGTAAATGTGCTGTAGTGCTGAACAAGAGTTGAATAAATTCCCATGTAAAGGTGTGCTAACTGTCTCTCTCATGCTCTGCTTCTGCACCTAAGTGTTAATCAGAAGAAAATGGGAATATCTGAGGTTCTAGAATACACTTCTGAATGACATACTGCACCAAATGTAATATACTGTAAATTTGCTGCAGAATGTCATGTTTGGGTTCTGCTTCATGGCTGCAATTTAGGAACACTTATTTGTGAGTAAGCCCCACTGAATTTCCAAGTAAAAATGGAACAGGGGTAAAACTGCACGTGCAGCAAAGTGTTGGGAGAGGATAATTTCAAGTGGAACAGCAGGATCAGTGTGGTAGGGGCTGAAGCCTTCCTTTCCCACTGCTTTCCACTCCAATCCATATTGGGAAACCCAGCCAGATGGGTGGGGAATGAATGAATGAATGAATGAATGAATGAATGAATGAAATTTTATCTACACCATGTGAGCTTATTTTTGGTTTTGAGTCCAATGGGGAGAAAAGGGGCCGGGGGGAGGGATGGTTGCAGCAGATGCATAAAGTGTTTGTCATCTCCCCCCCCCACCTGCCCATGCATCAACCACTATGTTATGTAGTTTCATCCTGGCTCACACTGGACTTCTGTATACACTGTTAAGGCTCCCTGATAGATATATTTATTTAACCCTCGCTCTGTAGCTCGAAAATGCTCCTAGAGCAGCTTTCAAATAATCAGACTGTTATAGATGTATGACACATAAGGGATTGAGAGAGAGGAAGGGATAGACTACAAGGCTTTCCATGTTGCTGGTCACTTTGACTAATATTCCCTCTGAATACCAGTTGTTGGCCCTCATGAGCAGAAGACTGTTACTGCTCTCATGCTCTGCATGTTGGCTTCCTGTGGATATTGCCTGGCCGCTGTGGGAACAGAACGCTCCTTGGTCTGATCCACGCAGCCTCTAGCTCTTCTTGACAGACTCCTGTAATAACCAGCTGGAATGGAAAGAGTTCAAGGAGAGGAGGAACCAAAGCTTCCTGGCCTGTCACCTGAGCTGATGTCAAGGCTCTGCAGTCCCACCTGGTAGAATGGCTGCCTCTACTTTAGGTGAGGCAGGAACCTGGTGAATGGAGCTAAAATGTGCTTAACCTTTTTTGATTTTGTTCTTTATAAACGAAAACTTAAGCATCACTTCTGAGGGAAGTGAAAACTACAGTTAGAAGCTAAGGCTATTGTATTGTACTGCCAAGGAGTGTGGTGGAGTCTCCTTCTTTGGAGGTCTTTAAGCAGAGGCTTGACAACCATATGTCAGGAGTGCTCTGATGGTTTTTCCTGCTTGGCAGGGGGTTGGACTCGATGGCCCTTGTGGTCTCTTCCAACTCTATGATTCTATGATTCTACTCGAATTGGCAGTGGTCTAAGTTTGTCCATATTCTTTTCCTGAGTGGTGTCCTGTGGTCTCCTTTGGGCAGGGGGTCTCCAGAGCTTGAGGTTTTGCAGTATTGCATGAAGGACCCTTGATCCTGTAGGCAGAGTTGCACAGCCACATTCGTCCCCAGCCATATTCCGTTTGCAATCACAACAGATTTGTACAATGCTTTGTATGGGAGACCAGTGAAACATCTCAGGTGTGTACTGCACTGGTGCAACATGAAAACTCACATTGCTGCACTGCTTTGAGAGCCTTTGTACAGTGGTACCTCAGGTTAC
This sequence comes from Podarcis vaucheri, assembly GCF_965113315.1. Classification (NCBI taxonomy): domain Eukaryota; kingdom Metazoa; phylum Chordata; class Lepidosauria; order Squamata; family Lacertidae; genus Podarcis; species Podarcis vaucheri. Next base: position 2,877,675 of record NC_138748.1, read on the forward strand.
AGATGCTTCAGGTTACAGACTCCGCTAACCCAGAAATAGTACCTTGGGTTAATAACTTTGCTTCAGGATGAGAACAGAAGTAGTGTGGCGGCATCGGCGTGACAGCAGCGGGAGGCCCCATTAGCTAAAGTGGTGTCTCAGGTTAAGAACAGTTTCAGGTTAAGAACGGACCTCCGGAATGAATTAAGTACATAACCAGAGGTACCACTGTATTTGGTCCCATTGATTTAAAGAAAAGAAAAAAGGCATAAAGAAAAAAGGGTATGAAAGTTGTTTTTTAAATAGTAATTGCCATTTATTTCCATTGCAATATAGTACCTCCCAAGAGAAAACAAATCTGAAATGCATATTTTGTTTTATTTTTCAGTGGTGCATTTTCTGAAGTAGTTTTGGCTGAAAACAGGACTACTGGAAAACTATTTGCAGTCAAGTGCATCCCAAAGAAAGCCCTGAAAGGGAAGGAAAGCAGCATTGAGAATGAAATTGCAGTTCTGAGAAAGTAAGTATGAAACGTGTTCTTCCATTATGGTTGCCAGAACAGACATCTGGGATTGTCCTCTGGGCCACTTTATTGGGATCAAGACGGGGCAGGCATGCCAGGATTCAGTTCAGATTTGCAATTGATTCAGAATAAACTGAGCTGTTTTCCAACTTATTTATTTTTTTGGAAAATAGCTTGTTTTGCTGAGCCCAGTTTCAGGTCAAAGTGGTCACCATGACTTGTCCACCACTAGTTCAGATCATGCAATTTGCAGTTTTCCAACAACACCTAAATAAAACCCAGCCAGATGGGCAGGGTATAAATAATAAAATTATGATTGTTGTTGTTTTTATTATGTGAAGCCATGGCATAAAGGTAAAGGGAGCCCTGACCATTAGGTCCAGTTGTGACTGACTTTGGGGTTGCAGTGCTCATCTTGCTTTCTTGGCCAAGGGAGCCGGCGTACAGCTTCTGGGTCATGTGGCCAGCAGGACTAAGCCGCTTCTGGCGAACCAGAGCAGCGCACGGAAACGCCGTTTACCTTCCCGCTGGAGCGGTACCGATTTATCTACTTGCACTTTTACGTGCTTTCGAACTGCTAGGTTGGCAGGAGCAGGGACTGAGCAACAGGAGCTCACCCCGTCGTGGGAATTCGAACCGTCGACCTTCCTAGGCTCTGTGGTTTAAGCCACAGCGCCACCCGCATCCCGTGACACATGTGTGTGTGTAAAAGCCACCATTGTGAATTACCGAATGTATTTAGTTTCTTTTTTGCACTCACAGCAAGATTATGTCTTAGCCTGCTTGAACAATAAATATACATTTTGGAATATAATATAAAGGATCATATGTGCCTAAGAATGAATAATGCCAACATCTGTGCAAAGTGCCACAATGGTGAAGCTCCACTGAAATGTAGGGATTTTTTGTCATGTTCTTAAGGGCCCTTTGGCCAATGGCTGTAAAGATCTTCAGCTTTATAACAATTTCTTGAACTTCTTTTCCCAAAGTGTGACTCGGTAGAGGAGTACATAGAGATGTGATAGAGGACCAGGCCACGTCCTCCATCACCTCCTCAGACCAGCCCTCTCCTAAAATTAGTTGTTGAGTGCACCAGCATTTATTGCTGCCCTATTATTTCCTTCCCCCCCCACTCCTTCTGCAATGTTTTCCTACAGCTAAGAGCTAGACATACAGGTGCCAGCCCTGTCTGCATAGAAGAAGCACTTTTCAACATGTGTTGCTAAATTTATACACATAGGTATGTAGGTATCTTCCTTCTTTCATAGGATTACACATTGCCTACAATGTTCAGCTACACTGGCAGGCTGAGCATTGCACAAAATGCCTCATTTCTAAATAAAAACTCTTTGACTCCTGCCTGGACAATGTGAATGACTAGATTTTTATTATTCTAGGAGTATGTGACTGCATACAGTGCTGAATGCTGGCAGGCATTTGTAACATACATTTCGCTGAGCCTCAAGTCTCTAATTTCAGATCAGAATCTGTGCTATGGTAATTTAAGTAGGTCGGTTACTTAAATGGAAAATATGAGATGCTATGCCCTACAATGGAGATGGGGAGAAAAACTTTGAAGCAGCCGATCTGTATCTAAGGCTGTGTCTTTCACAGCACACATGCATGCTCTGGTTGCATGCTCATCTGTGAGCAAGAGCGCTACATAATTTGCAGTGTAGCTTGAGTCAGTGGTAAGATGTTGAGTGTGCCGCCGCTCCATGTGTTCTGTGCTACAGATATGTGCTGGTGCAGTCAGAGCATCAGTCGATAAGGGGGATTTCCCAGGATGGCGTTCTCTAAGGGCTTGTCCACACCCACCTTTCGCACTCTGCTTTCCAGGAAGAGGTCTGTGCTTTAAAGCGCTCTTTTTTCCGCCCTGGAGGTTTCCTCGTGAAAACCTGCTCTTTAAAGCTGAAGTACAACAGGTGGCGAGTGGGGTTTCCATTTGCTCCAATTCTGGGAATGTGATGGTAGATCTAGGCTATTGTCTTTTTGTATTGTTTTCCAGTTGTTTTCTTTGGTGTTTTTAATTTGCATACATTAATTTGTTGTAAGATGCCTTAGCTCAATATATTGGATCCACAAGGCGTTTCTGTTATTAATTTTAAGTCTTTGTGCATTTTTAATTCTTAATAGAGTTGGACAGCCCCCACCCTGTATCACTTTTCTGAATCTTATTACATCATAAATAATCCAGTTTCACCTGTTTCCACAGGGAAACTGAAGTGAATCTGTTGAAATTAAAAGGGACATTCATCAGATAAAGTAATAGAAAGCCGCTTCAGGCTCTTTTAGTCCAATATGAAACTAGACAGGAGTAATAAATAAACCATGTTTAAGACAACAGAGATATACATGATACGTAATATTGTGGAGACCTGAGAAGTGTGTATGCAAATACTAAACGCTCACATAGGAAGGAAGCAGCTGGAGCCCACTATGCCTGTCAGTCACAAGGCTTTGTGCAACACCTTGCTATACTGATCTTTTCTCCTATTAACTTCACAATGAATTTACTTCCCAATGAATTTACTTCCCAACTCAATGTGGGTTACTGAAAATATAAATCAATTATTGTAATGTGTATGTGTTTGTTTAAATATTATCACAAGCAAGACCCAAGGGTTCAAATCCATACTTCTGTTTATTTAGGGAGAGGGATTGTGTGTACCTGATAATATCAGGCTGATATCCAAACCCTGATATTTCAAATAATAATAATTTAATATTTCTTTATTTATACCCCGCCCATCTGACTGGGTTTCCCCAGCCGCTCTGGGCGGCTTTCAACAGAACATTAAAATAATAATAATAATAATAATAATAATAATAATAATAATAATAATAATAATATCTATATTGTCATTGCCCCCTTCGGGGACAATGAAATTACTTGACTGTTCCATAAAAACACTAATTAAACAATACAGTATAATACAGCAAGGGAGATTAGATGACTTTCAAAGTCCAGGATTCCCATTCAGGGCCGAGATCGCTCTGGAGAAGAAGCTGTTCTTAAGACGGCTCGTTCTTGTCTTCATCATCCTGTATCTCCGTCCCGACGGCAAGAGCTCGAAGAGACAGTGACCAGGATGCGATGGATCTTTTACTATGTCCAGTGCCTTCCTATGGCACCATATGGCATAAATCTGCTCTAAGGTGGAGAGTGGGCAGCCAACAATGCTCTCTGCTGCCTTAACAACCCTGCACAACCCCATCCTGTCCTGGGTAGTACAGCTTCCGTACCACAGTGAACCCTGTGTGCCTGGGATGGAGAATCTATGGCCTCCTGTTCCCTCAGCCCCAGCCCACTAGAGCCAATGGTCAGGGATGATATGGAGGGACAAAGGTTCCCTGCCCCTATTATATGTTTGCCTCCCTTGCCAAGAATGCACAAGGAAGCCCAGCAGACTCTGCCCACTCAGTCCTGTGGCTTAGGAAGGTAAAAGGTAAAGGACCCCTGGACGGTTAAGTCCACTCAAAGGCGACTATGGGGTTGTGGCGCTCATCTCGCTTTCAGGCCGAGGGAGCCGGCATTTGTCCACAGACAGCTTTCCAGGTCATGTGGCCAGCATGACTAAAGCGCTTCTGGCGCACAGACAATTGCCAAAGCACACAGAAATGCTGTTTACCTTCCTGCCACAGTGGTATCTATTTATCTACTTGCACTGGCATGCTTTCAAACTGGTTGGCAGGAGCTGGGACAGAGCAGTGGGAGCTCACCCCATCGCAGGGATTTGAACTGCCAACCTTCCGATCAGCAAGCCCAAGAGGCTCAGTGGTTTAGACCACAGCGCCATCCGCTTAGGAAGACCATCATACAAATGACTCTGCTCTTTGAAAAGGAAGCTTGGGGACATGTCAAGTATTGGGACAATGGTTTAGCTTCTGCCTGGCCATGTATTCTAGAGCTCAGAATGGTGTGACCTGGTCTGTGTTGGGCTGCTGTAGTGATTTTTGCAATAAAGCCTTTAATAATAATTGAGCTGAAAGTTTCAGTACAAGTAGGAGCCAAGATGCAAGAAGTGATTGACAAAAACTCCTGGTTTTGCTGTTTCCCTGTGGCTGCAATGAGAAGAAGGTTGTCATGCACTTGATGGACCACAAGACATCTTGGCTGGTCACAAATTGTTTTGTTTGGGTCAGCTGTGGACAAAGGAATCCTGAAACTGTTTACAGTCTATAATTATGCCATTTACAAGCACACTGGTGATTATATAAAACTCCTTGTCAAGAAACTCTGAGACTGTTGTATTGACTAATGGCTTACCTGGAAGCCTGCTAAAACTTGGCTGGATTGCAGAGCCTGCTCAGTCAATTGCATTCCAGGGATAGTTTTTGGCTTTCTATGAGTCTCTGATGCATGTGTAGACGCCTTCCTCTTAGTGGAGAGAAAGAATTGGAATGTACTGTGTATTTGAAACAAATAGAATCTTTCATTAGCTCTAGTTGCCTGAAAGACTTATATGGGTGTTTTGTGTATGGTTGGTAAGGTAAAGGTAAAGGACCCCTGACAGTTAAGTCCAGTCGCGAACCACTCTGGGGTTGCAGCGCTCATCTTGCTTTACTGGCCGAGGGAGCCAACATTTGTCCGCAGACAGTTTTCCCGGGTCATGTGGCCAGCATGACTAAATCGCTTCTGATGAAACCAGAGCAGCGCACGGAAACTACACTTTCGAACTACTAGGTTGGCAGGAACTGGGACCAAGCAACGGGAGCTCACCCCGTCACGGGGATTTGAACCACTGACCTTCCAGTTGGCAAGCCCTAGGCTCACTGGTTTAGACCACAGCACCACCTGCATCCCTGTATGGGTGGTAGTGCACTGCATATCTATTTTCTTTGCATTGTGGAATGAAGTTCCCATATGCTTTATACAGTACACGGGGTCATTAAATAGAAACAGGAAGCTGACCAAATCTCCTAGAATGCAAGGCTTTCCATTTCTTTTGCAATTTTTCCATAGTGTAAGATGAAAAACAAGATGGGTACCGGACCCCATAGTTGAATTTGACTGGACTTAATCTTCCAGGGGTCATTTACCTTTTCCTTTACATTAGCTAGGTAGTTTACTGACCAAGATTTGTGCATTCTATGAGTTTTGCATACCTTTTGAATTCTCTGACTAAATGTTATGTAGCATTCCAGATGTGTATGAACATCTCACAAGCTGTATGTCTCCATGACAACATCTACTGTATTCACTGAAGAGAGGTTCCTATCTATGCTTCTGTGAAGGGAAGGAGAGTCCCATTCATTTTATAATTGGCAACTACTTTGTCAAACAAGAAGGATCACCATCTCTCTCTCTCTCTCTCTCTCTCTCTCTCTCTCTCTCTCTCGCTCTCGTGAAAAAGGGTTTACCCTGTTTCTTTGCCAGGCTGGTGTGGGAGTGTTTTTCCCCTAAGGGAAATGAGCAAAACAACTTCCATGGAATTTGTTTCTCAGAATGATGGTGAGTGAGGAAACATTGGTTGAATGTTTGACGTTGCCAAGTAACTTACTAGTGTTAGGGTGCAGCTGTCAGACTGAGTTTAGAGTTCCAAGTTATAAGAAGCTGACGTTGTGTCGCCGTTGCCTCCAGCTTCACTGTTGAACAAACTGCTTAAGTACTGATCTGTAATTGGATTGTTACAACAGCTGCAAATTTCACCTGGACAACAATGGCTACAATTCAGCTGAAAGTTAAGCACTTTTAACCTTTTATTTCACTCTCATTTCAATTATGGTTGATGCCTATACAACTAATAATATTCAGAGCCCAAAGGGGTGGGGTAGAGCTGCTGTGTCTTCCAGACAGAAATATATGAACCCCCAACTCACTTTGAGGACTCCTGCTTGGAAGAAACATTTGAGAAATGTTGGAAGGATCTAAATCGTAAGTATAGTGACATTTCTCATGTGGGATCCTTGCACATCCCCTTCCTGGTACTCAGAGAAAATACTAAAGCAGCCTGTTGGAGATGTTGTGGGTGTCAGCTGCACATTTGGTTGTGGCATTTCACCTTTCCAGAATGCGCAGGATACCAACATTTATATGACATATACATGGAAGGTGCTTCTTCCAAATGAAAGTATGAGCAGTATGAGTTTACTTGAACCCTGATTAGCATTTGGCAGGACCAGTGGGAGCCACATAAAGTTGCTCAGACACTGGAGCCGTCTTGCAAACCACCAGCACCCCCACCCCCCACCCGGCTCTTCAGATGCCACTCTGCAGCTGACAGCAGCCGTCGATGGGATGGCAAAGGCAGGCGGCTCCTGATGGCGAGTGTCCCTTCTGCTTACCAAGAGGGAGAGCGGGAAGGCGTGGGGAGTTCAGCGTGGTGTGGAGGTGGGGGCAGGAGCATCAGCCTGGCTCCCCCACGGCACCTGCACCACATTCAGCTGCCCTTGCCCTGCCCCTCCCTCTCTGGGTAAGAGGCAGGAAGCCCCACCCGCCCCAAACCACTGCCAGGGAATGGCACCTTACAAGTGTCAGAAAGAAGCCATTTTCTGTCTTAGCCCATTTGACCACATTCCCAACAACAGCCCCTGGTGCGCTTCTTAGGGTGTATCACTTCATTTGATGATTCTGGATTCTAGTATTTAGAGAGGGAGAAATACTTTTTTCTGTCCACTGACTTCGCACAACGCATAATTTATAGACCTCTGTCTTGTCTTCACTTATTCACTTTTTGCTAAGCTAAAAAGAGCCACAACGTGTAGCCTTTCATCACCTGAGACTTGCTTCACTCCCCCAGTCATTTTTGTTGTCCTTTCTTAATCTTTTCAGTGCTGCAGTATTCTTTTTGTGGCATAGCAACCAGAACCATACACAATATTCTGAGTGTGGTTGCACCATAGATTTGAGAAGCAGGACTTACCTCCTGTATTTCTTACAATTGGTGCGAAAGGGTGCCCTTCCCCCAAAATCCAGGTGGTTAGAAACAAAAAGGAGAGAGATTCAGGTATGCCAGCCGGTGATGTGTGTTTTCTGGGAATTTTAAACTGGAAGGAAAAACCCAATTAGGGTAATTTGAGTGGATCCCCCCCCCCCGATGCTCAAGAGGTACCTAATTTAGCAAATTCATTTTACTCTTTTTATTTTACTTGTATTTAGTTCACAATAGTGAACCTGCCTCACTCTCCTACTACTGTATTTGCAGTTGGCACCTGTTCATTGTTACTAATTTACTTATGAAAAGGGAAGATGTCTGAAAAAATAAAGCACTGGGAATTTTTTCACCTCACATCACTAACGCCACTAATAAAACAATACTTTTTTTTCTAGTTGCCCTCCATCAGTGCCTTTCCTAGCAACTTGAAACTTCACAGGCGAGCTTTTCCTGAAGCAGAGATAAAGTAATGGTAAAAGCATCACCTTCTAAATCCCTGCTTTTAGATGAAATTTTCAAAAGTTGTTCCCACTGGTGCATTCCTTTGTATCATCATCTCCCTCTCCTTTCTTCCAAGTAGCCCCTAATTTCTTAAATGAAAGACCTGGGACTGAGACCAATAAAACCACCAAGAAACCATAGCTTGTGTCTGGCAACTTCTGAGTCACTTAGCTTATTCCCCCAGTTTCCAGACTGGAAGCTCTTGGAGACTATTTCCACCAGTGACCTTGGGGCAACCATCAGTTCTCTCTGCCTCATCTACTTCACAGTGTTGATGCGAGGATAAAACGCAATAACCCCATGTGCCTTAGAGGTCAGACAGAAAGTGATTCTCAGTACTTGTTCCTTAGTGGAAGAAATGAACTCTGCATTTGCTCACAGCTATAGTTATTGTAGACCTTGACATTTAAAACTGGCAGGCCCTGACTCCGATTAAGCCCTGTATGCTGAGAAGGCTATTGAAGAGAGTTCCAAGAAGGAGGAAATGGACTCTGAGGAAAAACCAAAGCTGCAGCATTAGAAAATGCAGGAGCGCACACTTCAAGCCAAGCTGGGCAGTTGAAGAGTGTCCTTAGAAAGTGGAAAGGAATCTCTCAGGCAACTGCCAGGCTTCCTCACGCACTAAAGACATTGCAGATGGAATTTGTGTCATAACCTGGATTTTGTGACTGGGTGGGAACAGAAATTAATTGACCAGGGAAGGGGAGAGTTAGCTGGGGAAAATTTCCTTGGCTTGCATAAGGAGTTGGAAGCTGCCCAGAGTGGCTGGGTCAACCCAATCAGATGGGTGGCATATTATTACTAATAACTATTATTATCATTATCATTATTATTATTAGACACTTCAGGGTGCCAGTACTCTCTGCTCACAAAGAAACTGACCTTTAAAGCGCACCCTGAAACTTACAGAGGGTGTGTGTGTGTGTGTGTGTGTGTGTGTGTGATGCTGCAAAACACTCTCAGGCTTTCCCTTCCCTCCATCATCGTTTGGTGGGGACAGAATGATTCATTCCGAGTGCCACACACAGTGGGCATTCTCTACCAGAGATCCTTGTTGTCATGAGAAAAGCTGAAACAGGATTTTGGATGCGAAAGTCCACTTAAAAGCAGGGCTCTTTTCTTCTTCCTCTCATGCTGATCAAGCTGTTCTCAGGCTCCACAGGTATCTCATTGACCTTCACAGTGTTTTGGAGGTACTTCCACATGTCTGAACAAATTATATTGTGCAAGATATTTACAGTGTAAGAAAATCTCCCCCCCCCCTCTGTATTTATCTTAGGTCTTCTTTTCCCATTCTGTGGACTAGGGATGGTTTGCAAGATGGGGCAACTCTCCTATTCAGATGGTGGTCTGGAAGTACATTTTATCACACTCCTGTTGTGGGTGATCAGTTTCTATCATGTTCCCAACTTACAGCAGTAAATTAATAGCACATACCTTAAAACCAAGGGACGCGGGTGGTGCTGTGGGTTAAACCACAGAGCCTAGGACTTGCTGATCAGAAGGTCGGTGGTTCGAATCCCCGCGACGGGGTGAGCTCCCGTTGCTCGGTCCCAGCTCCTGCCAACCTAGCAGTTCGAAAGCACGTCAAAGTGCAAGTAGATAAATAGGTACCGCTTCGGCGGGAAGGTAAACGGCATTTCCATGTGCTGCTCTGGTTCGCCAGAAGCGGCTTAGTCATGCTGGCCACATGACCCGGAAGCTGTACGCCAGCTCCCTTGGCCAATAAAGCGAGATGAGCGCCACAACCCCAGAGTCGGTCACGACTTGACCTGATGGTCAGGGGTCCCTTTACCTTTACCTTAAAACCAGCATAAAACAAAACAGTGAAAAAAACCTGAAACACCTGCATATTTTTAAAAGGCAGGATTTAAACATCTGCCCACTGAAGGAGGCCACAGATAAGCAAAAGCAAAAAGCCTGGCAGAAGAGGAATGTTTTTCCTGGCTGCCTGGGGAGAGCATTCCACGAGTGGGGAGCCACCACTGGAAAGGCCTGTTCTCCTGTTCCCACCCTCCAGAGAAGGGCCTCAGATGACAATCACAGGGTCTGGGTCAGTTCATTTGGGAAGAGGTGGTCCTTGAAGAATTGGGATCCCCAAAATTCTGTAAACGAATAATATAAATACACTTCAGTAACATGTATAGAGATGCTGCGTCTGGTTGTGGCCAAGTTGTGGTGACATACTGTGCTGTGGAAACACAGTTCATTGCAATGAGTGCCCCCTGTTCTGCACATCATCTCTGCCTGTGGGGCAGCCTCTCCACCTCAGTTTGAAGCAAAAAAGCAGTTTGAAGCAAAAGCCTCTTGCATATGCAGACTCATTCTTGTCCATGTACTTATTTGAAGATTTTACCATTCAGCTTCACACACGCCTCCTATCAATATGAGTTCATGGTGAAGGTCTGCACATCGGTTTTCTACTGGTTAAACTACAACACAGTTTGGGGACTCAGTGATCAAACATTTCATTTATGAAGTTATTCACACATACATTTGGTTATTTGATTATTTTTTAAAATGTTTTACTATAAACATACAAAAAAAAATGAGCAGATATATGCAAAGCATTAAAAAAATGCACTGGAATACATTAAAACCTTTCAAAATACAGAATTCAAGAGTACCTTTCTCCCTAAAAGTAAGTAAATATTTATTATAAAAAGGTTTACTCAATTCATAATTTGACAATTATTTGTTCTTAAGTTCAATAGCTTCATTTCCATTAAGTTAATATAATGACTATGAACAGCCACAAGAGGAATAGAAATTGTCACTGGAGTCCATATTTCACAAATGTTTTGATTGTTGTTTTTTCTCTCTCTTAGATTTATTATTATTATTATTAAAGATTTCTTAGTTTACAAAAATGCGTGCATTGTCCCTTTTTTCAAGTTGTGTTTTCTACAGATCAGTTTCATTTGTTGTGAGACGTTAGTGTTGCATACAGTGTTAGGTTAGGAAGAAAAGAGGGGGATTTAGACCACCTTCTAGTCCATTGGGTGGGGTTTATTTCATAGCCTATGGCGTCCTCCCATTGTTTTTGATTACGTCAAGGGGGATTGTGGGGTTTTGGAGCAGTGTTTTGTATATTTTGGATGCCACCCCCTTGCTGTGTCCCTCTGGGGTGAGGAGGAGGTTTCCGAAGGTTGTCAAGGGCCTGGTTGCTGCTGGTTTTACTAGTGGATTGTTTAAGAAGGCATGTAATTGGCAGTGTGTTAGCCAGGGCATTTGGGTGTCCCTTGTTTGTCTTGTATTTCTTGTGTCAATGTGGGTTTGCTATTTTTGTAGAAGTCTGCTAGGGGGGATAAGCCTTTGGCTTGTCAGGTTTTTACCTGGAAGTTTTGTGCTGTGTGGTGGCATAGTAGGTGGTGAGCCAGGGGGTTTAGTGGGGATGGGGTTGGGGACAGTTTGCCTGCTTCTCTCTTCCATTCTTTAAGCATGGTCTGTGTTAACCTGTTTAGTGATGTGGGGATTTTCCTTTGTTTGGGAGGAATGGGCATCCTGGGGGGGGGGGTATTTTCAATTGTGTCTCTCTCCAGGTGTACCCATTGGTTTGTCTCGTCTTCTAGAATGTAGCGTACTTGCTTGGCGATGTAATATGATTCTATGTTGGGGATTCCCCACCCTCCTCCTGAAGAGGGGAGGTGCAGGTATTTGGGGTTTATTCTTGCCTTTTTGTGTGAGAAGATGTTGTCAGCATTTTGATAAATAGTTAATTAATGTTTTAAAACTCCACATTTTCCTTAGTGCAATTTCTTGAGTCTGTTGGAAGAGTTCCAAAACTAAATGCAGCATTTGTATACAGTTTTTATATACAGTGAATTACAAGGTTGTTTGGAAGATAAACAAGTTATACACGTGAGTTCTCATCCGGTGTTACTCTACTGAATGTGTGAGCTATTTCCATGGAGGGGGGAAAATACTGTGATAGATTTGTTATCAAGGAAATCATAGGTGAATATCTGTGGGCTCATTTTTACATACTACTTTTTCATTAGAAATAAGCTCCAACTATATGACTGTACAATATTAAACTCAGAGCCCTGTATCAAAAAGCATCTGTAAGTCTCAGGAGCAGAAGAGCTTCCTCAGTGTGTGAAACAAGACACTTTCCCCACTTGCCTTTCAGGAGAGACATGGCCAGAATGGCTTCCAGAATGGCTTTTTGGATTTTAGTGATATTGATGCTGCATTTTATGTTCTACTTTATGCTGTTTTATGCTGTTTTTAAGTCACATTTTAATCAATGTTTTATATTTGCTGCTAGCTACCCTGAGCCTGGTTTTTAAACCGGGAAGGGTGGGGTATAATTTTTTTTTTAAAACATTATTATTATTATTATTATTATTATTATTATTATTCCTAGGACATGGTGCCAGTTGGGCATCAGACAGCAGACGCAGAACTGCATGAACAACCTTCCTCAGTCAATCAGAGATTCATGGAGGAAGTGTTATGTCAAAAGAGACAGAGCACTTCTTTTAAGTGGACTTTCACTCCAAAATCCTGTTTCAGCTTTTCTCATGACAACAAGGACCCCAACCTGCTGCCCTCCGGATGTTCTGGACTGCAGCTCCCATCACCCCACGACCATTGGCCCTGCTGACTGGGGCTGATGGGAGTTGGAGCCCAACATCAGCTGGAGGGAGGGCACCTGGTTGGACAAGGCTGGGCTAAGGGATCAGTAGTTTAAGGCTGCAAGGCAGCTTCAGACACTCAGCCAACGCAAAACTTTTTCATTGTGGAAAGTACAAAATAGGGACAGTCCTCTAGTTGGGATGCCCTGTCTAATTTTACCTCTCTATAGCCACAGACTATAGAATATGTTGAATATTTGTTATCTTGTTTATTTGCCTTTGAAAAGTCAGGTAGAGCTTTGTGCTGGTTTAACAGAAACAGGTAGCCTAGGAACAAGGTTGTGTTCTGCTTTGCATACTCAAAAACAAACACACCTCTAATTATTTCTTGATTGATTTATTTCACATGTGGGGATGCAGAAGCAAATAATTGCATTGGGTGCCACACCCAAACCAGAAGATGACAGAAGAAAAATGTTTCCTAGTGTATCATCTAATAACCTGGCTGTTGTACCTAGCCACCTTTGATAGCATGGGATTGTTTTTCTTAGCACTCTTTTTATTTATCCAGAATCATTACTCATGCACCACCTAAGCAAGTTTTCTCCCTCTTTGATTTCATAGTTCTTTTCTTCTGTTTTCATTTTATTTTCTTGCAGGGCTGTGGGTTGGCATCTTAAACATGTCTGTAGAAATGGATGTAAATATTTCACAAATAGATACTCTGCGCCATCCAGGCCACGTTGCACTTTTAAGGCTTCAATTCTGCCTTCAACTGAGCTTTGACCATTCCATCACTGAGTCATCTAGGGCCCAGTTTACAAAAATGGTGATTTCAAGAAGAATACTGTGGCCTAGGTCTCATCCTTCCAGGGATTATATATCAGTGGTAGGCATGGCCAGAGGTAAAAATGGACTAGTCAACAGATGTGATTCTTGGGCTACATTCAAGCCATGCAGAATTCAGATATTGCTACAGATACATCTCTCCATCCTGGCAAGTAAGAGGTATTATCACAGGTCAAGGACATATTCCAGCCAGGTAGAAGCACTCAGGGAGCAGGTGGACCAGGGCCACTGAGGAACATGGCATGAGACAGGCCTGGGAAGAGCTCAAGGGCTGGACAGAGAGGCCTGAGGGTCTGATAGAGAGGCCTGAGGGGTTGAGGCTCCCCACTCCTCTTGTAAAGGCATGCGCTAAAGCCTCAGGATCCAAAGGTTTATCTCTTTATTCCTCATGTGCATCTCCCAAAGGTATATCCAGTGTTTTAATAACAATATTTGTGACTGAAATTACAATCTCATAATCTTATACTCTCAGCTGAAATGCCAGTGTGCATAAAGGTCTGAGAGAATAAATATCACCCCGTAGACATAATAACCAACAAATAAACACTGGGAAAAAATCTTTGAAATTCCTCTTGGGAATCTTGTCCCAGGGGATGTAATTATTAGTTTATACCTCATTTTGAGGGTGATTCAAGTCATTTTGAATTACTGCTGCTGCTGCTTTTTCTTTTATAGTGCCGGTGAAACGGATTGCCCAAACCATAATATCTCCTGAAATTGAATCAATCAAAATTATGTCATGTGATGTAGTATGGATTTTTTTTTAAAAAAAAACAACCCCAGCAACACTTCACACATTCCTCTCTCATCCTGCCATGTTTTGATTACAGTCATTTGTTCCAGGAGATTCGCCATAGCCATTGAGCCAATTCAAATGTGCAGGAATAGCACAAGGTGCAGCAATTCTACATTGACTGCATCACTTCCAAAATATGGTAGAACAATTATTGCATGTTTGAATGCTTCCCCATTGAAATAACTAGGAAAGCTCGGAGGCCGAGGAGAAAGCTAAGCTCCAGCATACTGTGTTTCCATGTGCAGAGTACGTTTCTTAAAATAGGGAAGCATTCAATGCACATTTCCACCACCTGTGCTGTGAAAAGGTCCACGTCAGAAGGGGATTTGTCCATTGCTCTTTTTAACTTGTTCCTTAGTATTGTTTATGGAGATTTGAACTCTTCTGGGGCGGATCTAGACGGACACACGATGTCCTACTTTTTACTTTCATAATGTGTTATTACCTTGTCTTTTATATCAGTTACTTTTTAATCGTTTTATGTTGCTGTATCAATGGAACACTGCTCATATGTCCCTATGTAGCATTTTACCTTTTTTGTTACGGCATTCAAACTCCACACACCCACACCCACCCACACCACACACCCATGGTATTTGAGGGGAGGTGAAAGACTGACAGATGACAAAGGGCAGGGAGGGAAGAAGAATTAAAATGTGAAACCCGAGGGCGGAGCAGAGCAACCAGTTACCAGCAGGGAAAGAAACAGCATTTTGGGACATGGTGTAACTAGGTATGACTTACATTTGATGGGGGAAAAACAAGGTAAAATGTTTTAATTAACAATTATGCCCTGTGATGTTTTAGAATAGCATTTCTAATAGGGGGAAATAACATTAAACAGGTCAGTGTAGATCCAGTCCTGGTCATCATGCCAAACGTGTTTCTTCCTCTTGGGCAGTTTGCCTTTCTTCTGATCTCCAGGCCCCTTAGCCTGCTTGTTTGAAAGTTTTGTATACTGTGTCAGATTTGTACTACAAACATGAGAGAGAGAGAAAGGGGTGGGGAAAACATTTCACATTCATAATAAGTTTTTACTCTGTGCAATAGAAAGGCTTGCGGAGGAATGACCTATGACCTATCAGTTAAAAGTGTTTTAAAATTTCCTCAGGCTGGACTGTTGTTTTATGTTTTTAATGTGTTCAAAGGCAGTAAGAGTTTCCAGCGGATGTACTACATTTCTTGCCGTTGTATTTGGTGCCTTTGTTTCCACAGCAACATGAAACCTGAAGAAACCTTTTCATGAACCCTCTCACTGGGTTTCCCTCAAAATTCCTCCATCTTTTGCCTGAGGAGGAACCTCCAAGCTGGCTTCAGATCCCACTTTGGGCAGTATTTCACAGGCAGCTTTACTCAGGCTCAAGGAAACCCCAAGGTGTAGAGAAGTCAAACAAATAATTTGGAACTACTACCCTCACAACAATGCCGGTTGTTGAGGGATGACTGCAGCCTTGGGTTGCAGCAGAACTGTAAGGTAAAAGCATTGGCTGGTTCTGGCTAAAGGCATTTCTGCACTTTTTATAATATGAATCCTAGTTGTCAGTGTGCAAAAAATGAGTTAAGAAGCAGAATCAAAAGGAGACGGTGCCTGGAGACATCGGAGGTAAGCCTCCAGTTGCCTTAATCACAGATTTCAGCCAATTTGTCATCTCAGCAAGAGCAGTTTTCTTTTTCCATTTAGCCCGTGTGCCTAATATTTCAGGGTCCACTGCACAGACCCCTCTAACTCCCCTGAGCAAAGCTCACAAATGGAAATTTAAAGACATTTCTTGACAAGCCACAATTACAGAGAGCTGGAACAAAATAAGAACTTTGGAGATTAGCAGCCTTCACTACAGGGGATTTGTCAGGTGGCAAGAAATAGTATTCCGTATAAAAGTGGTGGAGAATACCGTATTTTTCGCCCCATAGGACGCACTGCCCCATAGGACACACCTAGTTTTTTTTGGGGGGGGGGAATAAAGGAAAAAAAATTATTCCCCCCCCCCCGGCTCAGCCCCCAGAACAGGCTGCTGCCTGCAAGCCTTGCGAGCCTGGTGTGCAAGGCTTGCGGACATCTGCCCAAAGCACAGGGCGGGCTCCGCAGCTCGCCCCATGCTTCGGGCTGCAGGCTGCTGCCCACAAGCCTTGCGTGCCCAGCGGGACCTCCCACCGGGCGCGCGAGGCTTGCGGACAGCTTCCTGAAGCCTGGAGAGCGAGAGGGGTCGGTGCGCACTGACGCCTCTTCCTCTCCAGGCTTCAGCGAAAGCCTGCATTCGCCCCATAGGATGCACACACATTTCCCCTTCATTTTTGGAGGGGGGAAAGTGCGTCCTATAGGGCGAAAAATACGGTATTTAATAAAAGCCAACTCACGAAGAAAGAGAAATCCACAGCCTAAGCTGGATAAACAAAAACCCCTCCCAAATGTAGCAGGTGAAATAAAATGTGCTGAGTCACAATTAGATTGGTGAAGGATTTGCTTAATTTAAGAGTATTTTAACAGCTTGTGCCAAAAAATGCAATGTTGCCAAATCTAAAACCTCTTTCATTATTATCTTAGAAGTGTGTTTATATATGTCAAAATGATGAATGATAGCTTCAAATCTACAAATCTACTTCCCTCAAATTCTGTACTGAATATGTAAATCATAGTTCTGCACCTTCATTTTTCACCAGAGCAATAAAGCAGATCACACTTATATTGGTCACATGCCTGATTGGTCTAGTGCTAATTGTGTTTCTTTCTTCATGCCCTCAAATCCTCTCTCTGATGGAGAGGAATCGGTCTTTTGCTTTTTTGTTTTTGTTTTTGCTATGAATATCTTTTACCTATGTTGAAATTAAAGATTCCACAAATTTGAAAACTTGGCAAACTGATTTTATTGAACCCCCTCCCCTCTGTGGTGTGCCGGAGGGGGCACTCGAGCACCATACGGACGGCGGTGGGATCTCTCTGCCGCCCCCAGCCCCCTGCCCCGGGTCCTGGTTGGCCTTCCTTCGCCCCTGCTTCTGTGCCCCGTAAATCCGCTCTGGATTTCTGAATCTTCCCACATTCAGCTTAGAATCATAGAATCATAGAATCAATCAGCTTCACTGGGTGTCCACAAATTCTAGTGTTATGAGAGAAGGGCGGGAACGTGCATGCAGCCAGTCCTCAAGAGAGTAGCTGAAGTTTCCCATTACCGCAACATTTCTTCTTTGGATGAAGCCTTGCTTCCATTCCTCGTCTCCCTGAGCATTTTGATGAGGGAGACAAGAGCAAGCCCTAAATGGCTCTTGAGGACTGGTATCACCACTGACAATGATTCTGTGGAGGACATTGTGGGGTGGGTGCTCCTCATGCACACAAAAGTTGTATCAAAATGCCAGCCTGTACCCATCATTTAATCCAGATTTATCCTTTCTGGGGGAAGTCTGCTAATTATTATTTTTTAAACCAAAAACCTGTTGTCAGTGACCCTGAAATATTTTCCACCTTTTAACTCCTTTTAACCTTGCCATACAGCCCTTGTAGGGTATTGTTAACATGTCTTTGTCTTTGTAGTCGGTTGATGATGAACATCTTGCATGCCCAGCGGTCCATCAGCCTGTCTTATTTCATTAAGCGAGAGATAGAAATCACATAGTTTATTAATACAACACCCATTCTTAGTTATAGCATGATTTCTTGGCTCACCAAAGGGGGGGATGATTTTATCAAAGGACCCTCTGCGCACCAGTTCCAGTGCAGAGTGCAGCACTGCCTTATTTCGGGCTTCCTTTAATAACTACCTTTCATTCTCAATACCTTAAACTAATGAGATGCAACGGTTAGGAAAAAATGAGTCACTATGCGTGAATTACAAGTGTGACTTAGATGCATAAAATATAGCAAAGCTCCAGAACTGTGTTCTGCATTTTTGACCAATAGCTGAAAAAGTCACTGAGAGGATGGGAAATTAATTCTTTGCCAGGTAAACCACTGAGCGTCTTGCTGATCAGAAAGCTGATGGTTCACATTCTTTACTTTCTTCACTGCCACTCCTTCCTACTTCTCATGAACAGAATCTAGATCTCAAAGGTTCAAGTAAGGCCACCATTCTCCTTTCTCTAAAATATACGTCTGCTTCATGGCCGTCAAATAACACCTGCTTCCACCAAAGTGAGCCTAATTGCCCAAAGAGTTAATACTGTCCTGCTGGTTATAACTCTGATTATTTCACATGATAAATACTTTGTTGTTTTACATAATGTCTTGTTCATTATTAAATAAATAAATAAGGCAAATGCCTCCATAAAACAGCTTAAAATATAGCCAAACTAATATCAATGCATTGTAAACAAACATCATAAAAGCAATGTAAAAATATATACCACATTGGAATAATGTAGCATAACAGCTGCATTTGAAAGAAGAGATGGATAAACATCATTTTAGTATTGTGAGAGGCTGAGAACAAGGGAGAAAGGGCAGAATCCTCTGAGGGAGCCAGGACCCCTGCTTTGTCTTACGTAATGGATCATCATAAAAACCAAGTACAGTGGTACCTCAGGTTAAGTCTTTAATTCGTTCCGGAGGTCCGTTCTTAACCTGAAACTGTTCTTAACCTGAAGCACCACTTTAGCTAATGGGGCCTCCCACTGCCGCTGCGCCGTCGGAGCAGGATTTCTGTTCTCATCCTGAAGCACTATTTCTGCGTTAGCGGAGTCTGTAACCTGAAGCGTATGTAACCTGAAGCGTATGTAACCTGTTCTTCACAGCGATTCATGTTCAAGTCAACTAGCTTTGGGGAATCTTGTGGATGCTGGGCGTCAGATAAGTCTACTGTATATTGTTTAGAAAAGAAAATCTACTTGATCTGTTTATGAAACACTTCACCTCTCCTCTTCCTATTAGCTTCAAGTGAATCAATTATAGTGTAGTAAGTAGGTATGTGAAATTTGTCTCTAAGACGCTCTGCTGTTTCCCCTGCACTTGTCATCATTTGCTTGTTTCCCCCCGATTCACTTGCAGTCTTTGTAGTCAGCATCAGGCAAGATATATTTTGATATGTCTGCAAATCTTTTGAAATAATTCCTCAGAGGTGTAAGTCATTGGTTGTCCACCAATGTGCCGTGGCACCCTGGGGTGACTTGAACATTCAGGGGAGCCAGCAGCTTTAACTTGTAGGCCATTATCTTCCGGCCTCTCTCTCTCCTGCCCACCCCTCAGTGGCCATCCTTCCTCCTCCTCGCGGCCTCCCAGACACGTTCCAGATTCCGCATCTCTCTCCCCCCTCCCCACCGCTCTCCATTTCTTATGTAGAGGCTTCTTCCACGAGCTCAGGGCAATGTAGAGTGCAAGTACATCCCGTGGAAGCGGGAAGTTAATGTTCAGGTAAGCGAGCAATTTCTGATGTCATTTTATTTTTGATACTTTCTTTTTGGAGTGGTTAATTGCTTCCATTTTTCAAAAGGCCACAAAAGACACCTGAAATAAAACAGCAAAAAAAAAAAAAAGGTAGGAAAACACTTTTGCAAGACTGTTTATCTTCTTAAAATCTTTGCCCCCCACACAAACAAAAATCCTTCCCAGCTTCAATAACTAACAGTTCCTTAGTTTTACATGGAGGGATTGAGAAATGGAAGAAAATAGCAAAGCATTTTGATGGGGGATGTAAAAATAACCCTGAAAGTGGGGAGTGTCTTCTGTGTTTCCCTCCCCGCTCTTCTGCTCTACTCTCCCCCAGGCAACCCCCTCAACAGCCACCCAGCTCTATGGCGTCAGGGAGAATGTTGCAGAAAGGACCGTGTCTGCATGTGTGTCCTGTGCTGTGTGTTTCTTGCTTTCCTTCCCCACAATGACAACATAGTTCTGCTTCTGATCTTAATCTTGTTTTGCCCTCTCCCCCCCCCCATGTGCTGCCATGAGGAATGTGCCAGCTTGGTCTTGCAGAGCCGTGGCGTTGCTTGGGGTCCCGTTAACATGTGCAGTCCCACTTACGGTTGTTGTCAGGCCCAGACGGGGGGGGGCATATGGGCCCCTTGGCCTGGGCCTCCGATTCCAAAGGGGGCCTTGGTTAGCATATTCACAACATTTTTAAATGTAAATACTTAAAACAATCCTTTTCCCTATGTATTTTTAAAAAGCACTACTGTATATCTATATTTTCCATTTTGTCTTTATATGCAGATATGTTTCAAGCCTTGAAATAAAATTATTTGTCAGCATAACTTTTGTGAAAATTATTTATATACTTACTTATTTATAAGACTTCAGTTATCCCCAGGGTAAAAAAGGGGGGGGCACATTATCAACCTGGGCTGGGCCTCTGCCTGGCTCTCCAAGGCCCTGGTTGTTGTTGTTGTTTAGTCGTTTAGTCGTGCCCGACCCTTCGTGACCCCCTGGACCAGAGCGTGCCAGGCGCTCCTGTCTTCCACTGCCTCAAACTCATGCTGGCAGCTTCGAGAACACTGTCCCACCATCTCGTCCTCTGTCGTCCCCTTCTCCTTGTGCCTCAATCTTTCCCAGCATCAGGGTCTTTTCCAGGGAGTCTTCTCTTCTCATGAGGTGGCCAAAGTATTGGAGCCTCAGCTTCAGGATCTGTCCTTCCAGTGAGCACTCAGGGCTGATTTCCCTAAGAATGGATACATTTGATCTTCTTGCAGTCCATGGGACTCTCAAGAGTCTCCTCCAGCACAATAATTCAAAAGCATCAATTCTTCGGCGATCAGCCTTCTTGATGGTCCAGCTCTCACTTCCATAATTCATTACTGGGAAAACCATAGCTTTAACTATACGGACCTTTGTTGGCAAGGTGATGTCTCTGCTTTTTAAGATGCTGTCTAGGTTTGTCATTGCTTTTCTCCCAAGAAGCAGGCGTCTTTTAATTTTGTGACTCCTGTCAACATCTGCAGTGATCATGGAGCCCAAGAAAGTAAAATCTCTCACTGCCTCCCACGAATACATGCGCCAAAAGC
This sequence comes from Podarcis vaucheri, assembly GCF_965113315.1. Classification (NCBI taxonomy): domain Eukaryota; kingdom Metazoa; phylum Chordata; class Lepidosauria; order Squamata; family Lacertidae; genus Podarcis; species Podarcis vaucheri. The sequence continues at coordinate 2,898,702 of NC_138748.1, forward strand.
ACTGCAAGAAAGGGGCAGGGCAGAAGGGGGTGGGGGGAAGGGGGTGGGGTGGCAGCAGAGCGGGGGAATCCCCACTTACACACGTCCTGTAATAGAACCCAGTGGAAGTGGCTCCCACAGGGGAGCTGCAGAAAGAACGTGATTGGTCAAGGGAGCCGTGGACTCAAGAATGTTGAAAACTACTGGCGTTAGTGGTCTGCTAATGATTGACAGGGGACGCGGGTGGCGCTGTGGGTTAAAGCCTCAGCGCCTAGGGCTTGCCGATCGAAAGGTCGGCAGTTCGAATCCCCGCGGCGGGGTGCGCTCCCGCTGCTCAGTCCCAGCGCCTGCCAACCTAGCAGTTCGAAAGCACCCCCGGGTGCAAGTAGATAAATAGGTACCGCTCACCAGCGGGAAGGTAAACGGCGTTCCGTGTGCTGCGCTGGCTCGCCAGATGCAGCTTTGTCACTCTGGCCACGTGACCCGGAAGTGTCTCCGGACAGCGCTGGCCCCCGGCCAATAGATGTGAGATGGGCGCACAAACCCCAGAGTCTGTCAAGACTGGCCCGCTCGGGCAGGGGTACCTTTACCTTTACCTTAATGATTGACAGAGGTCTGCACGTGTTTTCAAATCCAGTTCTTTTTTTCCTTTCCTTTTTTTTTGAGAGGGAGAGTGAGAGCTTGACTTCTGCAGAGAAGGTGTTGTAAAATTTCATTCTATTTTCTACAGCTACACTTTCTAGTGCACCCACAATCTTTGAGTAGGACTCCAGAATTGCACTTGTTTCCTCTGCACATGCTTCTCAGAAAGTATTATAAAGATATTTCAATATCTGGTCGTTGCTAAAATATGGTTTTCCCTATGATGACTAATGCTTTTTAAAAAAAATATCAGTTGTCAGATTCAGAAATTCAGAGCTGCCCTAAGCATGTCCTTAGTCTGCCTATTGGGTAATCCAGCAGTGCGCTGGCCCCAAGCATGAAATTAAAGCAGTTTTCAGGTTAACCTGACATTTCAGGTTATCCTTAGTTAGTGTTCAGCTCACTAGTTACAGAAGGCCAACCAAACTTTAGGAATTCCCTATTATCTGATTATGTCTATTATTTACAGTGGAATTGGCATGTTTTAGCTTTTTACACTTACTGTATTTTTTGCACCATAACACTCACTTTTTTCCTCCTAGAAAGTAAGGGGAAATGTCTGTGCGTGTTATGGAGGGAATGCCTACGGGTGGCATGCCTACGGATTTTCCTCCTCTAAAGACTACGTGCGTGTTATGGTCGGGTGCGTGTTATAGAGCGAAAAATACGGTAATTGTTCAGTATCTCTCTCTTACTCAGTTTCTCCAGTTTGTCTTAATTAACATTCTGTTGTTTACAGCTAAATGGTTTCTCACTTTGGGGTTAATGCAAATTAATTGTGCACACTGGAAATTGTTTGGAATTGCTTAAGCAGTAATCCCAGAGAGGATTTGCATTTGAGGAGCTAATTAGATGGCGGTTTGTGGTTTCTCTCTTTTAAAAAGTCATCACCTAAACACCAAGGACTTCTGAACCATGTGGATCTGTTCTAGTGGTTACCTGTATGTTTGTTCAAGCTGTTAAAATGTTTTAAAATGTGGTTTCTTTATTAAGATAATGAGACCATTTGCAAGTTCATTTAAATGACATTTTAAAAGAAGTGTTTAATTTCCTCCACATTTGTATGCTGCAAAGAATGGTTACTTCATGTTTACAAAGTGACATATGCAAACTGCTGTGTTATATAATATTATATTCTGTACAATCCTATATGTTATTTCTGACCCTGGCCAATACCAGCCAGCAGAAGGACAAGATTCTAATTCTGTTGCCTGCCATATTTTCCATCCACTGACCAATTATATGTTGTCATTCATATCTTCTATGAATGTTTCTAAACTTATTTAATTTCTTTTCTTTTTTTTAATTGCATGTATACTCCAGCTTTTTCTCCAATGAGCTCAAGGTGGCATACATGCTTTCCTCCTTGTTTAATCCTCACAACAACTCCCTGATGTAACTCAGGCTGAATGGCAGCGACTGGCCCAAGGTCACCCAGTAAGCTCCATGGCTGAATGGCGCTTTGAAACCTGGGTTCCTAGATCCTCGTCTGACATAACAACTACACCACACTGGCTTGCCCCCTTGGTTATAATATTGTTTCCCATTCATTCTGATTGAATATATTTCCACAGCACAGACATATGCACTATAAAAATAGGCATAGGTATAGATATATCCAGCTAAAGCGAAATATTTTTAAGATTTCTGCAAGAGCTGGTTAACAATAACTTTCCCGCTGATAAAAATGCTTGATTTTGGCTTGATCATACTTCTATATTTTTGCCTTGCTTGAAAAAACAGGCCTTGTTACTCATGAATAAGCTAAAGCTTGGAACCCTGTGCATAGAAAATGAGCAAAGAGATAGGATCACAGCGATATGATACTCAGAATAATTAAAGTGACAATCTTGCAGCAAAGGCTGGATCACAGCCAGCTCTGTTGTAGCTTCACCCACGATGATGGAGCAGTGGTTTGTGAGGGGAGGTGGAAGTAGGGGGGAGGAAAGGAGAGGACCTGGGGGTGGCAGTGACTGCCCCAGCCCTGTGCCACTCCGTGAAGTGCTATTGCAACAAGGAGGATGCAGTGAGTCCCCCCCGCCCCCCCCCCCCGCCAAACCATTGCTGCCATCATGCATCAATTGTGCTATTGAATTTGTCTGGAGTTTGGTGTGGATGTGCACACTTGCAGCAAAGGGGAAATGCACTTTATCCCAGTATAAGTATACTGCCCTTATCCAAAGGGCCGTTCACAACATTTAACTCCTTCAAATGTGCATCTGTCATGACAGGCTCTAGTCTACACAGACTTCATTTTAATTGAATTATCCTGAGACCATGAAGACTCTTGATGGTTTATGGCAATCTGGGCATTATTCTCATTATGTGGACAGATTTCTCTTGGGCGCTTAACTTACCTTGTGGTGTTGCTTTTTATGTAACCTTCAGGATCAAGCATGAAAATATTGTTGCCCTGGAAGACATCTATGAGAGTCCAAACCACTTGTATCTGGTCATGCAACTGTAAGTATTGCTTATACTGCTTTTGTTTCTGTTAACCAAACAGAAATAGAAGGAGGACATCAAATTCCAGGAAATCGGGTCAAGTGTGCAAATTGTGCTAGTATTAGGAGCATGTTGAAATCTTATGGTGTCTCTTGCAATGTTCTAAATATGTTTTTATTGCTGTATTGCTTCTTGTTTGCTGCCCTAGGCTCCTTTAGGAGGAAGAGTGGGGTAGACATTTAATTAATAAACAAAGGACATTTTCATAGCTGTCAAGTGTCCCTTATTTGAAGGGACAGTCCCTTATTCCAGCGCCATGTCCCGCTGCTGTCCCTTATTGATGGATGTCCCTTAAATTTCAAAGGAAGCAGCTCCTCTCCCTCCCTCCCTCCCTGCCAGCCAGGGAGGAGGGAGGCTCCAACTGTGTTGCTTGGCTGTGTTGCTCACCCAATAAGAAGTCTAAGAATGACTGGGGGGTGGAGCTTGCATGCCTTGTGTGTGGCTAGTTAATGCAAGCTGAGAGGGTTTTTCAATGCTGGATGCCATTTTGTTGCACATGCTGCTGCAAACTTTGCAGTGCAAAGCCAGGCCGGGGAGCTATCTTAAGTTGAGGCTGCATAGGCCTTGTGGTGCATGTGATTCAGATTCTATTCAGTTGAACCTCTGATTACAAAGTTGGTTGGACAGTGTTCTCGAAGCTACCAGCATGAGTTTGACCAGACTGCAGGAGGCAGTGGAAGACAGGAGTGCCCGGAACAGGTGAGGCTGCAGGTCCCTTATTTTGGCTGCTGGTCCCTTGTTTTCAAGGCTGCTGGTCCCTTATTTTCAAATCTGTAAGTTGACAGCTATGGGGCAAGCTGGTCCTGCTCAGGCCAGCTGAGTGCTGAGCTCACCCCTGAGACAGCCAGGCCAGGCCTTGGGCCTTAAGGGAATCACCTCAGTCATTGGCTGAAGTGGTTCTTAAAGTTCAGTATCACAACATCAAATAAAGTTGGCGCCTGTTTTATTCCACATCACTTCTTTCGACTCTACAGTGGTACCTCGGGTTAAGAACTTAATTCGTTCCGGAGGTCTGTTCTTAACCTGAAATTGTTCTAAACCTGAGGTACCACTTTAGCTAATGGGGCCTCCTGCTGCCGCCGTGCGATTTCTGTTCTCATCCTGAAGCAAAGTTCTTAACCCGAGGCACTATTTCTGGGTTAGTGGAGTCTGGAACCTGAAGCACCTGTAACCTGAAGCGTCTGTAACCCGAGGTACCACTGTATTGCCATATACAATAACTACCTCTTTCACATACCCAGAGCTAAGAAATTCCTGGGACTGAAGCATAGTCTGTACTCTGAAACCTCCTCAAAAGTTCTCATTTAGGAAATGCTGCTGTCAGCCTAATAACTATAATCAATTAAACATGCACCATTTCCTCAATTCAATCTAGGACAAAAGTGTTCATGTGTAATTTCTTGTTTCCTTGGAAACCATGACCTGTTGACACAAAAGTCATGTGATGCTAGAGCTGGATACCTACTTTATTGCCTCACTGCCCAATTTGCCATTACGGTTCCTTTGCTTTGTTGTAGCTCATGAATTTTATTTGCTATTTCCATGCTGCACAAAGCAAACATGGAATTTTTCACTTATATTTAAGATACCACTTGTTTTTAGGTAGGTGCCTGCAAATTTGATTCAAAATGCAGGGCATATAATCTACTGTATATTTTCTGGGGGTGGGTTTGAATGAAGATCTTAATGCCATTATACTTAGGCTTGTTTCGCATAGTTTCCCCTGCACATGGTCTCTGCTTGCAGTGCTTACTCCAGTATTTTGGGAGGAGGCAGGGCTCAGGGAAGTCTCTTCCAATGAGCCCCACCTAACCTGCCAGCTCTCATAGTGCTTGAGGCCCAGCAAGTCTCCTCCACCCCCATCCCTTGGTCCATGGGCACTTATGATTGCACAAGGAAAGCTTAGTGTGAGTTGAACTGTGCATAGATTCAGCTGGCAGCAGTTTTGACAGAACTGTCTCCCACCCGAATGTTGGAAGCCTCACAAAATAATAATAAATAATAAAATTTTGTTTATAAAATTTTGTTTATAAAATTTTGTTTATAAAATTTTGTTTATAAAATTTTGTTTATATCCTGCCCTCTCCAGCCAAAGCCGGGCTCAACAACAGTAAAATAATACAACAGTCTAAAATCATTTCATTATAAAATCAGTTCAAATCAAATTAATGGCAACTATTGGGTTAGAGTTCTATGAGGATTACAGAAGGAGAGGGTCAGACTGTGCCTTGGCCAAAGGCCTGGTGGGTCTTGCAGGCCCTGAGGAAAGATGTCAAGTCCCACAGGGCCCTAGTCTCTTGGGACTGAGCCTTCCACCAGATCGGGGCCACAGCCGAAAAAGCCCTGGCTCTGGTTGAGGCCAGCCTAACCTCCCTGTGGCCCGGGACCTCCAAGATGTTTTTGTTTGAAGACCGTAAGGAGAGGCAGTCCCGTAGGTACGAGGGTCCTAGGCCGTATAGGGCTTTAAAGTTTAAAACCAGCACCTTAAACCTGATCCTGTACTCCACCGGGAGCCAGTGCAGCTGGTACAAAAGCCACTGGGGTTTGATGAGTGCAAAGTCCAGCGGGTTTCTGTGGCCCAAGCTCCATCCATTCATACGATGTTACTGTCTTGTACTGAGTCAGAACATTGGCCCGTCTAGCCCAATGCTCCTGACTTTGACTTGTAGCCGCTCTCCAAGGTATCAAAAGCTTTACCAGCATCTGTTATCAAAAACCTTTTATTGTAGTTGATTGACTTTCAGAAAGGGGCTTCATGCATGTAAAAGTGTATGTTCTGCCACTGAACTCTTGCCCCCACCCAATTGCTAAGAGAAAGTTGCTCACTAGCAACACAATGCCACTCAAGCCTGATCTGATGTCATGGACCAGTTGGACGCAGCCAGATGGCAGGAGGAACCAGTTGGGGAACCCTGAGGGAAAGAAGGCCCAGAACCCGGGGAGTGGTGGTGGTGGGACAACCATGAGTGGTCAGAGGGAGGAAGTGTCAGCAGCTGAAGAGGTAACAGGGCTTAGTGAGAAGGGAGAGTCTGTGGCAGAGAGAAGTCCAGAATCAGAGGCAGAAGCTGAAGCCGGGGAGGAGGATGAGGGAGGCCAAAAGGCAGAGATGGGTCAGGGTGGTGAAGAGGCACAGGTGTCTCTCCCTCCTGCTATGACCAGCTCCCCTCTGCCCTGGTTTCCAAGGCCAGGAAAGGCATGAAGCAGGAGGGGCAAGGACAGGAACACAGGCACAGTCTCCGCCCCGGAGAGGAGAGATAGGCAACAGTGGGAGGCGGGGACCTTCAGTCTTCGCAACTGCCTCATAGGAGCAAGGCCTACCAAGAAGACCTGCTGTGCTCATTAGGCCTGGCACCCCTGTGCAAATCCACTTTTCTTATAAAGAATTAACTTCACTTACCCCATGTGATTTACTGCTGGCTTGCTGCTGACATCCTGATATTGCACTGTCTTTCCCAGCCCTATAGCAAGAGAGCCGTCATCTAGACTGGGACTACTAGGGACTGCAATCACGCAGAGCACACATTGTATGGGAGAGCTATGTTCATAAGCAAAAGGCATTCTTTTCTGACTCCTGGAAGGACACTCTCCTTTAGGGTCCTGGCTTTTCTACACAAAACACATTAGGTTTCATCATATCAGTTGCTTTAGCTATATAGTGTAATGCTGACGATAACAACAAGACATGTTGCTATTCTTTTTATAGCTGTATCAAAATGTGTAGTTTTATCAAAATCATGTTATTAAAGCAATTCTTCATGTTCAATTTTAATAACAAGGATCCTTCCAAGAGAGCATTTTTTGAAGGTTAAAATCATGTCTTGTTTTTACAAGGATGTGGATAGCACACACTCAGCTCCAACTCCCCATGAAGCTTATGTCAAGAAATGAAAAGAGAACCCAGCAAAAGCACCATAGAAGATTTAGGATAGCATTTCCCCCACACTGTTATAATTCTGTGTTTTTTCCTCCCCCCTAAATGCAAATGATGCATACTAGGCTAAGAAACACACTGCTGTGTTCATAATGTTGACACAGGGTATAACATTACGAACGAAGCAACAGGCGACCTGCTGAGAGTGAAGGCAAATGATACACGAGGCATTTTGTTCCTTCCTCTGAGTTCTCCCTATCGTCCGAGTACTTTTCAAATTGGAAGAAAAGCAATGTTCCAACAAAAATCATTGTGACTTTTGCCTCAATTATAGGATTTGCTTATGAGGAATCTTTTGTTTCTGGCTTTCAATGCAAATTATGCGCTGCAGCTCACTAATCATGTAGTCTGGGAATGTCTCATAGCCTGCAGAGGCCGCAGGCTCACACAGAGCAGAGTGTTTAAGCCCCTTGATTTCACTGAGTCCACACTGGATTGTGGTTAGTGAATCTATACATTCCAACGCTGGAGGGTGGGGGGAGAGGGAGGGTCAGGGAGGAGCGCACAACTATCCTGCAATTTAGGGATGGGGTGATCTGGTAATATGAAAAATGGAGTCACATTTTTTAAAGGCTGAAAAATAGCTAGCCTTGTTTTTCATATGCTTGTTTCATTCTCCTCCCTTTGTTTCATTTTGATGTCTTGGGAGCCCCCAAACTGATTAACTACTGAAAAACAGGAAAGATTCTAGACATATACAAAGTAACAACTAAAAGAAAAATATTAAAAATGTATTTGTAAAGACTTACTAGTAAAGCAGTACAGTGGTACCTTGGGTTACATACGCTTCAGGTTACATACACTTCAGATTACAGACTCTGCTAACCCAGAAATAGTACCTTGGGTTAAGAACTTTGTTTCAGGATGAGAACAGAAATCGTGCTCCGGCGGCGTGGCAGCAGCAGGAGGCCCCATTAGCTAAAGTGGTGCTTCAGGTTAAGAACAGTTCCAGGTTAAGTACGGACCTCCTGAACGAATTAAGTACTTAACCCAAGGTACCACTGTACTGAAATGTGCTTGTCTCTTCATATTGTAATGAGTTACACATGGGGCTGTCTTTGAATACACTTTAGAAAATTCTTTTAGTTCAGGATACAGGGGCAAGATTGCTAACTGGCACAAGTCATCATGATCACCACTGCTTTGCCATCTCCTTGGCTCCCAGTTCATTTCCAGACCTTTAAGTTCTTGGGCACAGTTTACTTGAAGGATCACCTGTGGTCACATGTGCTTCAATGTAACCCATGCACTGTGATTTACATCACAGACACTTTGCGTCCCTCCATTATCTAAGGCAGGGATGGGCAGGTTTTTTTCTGGCCAGCAGGCCAAATCTTAATCTCCCCACCCTAGGTGAGCCAATTGCCTGATGTCAGGTGGTGCCACAACAGGGTAGTTTCACACGCACACGCACCCCCCCTCTATCCACACAAGCAAGAGGCATTATCAGAATTCAAGGACACATTTTAGACAGGCAAGAGCACCTAAGAAGCGTTGAAAATGGGACCAGCGGGGCGTGTGGCAGGGAGGTGTCCAGAAAGTAACTGTTCATCTTGGCTCCTTGCTTATCTGAGCACTGGCATTTTGGACCAATTGTAGTTTCCAAGGACAGCCCCATGTAGAATGCTGCCCATCAAAAGAACTAAAGTTATTTATTTCCACAGTTTAAACATTGGCAGCTTAAAGGTGTGAAAAACATGGCTCTTGATTTTGGGTTTTGGATTATAAAGGTTGCTTTATGCATGACATCTTCGGGTGTTCACCTCAAATGATAAGAGTGCACTTAAAAATGTAAATGTGACTGCATCATACATGTTTGCAAATACTGTACAGGCACCATAGAGGTAATTTTCACAGGTGGGCAGGATTGGCCTGCTTGATTGGTCCCTGCATAATGTGTGAAATGACCCTAAGTAACATGGAGACTTGCTTCCAGCCTTTCTTTGGTGTTTACTAAGATCAGAACCATGAGCTGAGAAATAGGCAAACACTGCAGTTCATTACTCTTTACAAGAGCATATGGACAAAATGATTGCATCTGTGAGATAACCACCTAAACCAAAGGAGTTAATTGTATAGCAGCTCACTGCCTAAATATCAGAACACAGGAAATTCTGGAGGGGTCTTGCTCTGTGTTTAGAGGAGCTATTTTGGGTGAATGTAATTTTATTTGAAGACAGAAAGGGGATATTGGGATTATGCATTTATTTACATGCATCTCTTATGGGCGTGCATAAAATATTGCATGTAATTACCAAAAATTGCATAACAATGTCACGACATCAAGCCATGTAGTAAACTTCACTAGAAATTGGATGGAAAGAGGGAGAGAAGTAGACCACCATTTGGGGCATCAGTCCTGTATCTGCTGTGAGATCTCCTGCTGCTCTGAGTGGCTGCCGGTGCGATGGGACTTGCTGCGACTTTGTTATAAAATGTAGTAAGTGGTAGTGCAAGCCAGAGGGGAATGGCGAGAGGAAGAGAGCAGATGTGGCTGAGGTGTCACAGAAGATTTAAAGAAAGAGCATTGCCTACATGCCGATCTGTTCCTATCTGCATTTCTCTGTGGTGACTGAGGGAATCATCTTTAAGAAATCCTTGGCTGATGTTGCTTGCCACAGAGTGACCATTTTGACATACAGCTTTCTTGTCATGCTGCCTTTCGCCTTATGAAGCTGTCTGCCAGATGTTGTTTATTGTGATGGCGGTGGTGCTGGGTTTTCTCTCTTTCCTCCTCTGTCAGTAAAATAGCTAACCTAGCTTTAACTGAGTTGCATTGTCATTTTATCATCCAACTCCACAAAAGCATGGTTTTCTGTCACTGAACCTTTTGGAGGCACTTTAAAAAGATAGTGTGCAGATGTTACAGAACAGGTTTTTTACAAATAAACAACCTAACTTGGAAATTAATTTCTTGTTTCATATTGTTGTTGCACCACACATTATACCCCTAAAGGTGTTTTAGTTGTCAGCAAGATGACTGTAATTTGGTTGACTGGATAGAGAAACAGAGGACAAGAGATATAGGCTGCTTTCACACTACCTTTAAAGCACACTCTCAATACTTCCCCCCCCCCGAGAATTCTGGGTACTGTAGTTCACCTCTCGCAGAGTTACAATTCCCAGAGACCCCTACCAAACTACAACGCCCATGAAGTTTTGAGGGGGGGAATGTGCATTGAATGTTCTTTAAAGTATGGTGGGTACGCAGCCATAGGTGGAATTGGGCTGTAGACCACTGGTTCTTAGACAGTGTTGCACACCACTCTGGTGGGGCAGGAGAGGATGGCGGGAAGATTCAAGGACAAGCAATATAATATTTGGGGAATGATTCATTCGTGTTCTTGTGTAGTTACATAGTTTTATACACCAGTTGGAATCATAAAGTTGGAAGGGATCCTGAGGATCATGTAGTCCAATCCCTTGCAACGCACTTGTCCCATATAGGAATCGAACCTGCAAGCTTGGTGTTGGCAGCACCATGCTGTAACCAGCAGGCCAATCCAGTGGCCGTGCTCACTTCCTGCCTAGGCCCAATGTACAGTTCTGGTTCTAAAGTCCTTCACAATCTAGGGCCTTCAAAGATCAGTATACTTGGAGGAGCAGCCCGTGGACTACCTGAGGTAAAGCAGGGACGGCTTAGGGAGAGCCCCCAGGCATGGAAGGCACCTGCTCTCTTGTCCTTTCAGTGCCTGGTGAATAATGTTTTTGGACTTTTTTGTGTTTAGCTGATTGTTTTTAGTACCTTGCAGCCTGGGGGTTCTGCATTTGTTCTAATTTGTAATATTTGCATTTTAATTGCTTTTGTATTTTCTTTTATGTAAGTTGACTCACCTTGGGATTTTTTTAAAAATGGAAGGGCAGTCTGAAAATATTTATCATACGTACATACATACATACATACATACATAGGCTAAGAGCCAAATAAGTCCTACTCGGAGCAGGTGCATTAAAAGCAAGAAACCTATGTACACCAATTTCAGTGGGTTTGCTCTGAGTATGTCTTTGTTGGTGTGCTCTACATACGGGCTTCCCATAGCCATCTGGTTTGCCTCTGTGAGAGTGGTGTGCTGGATTGGCCTGATCCAGAAGGGCGCTTCTCATGCTCATTTGCTTTGTACGGTTGAGAGAGGTAGTGATTTAGGTGGGGAGAGGTATTTTGATTGTTTGGATTTGTTTTGAGGTATACTGGGCGCCTCCCTACTGAGTCCAGGAAAGCAAGATAGGAATGTTAATTGAAAACAAATAAATTTATTTCTGTCTCAGTCCCACCTCCTACAATTTAAGGATAAAACATGGATCTGCCTGGTGGAATTGTTGTAGGAATTCACCTTAATGAAAAGGATGAAATGGAGAGTACAACTTTAGCTAGGTTTTGTTTTAGTACTTCATTCTTCATAGGATGTTACAACTGGAACACACTGTTCTGTTTTGGAGCTTCATTAAGACCATTTTCTTCCTTGTATTTTTGGCACCATGGCAATTAATTCTTTATGGAGATAAGAAACCAGCTGCATGTATTAGCACCAACTTAACTTCAAGTAATATGAAAACTGTCTCCTTACGTCTCATCATTTTCATGTACGCAAGGATGTCAATTTCACATAGGAAGTAGCCCTAGATGGGGGAAACCCCAATGGGACTCTCCGGGGTCACAAAATACCACCAGAGCTTCTTTCTTATACCCACATCACTGGGTAATTTGCAATGTAATTACAATATTTCCATTCCAGCATAGGGCAGAGCTGCGTGTAGCCCACATGCCAAGTAATGTTTAATTTAGTTTCCTCTACCCAACTGTTAGGGTATTTTAATATATTAAGTCATTTGGATGGCATTTATGTCCTGTTAATGGTTTCAAGAAGCCATGTGCAAAGCACAAAATAGCACATGTTGGGTTTTACACAGCGATGAATAGATATGATAATTTATTTTAATCTGAAGATGGAAGCACCTTTTAGAACATGTAGGACTTGCCTGCTTCTACATAATCAAGTCCTTTCCTGCCTAGCTATAATTTAGTATTAATGTGTGTGGTTGTGGCAGCACTGCCAAAGCTCGCAGAATGAATGGAAAGAGTTCTGTTGCAAGCTATGCTACATCCCTTAAAAAGTAAGATCAGACCCGTTCCATGCTTTATATGACAACCATGCTTGTCCCAAGAACAGCAGTGTTACACCCATGTTTCCCCCATGAAAAGTGCAAGTTACCCAGCTTTGCAGCAGTGTCTGTCCTTTACATTTCATTTGCTTGCTGCAAGAAACACGATGCCAGAGTATATGCCACTTTGTGGCAAGCATGACATAAAGTACACAGCAGCACTCATGCGTGCTCTCTGTCAACAACCTCATTTCTGTCACTTTGCTTTCCACTTAAGAGACCACTTGCAAAGTTGCATATCCTATTTGAATCTTGAAGACATTGATAATAAAGCAGATAGAGATTGAGCACAGAGGCACATTTTTATAATATGGGAATCTTATAAAAGATTTGAGTCTGAAGGGCATGGAGGTTCTAGGAGCTTTGCCAGATGGTTCAGATTTGAGTGAGATTATTCAGCCACGTTACATAGCTGTGAATATATTCCATGGACATTTCCCCTGGATTACCATGCTGATATGATATATTTCCTGAACATCCCCCCCCCCCGCCACTTCAAGTCCTACAGCTTCTTGCAGGTCTGTTAGGCCTTGACAAGATCTAAATGGAGGCACACACAATGTAGATTGCTTTGCTGCTAAAGTATCTGCTCTTGAATCCAAGCAGTATGTTAATTTCTTATGTTCCCACCACCAAAAAAATAACTAACTAACTAATAAAGTAAACAAATGTCTGAGTTACTAAAAAAAACCTGGAAACTAAATGCTGCTCTGCTGAACAGAGTAGATGGCAAAATGTTGATTGTGCTGAGGGAGAGCTCTGCAGATTCAATTAAATTCTAAAGAACTCATGCTCTCTCTATAATGTAGATGTCTATGGTCTGTAGAAAGCAGCACTAAGGATGTGCAGCAGAATCCTATGCATGTTTACACAGAAGTAAATGAGCATAGGACTGTAACTCTTCATTATTTCCCCCCTAAAAACTCCTAGATGTGAATATAATACACATCACTCACATCTTCATTGGCTCTTGGCATCATTTCAGTAGACATCTAAGATCCCTTTAATTACTTGACTTGCCTTGCCGTGGCGAAGGGGCTTGAATAACTCAGAGAAGCTATGAGCTGTGCCGTGCAGGGCCACCCAAGATGGACAGGTCTTAGTGGAAAGTTTTGACCAAACGTGATCCACCCGGAGCAGGAACTGTCAAGCCACTCCAGTATCCCTTCCAATAAAATGAGCCCCTCAGGTCAGAAGGCGTCCAACATGCTACTGAGGAAGAGTGGAGGTCAAGTACAAGTAGATTCAGAGCTGATGAAGCGGCTGGGCCAAAGCTGAAAGGTCACTCAGTTGCGGATATGCCTGGAAGCAAAAGGAAAGTCCAATGCTGTAAAAAAAAATTTTTGCATAGGAACCTGGAATGTAAGAACCATGAACCTTGGTAAGTTGGATGTGGTCAAAAATGAGATGGCAAGAATAAATATTGACATCCTGGGCATCAGTGAACTAAAATGGACGGGAATGGGCGAATTCAGTTCGGATCACCATCATATCTACTACTGTGGGCAAGAATCCCATAAAAGAAATGGAGTGGCCCTCATAGTCAACAAAACACTCATGTTACCCTTTCACATGTCTTTCAACAAGCCCTGTGGCTTGTGGTTGTGCAAGTCATAACCAGTGAATCTGCATGATGTAAGTAGTGTAGTAAAGGAGGTCTGAATGCCATGCTCCTCTGGGTAATTCAGCATGGAATCATAGTTGGAAGGGACCCCAAGGGTTGGTTCCACTCTCTCCGCCCAGTGAGGGTATTTAAGGACGAAACAAGGAGGCAATTGGTCCCTTGCATAGAGTCAAAGCTAATGCGGATAAGGGAAACCAAGCTCAACACTAGAAACACTAATTGCCCAAAGGAAGAAAAGAACTCTGTAAGCCTAGAATTACAAGACCTGAAGAAGAGGCTAATGAGTATAAAGACTGAGATTTCTACACAAAATATAAGGACAGTAGAGCCTAGAGCACAATATTTAAAGATGTCCAACAGCTCTTTATCCCATAGAAAGACATCAGGGCAACTCCCTGTTCCCTTTTCAAACGACACCGAATTAGATGAGGAATTTGGCGCCTCCGACATTTCTATGGCAACAACACCTAAAGAACTCTGTGTTGCTGACAATCTGGAGATATCCAGCACCAAATCTACATCTGGACCTTTGCCTAATGTTCCAGAATGATCAGCCTTCTCTACTGTACTCCTGGCGAGACAGGATGGACAGATCTTCCGAATTCGAATCTGGCTCTTTGTTGGCCAGTGATCCACATTTTATAACACATACCTCATTAATACTTCCACAGCCACAGATAGAACCAACAATCCTCCAATTAACCCACGAGGGAGAGGGGGATTGACAGTTAATGAAACACCATGGGACTGTCCCCCCCTCTTGGGGTGCGGTTGGTTGGGTTTTATCTTCTAGGGATACTTACCCTATCAGACCTCCACCTCTTTCCCATACCATTTTGACCCAGGAGTCCTGGCCCAAGGATGACTTGTTATTGAGGGGATGTTACCCCTCTATTGGGGAGACTAGTATGGGGTCTGGGATTTCCACTATTGAAGGGCTAGGGAGGAATGGCGGTGGGGCTAGATATCTCTATCGGCGAAGAGTTTCGAGATGCAGTGATCCTCGAACCCCTTCCATTCTATGCCCCATCCCAAGGGATGAGGGTAGGGAGAGCAAGGATTACACACCTCCGTCATTGGTGCTGTGCAATGCCAGGTCCATAGGCAACAAAACCGCCACCATGCGTGACTTTTTTGTCTCGCAGGGGATTGACCTGGCTTGCGTGACGGAGACCTGGGTACGGGAAGGCGAAGTAGTCTCCCTACATGAGATAACACCCCCAGGTTTCTCTGTCCTCCATCAATCGCAGACTGTGGGTCGGGGGGGGGAGGAGTAGCATTTTTATTCCGGAGAGAATTGCTCTTTCAGAGCTCTGCCATCACCGGCGATCTCCGGCATTGAATGTGTTGGTCTCGTGTGGGGCACCAAGGAGAGCTTGGCTGTCTGGCTGGTGTACCGACCACCCAGCACACCTGCAGCCACCCTGTCAGACCTCCTGGAGGTGGTGGTGGGCTGGGCCTTGGAGTTCCCAAACCTACTGGTTTTGGGAGACTTCAATGTCCATGCCGATGCCGCTCCCTCCTCACAGGCTCTGGACCTAGTGACTTCCATGGCAACAATAGGGCTCTCCCAATTTGTTTTGGGCCCCACTCATCAAGCAGGTCACACACTGGATCTGATCTTTGGGGCTGGCATAGATGTGATCATGCTCCCCGCTGTGGAAGTGCCATTCCTCAAGAGTCGGTAGCTCTTCCTGCTTCCATTTTTGGGCCATTAATATTCCCGCTGCAGTTGTTGCATACTGAAAAAGTTTATAATCCTTTCTATTTATTTCATTTCTTGTTATTCCTAGAAGAAAGGCTTCTGATTTCTTTACAAAACTATATCTCAACATCTTCTTTAACTCAGAACCCCTTCACTTTCTTACATTCCCACCACATATGAAAAAAAGTTCCTTCTTTCTCTTTACATTTCCAACACTTATTACAGGTTTTAAACATTTTTGCTAGTTTAACCGGTGTAATATACCATCTATATACCATTTTCATAACATTTTCCTTTAACATGGTGCATGCTGTAAACTTCAAATTATCATTCCATACTTTAACCCAGTCGTCAAAATATATATTATAACTGAAATCTCTGGCGCAATGAATCATTACCGACTTAACTTCCTCATCCATTGTATACCATTCTAATAACATTTTGTACATTTTAGAGATTATCTTACAGTCATTATTTACTATTTCTGTTTGGAATTTTGATTCTTTTTCTATATAGCCCTTCTATTTCAAATCTTTTTTAAACATATCATTTATCTGATAATAGTGCAACCAATCAAATACATATTCTTTTACTTGTTCATATGGCTTCATTTTCCATTTCTCTCCTTCTTTAACCACCAGTTCACCATATGTGATCCAATTCCCT
The DNA here is from genome assembly GCF_965113315.1 of Podarcis vaucheri. Lineage (NCBI taxonomy): Eukaryota > Metazoa > Chordata > Lepidosauria > Squamata > Lacertidae > Podarcis > Podarcis vaucheri. The sequence goes on from NC_138748.1 coordinate 2,914,914, forward strand.
CTCATATTAATTTTCTTGACACTCATAACCTCTAAAGGGGACAACCAGTGTGGAACTCCTGATTCCAGTAAATTTTTATATCTATCCTATACTTCAATTAACGAGGATCATGTTAGAGATCCTTAGTCCATCCTGAACAGAACAACAATTTCTAGGGCTTCCAAAAAAGTGATTGTGCAGTCCTTTGCATGGCTACACAGAAGTACCGTATTTTTCGCCCTATAAGACGCACTTTTTCCCCTCCAAAAATGAAGGGGAAATGTGGGTGCGTCTTATGGGGCGAATGCTGGCTTTCGCTGAAGCCTGGGGAGCGAGAGCGGTAGGTGCGCACCGACCCCTCTCGCTCTCCAGGCTTCGCGGACCTCTCCTCAAGCAGCGGGAACGCTCCCGCTGCTTGGGGAGAGTTGCCGGCATCCCGAAGCCTGCGCACGCTGATCTCAGCGCGCCCAGGCTTCGCGGACCTCTCCCCAAGCAGCGGGAACGCTCCCGCTGCTTGGGGAGAGTTGCCGGCATCCCGAAGCCTGCGCGCGCTGACCTCAGCGCGTCCAGGCTTCGCGGATCTCTCCTCAAGCAGTGGGAACCACCGCTGGGCTCCCACGGCTTGCAGAGAGCTGCCTGTTTGGGGGCTGGGGGCGGGGGAAGCTCGGGCTGCCCCAGCCCCGCGCCTGGGGGGGAAATAAATTTTTTCCTTTATTTCCCCCCCAAAAAACTAGGTGCGTCTTATGGGACGGTGCGTCCTATAGGGCGAAAAATACGGTAAATCTTATTGCAATGGATAGGCATTTCAACAAGGGAAGTTTGTACAGGGTTGCAGCCTGGATGTTAACATAGTATAGAAATGCCCTGCATGATTTAACACGTAAAGTTACTAGTTGGCATCTGTCTGTCTGTCTCAGAAGACAATGGAAGAGTGTGCCTTTTGAGGTGAAGTCAGACCACTGGAGATGATCAGTGCCTGCTGTGGCTGTAGAGACCAATATGGGAGAGACCTGTTTTGTTGCAGGCGGGGCAGCTGAAGGCATCCAGTTGTGCTGCTGCAGAGGCACCCGGGCGTTTCTCCTCTCTGGGCTCCTCCCAGCGGTCATTTCTCCCCTGGTCACTGCTGTGGATATATGATCTGACTGTCTCCAGACACTGCAAGGGATTCCCACATGGGGCGGTTAATATTGCCAGCCTTCGTGTTACATTTTCAGACATCTCTGCAACATAGAGTTGGTCTGCCAAAAGATTAGGAATTACCTGCTATGTCTTGTTTTGATTCTGTTCTGAGAAGCTCCTGACTGTTGGAAAACTTCGCTTTACCTGATTTTACAGATAGGTTAACTAGCTTTTGCTTATATTTAAATTTGTTACCTTAAATGTATACATCAATATACTATAGTATAGTATGTTAGAAGTTAAAAAGAAATATATATTTGTTGAGTAGCTAAGTAGCCAGGAGCTATTTAGGCTAAAAATTTAATAGCCAACTAAATTAGCACACTGTAGGATTCCTATTAACTTACTTTTTCATCCCTGAAAGGTTTAGAGCTGCTCCCTGCTTTCCCCTATAGTTTCAGTTTCTCTCTCATTAGGCATATTAATAATTAAACAGCTGAGACATAGATTTGTTTCTCCTTATGCAATTTCTCTTCTAATTAACCAGCCCCAGAACACAGCTGACAGATCCACTGAATTTGCTGAAGGTACCAGCAGTTTTCCCAACTGGGAATGAATGTGCCTGATTATTAGTTGTATGATGTTGGTGCACTAAAGAAGTTTTCAGTGAAATTGTTACGAAAGTGCAATTTCATTCTGAAGGGCACTATGCTCCTTTGTAGAGATTCAGCTGTGCTGAATTCAGTTAGAGACTGAGAGGCAGTTCAGGTATTTCTACAACTGATTGCCAAACGTCTCCCTCTGCTTTTCTTTGGACCACATCAGCAAAGCTAAGAAGGGGGGCCATCTGGGCAGCCCAGGACCTCCAGACACGCGGCCCAGGCCTGAGCCTTGGGGAGGTCCCTTCAATGCTGCTAACGCAGCTGTCTGACTTCACCTCCAGAAGCACACTCCATTGTCTTCATTGTCTTCATTCAACTCTCAGGAGCCAAACTACACATGACTGCATAGCTCTGCCTTTGAGTGCAGGTTCTCCCCCCCCCCCCCCAATGCAGCCCCAAGTGTGGATCAGGATTGCACTGCAAGAAACAACAGCACACCATTCTTTTCAGTTGGACTTCATCTTTTGCCATATAAATTCCAAGTGTGGGTCCCCAATCTGACCCCAGTTGGGGCCACAGTGAGAGACAATAAGCTAAAGCGCCATAGCCCTCATATGAGCTTTTCAATCTTAATTTGTGGGTAGGGGGGAATGTATTGGCAATTTGTGCAAAATCAAAACCCCACCCTCTCAGAGCAGAACTCTGCAGTCAAGGTCAAGTGTATTTTAACCCTCTAAAAGGAAGAAGCTGGCAAGAGTAGCCCATGTACCCCTTGAGCTTGCTGCAACTTTATCCAAATCATTTGTGGCCTCAATCTGAATAGTCAAGAGGATGTAGTTATCTGCCCACATATTCATGGGTACAGAAACTTCTTCCACCTGTAAGTTTGCATGAGCATAACAAACATTTTTCAAATGCAGAGCTTGCTCAAGGTACACCTCTGTTGCTTGCTTGCTTATGAAATTACTAAAACTGCTAGACACTGTACAAAATTTATAAATATTTTTTTAAATGATATTTATTGAGAATTTAAAATTACAGAGAAATAAAGAAAAAGAAAAGAAAGGGGGGAAATTAAACAATACAAGTCAATAAAAAGAAAGAAGAGAACAAAACACACAATACATCAAAACAAAAAACAAAAGCGAACAAAAAATTAAAAACAAATCCAATATTCCCAAATCTTTATCTTTTGTTATCTTGTTTCATCAACCTCCTCACACCTCCCTTTTTTGTATTCTAGTTATTAATTATCTCAGCAAATCCTTTCCATCTTTCACTATGTTCTGTCATTAAATTGTCTTAATTTATCTTATCCTTATCTTACCATAAAAAGCCCTAAAACTTAAAACTTATTTGTACATAACTCCTTATAGCATTTCTACTAAAGCCAAATAGTTTCATTCCAACATTTTTTCTAACACTCATTAATTTTACAATATTTCTCTAAATGAAGTTTTAAACTTCCAATCTTCATCCACCGTCTCTTCTTCCTGGTCTCAGGTTCTGTCAGTCCTTTCTATCCATTCCATTTAGTCCATCAACCTGGTGATCTTCTATCCGAGGCTCTTAACTCTTTTCCATGTCCCTTCTGCAGATCTTCTTCATATTTATACCTGCACTTTACTTTGTCTTCTGCTGATCTTGTTCTTAATTTCCTTCCTTTATCGCTGAGGAGTAGATCTCGGGGAGACTCCAACCTAACAATGTCTTTATCCCTTCTCGACAGGTCAGCCCATTCTCCATAGTCAGCACTAAAATCCAAAAGGTATTTCAAGGCATGTTTCAAAGTCCCTCCAAAGTTAAAGGCCCCCACAACTCCAGACTCCCCCTGGTGCAGAACCAGATCCCAGAAGCCAGAACAGCCCTGCATAGGAGGATCTATCCAATTTCCCATCTCCAATCCAAACGAGACTCCATCTCTCCAAATCTGACTTTCTCCAGGTTCGGTCATCAAAAACAACAGCTTATGTTCCTGCAAGGCCGCGGCTCTCTCCACTTGTATTACTTGAGGTTCAACAGCAACCTCCTCCTTTGTCTTCTGCACAACTTGCCCTGTCAAAGCAGATTCCTGGGTCGGTTCCTGAGAGGTTTCTATATATTCACTGTTTGTCCAAAATTATTAACTGCAACAGTCATCAAATCCATCTTCTCATGTAGCTGTTCCAATAAAGCGCTTGTCTTGCAAAAAGCAATCACTAAGGCTTCTTCTGGGCACATTCTTGTTCAAGGTCAATGTCTGGTTCTCACAGCTCTACATCTCTACAGCTGGAGAATTCCCCAGATCGACTCCAACAACAGTTTCAAAAGCTCCCTCTAGGGGAAACAATTTCTATTTGTATCCGTCCTTTTAAAAGTAGATCCAGCAACAAAATTGCTTTCATTTTTCAAATCTTCGTTCCTTTTTAGTGCAAAAGGAAACATTGGAGTCAATATGTTTCTCTTATTTAACTATCTGTTAACATGCATTATTATTCAGAGTCAATGAACTTTCCCAAAACGTCTGTCTTCCTAGCAACCCGTTCCCAGGTTCAAGGCAGTGGAAATTTACCTTTCTTTACTCTCTCTCCTGCAGGCTTGAACAATCTAAATTTCCCCCCCTCTTCTCCTGCTTCCAAGGGGGGTTTAGTAGTTTTAGCCGATGGAGATTTAATCCTTTACAAAAGACTTTCCAGACTTTAGCTTGCAATGTCTTTGCTTCAATCTATTTACAAAAGCGGAAGGCGGACTTCCTGTTTAGAACCTTCCCGCTTCGGTGCCAAATTAAGATGTTTCATAGTCCAATTTTCCGTTCTACTCACGGGTAGTTGTTTAAAGTCCAATTGTCCACAGGAAAAAGTCAGCGCTCTCCGGCAACAGCAATGCGCCTTCACTCTGTGAAAAGAGCAGTTGATTCGAAGCACCGCGCCACTCACCCCACGTCGCTCCGGATCCCTGAAGCCGGGTTTCCCCGCGAGTAGGGGAGGCGCAAAAGGTGCCAGCCGAATTCCACGTCCACAGGCTTCTCCCGCCTGTGGTTTTTGATGGCTCTCCGCCTCGCCGTGGCGGTCCAGACCCTAATTTCCACGAAGCGGATTCCTCCCGATCAGAGGAAATCCGCCATTGCCGGAGGCGCTAACCCGGAAGTCCAAAATTTATAAATAACACTGGCTCTGCCCTCAGGCTTCCAGGCTACAGGTAGCGTTACAGAGGAAAGGAGAGGAAAGGGAAAAGAGAACCTATTGGGAGCAGAAAGGATGCATAGCTGTCAGAACGGATCCGTGACAGGATCTCTTTCTGCGTCCGTTGAAAGGACGCAGTAGAAGGATTGAGTGTCCTTGGCTAAACAGATGGGTGGAAAGTGTCTTGTTCTCTCTCCACATCTAGAGAGAACTGTATGGGGTCAATGGGGCAGAAGGAAAGGGATCTGACTTTGCTCCCACAGTAACTGTGACTTCTCTGTACAGAGCCTGAAGCTTCGTCTCTGGCTGCTCAAAGCCACTGCAAGGGCAGGAGACATTCCTAGCAAGGACTCAGAGGCACTGGAGCAGTGATTTGGCTCCTTTAAGATCCTTCCAACTGACAGCTGAGATGTAAGGCTGATCTGTGATTCAGTGATCTCATCCAAAGTAGCAGCTTCAGGTACAGCCATCCATCCAGATCAAGACCATCTGCATTTTTTCTTCTGCAACTCAAGCTTAGCTTCCTTTTACCTTCACAACTGACGCAATACTTGCATTGCCTAGTGAATCAAGGGCTGGTTCGGCACTTTGTCTTACTTTCCCCATGCTGCAGTTGGGATGCCTGCCTTTTGCACCCTAGCACTATATGTGCATTTGGCCAGTTAAATTTACAGCCACTAAATTATTAGCTTTTAAGGTTGAAAAAGTCCTTCAGGGAGAAAGGGGAGAGTGGGTTAGTTACTTCACCAGTTCCCAGCCGATTAGTTCTCTGCACAGCAGCTTCTCCTACAGTTAGGCAAAACAACTTTCCCTAGAGCTTAACTGGGGGCACGGGGCACGGGGTGGGGGTGGGGAGAAGATAGTTCATATAACCCAAATGCAGTGTGTTCACTTCCACCCTTAAATTATGAACATCTGGTTCCCTAATGTAATGTTACTTCTGCCTAATTATTACTTCCTGTATTGACTGTTTTCACAGTGTTCCAAGGTCATAGCAGACCTTGTGCTGTTTGTGGCCTCCATCTTAACCGTCATGGGGATGCTGTTATGTGCCTGCCTATCTATGAATACAGGAACTTGTTAAACACGTTTTCCACCTGCATAGGTGGCCCCAGCACCACTGTGATTGCTGAAGTCCTCGGGCTTCTTTACGTTGTACAGTTTACACACTTTGAATGTGTCACTGGCCCATGTAGTCCATGAGCCATGGTCCAGAAGCACCACAGTCAGAATGTCAGATGTTCTCCTTGGGCAGCCTGCTGACTAGTCTTAAGCTAATTAGACATAAAGGTAGAGAGAAATGAGATGTTGAGAAAACAGGTAAGTACATAGCTAAATTCTGTTTCACAGAAGTACAGTGGTGCCCCGCAAGGCGAATGCCTCGCAAGACGAAAAACTTGCTAGACGAAAGAGTTTTCCGTTTTGGAGGTGCTTCGCAAAACAAATTTCCTATGGGCTTGCTTCGCAAGACGACAATGTCTTGCGAGTTCCTGCTGGTGGTTTTTTCCTCCCCCCCCTTTTTCTAAGCCGCTAAACTGCTGATCCGATCAGCAGATAAGCCGCTAAAAGCCGCTAATAGCGCTAATCCGCTAATCCTTCAATGGGCTTGCTTCACAAGACGAAAAAACCGCTAGACGAAGAGAATCACAGAACGGATTCTTTTCGTCTTGCGAGGCACCACTGTAGCTCTGGTAAGCTGTTATCATGTAGTTAATGTTAACTGTCTCACATTCAATGATCTGCTCTTTAAAATAAAAATTGCAATACAGTATATCCAAGAATTTCTAATGAATAGAGAGATTCATATCTCTGTGTTGTGCAGTTTATACATTATTTCTGAATAGATGTTAACTTAGCAAGTCATAATCTATAGAACATGGATCTCTGTGGATAAGATCTCAGATGAACTTCTGTAAACATGGGGAGACCTGATTAAAAGTTTCAAGATGTACAGCTAGAAGGTGAAAATATACGAAGGATGCAAACTTCAGTTATCTGCAAGGAAAATAAAATGTATTATCGGAAATGGATAAAATCGTAAGGAGAACTGCGGAGTCTCTTTTATCACAAGATCTTCTGTTGATATTGGTCATTATCTGCGAGTTTTCCTGTGCAAACTCTTACCACCTTTAATCAACATTAATGGAAACTGCATTAACAACATACTCAAATATGGAAGACCTGACACACAAGCATATTGTTCAAGGATATTTGGTTCTCAATTCATAGAGTTATGTTTTCAGATAGAATCTAAATATCTCTTTCTTTCCGTATGCGTGTGTGTGTGTGGAAAATTCCTGAAAACAATATTTTTTTCTAAATTGGGAAGCGCTTTATTTTAGAGTTAAACTTGTAACTATTATTTGATGGCTGGTGGCTAAAAACAACAATACTAGACACAAGGTAGATTTCTCCTTAAAGATCTCAAATATTAAGCACAGAAGATTACAGCAGTGTTTTGGCTCCTCCTATGGGAAACTGTTGAGAAGTACAAATACATTTTTCATTTTTGAATGGGACTAATTAAAAGAGCAGATGGGGGGTATCACTTCATATATCAACTAAAGCTCTAAAATGTCACCTTAATTTATTAGAATAATAATAGTATGAATAACAGTAGTTGGCTTTATACCTGTAAATGAAATGTCCTGCTTTGATATTTAACCTGTCTGTGGGTGACTTATGGTCTTCTATCTGAATGGCACGCAGCAAATATTCTGTATGTTATGGAACTGGGTTTCTCACCAGTGTTAATTTTCTGTATGTCAAGACTAGTTATGTGACATGGAATGAAAAGAATGCACTGATTTGCAAATGCCCACCTAAAGAGGTAATGGTCTCTTTGGGGAGTTACAGAAATAGTAACTCCCCAGAGGACAGGATCACACTTCAAAACGACCTTGACAGATTAGAGAACTGGGCCAAAACAAACAAGATGAATTTTAACAGGGAGAAATGTAAAGTATTGCACTTGGGCAAAAAAAAATGAGAGGCACAAATACAAGATGGGTGACACCTGGCTTGAGAGCGGTACATGTGAAAAGGATCTAGGAGTCTTGGTTGACCACAAACTTGACATGAGCCAACAGTGTGACGCGGCAGCTAAAAAAGCCAATGTAATTCTGGGCTGCATCAATAGGAGTATAGCATCTAGATCAAGGGAAGTAATAGTGCCACTGTATTCTGCTCTGGTCAGACCACACCTGGAGTACTGTGTCCAGTTCTGGGCACCACAATTCAAGAAGGACACTGACAAACTGGAACGTGTCCAGAGAAGGGCAACCAAAATGGTCAAAGGCCTGGAAACGATGCCTTATGAGGAACGGCTAAGGGAGCTGGGCATGTTTAGCCTGGAGAAGAGGAGGTTAAGAGGTGATATGATAGCCATGTTCAAATATATAAAAGGATGTCACATAGAGGAGGGAGAAAGGTTGTTTTCTGCTGCTCCAGAGAAGCGGACACGGAGCAATGGATCCAAACTACAAGAAAGAAGATTCCGCCTAAACATTAGGAAGAACTTCCTGACAGTAAGAGCTGTTGGACAGTGGAATTTGCTGCCAAGGAGTGTGGTGGAGTCTCCTACTTTGGAGGTCTTTAAGCAGAGGCTTGACAACCATATGTCAGGAGTGCTCTGATGGTGTTTCCTGCTTGGCAGGGGGTTGGATGTTGGGAAACTGCCAGGGAGATAACGTCCATCATGGCTCCCAAGCCGGAGTTCGGAGATTCCATCGGCCTCCCGTAGTCACGCAGATCCAACAGTTAGGGGCACAAAGCCTTAGAAATTCCTAGCCACATTCCAGGGCTTGGTGCACCCTCTTTATCAGCAGAAAGCACAGTCAAAAGCTTGCACCGCAGAAGAGCAGAAAAGCATATTTACAGACTTTATTTAGAACATGAACAGAACAAAAGAAAACACGTCCATTCTCAGTCAGCGTCTCTGACCGTCTGGCAAAACGAAAGAAAAACAGCAAGCATAAACATCCTGTCAACAGGACATGCGCAGACTCTGTTGCTTACAAAGCCTGCTCCCTTTAAGGTGGAACGGAAATATCCTAACATTGGACTCAATGGCCCTTGTGGTCTCTTCCAACTCTATGATTCTATGATTCTAGTTATGGAATGTACTTACCTGGGGAAAGAGCAAAATGCAAAGCACTTTTGGTGAGGCTTGGGGAAAAAACCCCTAGGAGCTGTATTCTCTTCCTGTGCTAAAAGACAGCCTCCTGACTTTAACAAGACTGTGGCAGACTTCATTTCTCATGTAGTCATCAACCTCAGTTATGGAGAAAGCTAGTCTTGTATTTTCAGGCAGCATCCCTCTTGCGTAAGATTGTCATCCTCTTAATATCTAGGAGTCAAGATAACATTTTCCTTGGAGTGGTTCTAGTTGTGCTAGTTTTCATAAGGACCCAGGTATACAAACATGTCAGGTGCTCAGGTGCAAGAGGTGGTGAATACCTGGAGCTGACAGGTAGGCGAGAGGCAGGCTGGAAGTACAAAGGAATAAAGTGGCCTCATTCCATGGCCGACTGAGGGAGTGCAGCAGGTGCCCTGGGAACTTTATAGCAGCCAAGCACAAAAAAATGGCTCTTCAATCACCTAATTCCCATGACTGAAATGAATCTTGAGTCAAAATGTCCTCTTCTGATTAGCACCTCCCCCGGCCCCCCACGCCAGGCCCAGTAGCAGCTGACCATACATCGCGATGCACACATGCATAACACTTTCAAACTGCTTAGCATCTTGCATGGGAAATCTTTCAAACTTTAATTAGGAGCTGACCACAAAATCCAACTCATGCTAAGTCATAGTTCTAATTCTGTGCATTTTCTTTTCATGCTGTGTGTGTAACAATAGTTAATTCCTTCCTCGCTATGCTTTGTAATGTTAAATTTATTAGCAACATCACAATGTAGGTACAATGAGTTGGGAACCCAATGGACAGATTTTAATTAGAAGGGAATCAAGCCACCAGATGGCTCCCTGTTGTTTTAAATCTCTACTTGGGTGAAGTTAATTGATTCACCACCCCCAGCCCTTGAAACCATTTTTGGAGCAAGTCTTTTTAACAGTCTTTTAAAGGGAACCAAAGAAAAAAACCTAAACATAGTTGCATACTTGTAAATTTAACAAGTAGGGAATCAAGAGATAAAAGGAACAACTGGCAAGTTTGGCCTTGGAGATCAAAACGAAGCAGGGCAAAGGCTAATAGAGTTATGTCAAGAGAACAAGCTGGTCATCACAAACACGCTTTTCCAACAACACAAGAGACGACTCTACACATGGACATCCCCAGATGGGCAACATCGAAATCAGATTGATTATATTCTCTGCAGCCAAAGATGGAGAAGCTCTATACAGTCAGCAAAAACAAGACCTGGAGCTGACTGTGGCTCAGATCATCAGCTCCTTATAGCAAAATTCAAGCTTAAACTGAAGAAAGTAGGAAAAACCACTGGACAGGTAAGATACAATCTAAACCAAATCCCTTATGAATACACAGTGGAAGTGAGGAACAGGTTTAAGGATTTAGATTTGCTGGACAGAGTGCCTGAAGAACTATGGATGGAGGCTCGCAACATTATACAGGAGGCAGCAACTAAAACCATCCCAATGAAAAAGAAATGCAAGAAAGCAAAGTGGCTGTCCAACGAGGCCTTACAAATAGCGGAGGAGAGAAGGCAAGCAAAATGCGAGGGAGATAGTGAAAGATACAGGAAATTGAATGCAGATTTCCAAAGAACAGCAAGGAGAGACAAGAAGGCCTTCTTAAACAAGCAATGCAAAGAAATAGAGGAAAGCAACAGAATGGGAAGAACCAGAGATCTGTTCAAGAAAATCGGAAATATGAAAGGAACATTTCGTACAAAGATTACCATAATAAAGGACAAAAGTGGTAAAGATCTAACTGAAGCAGAAGACATCAAGAAGAGGTGGCAAGAATACACAGAGGAATTATACCAGAAAGATATGGATGTCTCGTACACCCCAGGTAGTGTGGTTGCTGACCTTGAGCCAGACATCCTGGAGAGTGAAGTCAAATGGGCCTTAGAAAGCACGGCAAATAACAAGGCCAGTGGAAGTGATGGTATTCCAGCTGAACTGTTTAAAATTTTAAAAGATGATGCTGTTAAGGTGCTACACTCAATATGCCAGCAAGTTTGGAAAACTCAGCAGTGGCCAGAGGATTGGAGAAGATCAGTCTACATTCCAATCCCAAAGAAAGGCAGTGCCAAAGAATGCTCCAACTACCGCACAATTTCACTCATTTCACATGCTAGCAAGGTTATGCTTAAAATTCTACAAGGAAGGCTCAAGCAGTATGTGGACCGAGAACTCCCAGAAGTGCAAGCTGGATTTAGAAGAGGCAGAGGAACCAGAGACCAAATTGCAAACATGCGCTGGATTATGGAGAAAGCCAGAGAGTTCCAGAAAGACATCTACTTCTGCTTCATTGACTATGCAAAAGCCTTTGACTGTGTTGACCACAGCAAACTATGGCAAGTTCTTAAAGAAATGGGAGTGCCTGATCACCTCATCTGTCTCCTGCGAAATCTCTATGTGCATAGGCGCCGACTCCATGGGGCTTGAGGGGGCCCGAGCCCCCTCAAAAATTCGTTTGGGGGGGCTCAGCCCCCCCAATAATCTCGGGCGGCGGTGGGCGCGTCCGCGGCTTTTATAGGGCGCCTGGCGCGCACCAGCTCGATAACGGGCACCCGCGCGGCGGGGGGCGGCCGGCCTGTCTCCTTGGCAACCCCATTGAGCAGCGCCGGCTCCCCCGGAAGGGCCATTCCCCCGCGCCGCCGATCGCCAACACAGCCCACGCTGTGGCTGCCCGAGCCCGAGCCTGAGCCTGAGCCCGACCCGGAGCCCGAGCCCGAGCCTGAGCCCGAGCCCAAGCCCGTCAGTCAGTCAGTCAGGAAGGAAGGAGAAATGGGGAGGGAGACGAGGGAGGAAAATTGCGCGCAGGGTGAAGAAAGGAGAAGGGCGAACGAGACGAGCTTCCAACCCAAAAAAGGGCTGGAAGACTGGGAGGATGCAGGATCGGGAAAGAAAGCAACGCCTTCCCCGCCCGCGACGTCGCCCACTTGTCATTGGCAGCGCAGCGGGCGCCCAGAGGGGCTGGGCACCGGCGCAGGGCCGCTCCGCAGCCGCGGAGGACAGCTGCGCGGCTAGCAAGGTGCGCCGCGTAGAGCGCGGCCCTTGTGTGGCCCGGTGGCCAGGCAAGCTCGGGCGGGGACCCCCATGCGAATCTAAGACGGGAGAAGAGGGCAGAGCAAAGGGGGTCCCTTCCCCAACCTCCGGCTCTGAGACTTCCCTGAGCCCCAGAAAAGCGAAAGGATTTTCTCTTCTTCTTTTTTTATAAATATTTTATTAAGTTTTCAAATACAAAGTTAGAAACATACACTGAAGAAAAAAGTAAAAGAACAAGAAAAAGAAAAAAAAGAAGAAAAGAAAACCAACCATTCAACACATTTTTTATATAACTAACTGGACTTCCTCGCATCTCCCTTACCCTGCATTCTTTATAATAAAGATATCAGCAAATTATTACCTTGTTTCGTACCTTATTTTGTACTTTTCAAATACTATACCTCTAAATTTAACATACTTTTCATCAGTTACTTATATCTTAAATTAAACATAGTATTACCTTAGATTTTGACCTTTTCTTACTTAAAATATAATTTCCTGTTTCCCAAATCTAATTGCTGAAGCTATAGTTTCCGAATCGTGTAAATTTTTAACATTCATACAACTTATATTGTTTTTGTAAATAGTCCTTAAATTTTTTCCAGTCCTCTTCCGTTGTTTCTTCTCCTAAATCTCGGATTCTGCCAGTCATTTCAGCCAGTTCCATGTAGTTCATCAATTGCGTCTGCCACTCTTCCAGTGTGGGCAAATCTTGTGTCTTCCAATATTTTGCGATAAGTATTCTTGCTGCTGTAGTTGCATACATAAAGAAAGTTCTATCCTTCTTTAACACTTTCTGGCCAACAATGCCCAAGAGGAAGGCCTCTGGTTTCTTGGGAAAGGTATACTTAAATACCTTTTTTAACTCATTATAGATCAATTCCCAGAAGGCCTTAACTTTTGGACAAGTCCACCAGAGGTGAAAGAATGTCCCTTCAGCCTCCTTACATTTCCAACATTTATTATCAGACAGGTGATATATTTTTGCAAGCTTGACTGGGGTCATGTACCACCTATAAATCATTTTCATAATATTTTCCTTCAAGGCATTACATGCCGTGAATTTCATACCGGTGGTCCATAACCTTTCCCAGTCCTCAAACATGATGTTATACCCAATATCCTGAGCCCATTTTATCATGGCTGATTTGACTGTCTCATCCTGAGTGATTTTCTCTTCAACCTGCCCTCCATCCTCTTGCAGAAAACTCTTTGCCTGCCCTGCCCGTATCTCGTTTTTGCTTTTTAATTCCACACACGCACCCTTCGGACTTCGTGGCAATCGGGCGCGTGGGTGCGTTTCCTAAGAGAGTGAGGACCCCCGCCTCCTCCCCACCTGCTCCCTCGCCAGCCAGCCAGCCGCGCGCCCTAGCCGGAGAGCCCCGGCCGTCCCCGTCGCACAATCGGCTGGATCTCCGTTCAGCAGGCCGGGCTCACAACTCGGCCCAGGGACCCCCCAGCAGCGGATCTCCGGCTCAGCTGAAGAATCCGGCAACAAGCCCCCTCCTCCCCAATCGCTCCGCCGAAATACGCTCCAAAACCCCCCAGATAGGCCGCCGGCCGCCAAGTCTAGTGGCGCCCTGAGCGAGGGTCTCTCCCCAACACCGCCACCTCGAACTGCGTTCTCCCGGCTACCCGAGCGAACCAGCGGCAGGACCCCGGTATGGGCCCCCCCAATATTTTTTATAAGTCGGCGCCCCTGTCTATGTGGGACAAGAAGCTACAGTTAGAACTGGATATGTAACAACTGATTGGTTCCAAATTGGGAAAGGAGTATGGCAAGGCTGTATATTGTCTCCCTGCTTATTTAACTTATATGCAGAATTCATCATGCGAAAGGCTGGGCTGGATGAATCCCAAGCCGGAATTAAGATTGCCGGAAGAAATATCAACAACCTCAGATATGCAGATGACACAACCTTGATGGCAGAAAGTGAAGAGGAATTAAAGAACCTTTTAATGAGGGTGAAAGAGGAGAGCGCAAAATATGGTCTGAAGCTCAACATCAAAAAAACGAAGATCATGGCCACTGGGCCCATCACCTCCTGGCAAATAGATGGGGAAGAAATGGAGGCAGTGAGAGATTTTACTTTCTTGGGCTCCATGATCACTGCAGATGGTGACAGCAGTTACGAAATTAAAAGACGCCTGCTCCTTGGGAGAAAGGCGATGGCAAACCTAGACAACATCTTAAAAAGCAGAGACATCACCTTGCCAACAAAGGTCCGTATAGTAAAAGCCATGGTTTTCCCAGTAGTGATGTATGGAAGTGAGAGCTGGACCATAAAGAAGGCTGATCGCCGAAGAATTGATGCTTTTGAATTATGGTGCTGGAGGAGACTCTTGAGAGTCCCATGGACTGCAAGAAGATCAAACCTATCCATTCTGAAGGAAATCAGCCCTGAGTGCTCACTGGAAGGACAGATCGTGAAGCTGAGGCTCCAATACTTTGGCCACCTCATGAGAAGAGAGGACTCCCTGGAAAAGACCCTGATGTTGGGAAAGATGGAGGGCACAAGGAGAAGGGGACGACAGAGAATGAGATGGTTGGATGGTGTTCTTGAAGCTACTAGCATGAGTTTGATCAAACTGCGGGAGGCAGTGGAGGACAGAAGTGCCTGGCGTGCTCTGGTCCATGGGGTCACGAAGAGTCAGACACGACTAAACGACTAAACAACAACAACAAATTTAACACATTTACCCCCAAGGTGTTATTTTACAAAGTTTGGCTAATGATGGGGGGGGGGGAGTCATTGGTGCTTAAAAACCATACTAAAAGCATTGATGGATTAATTGGGGTCATAAATTAATCAAAACATTAAAGATACATTCAAAATTATGTTTTATGCAAAGCTGTGGTAACAGTTTGATCATTTATTCATTCATAGTTTTAATAGCCCACTTTCCTCCAGATCAGAGCACAGGGTAGCATTCAAAACACAGGATGCAATATAAAATAAAACAAAATAAAACCATAGATCCATTGCCAAAAATTGTAACACCAAATCTAAACCCCAAACAGCATCAACACCACCAGGTTCCAAATCAATACATTGCCAAAATGTATATAAAATGGAGGACTGCCACATCTCAGTTGGGCGTGCATAGATAGTGTAGCACCACAGAGAATGCAGTCTCGTGTCACCAGCTTGCCTGGCTGGTGGCTCTCTGGCTTCTGGCTGGTGGGACCATGAGCAGCGACTCACTGGAAGATCTTAAGCCTTGTGGAGGTAGGTATCAGGAAAGGTGTTCTGTCCAGGTCCCAGGTCATCAAGGACTTTAATGTCAACCCTTTTAATGGGGCCATGTAGCTTATAAGCTAAGGTTCCCTGAATTATTTGGGTGTGCATGCTTAAAATGTGCTTCGAGCTTCTGGTGTGTATGCAGCATGCACAGGATTACACTGCAAAGGATTTCACCATTAGTTGGGAATTAGGCAACATTTTGCATTTCTGTTTTCTTAACATCTTGATACTGAACCAGAAAGAATTCCTCTTAATTCAGCTCTTAAACTGTTAATGCAATCAATGGAGAGATACTCATTTGCCATGTACTTTCTTTAGCCTGGCCTGTAAAACTGGACTGATGACATTTTTAATGTTGCATGGGCAATACCAGGGCCAAACAGAAACCAGACATCTTTGGTGCAACAGCATTTAAAATAGATTAATACTTGCTTTAGGAATAATGGTAGGGACTGGAGAATTAGATACTAAGAGTCAGGGCAGCATAAATAACATGGCAGGAGCAGCAGACTACCGTATTTTTCGCTCCATAGGACGCACTTTTTCCCCTCCAAAAATGAAGGGGAAATGTGTGTGCGTCCTATGGAGCGAATGCAGGATCCTCGGCTTCGCCGCGAGGCGCCTGACCTGGAAGCCGGAGGAGGAACAGAAGGGTCTCCTTCTGTTCCTTCTCCCGTTTCGCAGCGACGCGCCTTTCCAGCGAAGCCGGAGGAGGAACAGAAGGGTCTCCTTCTGTTCCTTCTCCAGCTTCGCTGAAGGGCGCTGCACCTTCTCCCTCTCTGCGCAGCACCTCTCCTGTGAAGGAGAGGTGCTGAGCAGAGAGAAAGAGAGAGAAGGCGCAGCGCCCTTGAGCGGCGCGCCTGTCATGCGAAGCCGGAGGGGACACAGAAGGGTCTCCTGTTCCTTCTCCCGCTTCGCAGCGACGCGCCTTTCCAGCGAAGCCGGAGGAGGAACAGAAGGGTCTCCTTCTGTTCCTTCTCCAGCTTCGCTGAAGGGTGCTACGCCTTCTCCCTCTCTGCGCAGCGCCTCTCCTGTGAAGGAGAGGTGCTGCGCAGAGAGGGAGAAGGCGCAGCGCCCCTTGAGCGGCGCGCCTGTCCAGCGAAGCCCGAGGAGGAACAGAAGGGTCTCCTTCTGTTCCTTCTCCTGCTTCGCAGCGACGCGCCTTTCCAGCGAAGCCCGAGGAGGAACAGAAGGGACTCCTTCTGTTCCTTCTCCAGCTTCGCTGAAGGGCGCTGCACCTTCTCCCTCTCTGCGCAGCGCCTATCCTGTGAAGGAGAGGCGCTGCGCAGAGAGAGAGAGAGAGAGAGAGAGAGAGAGAGAGAAGGCACAGCGCCCCTTCAGCGATGCGCCTGTCATGCGAAGCCGGAGGGGACACAGAAGGGTCTCCTGTTCCTTCTCCCGCTTCGCAGCGACGCGCCTTTCCAGCGAAGCCAGAGGAGACCATTCTGTTCCTTCTCCAGCTTCGCTGAAGGGCGCTGTGCCTTCTCCCTCTCTGCGCAGCGCCTCTCCTGTGAAGAAGAGGCGCTGCGGAGAGAGAGAGAGAGAGAGAGAGAGAGAGAGAGAGAGAGAGAAGGCAGAACGCCCCTTCAGCGACGCGCCTTTCCAGCGAAGCCGGAGGAGGAACAGAAGGGTCTCCTTCTGTTCCTTCTCCAGCTTCGCTGAAGGGCGCTGCGCCTTCTCCCTCTCTGCGCAGCACCTCTCCTGTGAAGGAGAGGTGCTGCGCAGAGAGGGAGAAGGCGCAGCGCCCCTTGAGCAACGCGCCTATCAAGCGAAGCCGGAGGAGGAACAGAAGGGTCTCCTTCTGTTCCTTCTCCAGCTTTGCTGAAGGGCACTGCACCTTCTCCCTCTCTGCAGAGAGAGAAGGCGCAGCGCCCCTTCAGCGACGCGCCTGTCCTGGCTTCTGCTTTAGCCCTGCGCAGCCTCTTCGGGCAGGGGGAACCTTCATCCCGCTGCCCTGAAGAGGCTTGGCGCGGTTATCCCAGAAGCCAGAACAGCCACAAGGTATCCCAGAAGCCAGATCCCTCTTGCTGTTCTGGCTTCTGGGGTTCAGAATAAGTTTTTCTTGTTTTCCGCCTCCCAAAACTAGGTGCGCCCTATGGTCCGGTGCGCCCTATGGAGCGAAAAATACGGTATTTTCATTACCATCTGTAAATGCTCTTACATTTTCCACAATGTATTGCCGCAGTGATCTCTACAAACACTTCATAAATCATCATTACCTGCCCTCCCCAAGCAACTTCTCTAACTGAATTGCAACAAATAACTCCTGCAAATTGCCCCCTTTGCCTAAGAAATGCATGTGGATCTCACTAGAAACACAGATGGGCACACATGTTCTGACAATGAACTAGCATCTCTGTTTATTCTAGCACCAGTTACATATCTGTAAAAACAAAATACTGCTGATCCTGCCATTGTAATTACCACACAAATATTGAAATACCAATATGATTTTAAAGTCAGATTCTAATGGCAATCAATGTTATGTTATAAACCCATCAACAAAAAATATTAGGAAAGTGTATTGTGTCCATTGTATTGATAGATGAGAATTTCAAACTAGTAGTATCAGATGAGGGAATTCCTGTGTGAAGGCAGTTGATTTCTGAAGCTATGAAAGTTCTGATTCAGCCCCTGCAAGAGAGTCCTGCTCTTCCCCCTCCCAGATCCAGCACGTGCTTCCTGTCCTCACCTTAGAAGCCCTCAACGGCTTTGCCACTCTTATCTCTGGGCACTTAGGGCTCATCCACAATTCAGGTTGCCCTGGAGAATCTGGCGATTTAGCACTGAATTGGAGCAAATGTCAACTGGGTTTTCTCTGGATTGACGTTTCCTCTGATTTAGCATTAAAGAGCACTCGAAGCAGCAGGGCAAAGGCAAAAATTGCTTGGGCACATGCTTTTTGGCACAGGACAAGGGGAAGTCTGGATGAGGCCTTCAATGGATCCATGCTGCCTGTGATCTTCGCTGCTAAGTGCTAGCTGAAGGTCTCCTGCTCCCTCAGGCACTAATCTTTCTCTCAGAACACATGTGTGGTGCTGCCTTGTATTTCTTCCAAAGCCAATAGAATCATAGAATTATAGAGTTGGAAGGTACACCAAGGGTCATCTAGTCCAACCCCCTGCACTGCAGGAATCTCAACTAGACCATACAGCTTCCAAAGAAGGAGAGGCCACCACCTCCCAAGGGAGTCTGTTCCCCTGCCAAACAGCTCTTCTCAATGCCCACTTTTTCTGTGAGGCCATCGCCACCACCCGCAAAGCCCCCTGTCCTGGCGTGACTCATTCTGTTGCTAGGCATAAGCACATGTAACTGGAATAACCACATATGGTTTTGCTTCCATGTTTATCCCTTTCCTCTGTTGATTGCTCCATGATGAATTTCAGCCTGTTTTCCTGTAAAGCAGCATGCATGATGATGGACGTATAAAAATAGCTTTGGGGACAGAGAATGCTTAGCCTTAAGGGAGTGCAGTGGGTGTGGGGAGAGCAGAAAGTAAAGGCAGCCGCTCCCGTCTAGTGAAAGTGGCTTGGAAGAGATGTGGCAAATAGGTCTCCAAACTGCTGCCGCCACCTTTTAGAATGTGTGCTGGTCGTCACCCTCAGACTTGCCAATGCTATTAAGCATTTGGCTTCCAGCCAATCCCAGGCATGTCCAGCAACATTTATTTACTTATTACATTTATATTCCACCTTTTCTCCAAGGAGCTCAAGGGTGGTGTACATGGTTTCCCCCATTATATCCTCACATCAGCCCTGTGAGGTAGATTAGGCTGAGAGACCATGAATGGCCCAAGAACACCCAGTTTGTTCCATGGCTTAGTGGGAATTTGGACTCTGCTCTCCCAAGTCCTACAAGCCATCTGCTGAGCTACACTGGCTCACTCATCTCACCTTGAAGAGGAAATGGTCACAAAAGCTTCCAAGAAGCTTTCCAGGGAGGATGGGAAACACAGAACACACTAGAATGGTCAGGTTCTTGCTGTGTAGCCCTGCTGGGCACCTTCTCCACTGACAAGACTTTTCTGTGAGGAAATTGCTGAAAGGAAATGCTGAAATGACTTAAAGGACAATCCTGAAACTAAATTCTTCCATGTGGTTTATATGAGTGCACAACTGCATAAGGAAAACCTACAGTGCGTTGCAGTGAACAGGCAACCATTTTTATGACTGATGGGGAAAGTGTAGTTGGAAATAGGGATATTATTTATTAAAAGTATTGAACATTTTACCTTGTGGTCATGTACTGTGCAGACCCTACTGAAAAAGAACCATATCAAGACAAATAAAAATCACATATACTTTTGTTTAGCAATCCCCAGCAGTAATAATAACAATTTAAAGAATCCTTGTTCTCTCCTCCTCCTCCTCCTCCTCCTCCTCCTCTTCTTCTTAGCAGATTTTGGAAATCTTTGAAGAAGTCACGCTCACCTGGTACCATTATAATATTTGTGCTTCTGCTGGTGATTTTGTTTCCTAGTCCAAGAACGACGACGATGATGATGATGATATTTGCTGCTGGGCTTCAGTCTGTTCTCATGCATGTTCTCATGTTTCAAATCCCACAAACCTTTGAAATTGGAGACAAGAGAGGTGCCTTTGCATCAACAAAATGTAGAAACAGCTTTCCTTGTCTACCTTTCAAAGGAAGTGAATGCGTACTGGCCACCTTTCCATTACATTTGTCTCACATTATTTTAAGGATATACAAGGATTATGCCAAACTGCCCTATGAACAGGGAAGAAATGTGGAATGGGATTCCCCCGCCCCATGCTGAATTTCAAAGACAGATTCATGACATATTTCCTTTTAAAGCAAGAACAAATATTTGTACTCTAAAAGTGAATGCAGCAAAAAGGAAAAAAAACAAAGGAAGTTCAATTTCAGCACTTCAGCTAATTAAAGGTACTATAAGACCTGGACTGAAAGTAACCAGCCGTTCATAGATGCTCCGAAGGGCCCCTTCTGGGTTTAATCTGCCAACTCTTGTGGCTGCAACTGGGCAGCCTTCTAGGTAGAATGAATGATAACAGGGAGCAAAGCTTGGAAAAACACAGAGTAGATGCCAAGTGAGAGGTTATTCAGGTCATTGAAGCCTTAACCTGGAAGTATTTATATCCCGGATTAGTCTGGAGTCACCAGTGAGCTATCTCTGGGAGGGAGTTGTGCTAGGTGCTGCACAAGCCATTCTGCTTCACCCTTCCCCCCTCCCCAGGGCACCCCCAAGCCAGTGGCTCACTGCCAACAGCACCCCCAGCCTCCCAGTTTGAATCACAGTAGATCTGGAAACAGAAACCACAGTTTTAAAAGCCAGGACCCTTCCCTGAGAAGCTTACAATTTACATTTAAGCAGGGGAAGAAAACAGCAAAAGGAAGGGGAAAGAAGCAAGAGATGATTGTGACCAAATGCAGCTACACCTACTGAGACTTGGTTTCATTTGAAGGTAAAGAATGCTAGACTAAGCCAAAGACATTGTGTAAAAAAAGGCTTTTTATGCAAAATTCGAAAGAAAAGGAGTGGTGGCACCAGAAAGAAGTTCTGGGAGGGAATTTCAGACAGATGAAGTGATGACAGTAACATTTATTTATTTTTAAATGATGTTGACTTATACAATTTGATATCTAGATTATCTTGGTATCAGTCAGCAGCTGCATTCCCTGTCTCTTCCACTCTCTGGAGTGCAGCCTGCCTTTAGGAGAGAAACAGGTCTTGTTGCCTAGACGATACCTGTGGTGTATCCAGAGACTAGATTTGGGGAAGGCGGCTGGGGGCTGCTTGTTCTGCCCAGGGCTCCCCCACGTCTGTGAAAACTGAACATCCACAGAGCCCAAAAGATATGTGCCCACCTAAATCCAAAGTTAGGTAAAGGTAAAGGGACCCCTGACCATTAGGTCCAGTCGTGACCGACTCTGGGGTTGCGGCACTCATCTCGCTTTACTGGTCGAGGGAGCCGGCGTACAGCTTCCGGGTCATGTGGCCAGCATGACTAAGCCACTTCTGGCGAATCAGAGCAACGCACGGAAACGCCGTTTACCTTCCTGCCGGAGCAGTACCTATTTATCTACTTGCACTTTGATGTGCTTTTGAACTGCTTGGTTGGCAGGAGCAGGGACCAAGCAACGGGAGCTCACCCCGTCGCAGGGATTCGAACCACCTACCTTCTGATCGGCAAGTCCTAGGCTCTGTGGTTTAACCCACAGCGCCACCCGCGTCCCTAAATCCAAAGTTACTATCTTTTTAAACATTACTCCAGTCACTAGCATAGCACCAGAGTCCTTGCTAGCTTGAACCTCCTTCAAGTAATCACTCTCAGCTTAATTACATTCTGTTTTAACTCACGAAGGTAAAAAAAAATCCAGACTGCTTGATAAGTGAATGTCCATTCAGATTTGATAGCAACAACAGCTGCAAGGCGGATACTGTCTACCAGGAGATGCTCTTATTGCTGCAATAAAGAGAAAAGCTTTCTTCCATTTCTTACTGGGCAGGAAACCACATTTCCTGTCTTCATTGAAAGAGCATTCAAGTCCATTTTCTTCACCTTGAGCTCTCTGTGGCTGGTCATAACACCACAGTAGTGAAGTAAAGGTAAAGCATTCTGCCAGAAGCATTGAATCCCACAAACAGGAACGCAAACCTCTAGCTAATTGTAACATATCCCTGGTTCTTACCTGCATTCTATTTCTGGCTTTTGTTATAGGAATTGGATTAGGAAGTAATGACCAAGACCAATTAAATGCATACAAAACAGAGTAGAATAGTGCAGACACCAACTACTGAACTAGTCAAACCAACCAAATTCACAAATCACATGTGACTAGACAGAGATAGGTGTCCAGTCTCAGAGATCACCTGGCAACACCACTTGCCATATTGAGACAAAAATGGTGAGCAGAAGAGATCCTACATGTACAGAAGTAATCCTCAAACATTTCACCAGCATATTTTGGAGCAATTACAAGCTGTTTAGCCAGATGTTAACAGAATCATAGAATCATAGAGTTGGAAGAGACCACAAGGGCCATTGAGTCCAACCCCCTGCCAAGCAGGAAACACCATCAGAGCACTCCTGACATATGGTTGTCAAGCCTCTGCTTAAAGACCTCCAAAGTAGGAGACTCCACCACACTCCTTGGCAGCAAATTCCACTGTCCAACAGCTCTTACTGTCAGGAAGTTCTTCCTAATGTTTAGGTGGAATCTTCTTTCTTGTAGTTTGGATCCATTGCTCCGTGTCCGCTTCCCTGGAGCAGCAGAAAACAACATCCTTTTATATATTTGAACATGGCTATCATATCACCCCTTAACCTCCTCTTCTCCAGGCTAAACATGCCCAGCTCCCTTAGCCGTTCCTCATAAGGCATCGTTTCCAGGCCTTTGACCATTTTGGTTGCCCTCCTCTGGACACGTTCCAGTTTGTCAGTGTCCTTCTTGAACTGTGGTGCCCAGAACTGGACACAGTACTCCAGGTGAGGTCTGACCAGAGCAGAATACAGTGGCACTATTACTTTCCTTGATCTAGATGCTATACTCCTATTGATGCAGCCCAGAATTGCATTGGCTTTTTTAGCTGCCGCGTCACACTGTTGGCTCATGTCAAGTTATAATTTACTTCTTTTATATCACCGATGCTGAATCTTTGGAGTATAACGAAATAAATATTTTAATATGTATATTTCTCCATTCTACCCATATTTACATTTCTCCATTCTACCCTCCTGAATCTTTGTGGAGTACAGCATTTGATTTAAATAAATAAATAAATAACACAAGGTGTGCAAAGTTGGCCCCCAGATATGACAACTCAGCAACTAATCAGTCATTATTGTGGTTCAGAGAATTATATCCAGTATCAAATTATTTACACAGAGAGAGTCTGGTACCACAGTTTCACATACAGTGGTACCTCGGGTTAAGAACCTGAAACTGTTCTTAACCCAAGGTACTATTTCTGGGTTAGTGGAGTCTGTAACCTGAAGCCTCTGTAACCCAAGGTACCACTGTATTGGTGCTTCAAAGGCCTGCCTGTTCCACTCAGTCTTTTATCACAAAGACTCACCAACATCCCTCACATACAAAAGGGATGGCCTTATGCCTGCTGGCTTTCCTGCAGGGAAGCTTAACTGACTGAGAGGAAAGTGCCTCAGGAAAACCCACTTTCTGCTGCTGCTGCTGCTGCTGCATCAAGTTTTGTTTGCAATTCTTTTCTCAAGAAGGTGAAAATTATATGCAGCATTTCGAAAGAAAACCATGAACAGCAAAGTGATAAAACAGAACTCTGGAAGAGAAATTGAGTAAAAAACAGGTTTTAATTAAGTGGATTTAAGTAGTGGGGACCCAAGGGTCATCTAGTCTACCCCCTGCAATGCAGAAATCTCAACTAAAGCATCCATGACAGGTGGCCATCCAATCTCTGCTTAAAAACCTCCAAGGAAGCAGTCCACAACCTCCCAAGTCTGTTCTTCATTTAAAACACTTCTAGAACTCCTCATCGTGTTATTTCTTGCAGAACAATGAAAAGTCATATTTTAAGTTTCCTATTAGGCCACTTGCATTCTAGTTACCTTTGCACAGTTTTGTCCTTCCTCTGCAGCAATTGGCAGGTGGTGAGTAACCATGTTCACAACTATTAGCTTCTTCTGTGGTCTGTGAAGGACATTCTAAGCCCAAAGGTAACATAACTGTCTTGCACAATAGCACATTGAATGATGGCACTCTGAAGTGAGTGGGGATTCATTTGCTCCTGCTCTTGAAATACTAATGCTGCAAAATCTCCTGGGAGATGAGGAATGCCAGTTGCTCTAAGCATCTCTCCGCATTATGCAATACACCCAGTTTCCCCCTGTGCCTCCAATTTCTGGCTTGGCTTGCTCCTTTGGCCGGCTTTCTGTGAGTATTTGGTGGAGGGCAGGGTCTTTCTTGAGCTAGCCCCTGCGCCAGTAAAGGGCTCAAGGGAGGGAACTAAGGAAAACTCCGCGGAGCCTGATCCCTTGGTAACATTACGAGTGCAGTTTTTCCGGAGCTGTTGCAAGAGGAGAACCTGATAAAAATGGGGAAGACAAGTTGTGTGAATAAGAAAACACAGCTAGTGACAAAACATAGTAAGGAAGGGGGAGCTGGCATTGGCTAGCCAAAGTAAATGTGTTGATTCACGTTGTCAGTCAGAAAGTAAATAAAATATCTGACACATTAGCATGCTGTCTATGACTTCACAAGGAATTCTGTTCACAAGGTGCCACAACACCCTCCTCCTCCTTTGCTACCAAAAGCTAAGGGCCAGCCTTGCCATGGGGGCAGGGCGCGCCACCAGAGCAACTACGTCCCTCTCAGTTTCCCTCCAGTTGGAGGGCAGCTGAGGGGGATGTGCCAGGCGTGCGCCAGCCCTGCACTTCTTTTTCGGGTCACGGTGGCTCTGGCACCCTGCAAGTGTAGCCCAGAACTACACCCTTTGCAACCTTGAGCTCTGGCTTTCTGCCCCAAAGGTAAATGGCAACCCAACCCTTGCACACACCCCTAGCTATGTCGCTGCTAAGGGCTAATAATATATATATATAACATTTCAAACATGGAAGGCACTTTCAGGCAAGAACTCACATGGAGTTCACATGTGTCCTGTGTCGTTTGCTGGCTGTACATGGTTGTATTTTTCTCTGTGTGCTCATGTTGTACAGCACATACAGAGCAAAAAACCTGACTACATGGACTTTGAAAAGATACCATCATGTATGAACCAGCCCCAAACACAACTTCTCTTCTGGAACTAGAAATCTACAATCTCTGCTTCTTCCCAGTCCCTTCATTGTGTTTCTAATTCACCAATCTTCAGTGAGTTTAAGCAAAAATGTGAGCATCTTCCTTGATTTGCTGAAATGTGTTTTGGACTTTTAATACATTATTTAAGTTCTCTCTAAGTACCAGGTGAACATATCGATCCATTATTAGTAGTATCAGTTGTGAAAAATTTCAGATGAATCATTTTAATGCAAAACACTTTTCATATTTTGAAGCAGTGTGTGTGAATTTTGCTGTTATCTTCTGACCTTTTCATTCCCATTGTTTCCCCATTGTAATAGATAGAAATCAGCATCAATTTGAATGCATGTATTTTATTTTCTAGGAAATCATAGAATCATAGAATTATAGGGCTGGAAGGAATCCAAAGGGTCATCTAGTCCAACCTCCTGCAATCACAGTTAAAGAATCAACATGAAAGCAATGTAGAACAAACAAGGAAGAATAATAGAAAAGGTCATTTGTTTTAGTAAATGGGGAAATTCCAGTTCTCAGCTCTGTTTTATAATCCTAATCTAGATCAACATGAATGTATGCATAAGAAATGGCTAAAGAAAGGATTCTGTTTCTTTTAACTTTCCTGCCATGGTTTGTCTAACCTATATTAACATTACCATGCCTTATGGTTTTTTCCAGTGTGTCCGGAGGTGAACTATTTGACCGCATCGTAGAGAAAGGATTTTACACTGAGAAAGATGCCAGCACTCTGATACGGCAGGTGTTAGATGCTGTGTATTATCTTCACAGAATGGGCATTGTTCACAGAGACCTCAAGGTAAGGTAATTTGCTAACAGGACAGATCTATATTATACCATCAGAAACAGCTGTTGACACTATTCTTTCTCAATATTCTTGTTTCAAAGTTTCCCATGTCTTTGAGAGTAGAATCAGGTGTTCCAAAAGGCTGTCACCAAAAAGAACAAGACCATGTCTAGTTCTCCCAATCCTCTAATAACATCTGATGAAATTCAGACTTCCATTTATGGCCACAGACATGGAAGTAGCTGCCCTGAGGCTCTCTGGAGCCCCGGGGAGGCCTGGTTGGCGGGAAGGGGGGAGAGGAGGCTAATCTGGGGAGTTTGGGGGGGATGATGTGAACCTGCGGACACCGTATGAAGCCTGGAGGTGGAAATCTTTGCTGGAGGCACGACTCCATGCCAGAGAAAAGCCTCAGACACCGGTTGCGTGAGTGACCGATCCCCTTTTATTTCGGATAATTGGTTAAAAGTTTAAAAGGCACCCTTATTGATATGGTGTTGAAAAAGGTTTCAGGAACAATCTTGTCATGTGTTAGTGAAGTTTGAAGGATGTTTACTGCTTCATTTGGAGCTGGGTCTGTTTAGTCTGGAAAAGAGGAGACTGAGAGGAGATAGGATAGCCATCTACAAATATCTCAAGGTTTGTCACAGGGAAGAGGGAACAAGCTTGTTTCTCCTGCTCTGGAGGGCAGGACTCAAACCAATGGCTTCAAGTTTCAAGGAAGGAGATTCCAACTCAACATCAGGAAGAACTTTCTGACAGTAAGAGCTGTTTGGCAGTGGAAGGGTCTCCCTCGAGATTCTGGGGACTCTCCTTCCTTGGAGGTTTT
This sequence comes from Podarcis vaucheri, assembly GCF_965113315.1. Taxonomy (NCBI): domain Eukaryota; kingdom Metazoa; phylum Chordata; class Lepidosauria; order Squamata; family Lacertidae; genus Podarcis; species Podarcis vaucheri. The sequence goes on from NC_138748.1 coordinate 2,941,595, forward strand.
GAAGCAGAGGCTGGATGGCCATCTGTCATGGATGCTTTAGCTGAGATTCCCTCATTGCAGGGGGTTGGACTAGATGACCCCGGGGTCCCTGGATTTATCAAAAATATGTTATAGTTAAATAATAGTACTAGCAGTAACTGAAATATGAACAGCTTATGGAAAAGGGTAAAGGAAAAAATAATTAATGATAAAATGTTAAACTATTTTAAGTAAAGGATTGGGAAGTAGAACAAAGTATGTGCTATGATGCAGCAAGAAGGGAAGGGAAACACTGCAGAAACAGGGTGGGAAGTCAACTTTAAATTTGTATTAAATTGTATTAATTGGATGTAAATTCGTTAATTTTTTTGAAAACTAATGAAAATTAGTTGGCAAAAAAGAACCATCTTATGAAATTCACTACATGGTGCCATGCCATCATACAATTTGTCCCCTTTCTACCACCCTGCACTAGTGGCTGGCAATTCCATGGGGTTTGGATCCATATTAAATTAGTTTCACTTTGTACTATTCATTGAAACAGTGGGACTTCAGTCATGACTAAATTGCCCCATTGATTTCAATGGGACTGAAATCAACAGACGTCTGGATCCAATCCATGGTGTCTTTGGTCCTTCCACTACAGGGGTCCTCATTTGGCATCTGGCTTCTTCTTGGTGCCAGGAGAATAAAATACACCTTTTAATCCAATCAGTTTTGATTCATGCTGGAATCTTAGCTGTTCAGTTTGTATTGTTGTTTTAGTTTATTGTGTAACTACAATTTAAATGTTTAAGCAAGCACTTTGGGAGCTAAAGCATATGATAATGCGACTGCTGAATGAATGAAATAATAGTATGGAGCGGGTTGGGGCGAACTAAGCATGACCCAGTGTCATACATAGTGTGAAGCTCTGCAGAAGGCTCTCTCTTATTTGCACATGGGTCTCGTGTCTCATCAGCAATACCTCTGTGGCTGCAGATGCAGGCAACTTTAAGAGACTTTTAGCATTTCCCTGGATGTTCATGGGAAACCTTCCCATCCTTCATCTTGACCTTCCATGGTTATTTATGATTGTAGCTGTTTGTGCCATAGCAACTGGTACTATAAAAATTTGGGACACTGTATTGGCAGGAGTTCATGCCTGTTGGGAATAAAAGGAGTGTGAGGAGAAGTTGGGCTGTTAGTAATTTTACATGTCCTGTTTGTTAGACTGTTAGTTCAATTCAGCTCAAGAATTAGTTGCTTAGTATCTTCTTTGCAAACCCAGGCTTATCCTAAAATAATGTGATTTGCAGGAAATAGCTTATAAGAATTATTCCTGACACAGAAGCTCTGAAGAGCAAACTCAAGTAATTCAGACAATGGTCTGGATAAGCTATTTTAAATCTTCTACACTTTGTCCTTGCTATGTTTTTTAAACAGCTTAAGCTTATTAGCAGCACATGCCAAAGAGAACTATGAAATGTGACTTAAAGAAGGAGCATGAAAAGGAATTAATTTGCAAATGACTTGGGAGTTTATATAACGACCCAATAATTCTGAAAAGTCTGTGGCTTCATCCACAGACACCTGAATCCACCCGCTAGAAATGCCTGCCTGACTTAGGCTGCAAGGCAAAGTTTTGAATTCTATCATAATATGATGATGACGCCTTAAATGGTGGTGCAACTCTTTACATCAGCTTTGGATTTTGACCAGGGAATGCAGCAGTATTAAATCTTTCCATCTGTTTCTTGTCATTTCTTGGAATCTCCTGGCTGGAATATAAATTGGGTTTATAAAAGGAATATGTAAAATTATGGTAGGAATTTGTACCACTTTCTTGGTAACTCTGTCCCTAATGTTATGGGAAATGCTGGCCACTTCTCTGTGCATGAATCGAAATATGTTCCAAGGCCTAATCCTGCAAGGTAGCTTCCAGGAACACACTAAGTTCATTAAACAGAGGCTGCACACCAAAGAAAAGGACCCCAAACAGTGGTGATGTAGCAGACCCAGAAGGAAAATCAAAATTCTCCAAAGTGTTTGTGTTAAGGAAATGTTTCATTGGATGTTAATGAATTATTAAAAGAATGTGTAGCAGGTTACACACTTCATAGCAGATCAGCCTTTGGGGGGGTTGATGTTGATCTGAAGTCAGATTTGCTGCCTGGCAATTTAATGGGAGGCTTACTTCATACCAGGAGAGAGAGAGAGAGAGACAGAGAGAGAGAGAGAGAGAGAGAGAGAGAGAGAGAGAGAGAGAAAATACAGCACCTCTGCTCCACCAAACACTTTCAGTCCCCATTTTTATTATTTCAGGTACTCAGCATCCTTTTCAGTCACTTGAACACAAATGAATATAGGGATACAATTTTATTGAATACAACAGATTATTTTTGCTTCATTAGCCATACCTTTGCCTCCATGGGTGTTTCTGCCTGTATAAATGTTTCTCTCAAGTAGTTTGTCTGTGTTTCTATACCAGGGGTCTGCAACCCGCGGCTCCGGAGCCGCATGTGGCTCTTTTACATCTTTGCTGCGGCTCCGGGGCGGATACTAGCGAGGGGAGAAGGCGCATTGTGCGCCCCAACACTCCTCACTGTGGCGGGCGCTGTACTGGCTGTGACGTCGCATGGGGGCGGTGCGTGCGTTAGTCACGCACCGTCCCGACGTCACCTTCCTGCCCGCTGTCAGATCGTGGCTCCGGGGATATATTTGTTTTAAATGTCGCAATGGTTCCGTGGCTCCCAGTTGTTGTTTTTTCTTCGGAAACGGGTCCAAGTGGCTCTTTTTGTCTTAAAGGTTGCAGACCCTGCTGCACAGAACCATCTGGAGATGAATTCAGTGTTTGTGAAGTGTACCTGGGTACCTTTTTAAGCCAGAGGTTTGGCCGCAACTCACCACTTACAGTTGTTCCCAGCCTTCAGTCTGGTCCTGAAAGGGGGGGGGGCAATGTTGTTGTGTATGACACTGTTGTAACATTGTTGTAACAAGCTTCCTTTCAACCGGACCTAGAAGTTTTCTCTATAGGAGTCCTTGGTTTATTTCTTTGTGAAACTTCATTGAAATTGCAGTATTGCTGCTGCTTGTGCCTCAGAAGGGCTGCAACACACACACCTGCCATGTGGTGCAATCTGTGCCAGATGTTCCTGAAACATATTAGGTAAAAAAGGAGGTGGAGGTGCATCTTTGCTTGAAAGTGAATAGATGACCAAATGCCGCCAAACTTTAGCCTTTTTTCCGACCAAATTACTGAATCTTTCATGCTTGTGTGATGGGCAGAAATCCACAGTCTTTGATGTGGAGAACACTCCTTCTGTTGAATGTCTGCTTCACTGCAGCTGTTAGAAGCAAAGGAGTCTGGTCCTAGGATGACTTAAATGCAAAAGAGTATGAGGCTGCTCTATCTTTTATAATTATACGTAGAGGGGAATATCATCAGCTACTGTTCAAATCAGTAGCACCTGAAAAACACCCCACCTTCTGTATTGCTGTTAAAGGTAAAAAAACAAAAAAAAAAAAAACAAAAAAACCGACAAGAGACACGACTAAGAGTTCAAGAGCCTGATCCCCAGTTGCATCTGCTCACACTACTCAATTACATCCTGTGTCTTAGTAAGTTGTCACAAGACATTTTCATGCTAAACCATACATCTGGAAAGCAGAGATTTAAAAGAATTATTATATTAAGAAACTGGATGGCATATGAAATAGAGAGATACATTATTTAACCCAATATTCATGTCTCAGGTTTGTTTTCTTAATATCCCTGCAGCCTGAAAACCTGTTGTACTACAGCCAAGATGAAGAATCTAAAATAATGATAAGTGATTTTGGACTGTCAAAAATGGAAGGTAAAGGCGACGTCATGTCCACAGCATGTGGCACCCCAGGATATGTCGGTAAGCATGCTACAGCATAATTTTCAGGACTAGTTTCATGTGAATTTTCCACCGATATCCCTGGCATTTTCTGCACTGGTTCAGACTAGAACAATTGTTTATGGTAAGTCACCAAGCCACGTGCAGTCCAACAGCCATATATTGTTGCCTCAGGGAACCTATTTAAGACTTTTGCTTTTGTTGCCTTCCTGGAAGTAAAGAAACGGGGGGAGGGCTATCAGGCACCTAGCAAGCCACAATTCATGGTTGATGAGTAACGTTTGGCCTTGGCTGGTCAAGGCTGTAAAGGCCTCTGGTACCAACAGTAGTTTCTAGGAGATGATTTGCTCTGGGTTTATGACACAGGAGGAAGGGGTTGGGGAAAAGCCTTCCCCACATGTTCTGGTCCCAATCCTGTTGCCCCTACAGCTTTTATCTAAATGTTCACTCATCTAATGTACCATTTAGTTTCACTCTTAGATGTTGAAGATAATTGGCTAGATTTGAGAGGTGTCTGAAACTTGAAGTTACCATCTCCTAATGCACATCTTTGCATCTGCCAGTTCAGTTGTAGCATTTGAACAAAGTTACAAAGATGCATATACCGTATTTTTCGCCCCATAAGACGCACCGCCCCATAAGACGCACCTAGTTTTTTGGGGGGGAAATAAAGGGGGGGATTTATTTTCCCCCCAGGTGCGCTGCGCTAATCCCGAAGCTTGGGGCGTGCTGAGCTCAGCGCGCCCCAAGCTTCTGGGTGCGCGCAAGCAGTCCGCTAGCCCTGGGAGAGCCGGGCGCCTCTCCCAGGGCTAGCGGACCCCTGCGCTACACCAGAAGCTTGGGGCGTGCCGAGCTCAGCGCGCCCCAAGTTTCTGCGTGCCGGCAAGCAGTCCGCTAGCCCTGGGAGAGCTGGGTCTCCCACAGCTAGCGGATAGCTTCCTGAAGCCTGGAGAGCGAGAGGGGTCGGTACGCACCAACCCCTCTCGCTCTCCAGGCTTCAGCGAAAGCCTGCATTCGCCCCATAAGACGCACACACATTTCCCTGTTCATTTTTGGAGGGGAAAAAGTGCGTCCTATAGGGCGAAAAATACGGTACATGCATCACATTTTGAATTAACTATAAAAAGTCATATATATTGTATCTATAATATATGAGATGCGTTTATTTTGAGGTTTCCAATTAATTTTTCTCTACTTGTAGTTAATAGTCTTTAAAAGGCCTGTGATTTTGTCTGGGTCAAGGCTAGCTAATGTGTTGCCCTCCAGATGTTAAATTATAGCTCCCGTCATTCTCAACCATTGCCCATGCTGGTTGGGACTGATGGGAGGGAGTTCATAAACTCTGGAGTGTGAACATGTAGGCTATCCCTGATCTAAGCTACAAATAAGCTCCCTGAATCCTTGAGGGCTCAGGAAATGTAGTCAGGATATAATATTAGCCTCAGAAGTCAGCACCCTAAAAATCTCAGTTTGCTTTTTGGGGCGGGTTGATGGTCCTCATTTTTATTATTTGCTTGCATGCGTGGTGCCATCAATGCGCAGCATAACAATGAAAAAACCGGTCCCTGCCCCGAGGAGAACCTGCAGTCTAAAAGCCAAGAGAGGGAGAGGATAAAATGGAGAAGGGATGAAGAGAGGAGGGATGTACATCTGTTCTGTTACTCATCCTTAGGCTTTGCTTCCATGGGCAAGGAGAGCTATGGACTTGTGCAAAAGGCTTCGTGAGTGGGTTTTGCCATGGCTGCAACATTGCATAATAAAGGGCTCAGCCACACTTGTGCCACGGTCTCTAGCCACAGTCCATGATTTGTAGGCACAGACCCAAGAGGTGTTTTTTCCTTCCGCTTTCCCTTAGGAAACCCACTGTTTATTGTTGAATCAGAACAAAGTAATGTCAAGCTGAGGAAAACCCAACTGAGGGGTGAACAGCAGGTTTCCCCAGAAAAAATGGTGGGAGGAAAATAAACATGCCTACAATCACAGATCTGTGCATTGAAACCATGGCAGAAATGGGAGGATGGATGGGCCCAAGCAATGCATTATTTATAAAGATCACAAAATTCAGCTTTTGTTGTCATAGAATTTGGGGTGCCTACATGTATTATATTTACATTTAGTGTTGCAGAGTGCATACAGTACTATAAAAGTCCTCCAGCAATGTCAGATCCAAGAGTTCCAAATATCACCTAGTCACGGCTACACAAAGAGGAAGTGCATGCTTAGCTCAAGCCTGTTAGGATTTTATCCTGCCATTTTTTTAAAACTGCTAAAGAAAGTCAGATAGGGAAGTGATAGTACTTTCACTGGACCAATCAAAATTGAAAAATGGAACAAACTTCTTAATTTCACAGAACTCTTCAGAGGGCAAAAACTGGTATTAATAGAATAAAAAGGAGGCAAATAATCTTGTGGTGGGAGAGAGAGACAGAGACATAGCCAAGAATCTTGAACTAGGCATCCTGGAACATGCCGGTGCAACTGCTCAGCCAATGCGACATGGTCTTGGACCATGTCACATGCATCCTCCTGGCAAATGCTGGGAATTGGCTAGGAATTTACCACAAGTGTACAATCTGTCAGGCATAAAACTGCACAGACATGCATGTGCACATGGTAACTGTTTTTCTTGGTAATCTTGAAACAGAGCAGATTTGATATTCCGCAAAATTCTGTGTAAGGATCATACCAACACATGTGATATTATTTTGTGAAATAGTGTACAGCTTGTACTATTTTGGAGTTAGTTTGGTTTTGTGAAATTCAACTAGAAACCTTCTTTCTGAAGTTCAATCTCTGAGTTGCATGAGAGCTAAGAAAGCTCATTTGAACAGTTCATATTGCTTGCTTATCTTTCTTAATTAAAATGTGTTGGAGATCATTGATCAGAAACAATATGTCTCTAACAAGCATCTCTCTCTCCTCCCCCACTTCATTCTCTTGATTGAAAAGTGACGGAGGATGAGAGCTTTTTACTTCTATTTTCAGAAAATAATCCCATTATATTTTCTAAAACAGTAGTTGATGTGAGAAGGAAACAATGTTTTGTGGAAATAGGGAGCTGCTGAGAGGATTGTTTGGAGTCATGTCAACTGATGATTTGAAGTGATGCTGACTGAGTCTCCCTGTATTATTGACAACAAAAATAGATACGTGAAAGCCCTATGAAAAACTCATTTTGCTTCCCTTGGAATTTTTCTGATGTTTGACTCCATTTTCCGCTCCTTTCTCTCTTGTCTCCTTTGTTTCTGTATCTCAATTTGTAAGCCCGTTGAGGCAAGGAGTGGTTATCTCACACAACATTCATGGATGACACAATATGAAGCAACAATAACAATAACAGATAAGTGCCATAAATGTGCAGTGGCAGCATGCAGGAAGGCACAAGTTCCCTACTCCAAACCTTAGTTTGTAGACAACTTTTGCTTGGTGTTAATTCCTATCACTTTGTGACAGACAGCTAGCCCTGCTTCTGACAGCCAAGGCAGACCATTAGTCAGCTTGCTAGAGGGGCAGTGACAGCTGTCTCTCTTAGATCCCTTTGCAGGAGAGGAAGCATATCATGGTGACACACTGCACTAGATTGTTGTCTTGTTCCAAATCTTCCATTGGCAGCACACTGCTGCAGAACTGTCAGGATTTCTTAGTGATCAGTGTGAATCAAAGCTGTTGTGAAACGTGTCTTTTTCAAGTTTCCAAAAGTTTTGTGTTTTGTTTTTTCTTGGCAGGAAATTGATGGCCTTCCACCCCTTTTTTCTCCTTCTTGTTTTTATTTACCATCCTCTGATCTGATCTGTCAGGTGCTGCTCATGAGTATGATTCACAGTTTAAAAATAAAACCTCTTTAAAATCTTAGCATTTCAAATGGTGGACGTGGGGCTCATGCCAGGAAGGTGACAATCAGGAGTGGCTCATATCCATTAGCAGGTGGAACACAGGACTAACTCCCCTCATCCATCTGTCAGCTGTTGGCTCAGAAATGCTTGAGATGGGAGGAGAGGATTTTGCCACTCCTTTGCAGAAGCAAGCATTTTCTTCCTTGTCTAAGCCTCAAAATATATACATAAATAAGAAATATAAAGTTTATTTCTCAAATGTTTCTGACCGAGGACATGAAAACATAAAATGGAACCAAGTGATTCTGGTGGCACAATGGGTCAGTGTGTCTGACTGTTAACCAGAAGGTTGGTGGTTCAAGTCCACCCAGGAATGGCCGTGAGCAGGTTTTCTGCATTGCAGGGGGTTGGACTAGATGACCCTCGGGTTCCCCTTCAGTTCTATGATTCTGTGATATTACTTGGCTGCAATATGAAGTAGTGCTTGCAGAAAGTGACACTGTGATAACAGTAATTTCCACCAACCATATTTCATCTTACATTTCTAAAATGTGCAGCCCTTCTCTGTTTGGCTGTCCACCACTAATGCCTTAGCTAAAAACCTGCATGAAGGGAAAGGCTGCAGTACCAAGGCAGAGCATCTGCTCTGTGTGCAGCAGAGCATCTCCCAGCAGGGCTGGAAAAGATGGACTCTCTGGAGAGCTGCTGTCAATCAGAGTAGACAGTGCTAAGCTAGAGTGGTCTGACCTGGTATACAGCAACAATCCTAAACATGCTCACTAGAGAGCAAGTGCAAGGAAACTTAAGAGGGACTGACTGCTAAGTAACTATGCATAGGATAGTGCATTTTCCAATGCACCATTTCCAGTGTTTGATTTCAGTGCATTTCAGCCGGTTGTGCACATCATACAAGTGTGGAAGCAAAAGAACACAGAGAATAGAAAAGCAGAGTGGATAGTGGATAATGTGTGGATCTATGCAAGTTGAAGAGTCCTCCAGTCCAACTTCTACTTGCCTGTAAGAGAAATTGTCTTGAAGATTCCAAAGACAGATTGTCTATCCAACATGAGATAAGGAGACCTGAATTTACCAGTCTGTCAAACACATATGCATAGCTTCATGTGAGACTTCACTCTCAAAAATAACCGTCTCTGCAAGTGGCCTGTTCATGTATTAGTGCAATGCTAGAAGATGAAACTCGTATGAAACTGCAATTCCTCATCATTAACTGATAGTTCTGTAATGTTTTTATATGTTAAATGGGAAGTATGATTTTAGGGGGTTCCTTTCTGTGATATTATGAGAACAACACTGTAGAACATCTTCCATTTGCACATATTTCTGAGCAAGAAAAATTTATCTGCACTTCAAACTTATATCAGTTTGTAATTGTTTAAATGTCATGACTTCCCTCAAAAAAATATTGAATTGTAGTTTTTGTCAAGGTGCTGAAAAAAATATTAGCGATTCCTTGATCCTTTCACAGAACTATAGCTGCTAAGGTTCCCCGAGGAAAGGGAATTACTATTAAACCAGTTTAACTCAGTACTGTAATTAGTGTAGATACGCTCATAGTATCATAGCTACCTTAATTTAGATCGTAAAGCATCTTGGGGCAGAAAGCTGACTTTTTACTTAGGTTTTTCTGTGACGCACACTGTGTTTATCAGAGATGGATAACGTGGTGCCCTTCAGAGGTTGCGGCTATTGACCTTGCTGGATGGGGCTGATCTGAATTGTATTCTGAAACATCTGGTGGGGCCATGTTGGCAACATTGATGGCACCCCCACACATGTTGAGTGGAATTCAACATAGGGGTCTGCATGTGGAGAATGAAGCCCACTCACGCAACATGGCTTTACCCTGTTGTCTCTCCCCATGTGCCCCCCTAACCTTCTTTGGGGGTTCCAGCAACCCATCAGAGCAGATTTTGGAGTTGTTGGAGGAAGATATTTGAGAAAATCCCAAAATGTGAGTGGACCTTGTTCCACATGCTCAGCAACTTAGATGAAAATATGTATATATATTATGTCTGGCATTTCTGAGGTTCATAATTCCAAGATTATATTTCAGTGGCAATTGAATAGAGCAGGGGCAATGTATGTTAACTTCAGTGAACAACTGTTGAGTTCTGTGTTTGGATTGGCTTTTGTGACATTTATGGATTTTACTTCCCTCTCCCTCCTTCTTTCAGCTCCTGAAGTTCTTGCCCAGAAACCCTACAGCAAAGCAGTAGACTGTTGGTCCATTGGAGTTATTGCATATATTCTGTAAGTAGTATCAAATGAGGTTACACTAGTGATTTCATTATTAATCTCAAATACTTTCACACACACTGTGCCACGTAATAATAATTAATAGTGGGTTGTTTGCTCAGTGACCACCATTTTCAATCAGACCCATGATCAGGTCTCATGTATCATTCCGTTTTTCTAAAAATCAGTTTTCCTGAATGGGATGAACAGCAGCTTGAGGGGGGAGGCAATTTTCATTGTGAAAATGGTGCGGGAAGAAAGGCTTAACCCTGCTTCCCATTCTGTCCCACAGCCAAGTGACCCCATTGAGGTGGAAGTTCTGGTCAGAGATCCCATCTGATCAGATTTGGCCCTGAGTCTCTGAAGTATTTTAAGATGTTGCCTCACACTGCTATGCTTTTAAGCAACTGATATGTTAATGTTTTTATTATGATCATTGTATTGTAGCAGACATTTTCACTGATTAGAAGCTGCAGAGCTAAATAAATAAATAAATAAATAAATAAATAAATAAATAAATACCATATGTCCCCTGATAGAACTGGACACAGAGCAATGGGGAAAGAAGCTAATTCTGGCTTAGTGCTGGTTTTTTATGCATGGTTGAGTATATTGTAGATTACAAGTTCAAAAAATGTTAAAAACCTCAAACAAATAAGATGTGATAAGAAATACTAAGGTTGCTTTACTGCCAGCCCTGAATGCTTTATTTTAATCATATCCAGTTCTCAGCAGCTTTATGATCAGACTTTTTAAAAAAACTGAAAATTCATATTGTATGCTTTCAGCAGCTTGAAACTTCCTGTTATTCCATATGTCACATTCATTTTATTTTATTTTAAAGCAACTACATTGAAGGGCCCAGATTTTTTTCCTGTTACAATTTGTATATTTAAAATAGGAAGATTCAGCCCATTGCAGGTGTGGATCCTGGGATTCCCACAGGGTATAACAGAGCCCTGTTCCCTGCCCTGCACCCATCTCAGTGGTTCCTTGCATCTAGCCGTCTGGCATCCACTCACTCCAGACGTGTGAACTGTGCTCCTTGGCCACACAGAAGGGAAGGCGAGCAGAGTCCCTACTCTGTGTATCCACCTCAAGAGTAGTAAGATGAGAGGGATCTGTTATGCTCTATGACAAGTGTTCCCAGTTGGTAGCCTGCAGACCCCAGGGGGTTCACGTAGCCCACCCAGGGGGCCATGGCACAATTCATATAAGAAAAAGAGATACCCAAATTTTCAAAAGTAGGGGGTCCATGGCTTGGCTTCTGAAAAACTGGGGGTCCACAGTACTTTGCCAACTGGGAACCACTGCTCTACGAGATCTCTGCACTTGGGGGTTTACCTACTCAAAACTATGTTGTTTATTCTGTTCACATACAAATGTACTCAGAACAATTTTGAGCTTGTCACATATATTTCCCCCCAGCATCAATGTGTGAATATTAATCCACCACATAGTTAATCTATTACCAAAATCTGAGGCCATTACCTAAACTATCCAATTAGTAATATACCTCTGAAAACTAGTGGCTGGAGCAAGCACCAGAGAAATGGTGATTATCTTTAGGTCTGCTTATAAGCTTCAGCAGGCTGGTCTGAAGTGATAGCCTACCTTGGACTATTGTCTTGGCCAAATTTTGTAAGGGAAAGTGGGGATTATATGGTTATAGTACTACAAAGAACAAGTAAAAAGCTGGTTGTTGGTTGCATAATATTATTGACAGAAAACTGTCATCCTCAATTATACACTGAGAGCAGATCTATTGATTGCTCCAGCCCACAACACAACTGCCAGGGGATCGAGAGATACAACGATCCTACATGAAGATGTCACATGTTGGATGAATGAAACACTCCTTGGGGGGAACAAGGAAGGGAAGCAACATTGGGGAGGGGGAGAAATGCTCAAACCATGTCATTTAAAAGTCATTTCCTCTTCACTAAGAATTCTGAAAATTATAGTTTATGGAGTTACGGAAGTTAGGGCATCTCTTCAAGTTACAATTCTTAGGGGGGAAGCTGTGACAGTTAAAGTGGTAGAAAGCCATGATGGGTTTGTGGTGTTGAAAAACCATGGCATCCTCCAGAATACTCCATATGATCCCAACCTCCTTGCAGCACCCACCCTGTTTTGCCTCTCTAGCCTTTTATTTCCCCTTTGCCTTCTGCCTGGGGGGGACTGCCCTGGAATCTGGACGGCGTGGTTTTTAACATGCTGAGCAGCAACTATTTCGTTACAGATCTCAAATCAGTGTGCTACACAAGTGATGCTTATTTGAAAAATGGAACTCAGAGAAGCAGTCTTCTTGTCTTCCAGATTAATGTTTTTCGATTAATGCCCTTTATCTAGAACTGAGGGAGGAGGCTGGAGGCAAGCAGAGAAAGCATCACAGCTCCCAAGAAATCCTGACAAGGCTGATTTTTACTAAGTGGTCCCTTGGCAAAAATATTGTGAAGAATGACTGTCACTTTGTTTTGTACATGACAATTCTCGAGCTGACTCTCAATGGAAATATTAGCATTTGCTGTAGGAGAGAGAGTTGTGTATTGTTCATTTAGGGCTTATCCCCGTGTACCTTTTGCCCCACTCTTTCTGGGCAGAGCTTCAGTGCTCATAGCTGTCAACGTTTCCCTTTTAAAAAGGGAAATTCCCTTATTCCAAATAGGATTCCTCACAAGAAAAGGGAAAAGTTGACAGCTATGTCAATGCTCCTTGTCTAAGTGGTTTTTTGTTTTTTGCCCCAAACTTTCACAGCAAACTTGGGTTTTCCACAGATTGATGGCTGCTCAGATCACTGGCACCAGGCATAGGGGGTGCAAGGGGTTCTAGCCTCCTCAATATTTTGAATTGGGGGCCCAGCTCCCCCCAATATTGAGGGGCCGACATCCCCCGCCACTGCCAGTGCACCCCAGCCTCCATCCAGGAGTTGGGAGGGGGCTGGGGCCAGCGAGGGCGAAGATTGCTCTCCATGAGTCCCACCCCTGCTGGCCGCATGCTGAGGAGAGGACGGGGGAAAGGGGGGCATGTCAGCACCCCGGGCTCAGCCTCAGCTTTTAAGAGTGTGTTTTTGTGGGGAAAGCTCTGGAGCAAAGAAAGGGGGACACTCAAACACAAGGAAAGGTAAGTGTGGTTGGGCCCTTATTCTATGGGATCTTAAAAAGTGTATATTTACTTAAAATAGAGTCAGTTCTGAATTAGTGATGCCCTAATTCAGAGCTTCACATCTGGTGTAACTTTCCACTCCTACGGCCCACTTGAGACAGCTCAAAATTATTGTGGCCCGTGAATCACAAAATGGTGAAATACTGGGGGGGGGGGGGGGAGGCTGACATTCCATTTGGAAGCCCAAAGTTAATTGTGAAAAACTGAAGTTCTACTTCAATCACTTGTTCTCATGTGACTCAAAATGTCCTGCTTTTTTAAAAATTGTGTGTATTAGGCTCTGTGGGTATCCTCCCTTCTATGATGAAAATGACTCCAAGCTTTTTGAGCAGATCCTTAAAGCAGAATATGAATTTGACTCTCCATATTGGGATGATATCTCTGACTCTGGTAAGGAGCAAGTAGAATCACAAATTAGGTACTTATTCATATCAGTATCCTTTGTTGTTAGTGAACATACTTTTTCTGCATCATACATTGTTTTAAATACTGCCTTCCCCTCTCCTCCCAACAGTACATACTCATCTCTTCTTCTGAATCCTGGCACTTCTTGTATTCCACTTTTCCTCCAGCTCCCACATTGTAAGCATAATGTGGGAATAAGAGGACTCGTCCACACTTGCTTATTTTAAAATAATTTATACAGATTGCAGAATTTAGCATTTCTTGGTGCAGAATTTATATGACCTGGTCATAGACATTTTTTAGAAGGCATAGACCTAGCCTATGATTCATTCACTGTGATGGAAGTTGACTTTTTTCAGTTCACGCTTTATATGAGCAAATTCCTGGTCCCCAAAATATTCAGCTACCATCACGTATGAGAAATCTAGTAGTAATAATTCGGTAAGGAAGATGTGGCTTTATGAATAAAAATAGCAGTCTGAGGAGACACATAAATGTAGAATTGAATTACATTATGTATGGTCGTTCACTTGATTGACTTATGACTGCTTTAACGCCTTATATGTGTATAAAATACTCCTTACTTTAATCTACTACCAGAACCTGCACCCTAACTCTATATCTCCCAGTGTTATGTCTCCGAGTGGGACACCATCATATTGTTTCAGAGGATTAGATGACTGCAATATGCAAATTAAGATGAGCCTTTAATACCAATGTGTGCTTTTCTTGTACTTCCTCCTTCCTTCTCTGAAAACAGCCAAAGATTTTATTCGGAATTTGATGGAGAAAGACCCAAACAAAAGATATACCTGTGAGCAGGCAGCCCGACATCCCTGGTAAGCAGTTACTCAGTTCATTGCCATGTCCAGAAATTGTCAACACCATTTGTCTCCATCATTAATCAGTGATTATCAAACTCTTCACTCAAGGGGTAAATACCAAGGAAGCACAAAAGAGAGCAATTACCTTGAAAAATCCTTGCTTAATAGCTCCAACCTAGCATCATAGCCAGCAGTGGCATAACAGTCAAGAGCATTGAGCTGTGATTGCAATCACATTACAGAGAAAGGTTTGAGACTCAGACTTTGCAGGCAAGGAGGAGGTGTCAACGGAGAACAAAAGCAGAGAAAAACAGAAACCTCACTCACAATAAAATAAGAGCAAATCACTATTCACTATTCACACATGGCCAGCTGTGTTCAATGAATTCAGTGTCCTGGCCGTCCTACCCCATCCTTAATGCATGCGTGCACATACCCAACGAACCTCAAATCAGGGTGAGGTGTACGCACATGTGCTATTTGCTACAGCGGAAGCAGGTGAGTGGCTGTGATCCCATTGTCCCACCAAATCGTCACTTTGTTATATTGTCAGTGTAAAACAGAAATGCAACAAGAACGTAGGAAGAGCAGCGCTAAATCAGGCCCTGGGCCCTTCAAGTCCAGCGTTGTGCTTCCACAGCGGCCAACCAGGTCCCTATGGGAAACCTACAGGACATGGGGCAAGAGCCCTCTCCTGCTCTTCTTTCCCAGAAACTGGTCTTCCTAGGTGTCCTGCCTCTGATCCTGAGGGTAGAAGAGAGCTATCCACAGTAGTCTGAACTTGTCTACTTTCTCTTTAAAGTTGGCAGCCAGCACCACATAGGAAATCCCGTAGTTTAACTATGGACTCTTTGAAGAAGTTCTTCAATTTGTCTCTCCCAAATCTCCACCATTCAGTTTCACTGGACGGCCCTGAATTCTAACTGGAAAATGTCAGCGTGAATCGGAAGTTTGTAGGCCACAGAATCTAGCATTGAAGTGCTCTTCACATCTGTTCAGAACCATTTCCAACAAAAAGGACGTGTGAGAAACCTTTAACCATTGGTCAAAAACTTCACAAAGAGAAGGAAATAGTGTATATTTGAATGACATCATTCCATCACAGGCCTCAGGAAATTAAATAAGTCATAAAAATGATATCTCAAGCACAGATCAAATGATCAGGAACATACCTACCAGCAGAAAAGTAGGTCACCTTTTTATATTTTTGAATGGAAAAGAATTTTCCAAGATGTTTTATCCAACATACACAGCTTATTGGCCTGGATGATCATTTCTGTTAGTTACTGGAATAAAATATAATACACACATCTGAAGAGCTCCTAACACAATTTTTCTTTTCATTTAACCATTTGATTCCCAATCAGCAATTGAATGCTGTTGCTAAAGGCCTGATAACATTTCCCCCCCAACCTTTTATCCATAATTCAGGCTTTGAATATAGGCCATCAGTTACAAAGACTGTTCACCATGTTAGTATTGCAATGCCCCCTTCTTGCACACAGTGTTCTGGAGTTACTAGTGCTTATGTCTTGTTGAAATCAATACCATGCATTGACAGAAATCCTACAGATACCAATTTAAGTGTGCTTAAGCCTTCAATTTTGAAGCATACATTGAAATACTGTGAGTCTGGCACCCCAGTACTGAATAAAAAATAGCTCACATTGGGCTGCGCTATATCATCATCATCATTTCAATTTATATACTACACTTCATCCATAGATCTCAAGGTGGTTCACAACACAACATAACAATACAATAAAACAGACAAAATACATAATAAAAATAAGAACAAAACAAAACCAATAATCCCCCCTTCCACAACACATTTAAAAGGGTATTGGATGTTAATCAGCCAAAGACCTGGTCAAAGAAGAATGTTTTCACCTGGCACCTAAAGGTGTACATAAGGAAAGTATTTGTCTACTCAGTGAAAACTATTTCAATGCCTTGCAGTACAACTGGAGTCCTGATTATTACAGCATGCAAGTCTTATTAGAAAGATAACAGGATGGGAAAGAGGGATGGCAGGCAAGTAGGTTAAAAGTGGAGGGAGATCTTAAAGTTGCAACCTGACACCCCTAATAGTTCACCACCTGCTTATAGCTTTGTGAAGACCCTACGTTTCTACGTTTTTCCAAATCTGGCATATATAAAAGCAAAGGATCCGTGCTGAGCCACAAAAGCAGGCCAGCGGGGAAGCCCTGTTGTAAGAGGCAATGTTATTTGAAATAATCCACACATTTATATGGGTTGGTTTAACCTAAGAGGCAGGTGATTGTGGTCCCATCTGCAGGGATTATTTGTCAAGCAAACCTCTTTCTTAAGGCTCTTAGTGCATCTCAGGTCAGAAGGTCTGGTCAAGCTACATTGCTTTGACATAGAACTTGGGGTAAACAGAGACAGGCAGTAATTTTCTGGGGCCTGATAAGTGTTTCAATTTTTTTGTTTCATGCAACATCTGTGATAATAAATGACAGCAATTACCCTGATTAAGTACATCTTGTCAAGGCAGAATCCTGATCCTGTACTAAACCACAGAGTTCAGTTTTTAATGACTCAAAGGGAAAAGATGAATGCACAGAATTGTCAGCTCAAGGGCTAGCCATAATTTTTCTTTTTAAAAAAATTGTAAGATCAGAGAGTGGAGGAAAAACCTATTTCATTCAAAGACTCTTAGGAAAAAATATAGGGACAAATCATGGCCTTATTTAATAAGACTCATTTAATTTCTTTCAGAGTCCTTCAATTGTTTGTTAGAGCAAGGCCCAATAGTACAATTGCATCATTAAAAACAGTTTATGTAAAAGGATTATATTGTCACTCTGTGAAAAAGATGATTTACAGAGGAGTTGGTTCCCAGGCAATCCTATTTAAAGTGTGAAATGGCTCCCTGGGGAGGATAAGTGATGTTTATAACCTTCGTTTAAACTCTTCCCTGGCCTCTCCCAGTGCTCTGTTTATTTTGGAATCTGATCGGTACTGGATGTGTCTATGTTTCAGGAGTTATTCTCCTGCACCATTATCTGCTACACAAACTTTGCACTTCCATCATCTGGGTGATTGTTTCCAATAAGGCTTTGGCCAGAGTGGCTTTCAATAAGGATATACAGCAGATTCTGAAAACAGTGGAATTGAGAACTTGCCCAGTGTTCCATATCTAGGCATATTGAGAACAAAGCTAAAGCCTCCCAGAAACAAATCCAGGATGCCCCCTGCCAAGCAACAGGTATTGCATTTTATCCTGTGTCCTAAAATTGTTGTCTTGTGCATTTCACCATTGCTGTTTCACATCATAGACTGCTGCTTGTGAGCACAGCATGACAACATCAGTATACAAGCTAAGTTGCTGTAGAGAAGGAGGGAGAGATTCAACATATGGCTACTATGGGGGGGGCAAACGTATTATTTTTTGTAACATTGGGTTCCATCCTCAGGAAAATGAATCCTCCCCCAATGTGTGTGTGTGTGTGTGTGTGTGCACGCATGCACGCGCACGCAGACACACACACACACACCACACAAGATCAGGAAAATAAGAGATTGCATAACAATATAGGTTTGGAATTGGAAGGATCATCCCTAGAAAGCAAAGCATATTAGTAACACAAGATGACTCC
Organism: Podarcis vaucheri; assembly: GCF_965113315.1. Taxonomy (NCBI): domain Eukaryota; kingdom Metazoa; phylum Chordata; class Lepidosauria; order Squamata; family Lacertidae; genus Podarcis; species Podarcis vaucheri. Next base: position 2,959,546 of record NC_138748.1, read on the forward strand.
AATTACTATTACATATAACCCAAGGTGAAGATGCTGCAGTATCACCTACAATCTATGCTAGAGAACAGTGGAAAAACAAGGCGGAGGAAGAGAAAAGCTATCAACAGCCCCTCATCTTGAAACCGCTGCTCACCTGCAGCCAGCTGACAAGACATGGGTAGCCAAGCACCTAACTCCTCAGTAAACCCAAGTGCCAGTTGCACTCTTTAATTACCCAGTGTTAATTAAACCATTGTTAGTATGCTAGTGCATACTTGGAGGCAAAAACAGTGTGTACCCAGGTATTACATGATGTGTAAACCATGTCTGATATATCCAAAACAAAACAGAAAATAGTAATATTAATTACTTCCCCTCTCATTTATGTACACAAACACACACAGATCAATATGCAAAGGATGCAGGTAATCTTTATCTAGGATTTCAGCCTAAGCAGGGCATTTCATAGGCAATTGCTTCTTTCGTCTTACGATGCCTTATGAGGAACGGCTAAGGGAGCTGGGCATGTTTAGCCTAGAGAAGAGGAGGTTAAGGGGTGATATGATAGCCATGTTCAAATATATAAAAGGATGTCATATAGAGGAGGGAGAAAGGTTGTATTCTGCTGCTCCAGAGAAGCGGACACGGAGCAATGGATCCAAACTACAAGAAAGAAGATTCCACCTAAACATTAGGAAGAACTTCCTGACAGTAAGAGCTGTTCAACAGTGGAATTTGCTGCCAAGGAGTGTGGTGGAGTCTCCTCCTTTGGAGGTCTTTAAGCAGAGGCTTGACAACCATATGTCAGGAGTGCTCTGATGGTGTTTCCTGCTTGGCAGGGGGTTGGACTCGATGGCCCTTGTGGTCTCTTCCAACTCTATGATTCTATGATTCTCCAGCCTCCCACCCTGTGCAGGCCCCCACTGCCCCCTTCTCAGAGTACTGCTGATTCCCATCCTGCCATGGCACTGACTTCACACTATGGGTGTAGTGGAACATTTCAGGAGTCCTGCTGATGTTTCTGTACGGACAGAAGGAGGGATGCTCACTTGTCAGCAGCAAGATTGCTTCTGATACTTGAATCTGTGGCTGCCTCCTCAGTCTCCCAGACAGGCATCAACATGCTGCCCAACTACGTATTGTGGATGGGAATTCCTCCTGGTCAGTTAAATCTATTGTGCTTATTCATCCTAGTTAAACTGTCAGGAAAGATGCCAATTAGTGTCACTAGTTTTGTAGTTATCTCTGCATTGATAATAGTACCAAATACTTTCTTGATCCCCAGTTAATCCTGTATTTGTCACCTGGGCAGCAGGATAGGTTAAAGTCAATGACCCAGCGATGAAAAAGGAATCGGGTCTCTGACCCTGAACCAATCACAGTTAGCTCTCTCTCTCTCTCTCTCTCTCTCTCTCTCTCTCTCTGTGTGTGTGTGTGTGTGTGTGTGTGTGTGCGTGTCATCAAGCCATAGCTGAACAGGGTTTAGCATAACTTTATTTTGGATATATATGCCATGATTTATACCTCACATTTCAGGCAAATAGTGCAAGAGATTTACAAAAGACTCAAAACATCAATGGCACAATGCTATTTTTCTGCTCCAAAGTGAGCCCCATTGAATTCAATGCAGCCTGCTCACAGGCGATGCTAAACACCCTTAACAGGAAGTGTGAACACAGTCCTATACATGCCTGCCCCAATGCAAGTCTCATTGCACTCCATGGGGCTTATTCTCGCTCAGGTAAATGGTATAGGATTGCTTCCTGAATTGCACTGAATGCCAGTTTCTGGCCACTTGCCTGCTGACTGGCACCACCTGCTTCCTTCACACCCAGCTCTTTTCCACTGGTTTCAGCCAGTGTTTACTTGTTTTAGGGTTCCATTATGGCTGCATGAAACTTCTTAAATTTCATTGATTTGTACATTGCTGCACAAGACTTTTAATATTTCCCTTGGTAGTAATTAAGTGATTGATATGGGAATGAGAATGTTGTTAAGAGGGCATCACTTCATTCAGAGTCTTGCACAGCCTGTGCTTTTTTGCTAAGATTTTTGGGTATGAAAAACCTCACGATCAGATTTGATTTAAAACTATGTGGTGTTAGTTCATTGCTTAGGGGCTATCCACAACACAATAGACCTTGAGTGCTTTTAGAAACAGCTGCATATCCTGAGGCAGGAAAAAAATAGCAAGCAAGCCAGTTAAAGCTTAGAAGTTATGTCTAGAGAAAAACATTGAATTTGAAGAAAGGTCTTGCAGCATTTCCCTTTGGCTTTAAGGGAGGGGTGACTGGGAGGAATGCAGATGTGGGGCTGTGGACTGATCTACTGATTTGCACCATCCTGCAGCTGCTAAAGGTACCACAATTAATGGGAGAGGGGCTTCTGATGAGCAGTAAGTAGCAGTGGTGGACATGGCTATTCCCTATCCCCTGTTGCCATCTAAAACAAAGCCCAAATGTCTGTATCTGTGTTTGCACACTTGTATACTTCTTCCTGCTCCTGCCTCTCCCAGTTCTCCATTCTCCACCCTTCGTTTCCACTCTTGCCTTCTCTCACTGTCAAAATATAGATTATAAACTCCTCAGGGTAGGGACCTGTCATGTAATAATGCTGCTATATTTATGATGATTTATTGTTGTTATTTTGCCACTGGCCAGTGCAGATGTCAAACAGGCCTAGGAGCAGAGCACACATGCCTGGTGACTGGAGCTGGTCTGGCCTGCTTCGGATTTATACCACACGTATGTTCAGCAGAGGGAGGGCTTAGTTGAGCTCCACCAGTGGGAAATGATGGACTTTTTTCTGTGTTTCACTGAAAAGTATCATTTTTCAATGAAGTCTATGGCCAAAATGTCAACTCATTTTAAGAGCACTAGATTGCACCCTATTCTTTGTAAAGTGAAGAACAGAGAGGAGAGCATTGTAAAACAATATTCTGAACCAAACATTTCAAATGTCTCATTTATCTTTTTTCAGGATTGCTGGTGACACAGCCCTCAATAAAAATATTCACGAGTCCGTCAGTGCACAGATTCGCAAGAACTTTGCAAAAAGCAAATGGAGAGTAAGCTATCATGTTCTCAGTTGCTTGTACTGTTGGGAAGAAATGATTTTAGCTTTATAAGGGAGTCTGCTACAGAGCAAAACATGGAAATTTTCCCAATTTTCAAAAGAATGCTTCTGATTTTCAATGGGAAAGTTTAGCGTGGCGTAGAGGTGCAATTCTTTTGTGAAGAAGTTCAGCTGAACTGGGAGAGGTCCTCTGAGATAATGGACCCATGGTTTCCTTTCTCCTTCTCCTTCTGCTTTATAAAGGAGAAAGTTGGGAAGAGGGGGGATAGTATGCTCCGGCCATATCCTCCATAGCACCCCAAACAATTCCAGTCTTGCAAGTCCAAAACATACATGCCCTCCACCTATATTTATTTAACTACTAAAATGCCTTTTTAGCAGTAGCCCTGGCCCAGCAAGTCAAGTTTAAAAACTGATGGCATCAATGTCATTTATGCAGATTTAAATTATCAGGCACCATTGATTTCAGTGGAACTAAAGCATAGCTAACTTTCTTGGAAGTGGTGATAACAATTAACTGGTTTCCAATTTCTAAACTACTAATTGGTATCTAATATTTAGGTTTCACTTTACTTCTCTGTCTTCTTGCAGTATTGCTATATATAACTAGCAGTGCAATGGTCATAACTGTCTAGTCTTGTCCCTTTCTGAGGGTGGGAGTGGTGCTTTGGATTGGTCTAGTGATGGAAGGGAAAGGGCATGAGAGATAGGGAAGGCCATGTTCAAAATGGTATGTGGTGATGTTCTTTGTTCTTGGGTCACACGTCCCAGACACCGTTCAATCTCAGGTGGCATGGCCCCATCTGCCCTACGTAGCTACTGCTCATCACAGCTTTGGTTGTATGTCCTTAAACCCTCAACACTTCAGCACTGGGGAGCGAAACAATATATTTGCTGAATGTGAATGTTTTCTCTTAGTATTGTGTGGAAATAATATTTTTGGAAGTAACTGTTAAAAACATACGCACAAAAGCCACACACACACAAGCACATCACCAAATGATACAGTAAGACAACAGGTTGCTTTCTGCTGCTCCAGAGAAGCGGACGCGGAGCAATGGATCCAAACTACAAGAAAGAAGATTCCACCTAAACATTAGGAAGAACTTCCTGACAGTAAGAGCTGTTGGACAGTGGAATTTGCTGCCAAGGAGTGTGGTGGAGTCTCCTACTTTGGAGGTCTTTAAGCAGAGGCTTGACAATCATATGTCAGGATTGCTCTGATGGTGTTTCCTGCTTGGCAGGGGGTTGGACTCGATGGCCCTTGTGGTCTCTTCCAACTCTATGATTCTGTGATTCTATGATTCTAGGACATCCTATCTGATTAAAGAGATGTCTTCCTTTGAAGTCTGTGGTGCTTTGTGCAAGGGCCACTTTTTTTCCTTCACCAGGTTCCAGAAGCCAGGAAAATACCCAAGAGCAGCTTGTTCATTTATTTCTGTGTTGTTTTTTCCAGCAAGCATTTAATGCCACAGCAGTTGTGAGACACATGAGAAGGTTACATCTTGGCAGCAGTTTGGACAGTTCAAATGTAAGCATGTCAAGCTCCCTCAGCCTGGCGAAGCCACTACCTGATGGAACAGCCAGGAAAGATTGTGAGTACATGACCCCAGACTAGCAAAGCTGGCCAGATCTGAGACTAGGTATCAGCAGGCACTTAGAGGTCATCTGTGCCACCTCTCGCTCCCTGCTCTGCCTAGTGCACACCTCGCTCAAGCTGATGCTGCCGTGACACCTGGGCGGAGATGGTGGTGTCTAGGGCTGGCTGTTTCTCTGCCTGCTTGCTTGGGCAACAGCCTTTCGTCATGGCACTGTCAGTTGCAGGTTGGGAGAAGGTGGCTAAACAAGACAGCTAGACAGCAGGCAGCTCAGGAGGATGGCACTGGGCAGCAGCAAGAGGGGGGCAGGGAGGGCCTGCCTCCTTGCTCTGTTTAAGTATAAAGTCAGACGTGCATTGGAGCATAGGAAGCAGCCTTGTGCTTTCAGACTGTTACGAGCTCAGTATTGTCTTGACTGGCAGGAGAAGACATTTTCACCACCTGCTATGCGAACTAGAGATGAATGAGGATTGAGCCTGGGGCCTTCTGCGTGCACTGAGTCGTGGCCCCTCCCAGCATAACACATTAAAGATGTTGTTTTTGGCCTGTATTTCCTGAAACACAGGGATCTTACCTAGTGCTTGAATCATCTTTCTCCCAAAAGCACAGCATGTCTCCCAGTTGGTTCACTTGGACAGCACAACTGTCATTTATATTTGAATAAATGGGATGCCTCTTATCTGCAACTGCTGTTTTCTCTCTGGAGACCAAACATTTGCACATTGGTATATTGTCAACAACTCAGTTCTGCACGGGCATTTTTGCCATGAATATCCAAAGAGTTTATAATCCAGTTTATAATACAGGATCTGAGTATCATTTCCAGAAAAGAGCTTTCCTTTTCCCCCTCCTTTTGAACAATTTGATGAGGGGAAGTGAAGAAACCAAGAATGATACTGTTTGGCAAATAAACGGCTGGGGAGAGTGAGACAAAAAGTGAACACATTTCACACGTTTGCAGAGCCCAGATAGACCAAGGATCAGACCAAATTGTTGGGTATTTAGTTTTGATTTTTGAAACATAATACATAGGTTTTTTTTTGTTTTGTTACTGCCAGTAAATTAAATAATTGTTGAAAGAAATGCTCCCAAGCAATGTTAGAAGAAGGAGCCCAAAGAAGTTGCTTTTCAAAGTGGTTAGGTTTCCTCCTTCTTCAAATTGCTGTTACTCAGAAGTCTTCAAACAGGGCTCCAGGAAAGTTTATCAGGATTCCTCAATGAAAAGATTAGTGAGAGAACAAACTTCCCTATAGCTAAATGACATTGTAAGGTAAATTATCAAAGTACATTGAAGGGGCTGCGTGGACTGCAGGGATCAGGTATCTGCATGCATGTGTCAGAGCCTCAGACTAATCACTGGTAGAAACTGTTACAGTGGTGCCTCGCAAGACGAAAATAATTCGTTCCGCGAGTCTTTTCGTCTTGCGATGTTTTTCGTCTTGCGAAGCACGGTCCGTCACAACTGCGCCTCTTCAAGTGGCTTTAAGAAAAAAGCGCAAGACGTTTTCGTCTTGCGAAGCAAGCCCATAGGGAAATTCGTCTAGCGAAGCAATGCAAAACCGAAAAATCCTTTCGTCTAGCGAGTTTTTCGTCTTGCGAGGCGTTCGTCTTGCAGGGCACCACTGTATTGCAAAGCTTAATTTAAGCTACAGACTTAGCTATTTAAACAAATTAAATCAGTGGCCTGTATGCAATAGATCTGCATCCCACAATGCAAAAGGCAGTGACTTTCCATTATGAGGCATGAAAAACATTTGCTTCATGAACCCAGGGCTGGTTTCTTCTTCTAAAATGACAACAAAAATTCATTGTGGGTATCTTTATTATAAAAGATGAACCCAAAGCCTCTTCCTGTAAGAACTGTGCTTCTGTCATCTGTTTGTTCTATGAGGAATGCACAAATTCCCCCAATATCAAGGGGGAAGTTGCTTGTGGCCCAGGTGGATAGACCATGCCCCACTGAACCCATAGCTGCTGCAAAGATGAGAAAGGCATGTGGACTGTCATTCCGATTGCTTTTTGCATTCACTGTAGAGACAGTGCCCCTGAGGAATGACGGGCTAGAAACTTCTCTATGAACTTTTTTCTGTCTCTGGAAAGAGCAGTTCCCTGCAGGATAACAGGAATGTTGGCATCATCATAACTCATAATCACAATTTCATTCCACCACCCCCTCCAAGGATCTCTCAAGGTAGCAGATGCAGAGTATTCCCATTTTAACTTCATCGTTGAGTTTGCCTGGTAGATTAGGCTGAGAAAGTCACTGGTCCACTGAGCTTCATGGCTGAGAACAGAACTAAACTATATTATGTATTTGGGAGCTATCCCTGGAAATGGCAGCCCTGTGTCAAAATTTCCCACTCCCCATCTGTAACATCTAGTACAACTTTCCCAGTCCCTTGAAATTATTGCACTCTGCATTTTCCCATCCCCAGTCCACATCACTGGATCGTGGGAGACAGGGAAATTCACAGGGTAATTAATGGCTTCAGAATGTGAGGTAAGTTATGCTAGACATTACAGAGCAGGGATGGCAAAACTGTAACACAGGCATTTTTGGCAGTAGCCCTGTGTTCATCATAAAATTTAGTTTCTCCCTGAGTGGGAGTGTAAATCTGGGTTTCCTTGTCTCTGCCCAACACTCAGACAACTAACTCTTTGTTTTTTCCGTTGGTGGCTTCTGACTTTTGTTACTCTCTTTCAGGTATGTCCCCTTCCACCCCCTGTAGTTTTGCATCATCGGCTTCATCCGCGGTTTCTGCCGTAGGAGAGCGGAGACCGAGGCAGACCACAGTGACAACAGTGCATACAGGGACCAAGTGATCTAGACTGCTGCTGCCCCTGCCCTCTGGAAGAGGTCAGAGGTGGGGGGAGTGCCCAGGCAGGCGTGGAGATGCAGGCAAGCCTTCTCCCGGGTGATTTCATCCTGCATTGCAAGCTCAGTGAAGGACTGGAAAGAAGGATTTTTTTAAATGGCCATATTTTATACTGCAATTCTGAAATGTTGCGTTTATCACCAACTGCAATGACTCTGGGAGGGTGGGAAGGGTCAGATCTAACAGTATCTGGTGCTGAGTTAATGAATCCAGGAATGTTCTAATGGACACTCATGCTAGTTCCTCAATGATTTACTCTATTTTCAGTGTAGGTAACAGTATATCTTTTTCATTAACTAAAGGTCTCAACTGGATTATTTAAATAGAGGTGATTTCTGAGCATTATCATTTTCTTCTTTTATTCTTCTCCATATTTCTATCTGTGTTGGTTTTGTTCAGGGGTAGAAAGCATACACAATTTTGCATTAACCTTTCAGATCAAAAGGGTTTCAAATGCATATTATTCTTTATCTTAGTTCCTAACATTGGACTGCAAACTAATCTGGATCTTTCAGTGATGTGAAAACTAACTGTTTTCTTCCACTTCATTTTGAGAAAAAGTTGGTTCCCTTCCCATCACATGGATGCTTACTCATCAATGGTCTAATTCTGAGTTGGTGCTTAGGAACCTGCAGCCAAGGCTGACATTTGAATATGAGAAAAAACAAAATAGTACGTTGGATTGGAGGAAAATGCCACTAGCCTGCCACTTCCTACTGGATTCTGACAGTCACATAAAAGTTCCACCCAAGCAGTCCTACTTTACAGCATTGCTCTCTCTCGCTCTCTCGGTATATCTGCCTAGGCCACCCCTGATTGGGTTGTTTTGTTTTTGAGAGGGACAGGATCAGCGAGGAAGTACAAACAGCCATGTGCATAATACCCACAGGACAGTATACACAAATGTACATATTTGTTTTCCTATACCCATGTATGCATATATATGTAAAGTAGCTCTTAGTGTGGTGAGCAAAGCCCATTTGGGATGCCTGGGTGAGTTGGAGCCGTCTCGCCCACCTTTTGCTTCTAGCTGTGCTGAGAGTTTTGAACTCTCGTGTGACTGACAGGATGATGATGCTATCACAGGTTGTCTCTCCTGGTGTAGTGAACGGTCTTGTGAATGCCCAGGCATTTCTGTAACATGTCTGGTAGAGATTTTGGCTCAGTGTCTCCTGTAAAATCTTACCTAGGAAATGGTGAGTTACAATTCCTGATGTATGCTGGAGCATACACAAGACCAGTTACTGCATATGAATTCTCATGCTGTGGCAGAACAGTTGTGCGAATTAGCCTTCACTCCTGTAGCATGCCACAAAGGAGGCTTGCCAAAGCATTCTGAAAGGCTTCTGAAGGGAAGTGGTACTGTGGCTAGTCAACAGCACTGGGCATCAGCAATTCTCATTGAATTTGCTGTACTACTTGAAATAATGTGTTGTGTTTTGCAGTGTTTTGCACACTGAGAGCTTCTTTAGCTAATTCAGAGAAGTAGCAAAAGTTTGAGTAGCTTCCTTTCCCCACAGTTTCAAGTTTCATCTGAAGGCAATGTGATGTGCCTGTTCTTTTCAGAAATGTGTATGTGTTCGGCCGTTGCTCTAAGAATGTGTAACTCTTTCCTTATGTGGGGAGCAGAAGCCCAACAAATTTATGCTTCCTCTCTTTCCACGTGTCTGGAATGTCCAGTGCAACTTTTAAAATATAAGTGCACCAAAATATCGGGAACGGCCTTTGAAAGTTCTCCATTTTAAACATCTGTGGTTATCCGTCATGTGACAAAAGCACACTGAAATGGAGGGCTGCCTATGTGTATGTGGTTATTGTTAATGCATACTGCACCAAGGGCTGTAATTTGTGATTACAAGGAAAGAAAGGGCTGAGCTGAATGAGCAAGATCCCTTGGTAGGCAGGCATTCACCCCAGCTGGTCATAACAAGAAAACTTGGTTTCCTGATTTAAAATCCCCAGTGAAGCTATTGTCCAAAGTACATTTTACAAATGCAGGCATCTGATCTGCTACAAACAAATAGGGCCACTCTTTCTTCTCTGCTATGGGATATACTTACTACTTCCCTGTGTGTATAAGATATACAGATTTTGAAACACCTGCCCAATTCTGAGTGCATTAGGCTTCATTGGAAAATACCTTATAAATTCATTCCATGCTTCTCTGGTGACCCTCCTGCCACGTTTATGTCAATTGCAGTTCAGTGGCAGAAGAGATGCTTTGAAACTATCATGCTTCAGGTCCTGTGCTTGGCATCTGGTTAAAGGATCTTCCAGAGAGCAGGACCACTGCACCAAGGCCTTTGGGCAGCTGCTGCCAGTCAGTGCAGAGGCCATTACTAGGCCAGAGGGACCAATGGTCCACCTTGGCTTAAGAGAGTTTCCTATGCCAGATACCAGCCTGGTCTTCCTTGTACAGAACAGCAAGACGTAGTTACCTAAGAATTGTCATGCTGCTCACAGCAAGCATTCAGCTTGTTAAGCATTCCAATTCTAATATCAGCCAGCCAGCTGCCATGGGTGCTCACAGACAGAGCAGGAAGATGGAAACCTTGCTGGTACTTAGTGATGCTCTGCATCAGAACAGAGGAAAACAGAGGAAGTTCTTAGAAGACCTCCGAATGTATTCAACAGCAAATAAATATGTTGCAAAAGACTTTGACATATCCCCCCCCCCGAAACTTTGAATATGTCATTTTAGATCAGACTCCCTAAACAAGGAAGTCTAATAGAGTCAGCACAGACACCATATCACTTGAGCCCTATAAAGTTATTACCCATGACAGATTTCAGTACTGGTTGTGTTCATAATTTGGAGTGAGACATGGAGCCATTCCTGAACCAGTTTTCCCTACAGAAAAAATCAGCAACCACCATATTGTATTCTACTGTACACAGAAACATAGTCTGTTGACCTTACAGGAGTTTTCTAAAATTCACAAAAGAACATCTGACTTTTCCATTGTGGCTACTTAATACTCAAGATATATCACTTAGTAAATCCAACCACAGATAACACCAGCTGGCCTATAGCACCTTGAGAATCTGGTTCTTGATCAAGTCCCTTTGGCTCAAAGTGTAGGGTTGGGATTAAGGGAGAGAGAAAATTGCTTCCCCATATGCTGCATTGACCATACACAGTCCCAGTGTAAGAATTAAACTCAACAAACGCTCTATAGGCATTTCAGCTAAATACCACCTCCACTATCTACTGTCTCAGTCTTTACCACCTAAAACCCAAAGCCATGTATTATGGATTTAGAGCAAAGCAGGAGTGCAAAAGCCTGTGTGGTGTATCTGCTGCTGAGCTTAGAGTATTCTAGACTGCTGGTAGGGACTGGATGTTTGAACGCTTCTTTGCATAAAAACTGCATATACAAAATGAGTCTGTCCAGGAGATGGTTCAAGGGTATTCTTCAGGGCAGAGTATGAATGGAAATAAAGAAATATTGACATCCCTTCTACCCAGAATACCCAGCACGCTCTTGATCAGTGCACATGATATTGATGCTAATGATACAAGGGAAAGAGAAGGATGTTTGCCATGCTAGGAGTGGTGGCCTGATTCAAAAGGTACTTCAGTAAAACTTTCTAGATGGCATAAGCCAGTGAACCAGTATCAGGGTGCAATCCAGCCAGAGTTAAGCACAGTTAAACCCCATGTATGTCAATGGGGAAATTGTGTAGGTACTTAAGTCTCTCCTATTGACATCAGTGGGACTGACATGTACTTAACTTTGGCTGCATCATTTTGTAGACCTTTTCTCTCCCCTGCTTCTTTGCATTCAGAAAAGTAAAGGCTGTCCATATTTCCTTATAATCTGAGTAATGCATACAACCCTTTTTGTCCGAGTTATAGAACAAGTTTCTCTTACACTTTGAAATCTTGTGGCAACTAAGTGGCTTGCTTGTTTAGAGAGAAACCTCATTGATGTTTCTGTTTTCTGTAGGTCAAAGCTAATTCAATTAAGGTTAAATCTTGATGGCACCAATTCTAAGTATCAGGATTCAAGCAGCTGAAATGTATTCCCTTTCTTTGTTTTGTCTTAGGATGCATACCTATGCAACAGAGTGATTTCATCCTTCACCTCCCAGGTTTTTAAAAAATAATCTAGTTTTAAAAGTTTTCTGGAAATGGGCAGTGTGAAAGCGTATGTTTACCAGCTCTATTTATGTCATTTATGTCATGGACACTAGTCAATATGTGCCCACAACAGCCGTACATTTATATGTGGTGAATGTGCATTTATCATTTATCCTTTTTCTGCTGGGAGGAGAAACAAATCTTTCCCCCCTGGCAAAACATGTTGAAAGCCAGTTTGGCCAGGGCCCACAATAACAATGGGGTGGGAGGGATGTACATTTGTCTTGTGGGCCGTGATGAATGTATCTGTCTCCAGCTCTCAGAAAATGCTAGATTTAGTCACAGCCACACACATGATTTGTTTTGGGTTTTATTTTAATTTTTCCCTAATAGAAAACATCTCCAAATGTTGGTAGGAGATCACTGCTGGATAGACAGTGACACCAAAATGAAACTGCATGAAACTGCTTTGCATGTTTTCAACTGAATGCTGTTTTTATGCTTCCCTTCCAAAGGTTTGCCTCTGTGTTAATACACATTCCAAAGTCCTAGGCTTCTATGTCTAAAATGCTATTTTGTAAAAACAATCTGGCTCCATAGCTCATTAACCATAACTTACTCCATCTAAATGCAAAAGCTAATCTGTGAGCGAAGCATGGCAATGGCAAATAAGGTAATTTTTTTCCTCCTGTTTTGAACACTGTGGTTTCTAAAACAAGATCAGCTCTATAGAAAGACCTCTATCTATGCATTGGTCCATTGTGTCTGCAGAGCTGAGATGTCAGAAACAGAGTCCATCAACTATATTATTAAAACAAAAAGTAGCAGGAAATCTCATCTGCAAATTACAGCCACAGAATGTCACAAAAGTTCCATCACTCTGACTTTGCAAGTAGAAAGACACTCTGCCACATGATCCTCAAAGTGGTAGTCTCTTATTTGCGCTTGGGTCCTTGATTAAGGATCAGTAAAAGCAAATTAGTTGGCCAAAACACGTTTTGTCTGCTCTTACCACTCTTCACTTGCAGTGCTCAAAAAAGAGATTATTGTCTCGTTCTCCATCAGTTTGTGCAGCTGGAGCCTGAGGTTCCGCAGGCCAGGCCTCACACAACCTGCGTCTCTTCCTTGGCTGGTGCCTTTCTAGAATCCCCTGCAAGAAGCAGAGATGCCAAAGCCAACAGACAGGGGATTCTCCAGCAGATATGGGAGGATTATACCCAGGGCAGGAAGTTTGAAAGCCACTCTTCAAGACTGAGATGTACATAGAGTGAAGCCCCGCACACTTTGAATCCTTTCTCCAGGGAGCATGTGGCCTCCAAGGCTTGCACTTACTTAGCAGAATGTCTTAAAACTCTGGGACCGGCTGCTGCAAGAATTTGCATGCATGGAATAGTTATGCACAGTGAACAAAGGACTGGGCTGTTTTGCAAAGCATCAAAGATCAGAATGTGTTTTCAATTAAGTGATTTCTGTTGCGCTCTATGATATCTGGCTCATGTTTGTCCACAAAAGGCTCTCCAACATTTTCTCAGCTACAAGATTAACTCTTTGTCTCATATTTTGCCCACTGGAGTTCCACTTGTGTCATTTCTCTCTCATTACTCTCTTCTTTTTTGAGGCAAGTAAAATGAGCAACAACTTTGTGGTAATCCAGTCTGTGACTGTTGAAAATGTATAATTCATTTTAACTCTTTGGTGTCCATCTTTGGATCTAAAAGGTGGAGTGTAATTGAAAATACATAGAAAGAGCTGTATTACTACTCAGGTCTGGCTTACGCTCTTGAAAAGTGCAGTTTCAACCACCACTAAGGCTCCAATCACACGTCACTCTGGGAAATATTAATAGATATTATGGTTTTCTGTCACACTGGCAACATGTGTCCCAATGTGATGGGCCTTATCAGCTTGGCGCATAAACACAGACTCAACCCAAGACAGGAGGGTGGGGGAAATGTCTGATACCTGGAGCTAAAGTAAGACAACCTTTAGAGTCGCCAGAAATCACAGTGTTCCAGGTCATGTGAAAAGTGGGCCCACCCCATAGTTTTAATAGTAGCCAGTGCACTAAGCTGCTCATTTAAGGATTTAAAGCAAAAGGATGGTTCTGCTTAAAAATGTGCTTCAGATTTCTTTGGAGAATTAAAACTGACGGGAGTCGGGGCTGTGCATCCATTTGACAGATCCACCATAAACAGCCATAATCTACTATACATGTTTTAAAATCTCAGTGGAAAACTAAGGGCTGAATTGCTTGTTCTGATTTGGGGCAAAGCTGTACTACAAACTGTAACAAAATCTCAAAGCTAGGTTAACTAGCATGGCATCCCACAGAGAACTCTGGGAATTGTAGTCTTGTGAGAATCTGTGGATCTTATTTCCTTCATTGGCGTGTAGCACCCATAATTAATATTGGAAAGTGAAATAACTGGAAGTGGGATGTCTGGTCATGATGGTTCCACAGATTTTAAACTGGTTTATATTCGCAATATAGACAGGCCCCAAAGGTTGATTCTCTGGAGCACTCCGTATGTGGCTGGCTGATTTGATTTTCCATCCTGCACTGGATATGGATATACTATGGATATACAAAACCTTATTTCTTTTTGCAGTTATGCCTTTCCCAATACCAATGTGTTATATTCAAAAATGCTTACTAGCTAAGCAGGTACATGATTTTGCGTTGATACAATTTTTTTTATCATTCCCAAATTGCACATCATTGTGAATGTACACAACTGGCTTAAATATACATTGTTCCCAGTCCAAATATATGCAGACTTCTGGGGTTTATGCAGGGTGACAGGCTGCCAGTGTGATAAAAATAATCTGTTAATCTTGTTGATCTGCAGAAGTCAGGAATATTCACAGCATACCTACATCACAGAGAAGCTGGTGGAACTGTTTCTCACAAGCATGAACTGCAAACTCTTCACCACCACCTTTTAAAATATGGGCTAAGTGGCAAACTGCTCAAATTTATTATTTCTTTGTGAGCTTTTTTAGCTGAAGCTTTCAAAGTAGTGCACAGTAAAACTGATTAAAATAACATAAAAGTAAGAACAGATTTCAAATAAAGACAGTCCATGTGCAAAATCAGAAGTCAGCAGCAGCAGCCAATTCCCCAAAAGCTAAGGGCTAACACTGAAAGATGCAAATTTTTGCCTGTGGAACTTGAGATGCAGCCAATATAAGAACATTTCAGCGCTTTGAAGTGGCAATTCAGAAGGCCAATCTGGCCTCTGAATAACTTGGAACTTCAAAGCATGGGCCCCCTGGCTGTTCTTCAGTTTGGGGGGTTGGTGGGGTCTCATAGGGGGGCTTGTGATGTGTGCTTGTGAAAAAGGATTGAAGTAACTGAAGTCAAAACATGCATATTGCATTGCAATCTGATCTTGGGGGGGGGAGGTGGGCTGAATAACCTCTATACACAGTTGGTCATGTGTATTGACCTTAAGAACTCCTTTAGGACTAGGTGGAAGTATTTTGGAAAGCTCCCAGCAGTGTTATCACATATCAACATAGCCTCACAAACCATGATATTGTGCAGTTTGACACCAGTGTTGCTGGCAAATAACATGATTGCTGATTTCAACTGGTCATTAGGTTACATCTAGGGATGTACTTTAATCATTAGACATGTTAGTAAACTCAGTGGAGTAAGAGATAATTCATTCAGTACTTTAAAGAAAGGAACAATATTAGTTTAAAACATTTCTTCTTTCTGTGCCCTCACCTACTGTTCTTACAACATGTAATCCTAACTCGGTACCTGGGAGTAAGCATCACTGAGTTCAACAGGGCTTACTTCTGAGTAGACATGGTTAGGATTGCAGCCTTCATTAAGGGAGCCTTCTCAAGGGACTCGTTTTTGTGGGGCATTAGTATAAATAGTTTGTACAATCCAGCCAAACAGAGCATTTTCAAGCCCCACTAATTTCAGCTGAAAGCATTTAAGAATGTATTTAAATCCTCCATTGAGATTAATGAGATTTTAAAGTGCTTTGCTTTGGATAGATCATGCTGAATATCCAGGTTTGAGGCCGCAGTCTGACACTGCATGAAGTAGCATGTCCAGTGCTTTAAGTGAACTTGCAGCAGAATCCCATGCATGTGAACCAAACTTAACAAAATTAAATTCATGGAACTTACTCCCCCATGTGTGTGTACAGGGTTACAGCCTTAAACATGCTGGACTTTGTCGGATGACAGCATTTTTGTCCTGATCTGGCAAGAGATGTCCACATGTGGAAGTTGCCTTGTACACATGGGTGATATGAAGATGTGCATCACTGTTGCAATGCCCCTCCAAGTCCTGCCCAGCTGCTTGGGTGCTTCTCCTAATGTGCATAAGAATGCACATCTCCATAGCTACTCACTGTAACACATGACTCATTGTTTGCAACTGGAGCTGGATTAGGAATAGTGTTTCTAATTGGGAATCAGCATTTCATGCAAAGTAGTCGTTCGTTTTAGCTTTTTAAAAGCTCAGTTTAATCAGAGGAAAAAACCTGGAAATATTCCTCAAGCAGCACTTATGGCAAAACATCTCTTTATTAATATTAATTTTTAAAGAAAAAACAAAGATGCAAGCATGTTTTATAAAATAAAATTTTAATAAAGCATAACAATTTAATCCAGGAATGTCAGTGTGCCTAATATAATAAGTCTTGTGATTGATTCAATTTCATAACACCGTCCTTGTTCCAAGAGAAGGAGAATTGTGTATTTACTCAATGCATGTAAGAAGACATTGCAAAATGTTAAACCTGCGTAAGGAGTTTGCGATGCTGCAAATTGTTAATGGGGCTACTGTTGCAAATTATTCTCTGCCTTGACAATCATGTATACATATCAAGATTTCTATCATAATGATAATTTAAGGGATATTAAGAATGGTTTCCTCCAATAAATCCAATTTAAACCACTTTATAATGAGACATTTATTTCTGGATTTACTATGCATGTGTGTGAAACAGAGAAGATGAGGAGGACTTGTTGACTGGTTTGCTGAATGTTTATCCTCCTTTTTGCCCGTCAAAGCCTTCAGAGTATATCACAGCATTATAAACTAGGCAAATAAAAATGTAAGAAACATGCCTTACAAAAGCAGGAGATTACTAACTTTCACTCACCCCTACCATTTACAGCTCAAGGACTTGGCTGAAGAAATCTAGTATGGATGACCATCTGAAGCATCAACTGAGGGCTTGGTCCCACTGCTTTCCCCCAGGGGAAAAAACTCTCTGCAGCACTGGATCAGCAAAAACAGCAATTGGGTTTTCTGCAGATTGCTGTTTCTCCGATTTAGAACTAAACAGCAGATTTTCCCAAAAGCTTCTCCACTGCAATTTCTTTCCGCTAACCCAACTTAAATAGAATTTGACACTGGACTATA
This sequence comes from Podarcis vaucheri, assembly GCF_965113315.1. Classification (NCBI taxonomy): domain Eukaryota; kingdom Metazoa; phylum Chordata; class Lepidosauria; order Squamata; family Lacertidae; genus Podarcis; species Podarcis vaucheri. The sequence continues at coordinate 2,976,553 of NC_138748.1, forward strand.
AAGACACAGGGTTGAAGAGGAATTATCATTCTGTCCTCATTATAAAAATCTGAGCCAGTTGCTACTCCCTAGGTTTGGGGGCAACAATATCAATCCCACAATTTTAAGGTGGCTTGGTTATATTGCTGTACCCACACCTTGAACCAAAATATGCCTGAAGTGATTCTTTGACTGAACAGGAATCATTTTATTCTCTTGAGCCATTTGGCTTCATGCCTCACATTTTACTCGCTGTAGCAGCCAAATCTTTCTTAATTTTTGTCTTAATTATGCTTGGGGAGGCTCAAATTATTTGGAAAACATGAAAATGGTGTCTTGTCTCTGACAGCAGGTGACCTGGAATTCCTGTGAGGACATTTGTGTTTTTAAGGCAATAACAACTGTTCCTCAAGACACTACCATGTTACTACTATTAAGGCTGCAAGCCTAAATCATTGGACTGATCCGTTCTGTCAGAAGTAACCCCTGAATCCAGTCAGACTAGCTACCAAGTGCCTGTGCGTAGGATTAAAACCTCAATTATTTTGTGAGCCTACTTGCACTTAGAAGCTTGACTGGAAACATTAAATACCTCTCTAATAAAGGAAGAACATACAAGAGTACATAATAAAAATAAATTGAATAAATGGTAACAGAAGTGGCATAATTTAGGGTTGGCAAGTACAATGGAGGACTGTTGTTGCAACCCCATGTTTAACTGCTTCTCCCAGGTGCCTGGGAGAGAAATGATTTCAGTGTCCTCCAGCAAGACAAGTCTTATGTTCTGTCTTTTGCCAGATCGTTTTTATTGATTTTCCAAATTTTAACAAATCAGACACAAATTAAAACAAATTTAATACAATTTTTCCAAAAATTGAATTCTTGCCCCCCCATCCTCAATATGTTCACAATTTCCTCTTGCTACATTACTTTCCCTGTTATTTCTAATTCACATTCCATTCCCTAGAATTAACCTTATATTACTTTTTTTTTACTTATCCTTCTATCCATTTGCCCATTCCTGCACATACAATATTTTAACATTTCCATTATCTACATGAGGTGCTCATCAAATTGTCAATACACAATTGATCAATAATTATTATTTCTAAAATAAATTTCCTTTCCTTCCTTCTGTGTGTATAAAAACCTAATAGTTCACTTTCTTTAGATGTTTTCTCTTTATTTCTTAAATGCACTGTCCACTTTGCCCAAGATTCTTCCTGTCCAAATCCTCTTTAATTGTCAGTCCACGTATATCCTCTCACCGCTTATAACCTATTGTCCAATTTAAAATAGGAGTTTCAAGGATGGCCATCTGGCTCAAGGTGTTTCCCCCACAACAACTAGCCCATCATGTCAGGGAAAGGCAGGCTGTATTTCCTTGAGAACTTTGGCAATTCAATCTTTGGTCGTCCGCCCCTTAAACCAAGTAAACTCTCACTGATGTATCCTGCCATTGAAATTTCCAAGGTTGCCTCTATATGGATAAATCTTCTTCCTAGCCCGTTTGCCATTCTTGTTCTTCTTGTTCCTGATGTTACAATAAATCCTTTTGAGCTGAATCTTGGTCTTGGGTCATGCCAGAACTCACCTACATTTCCAATGTCATGTCATGAATAAGTGAACCTGCAAAACCTTTGCTGCTATTTAAAAAGAATGGAATTCATATGGAATACTCTCACGGTTTGGGTGCATATATGTGTTTCTGTGTAAGAACAATGCTATATTGTCCATTGTTCTGCCCCTTACATGTATATAATGAAGTTTAAATAATTCTGTCAGCTTTTCCGACTTATGGTCCCTAAACAACTGTGGAACAATTTTGGGCTCTTGTGGCAACACATGAACAAAAGGCTCTGTACAGAATCAAGGGCCAAAGAGAGAGGGCTGCTTGCAGTCCCTGACCACAGTGCCATCTGTGATTGAGATCAGTTTTACCAGTTAATTAGACAGCAAACCTGCCAGTCTGATATTTCAGTTTCCCCAGGACAAGCTGCAATCACAGCCTTTAAAAGAACTCAAAGTCCTATCCCACAACTGGCAAGTGTGAGCTTTTGTGGTCAGTGGATTGGCCTTATTCAAACAGAGTGAAAATGGTTCCCCACAAACCAGTTTCCTGCATATTGGAAAGAGAAGTCTTCTTGAAGAAGAGAAAGACAAAATGAGACAAACTGATGCTCCAGGTAAGCACATTGTGCCTCATTCAACCACAGCAGATGGACATTATTTTCTGTCTTTACATTATGAGCAAACCAGATGCCTAGAGGCACAGGGCCTTCTCGGCAGTGGCACCTCCCTGTGGAACGCCCTACCATCAGATGTCAAGGAGATAAAGAACTACAGAACATTTTATATTTACTGTAAGCTGCCCAGAGTGGCTGGGGAACCCCAGCTAGATGGACAGGGAATAATAATAATAATAATAATAATAATAATAATAATAATAATAATAATAATGGTGGTCAGAGTTTTCAGCATTCTGTTCTGTAGCAGTTTCTGTACTTTTGTCCTAATGAATCAGATTCTGCAACCATGGCAACCAAACTCTGTGTCAAAGTGACTTCTATAAATGGAAAATAAATTGTTGTGCTTTTCCATCACTTTACATTATTTGCTTCAGTTTGCATAGTTTCACTATTTGTGTTCTGATAGGGGCAAGTTTTGGAGAGTATTTGTGGGTTTTTTATGGTGAAAAAACTGGGACAGAAGAGTTGGAAATAGGAAGGGATATTCAACGACGGGAGTGTTTGATAGTTTTGCTATGCATTACTTGTCCTTCCAACTTATTATTTTCAATGAAAGCTGCCCAGATGTTTACAAGTTTTTTGAAGAAACAGAGCAGGCAAGGAAAACCGTTGTTTCCAGGGGTCAGCGTTAGCATATTCATATTTAGCTAGATAACTGGGACCCCTGGGCAGAAGAAAGATGGGGGTGAATTAATAATGCAGAGTTTTAGAGAATAAGAGCTTTACTGAGGTAAAATAAACTTCTTCATAAACAACATGCTTCCAAATAGTTTGACTGAGATTCCACACTGACTCTGCTCACAACGGAGGCAGGCGGACTCTGAAATCTTACCGAGAACAGAGAGGAAATGGCTGCCGAGTCCCCGGCCAGAGGGACTCCCAGTTAGCAGTCCGGCCTGGAGAACTTGACTGGGCCAAATGACTGTGCGGTCCCAGCACTTCCCAGCCCGCTTGGCTGCTTCTGTCGCAAGACGGTGAAGGAGAAGCCGCAGGAAGGCAATGAAGGAAAAATGAGAGCAGCAACCATCAGATAAGAGTTTGAGACTCAGAGGAAAGTTCCAAGTGAGTCGGTATTTCCTCAGAAGAGTCGTTTTCTGAGGGTCTCGGACAGGATGCCCAACTCTTCCCTAACCCATTAGCCAGTGTCTATAGGTGAGGATTTTGGTGAAAAAACTCTGAATAGCTCATTAGTTTGCACAGATGCCAGATGCACGGTGGGATGGCAGACTGAGAGGGCACACCAGTCAAGAGGCTGGACAAGGTTTTATTTTCTCTCTTCCACAAGAACAGAGCAGCTACAGGAAACACTGGATTCCACCCAGATAAAATCAAGTTCAGGGCTACCCAGTGACTAGACTGTACAGGCAGCTCCCCATTTACGCATGTTCGAGTCATGCACAACCAAACACATGCACATCCTCTCAAACCCCGAAGTGGCAAGAAAATGGCAAAAAGAAGACAGCAATCCCCTGAGCCTCTGCACTGACCTTTAAGGCCTGCGGAGAGTTGGGGCTTGAGCAAGGAAGTTTGGAAGGAGCAATTGTGGCAGAATTGGGTAGATTTTGGGCATAGCTTTGATGGACCAATTTGCCCCAGGGGTCTTCCCCAGAGGGAATCAACACCAAGATCAGACAAAACCACAAGTTGTTTATTCACGAAACTGCGCTGGGCGGACACTCCCCAGCTCATGCTGCAAAGAGGGAGGGCCCCGTCCTCTTTATATCATAGATCTTTCTACCAGTGGCACGCGTGCCAGAGGGGGCACTCGGAGCCCTCTCTGGGCACGCACAGAGCCGGCAGACGGCGAGGGCTCAGCTCAACCTGGGCAGCTGAGCAGCCGCCTTCCTCCTGCGGCTTTACACACCCTCCGGCCGGGGCCAATGGGAGGCGTCGGGCAGGGCGTGTCTCGTGGGAGCTGGCAGAGGAGGGTGGCATTGCTGGCGAGCTTCAAGAAGCCACTTTGTTCCAGCGCCGGGTAGCCAGGCAGGGCCGCCTCCGCCCCGTCCTCGTTGCCCCTCACCCAGCACCGGGGCTCCAGGCCCCACTGGCCGTGCCATGATCGCCTCCCACTTGCTGGCATCAAGGGCAGCGGTGAGGGCGTGCCCGGGGCCACAACGGGCACCCTGCGCAGGGGCCGGTTAGAGCTGGGCAAGGGAGCTGGGAAAACACTGTTGGAAATCACTTTCTCTGAAAGCAGCTCTAGCTGCTGCAGAAACAAGTATTTTAGCCTAACGGAGAAGATGACAAACCCAGTCTTGTGGCGTTGATGTCCAAACGTATTAACTACACTTACCTTCATGAAGGCAGACATCGGTGCTGAGAATGGGTAATTGTTAGGTTAATGAACAGCAAAAAGATCTCTATGCATCTTTTCTTTCAATGCAAACACTGAGAGCTTGCCTAGACTTCACACAAATTCCCCAGATGCAATGCAAAATGGTAACCAGGTACCATTCTTTAGGGCTAAATAGCAGTCAGAGTAGTGGCAGCTACTGCAGATTATGCCCCAATTCAGTTTAAATTGCCGTCTTGGCACTTTGCGATAAATAAGTGGGTTTTGGGTTGCAGTTTGGGCCCTTGGTCTCTAAAAGGTTTGCCATCGCTGCTTTATACCCTAAAGCCCGTCCGAATTTCCCTCCTTCCATCTCCTATTGGTTAGGAAATTGCAGTTTACAGACTTCCGCCTATTTCATATTCTCCCCTTGATATGTACCCCCACCATTACATACATCACATCTTGATGTTAATTAGCTGTATCTCCACCAGGGGTGGTTTGCCTACTAGTTATATCCCTTTTAAGCATGCACAATAGCTCTCTTAACTGCTCTCCTCCATTTTTCCTCGTGATTCTGAGTCACCCACAAGCTGTAGGCTGCTCTCAGCGAATTCTATATTTGTTACCACAAGTTTCCTCTGTCCTTGCAAAGCAAGCAGTCTCTCAAGCCATTACCACAGCAAAGTGAGACCTGGTCATTTCTTCACAACGCAAGCGGATACAACAGCAGAGCGAGGCATGCTAAGCTTTTTCTTACCCATTTATCCCACAAGCTTGGAGGAGTTTTTGGAGTTTTTGAGAATAATTTATTTAGGAGTGAGAAGTAAAAGTTCTGTTGTGTGTTTTCAGGTGATGTGGGTCCCATCTGTTTTGTGTGTGAGCTCTTCAAAATCAAAAGTATTCTGTGCTCCAGCTTGTATATTCTTGCTGCCTGCACACCCAAACCCAGATGAGGTTGCATCTTGCTGCAAAGACAGATGTCCGTCTTATCATCGTCGTCGTCGTCATTTTTTATTTTTATGCCAACCTTTCCACAGTTAAAAAAAAATGCTCAAGGCCACTTACTGCATAACAAGATTTACGTAATTACAAAAGTCATAAACAATAAATAAACCACATTTTTAAAAAATGCACAACCAAATGGGGAGCAATTTCCACATAAATCTAAAATTAAGAATACAGCATTAATATCACAGTTTAAAATGACATAGGTAAAAAAATAACAGCAATTTAAACAAAACAAAACAGAGCCCCCTCTGCCCAGCAGCAGCAGCAGCCCTTTATAGAGCCCATCAGGCCAGGTGGTGAGTGGCAGGACTGGGGCCCTCGGGCGCTGAGCAGGGGGTCTTAATGGGCTTATGTTTATTTTCTGCATGTAACTAAGACTGCAACAGCGTTAAAGAAGGAGTATTGTTAGAAAAATATGAAACCAAAGGAAAATCTCCAGTTAATTAAAATGAAAAGAGATTATCATGCACTGAGGACAAAACAGGATTCCAGTCTCAGAGATTTACAGCATAAAAAGTCATCTGATTATTATTATTATGGAAAATTCCTACCCACAGTAGTTTTATGTGTGTAAGACACTCAGTGTAATTTGATGGGAAATTCCCAATAACCTCATGTTATATGATCTGAATTCTGTCAGTTGAACAAGGTACTAAGTACCTGCTTAACCTGAAATGCTTGCTTTTCTTGATTAAGTTAATTAATTAAGTTGACTAAGTTTTCTTGATTAAGTTAAGTGCATGTTCTAAATAGAAGTCATCTTTCAAATTTCTTACTCATCTTTCAAATTTCTGACCTTATAGCCTCTTTCAGGGATCAGGAACCATCAATATGCTTTCTTTTGGTTTCGTGACCCAAATAAAATAAGAATTGCAGCTTTTCTTCAGTATAAACATGCAATTTATGTCATTTTTACTATCATATTTTCATTGCATGTTTTGTGTGTGTGTGTGTGTGTGTGTGTGAGAGAGAGAGAGAGAGAGAGAGAGAGAGAGAGAGAGAGAGAGAGAGAGTGCTCTGTGGCACAGCTCTATCAATCTCCTTACTACTACATTTTAGCTCTTAAAAGCCTATCTTGGCATTAAACAGTAGATAGATTATTTTACAATGATGATGATGATACAGTGCAAGCCAAAAAACCCAAAATAAATTAAGACAGGCCCTTCCCCAAGGAACCTACTGTCTACAGTGGGAACAAAAAGGAAAGAAAAAAATTGTATTGGCTTTCCAGATTGCATATATGTTTTCAAAGCCACTTTTGCCAATTTAGAACATCTGGGAGTCTTTATCCTTAGACCTTGTTGCAGTTGGGATGAAGACAGGATGGCATATAGATCAAAGACTGCATCAAACAGGTGGTTTTTGAGAAAGCATTTAGTAGAATCCTAGAACTGTAGTGTTGTAAGGGTCATCTAGTCAAACCCCCTGCAGAGCAGCTAAAGAAATCCTGAAAGATGACCATCCAGACTCTCTTGAGGAAATTGCTGGCATGTGGGGCGGGAAGGGGGGAAAAGGTAGAGTCATTTTAAGAGACCAGTTAAGGCAGTGGCTGGAAGGGATGCAGGTGGTGCTGTGGTCTAAACCACTGAGCCTCTTGGGCTTGCTGATCAGAAGGTTGGCGGTTCAAATCCCCGTGACGGGGTGAGCTTCCGTTGCTCGGTCCCTGTTCCTGCCAACATAGCAGTTCAAAAGCACGTCAACGTGCAAGTAGATAAAAAGGTACCGCTTTGGCAGGAAGGTAAGCGGTATTTCCGTGCGCTGCTCTGGTTTCGCCAGAAGCAGCTTAGTCATGCTGGTCACATGACCCGGAAGCTGTACGCCAGCTCCCTCGGCAAGTAAAGCGAGATAAGCGCCGCAACCCCAGAGTCGTTTGCAACTGGACTTAATGGTCAGGGATCCCTTTATGTAACCCAAAAATCTTTACTAAAAACAATTTTAAAAAATTACCCCTTAAAAAAGATTACCAGTGGTAAAAGTGAAGGACCCCTGGACAGTTAAGTCTAGTCAAACTTTACTATGGGGGTTGCGGCGCTCATCTCGCTTTCAGGCCAAGGGAGCTGGCGTTTGTCCACAGACAGCTTTCCGAGTCATGTGGCCAGCATGACTAAACTGCTTCTGGCACAAGAGAACACCATGATGGAAACCAGAGCACATGAAAATGCCGGTTACCTTCCCGCTGGAGCGGTACCTATTTATCTACTTGCACTGCTGTGTTTTTTAACCGCTAGGTTGGCAGGAGCTGGGACAGAGCAATGGGAGCTCACCCCATCACATGGATTTGAACCACTGACCTTCTGATTGGCAAGCCCAAGGGACTCAGTGGCTTAGACCACAGTGCCATCTGCTCCCATTTAAACGTCCAGGGGTCCTTTAGCTTCACTTAATCATCTTTTTTTACTTTTTTAAAAAATAATATTTATTAATAATCTCAAAATTACAGAAAAGAAAGAAAAAAATTTAAAAACAATACAATACATAGGAAAAAAACAAGAAAAAACAAGACATAAAAACCAATGCAAGAATACAGCAAAATGATAAAAAAGGGGGGGAAACCCACAAATCCCATATTACATATCTTTAACTTCCATTTGCTTGTTTCATTGACCTCCTCACACCTCCCTTTTTGTATTCTAGTTTGATTGATTATTTCAGCAAATTCTTTCCATCTTTCTCAATTTTTACTAAATAATTTATCTTGACAATTTAACCTATTAATTAACTCAATAAATCCTTTCCATCCTTTCCCCATATTCTGTTATTCAAATTACCTTAAGTTATTTAACCTTATCTTACCAAAAAATACTTTTTCTACTAGAGTCATATAGTTTCATTCCAACATTTTCCCTAAAGTTCATTAATTTTAGGCTAATTTCCTAGAAAAAAAAATCTTTATAAATTTTCTTCCAATCTTCATCCAACGTCTCTTCTTCCTGGTCTCGGGTCGTGTCAGTCCTTACTGTCCATTCCATCTAGTCCATCAACCTGGTAATCTAATGTCCGAGGCCCTTAAGTCTTTTCCATGTCCCTTCTGCAGATCTTCTTCTTCTTGTTTATACTTGCACTTTTCCTTGTCTTTTGTTGGTCTCTTTCTTAGTTTCTTTCCTTTCTCATTGGGGAGTAGGTCTCTGGGGGATTCCAACCCAAAATTATCTTCATCTCCCTTCATCCAACCAGCCCATTCCCCAGAGTCCTGCTCCCCACAATCATCAATGTAGTCCAAAAAGTATTTAAAAGCATATTTCAAGGTCTCTCCAAAGTTAAGAACTTCCTCAGCCGACTCCCCCTGGCCGACTCCAACTTCAATCTTCAAAGACAGCGGCTTATGCTCCTGTAGGGCCTCGGGTCTCTCCATTTGTATTATTTGAGGTGCAACCGCAACCTCCTCCATTATCTTCTGCACTTGCCCAATCAGTACAGGTTCCTGAGTTGGTCCCTGAATAGTTTCTGTATCAATATTCCCTGTTTGTCCACAGTTATTAACCACAACAGTCATCAAATCCATTTTCTCATTCATCAAATCCATCTTCTCATGCATCTGTTCCAGCAAGGCACTTGTCTTGCATAAAGCAAGCACCAAAACTTCCTCCCAGCTCATATTTAGTCAAGGTCAAAAAGGACTGGTCCCACGATCTTAATCTGACAGCTGTAAAGTCCTCAAGTAGACGTAGCAACAATTTAGCAAGCTCCCTCTAGAAGAGACAATTTCTATTTGTATCCATTTTTTTTTAAGGCAAGTCCAACAAAGGAAAATTACTTTCATTTTTCAGATATTTCGTTTCTTTAGAATGCAGAAGGCAACATTGGAATCAATTTATTTCTCTTCTTTAGCTATCTGTCAAAGTATTCTATTCACAGTCAATGAACCTCTCCAAGAATTTCTGTCTCTGACATCCCGTTCCCAGGTTAGAGACAGTGGAAACTTATCTTTCTTCACTCTCTCTCCTGCAGGCGTTAAACAAAGCCCCCCCCCCTTTTCTCCTGCTTCCGAGGGGGTTTCAGTAATTATAAATGAAGGAAATTTAAGCTTTTTTAACGACTTTCCAGACTTTAGCTTACAAGGTTTTTGCTTCAGTCTATGTACAAAAAGCGGAAGGCGGACTTCCTGTTTTGAACCTTCCCGCTTCGGTGCCAAATTAAGATACTTCTTGATCCAATTTTCCGTTTCTACTCACGGGTACTTGTTTTAAATCCAATTGTCCACAGGAAAAAGTCAGCGCTCTCCGGCAATGGCTGTGCAGCTTCACTCCGTGAAAGTAGCAATCAGTTCGCAGCACCGCGCTGCTCACCCCACTTCAATCCGGAGCCCCAAAATGGGGTTCCCGGTGCGTAGGGGGGCGCTCTTGGTGCCCTGCCGAACCCCATGTTCCCAGGCTTCCTCCGCCTGGGATTTCTAGCGGGTTCCCACCTTCGCCGCGGCGGGAAGACCCAGTTTCCACGGAGCCAGTTCCTCCGGTCGGAGGAACTCCGCCATTCGCCGATGGCGCTAGCCCGGAAGTGCTTCACCTAATCACCACAGTTCAAGAAGGACACTGACAAACTGGAACGTGTCCAGAGGAGGGCAACCAAAATGGTCCAAGGCCTGGAAACGATGCCTTATGAGGAACGGCTAAGGGAGCTGGGCATGTTTAGCCTGGAGAAGAGGAGGTTAAGGGGTGATATGATAGCCATGTTCAAATATATAAAAGGATGTCACATAGAGGAGGGAGAAAGGTTGTTTTCTGCTGCTCCAGAGAAGCGGACACGGAGCAATGGATCCAAACTACAAGAAAGAAGATTCCACCTAAACATTAGGAAGAACTTCCTGACAGTAAGAGCTGTTTGACAGTGGAATTTGCTGCCAAGGAGTGTGGTGGAGTCTCCTACTTTGGAGGTCTTTAAGCAGAGGCTTGAGAACCATATGTCAGGAGTGCTCTGATGGTGTTTCCTGCTTGGCAGGGGGTTGGACTCGATGGCCCTTGTGGTCTTTTCCAATTCTATGATTCTATGATTCTATGATCAATGACCCTACACAAGCAACAAGTCAAACAGAGATGAATAGTTGTTATTTATATTATGAGACAAAGAATATGAGTTTCATCTAGTTTTGTTCATCTTATCCCCAACATAGCAGTTGTTTCAAAAGGTCAGTCAAGATGCCATTAGGATTTATTCATAATTCCTCAAGTTTCAAAAATAATTCACCTGATTCCCAGAATTTGCTTTTGGGTGCCAAATCTGATTGTCCACAAATAAAAGGTCTTCAGTGAGACATCAGTACTTACCTTCCAGTGCAAGGCAATCTCAGCAGCAGGCTCAGTTTCAGGATTATGCCTCATGCTAGAAGTCCCATTGATGTCCATGGAATCTGTGTGAGTAAATCTGCAGAGGATTATAATTTTCCTGTTCTCTCTCACACTAGAAGTGAAAGTACGGTACATAATACTTCTGGGACCAGAACTGCAGGAAATACCAAGGAGGGCAGGATCCCTTACCACTTTTAGGCTGACATGCCATATTACCAGAGTAGCATTGCTGTTTTCACTTAGCTGGATTCCACACAACTGCAGGAATTTTGAACAGCTGAGTCATGTGGGAACACGGTAAGAACAGGAGGCTTCACTCGCTGGGCGCTTGGCCTGGTCCAGCAGGGAATGTGTGAATGTGCCACCTGTTAAGTATCTGCCATTCTGCTGTTAAAGAGGAGTACTGTCAGAATAAATATGGCAACTCTAGTGAATCACTGGATCCCAGTTTAAACCTTACAGGAACACAGGAAACATTTTTATGATCTGACATGCCAGCACCGGAGGAGAAAAAAATTTAAACGCATAGCGAAGTTCCAAAAAATAGACCAGAGGCAATTGCACTTCATCCAGCAGAGCTTTTACTGGTGCTGAAGGCAAATGAGCATAATGGTCACAAATTCAGTACATTCAGGAACACTAGAACAAAAAGAGATAGAAAACAGAAAGTGAGAAAGCCCCAGGCGCCTCCTGGTCTTATTATAGTAAGTATGACCTTGACAAAAAGATAACAGAAGCTGTTTAAACCAGCTGTACTCAGCTTTCCAGAAGAAATAATCCAAACATCAGAAACCTTCCTGCTTCTTTCACATAGAAAGAAAACTTTCTAGAACCATCTTGAACTAAGCAGAACAGGAAAGATCTCTACACATCAGATCAATTCTTTCTGTATTAAGAAATGCAAACTGACAAGATCACCATCTCATAGCTTAGTCCTGCCTCTACCTGTGGGGAAATCTGCAGTCAAAACGACAATTATGGTTGCTAAATAAGCATATGAAGGGGTTGAGACTTCACAGAGTTCCTGCTTCCTAGAGAAGTTGTAGAGGGTATGACATTACACATGTCTACTCTCTGTGGTGGGAAATAGGACAGCGGATCTTAGTCCTTTCTCCTTCCTTCTTGCCCCACTGACTGCCTTTCTTTCAAGCCAGCAATGTGAGCATATATACAGGGCTGGGCTCTGCTTAGAACCCAGACTCCATTTTTGAAACTACTTTTGTATTTTGTAAGAAACATTTTCACCTAAATACTACTTAGAAGTACTTAGCAGTAAAATGTAAGTGAACCTTTTAATTTTTACTAAAGCATGTAGTTTATTCTTAGCAATGGGTACAAACAAGGGAAAGGTCAGCAGACCACAAACAAATAAACAGGGATAAAAGGTGTTCTTGCCTAATTCTTAGCTTCCAGTATGCTGCCAAAGTGCCCAAGTGATTCCACTCTGCTAAGAAGGGCTTCACAGCCTGATAACTCTTGTATTTCTCCCACACACTTGGGACAGGAGGTTTAAATGTTAATTGACAGGTTTAATCCTCCATCCACCGCCATCCTCATACTGACTGGTGGAAACTCTCCAAGGTTCACGATGGAAGACCTTCCCTTCTGGAGGTTGAACCTGGACCTTCGGTGCTCTACCACTGAGCCACAACACTCTCCAAGGTCAGTGAGATTTTTACACTCTCACATTCATCTCTTCATTTTAACAAGCACAGGCATTGTACTAGACTCCAGCAGGTCTTTTGGATAAGTCAGATCAGCCTACAGGAGCAATCATCTGAAGGAGATTCCTAGAGCCACTTTGTACACAGGGTTGGTTGCCTTTAGCGTTTCACATAGATCCGGTAGGTTGAAGTCAAGAAGAGATGACTGTGAAATGTTTTGCAATGGGACCACAGTAATTAGATTCATATTTCCTGCAGTTATTGCCTTAACTTGCAGACGCTTGTCATTTAGTTAATTAGTATGATTCACTAGAATATCTAAGGAAGCATGAACCGAAGTGATTCAGCAGGAGGGAATTTTGTGGCATGACATTTACTTCAGGAATGCATTCTATGGAGTAGCACAGACATAACAGAGGGAAGTTTATTTTTCAAGCTCACAAATCAACTCTAAATGCATCCAGGGTAGAAAGTGGAAAATCAGCATTAGCCATAAGTAGTACAAAAATGTCTGAGGAGCAATGCAGATTATGTGGAGCTGGCACAATGTGTTTGGCCAAGGCTTCGAGTTTCTGGAACAGAGCCAATCAGATGTAATCAGAGATCCCATGGGGAAGGTTGAAGATGGACTTCTTCTATCCATACCTTAGCTTACATTCCCTGCCCCCGTGTGCCATTGTGTCCCTACAGTGCAGGCCTTCCTCACAGAGAGAAGCCGTGCCCGCTTTCTAAGCAGAAGAATCCAGTGTTGTGGGATGCTAAACACCTTTGCCCCCCACCCCAGGATTCCTTGAAATGCTGGCACAAAATAATGTACTGCACATAGCAGGAAATGTTGACAGACAATTATTTTTGAAAACAAAAATGACAGCAAGATGGAAAAGAGATCCACAAAATGCCAGGTAGAAAGCATTGTACTTCTGAAACATGTGAACCAAGCTGCAGATCTTTTTCAAAAGTTTCTCAATTTTGCAGTGCAGTTCTCCAACCCAAATAATAATAATAATAATAAATTATTCATTATACCCTGCCCTTCTTGGTTCAGGAAACCGGGCTCAGGGCGGCTAACGACAAATTTAAAACACTTAATTGATGCTACAAAAAAAACCCCATAAAATACGGTATAAAGCATAAATAACAATAAAATAAAAAATCAATTTAGGGGGAGAAAGTGTGCATGCAAAATATGTGTGTACGCATATAAAAAATGTGTATATGAGGAGACATGCTACAGAATTTGCTTAGGGATTTTATTTTTTAAAAAACCCCTCAAAGAAATGTGGTGAAATGTGGTGAACTGAATTTAAAACAGGTGCAATTAGGAACTGAGAGAAACCAAAATCCACAGATTTGTCTACCACAATTAGCTACTGAGCAAGACTCTTCAGTCCAGCGAAGGCATCTGTGACTGGGAAGTGGAAGCCTCCCACTTCTGCCTCTTCTGCTCCAGCTGGTTGGGAAACTCTTTGGAACAGGAGAGGTACAGGAGGGCTGGAGAAGAAGGGGGCATTTGGGAAAAGCACCTCCCTCACGCTTCCATTTACAGAAGGCTCCACTGGAGCAATGAATAGATTTTGGTCAATAAATCAACAATTTATTGAGGAGCACATTCAGGACTCAGCTATACAGCTGCAAATAAAACATTTTGAATGTGTTGTAAAATGCAATATACAATTGTGACATTAGATGGTGACTGTGAGCTATAGCAAATTCAATGCATTTGCCATATTTGCTTATGTTTTATGGTCTAAAGTTGGGATGAAATCAATTACCTGTACAAAATTACTTTACTCCTCAGCCTTTTCTTCTGCCAAAGATATGCCACACAGCAGCAGAGGTTAGAGTCAGAGTTTTCTTTCTAGATGAGCTACCTTCCCAAGTTGCTGAGCCCCATCTGCCCCTCACTTCCCTCACCTGCAGAAACCGCCTTCTTGATATAATAAAGGTGAAGGTACCCCTGCCCGTACCGGCCAGTCTTGCCAGACTCTGGGGTTGTGCGCTCATCTCACTCTAGAGGCCGGGAGCCAGCGCTGTCCGCAGACACTTCCGGGTCACGTGGCCAGTGTGACGAAGCTGCTCTGGCGAACTGGCACCAGAGCAGCACACGGAAACGCCGTTTACCTTCCCGCTGGTAAGTGGTCCCTATTTATCTACTTGCACCCGGAGGTGCTTTCGAACTGATAGGTTGGCAGGCGCTGGGACCGAACGACGGGAGTGCACCCCGCCGCAGGGATTCGAACCGCCGACCATGCGATCAGCAAGTCCTAGGCGCTGAGGCTTTTACCCACAGCGCCACCTGCGTCCCCTTGAGATAATAGTCATACCTATATTTTCCAGTGAAGTCCATTTGCGCATTTAGTCCGATGCCCCCAATGCAGAGCAGTGAATAGGCATGGGAACAGCCCAGGGAGTTATGCAGAATGAGAGCTCACCCTTTTTTCTTTTTTTCCCCTCCATCCAGTGCAGTCATATGGGCCATCTTCCCACACTCCCAAAAACCTCCAACACTGAAACATATAACAATCATAACAAACGCAACAAAAACGGAGCTCTTTAAATATAGAGAACGAATTAGTCCTTGAAATCCTACTAAATTCCACCAACTCTCTCAACAGAAGGCCTGGGCAAATGAAGCTTTCTATATGTTGTTGAACTGGGATAGAGAAGTCAGGAAACCTGGAGAGTGTGGTAATGAATGAATTGCATGGTAGCCTAGCAATATTGGAAAGTCAATGGTAGGAGAAGTGCTATTAACAAAGATTCAGACTTCAAGAAGCATATGGCACAAGTGTGCTCCGCTATGTTGGGGGGACGTGCAACAGATTTTCACCAGAGCCTCATGTCTTTACTCTGTAAAAAGTGGCCTCAGGCACAAAGGGAAATAGCTTTGGTCCTTTGTTATCCAAGAAACCTCTCCTGGGAGCTTCAGGAAGGAAAACAACTTGGTACCTGTAGAATAATAATGAAATGCGTAACATTTCTCTGAGGCTTGAAAACCATACCTTCCAACATATTATTATTTATAGCCTGCTCCTCTGATTGAGCCATGATCCTCCCCCTGTACTGCTACTAGTGAAATTGGGGTTTTAGTTTATACAGAACTGACTTATATTGGAGCGTCATATGAAAAAGGCTTGAAATTGTATGTGACCCCTCAGCCCTATCTATTGGGAAGAATAATTCTTCTCATTGTCTTCTCTTGATTTTAAACTAGTGAGGAGTGCCCGGCGCAGCCCAGGATTTTTTAGGAACAAAATATATATATATTGTGATTTTTAAATGGATAGTGCATATTGGGAGTTTGGATCCATAACACCAAAAACTGGTATGTGCATGCACACACGAAAGCTCATACCAATAACAAACTTAGTTGGTCTCTAAGGTGCTACTGGAAGGATTTTTCCCCCCTATTTTGTTTTGACTACGGCAGACCAACACGGCTACCTACCTGTAACCAAAAACTGGGTGAAGTTACCCCAAAGTCATGTTTTGGTCCATCACCTTGATTCAACATGGCAGCCAGCATCCAAATTTCATTGACAACTGCTGCCCCCAGCTCAGGAACTCATTTGGCGGTGATCTCTGGAGAGGTGGCAGAACCTATGGAGAACAGGTGGACAGACAAACAGATAAATGATTTACACACACACACACACAAAATTATTGGCTGGGCAGTTCCTCATCCTAGTCTTACATCTGGCTGTATCAATTTATATATAACTATCTCCCTACTATTGAAGTCTCTTTCCTTATTTTTTTGCTGAAGTCTAAAATGATGTCTGTGAGCTGGGAGTTGGGTTCTATATTTTAAAAACAATAATAAGAATTTAACCAAACTCTAGTCTCATGTACACTTGGAGAGGGATTTGAAAAGCTTGCAGTTCACATAAGGAGAGCATCTCAGTTGTGACTGAATCTTGGTCTAAATATTTCAAAAAGCTAACGCTGTGTTTCATCTGAGATTTTACCCATGTGTCTTGGGAATAGGAACTTCCTCTGGTGGTATCTTGAAAGTGAGTTCCCTTTGCTTTGAAGATTTAGATGTTCTCCTTACTTTGTAGATAGTTCAGGTGGAACAAAAAATGCATTGAAAGGATGGATCAAATAAAGGGAGGTGGACCACTTGCTGCTTTTCCCAGGCTCAGCTTTTACTTCTTTTAATTATTTTGCAATATTTAATGCTTTGTGCCTGTCATCCATTCAGACAACTGAGGGACTTCATTCTTGTGCACTTCCAGGTGACCTGTTTATTGAGTATTCATCCTATTTTCTTTGCAAGGAGATTAGAAAACACTGGCTTTTTAATGAATATTCATTTTTATTTGTTTGTGGGGAATCCCATATGATGTTGCATCAAAGCAACTGCTATCACACTTTCCAGTGCTTTTCCTGTCACTACATTATCTGATCTTTGGAGAAGTAGGGTTCTTGTGCATGACAGGAAACCAGAAAGCTCATTCACAGCAGGCCTACACCTCAGGGCCAGCGCATGTGGCTTACATGCAGAACGTCCCCGGTTCAACCCCTGGCATCTCCAGCTAGGGCCAGGATCAGAGGTGCTGCCAGTCAGAGTAGGCCAGTGTTCTTCCCCCTTGGGTCTCCAGATATTGCTACAGGCTTAGCCAATATTCAGGGATGAGGGGAATTGTAGTCCAGCAACATCTGGGGACCCAAGACTGAAGAACACTGGGGTAGACAA
This sequence comes from Podarcis vaucheri, assembly GCF_965113315.1. Taxonomy (NCBI): domain Eukaryota; kingdom Metazoa; phylum Chordata; class Lepidosauria; order Squamata; family Lacertidae; genus Podarcis; species Podarcis vaucheri. The sequence continues at coordinate 2,993,709 of NC_138748.1, forward strand.
TATTGAGTCTTCTGACCCAGTATAAGGAAGCTTCCTATGTTCCTAACTTCTCAGCTTGAATTTTCCTGAAGAATTATGCCCCAGTATCACCATTCAACATGAGTTTGACCAAACTGCGGGAGGCAGTGGAAGACAGGAGTGCCTGGCGTGCTCTGGTCCAGGGGGTTACGAAGAGTCGGACACGACTAAACAACTAAACAACAACAAATCACCATTCAAATTCACAAATACTGAGAATGACAGGCCAATCATCTGATTCAGTATCAGGGAGCTTTCTATTTTCCTAAGACCTCCCAGTCAACTATAATTGTAGAACCTGAATTTGTCTTCAGATTGAATCCCACCTGAAAATAGTGGTAGTCTGAAAGCACCTACAGTGGTGCCCCGCAAGACGAATGCCTCGCAAGACGGAAAACTCGCTAGACGAAAGAGTTTTCTGTTTTGGAGGTGCTTCGCAAAACGAATCTCCTATGGGCTTGCTTCGCAAGACGACAATGTCTTGCGAGTTCCTGCTGGGTTTTTTCCCTCCCCCCCCTTTTTCTAAGCCGCTAAGCCGCTTATCAGCTGATCCGATCAACAGATAAGCCGCTAAAAGCCGCTAATGGCGCTAATAGCGCTAATCCGCTAATCCGTCAATGGGCTTGCTTCGCAAGACGAAAAAACCGCTAGACGAAGAGAATCACAGAACGGATTCTTTTCGTCTTGCGAGGCACCACTGTATTTTAGAAGATGCTACTGATGAGGTCCCAGTTCATCGGGAATGTGATACAATTATGAGTGTTGTCATCTGTTCTTTCTGGTGCCTCAGATCTGGTCTACTGGGACCAGGTAGATTTACTCCTACCTACATGCCGTTTATTCCCACACACAATTCCTTCCTCTGGGTAGAGGCAGGCATGAAGTTTCCTAGAAATAACTGGTGGATGGGCTCTGCTTATGTACAGCAGCTGACTGAGCACCATAAGCAGAGGTGGGAAGGAACTTCTCCATGTCAGATTAGCAGTGACCTGAGTGGGGAATCACCTAATTTTGCAGTGTGTCACATCTTGCTTTGTTAAGTTGGGCGTGAAGACAGTTTGTAGTCAGCACATGGAGCTGCAAAACCAGAATCTCTTGATTTTACAGACCAAGAAGCCAAACTTGATAGGGACACAGCACACACACAAACACACACACACCCCATCTTGGTGCTAGATCACTGTCTGGTCATCTGCAGAGAGGTAAGAGCAAGTGAATAGACACTGATGGTTAAGAGTACCTAAGAGGTTATTCATCATCCTTAATGCTGCTGCTATACGGAACAAGAAACAATAAGAAAGCAGAAACTGAAAATGGAAACTCCTAATTAAAAGTACAGTAGCTCAAGACTTCAGTAGTGTTGTCAGTCCACCTGGATACCCTGTTGCTATACTTGGGCTTTACAGTTTTTGAGAATATCACCACAAATTAAATCAGAGTGGGGGAGAAAAATGAGGATAGCACAGAAAACTCTGGAATGCAACAGGTCAGCACACACATCATCTTGGTTCTCTACAAGTGTGTGTGTGTGTGTGTGTGTGTGTGTGTTAGTTAAAGGAAATGAACAGCTCCAGACTGAGTTGCTAGTGTGGAAGCAACCAGAGTGCCTGATAGTTGGATAATCAAAAGTCTCTCTGGTTCTTTTTTCCCAACTACAATGACAAGTTAGGGATTATTTGTACAAGTGCAGGCTTTGCAGTCGCTTAAGAGTGAGTCTGACTTCAGTGCTATTTTCCAATCTGCTTCCCCTTATCAACAAGGTGGTTTCAAGGGTCTTCCACTCCCAGGCATAGTACAGGGGAGGGGCATTTATTTCTTGCAGAAAGGAAGATTTAGATGGTGGCAATGAAAGGGTGTGCAGTAAAGTTGATGAACACATAACCCCTTAGTAAAGATGCAGCTTGTCTGGAAACATTGAATTATTGACAGAAGACAAATATTTGGCTTCCACACATCACTTATGAAATGCATCTGCCTTTCGTATGCCATTTCCTGATCTACAGAACAGCTGTGTGTCTAATGAGCAGCAAAGGCTGTAAATGTGCAAATGTACAAGCAGGTTTTGTGTTGCCAGGGGGGTCACAGAAAAGAAAGAGAATCTTGATCCCATAGATGATGTCTCACTGAAGGAGCTTAGCATGAAAAGTTCCAACAATGCCAAAACTTTTATCAGAACTCATGAAGCAGTAGGAAAAGAGTGGAGGAGCGGAGCAAATGATGTCACAAAAACTTGCTTGGCTTGAGCAGAAGGATTTGATTGACTCTTGTAAAAATTAGTGTTCAGATTATTACATATCCTGAAGAATGTGGGGGGGGGGGTTTAAAAAGGAAATGGGGGGGAGAAATTCTTGTTATTTAACCTCTGGGGGAAACACCTGGAGAAAGAAGCCTTTGTGGTTCACCTGTCTGTGCTAAGCATCATGGGAAGAGCAATGCTCTAAACAAGGCAGCTTGGGAAGCAGGCATGTAATCCTGTGAATTCAGTTTGAATAGCTCACAAGCTTAAACCATTACCAAACACATTTTTATGTTTCGGTATGGAGACACAACCAAATGTAAAAAATGTATTTGCTTCTCTAAGCGTTCCTTGGATCTAGATTCAGGTAGGTAGCAGTGTTGGTCTGACGCAGTCGAAATATATAAAAAAAATTAAAAAATGTCCAGTAGCACCTTTCTTGTTGTTGTTTAGTCGCTTAGTCGTGTCCGACTCTTCGTGACCCCATGGACCAGAGCACGCCAGGCACTCCTGTCTTCCACTGCCTCCCACAGTTTGGTCAGACTCTTGTTTGTAGCTTCGAGAACACTGTCCCACCATCTCATCCTCTGTCGTCCCCTTCTCCTTGTGCCCTCCATCTTTCCCAACATCAGGGTCTTTTCCAGGGAGTCTTCTCTTCTCATGAGGTGGCCAAAGTCTTGGAGCCTCAGCTTCACGATCTGTCCTTCCAGTGAGCGCTCAGGACTGATTTCCTTAAGAATGGATACGCTTGATCTTCTTGCAGTCCATGGGACTCTCAAGAGTCTCCTCCAGCACCATAATTCAAAAGCATCAATTCTTCGGCGATCAGCCTTCTTGATGGTCCAGCTCTCACTTCCATACATCACTACTGGGAAAACCATGGCTTTTACTATACGGACCTTTGTTGGCAAGGTGATGTCTCTGCTTTTTAAGATGCTGTCTAGGTTTGCCATCGCCTTTCTCCCAAGGAGCAGGCATCTTTTAATTTTGTGACTGCTGTCACCATCTGCAGTGATCATGGAGCCCAAAAAAGTAAAATCTCTCACTGCCTCCATTTCTTCCCCTTCTATTTGCCAGGAGGTGATGGGACCAGTGGCCATGATCTTCGTTTTTTTGATGTTGAGCTTCAGACCATATTTTCCGCTCTCCTCTTTCACCCTCATTAAAAGGTTCTTTAATTCCTCCTCACTTTCTGCCATCAAGGTTGTGTCATCTGCATATCTGAGCACAAACTTGACATGAGCCAACAGTGTGACGCGGCAGCTAAAAAAGCCAATGCAATTCTGGGCTGCATCAATAGGAGTATAGCATCTAGATCAAGGGAAGTAATAGTGCCACTGTATTCTGCTCTGGTCAGACCACACCTGGAGTACTGTGTCCAGTTCTGGGCACCACAATTCAAGAGGGACACTGACAAACTGGAACGTGTCCAGAGGAGGGCAACCAAAATGGTCAAAGGCCTGGAAACGATGCCTTATGAGGAACGGCTAAGGGAGCTGGGCATGTTTAGCCTGGAGAAGAGGAGGTTAAGGGGTGATATGATAGCCATGTTCAAATATATAAAAGGATGTCACATAGAGGAGGGAGAAAGGTTGTTTTCTGCTGCTCCAGAGAAGCGGACACGGAGCAATGGATCCAAACTACAAGAAAGAAGATTCCACCTAAACATTAGGAAGAACTTCCTGACAGTAAGAGCTGTTCGACAGTGGAATTTGCTGCCAAGGAGTGTGGTGGAGTCTCCTTCTTTAGAGGTCTTTAAGCAGAGGCTTGACAACCATATGTCAGGAGTGCTCTGATGGTGTTTCCTGCTTGGCAGGGGGTTGGACTCGATGGCCCTTGTGGTCTCTTCCAACTCTATGATTCTATGATTCTATGATTCTATGATTCTATGATTCTATGATTCTATGATTCTATGAGGTTGTTGATATTTCTTCCGGCGATCTTAATTCCGGCTTGGGATTCATCCAGCCCAGCCTTTTGCATGATGAATTCTGCATATCTGAGTTAAATAAGCAGGGAGACAATATACAGCCTTGCCGTACTCCTTTCCCAATTTTGAACCAATCAGTTGTGCCATATCCAGTTCTAACTGTAGCTTCTTGTCCCACATAGAGATTTCTCAGGAGACAGATGAGGTGATCAGGCACTCCCATTTCTTAAAGAACTTGCCATAGTTTGCTGTGGTCGACACAGTCAAAGGCTTTTGCATAGTCAATGAAGCAGAAGTAGATGTCTTTCTGGAACTCTCTAGCTTTCTCCATAATCCAGCACATGTTTGCCCCTTCGAAATCCAGCTTGCACTTCTGGGAGTTCTTGGTCCACATACTGCTTAAGCCTGCCTTGTAGAATTTTAAGCATAACCTTGCTAGCGTGTGAAATGAGTGCAATTGTGCGGTAGTTTGAGCATTCTTTGGCACTGCCCTTCTTTGGGATTGGGATCTAGACTGATCTTCTCCAATCCTCTGGCCACTGCTGAGTTTTCCAAATTTGCTGGCATATTTAGTGTAGCACCTTAACAGCACCATCTTTTAAAATTTTAAATAGTTCAGCTGGAATACCATCACTTCCACTGGCCTTGTTGTTTGCAGTGCTTTCTAAGGCCCATTTGACTTCACTCTCCAGGATGTCTGGCTGAAGGTCAGCAACCACACTACCTGGGGTGTACGAGACATCCATTTCTTTCTGGTATAATTCCTCTGTGTATTCTTGCCACCTCTTCTTGATGTCTTCTGCTTCTGTTAGGTCCTTTCCACTTTTGTCTTTTATTATGGCAATCTTTGTACGAAATGTTCCTTTCATATCTCCAATTTTCTTGAACAGATCTCTGGTTTTTCCCATTCTATTGTTTTCCTCTATTTCTTTGCATTGCTCGTTTAAGAAGGCCTTCTTGTCTCTCCTTGCTATTTTTTTGAAATCTGCATTCAATTTCCTGTATCTTTCACTATCTCCCTCGCATTTTGCTTGCCTTCTCTCCCCCACTATTTGTAAGGCCTCGTTGGACAGCCACTTTGCTTTCTTGCATTTCCTTTTCATTGGGATGGTTTTTGTGGCTGCCTCCTGTATAATGTTGTGAGCCTCCATCCATAGTTCTTCAGGCATTCTGTCCACCAAATCTAACTCCTTAAACCTGTTCCTCACTTCCACTGTGTATTCATAAAGGATTTGATTTATATTGTATCTTACTGGCCCAGTGGTTTTTCCTACTTTCTTCAGTTTAAGCTTGAATTTTGCTATAAGAAGGTCCAGGTCTTGTTTTTGCTGACTGTATAGAGCTTCTCCATCTTTGGCTGCAGAGAATATAATCAATCTGATTTCGATGCTACCCATCTGGTGATGTCCATGTGTAGAGTTGTCTCTTGTGTTGTTGGAAAAGAGTGCTTGTGATGACCAGCTTGTTCTCTTGGCAGAACTCTATTAGCCTTTGCCCTGCTTCGTTCTGAACTCCAAGGCCAAACTTGCCAGTTGTTCCTTTTATCTCTTGACTCCCTACTTTAGCATTCCAATCCCCTATAATGAGAAGAACATCCTTCTTTGGTGTCATTTCTATAAGGTGTTGTAAGTCTTCATAGAACTGGTCAATTTCAGTTTCTTCAGCACCAGTGGTTGGTGCATAAACTTGGATTACTGTGATGTTAAAAGGTCTGCCTTGGATTCGTATCGAGATCATTCTATCATTTTTGAGATTGCATCCCAGTACACCTTTTGCCACTCTTTTGTTGACTATGAGGGCCACTCCATTTCTTTTACGGGATTATTGCCCACAGTAGTAGATATGATGGTCATCCGAACTGAATTCGCCCATTCCTGTCCATTTTAGTTCACTGATGCCCAGGATGTCAATATTTCGTATCTGAAGCAGTGTGCATACACATGAAAGCTCATACCAGAACAAACTTAGTTGGTCTCTAAGGTGCTACTGGACAATTTATTTATTTATTTTTATTTTTTATTTATATATATTTCATTCCTTGGATGTATTATATGAGTTTCAGGTCTCTGGATTCAGGTAAATGATTTTGCCTAAAGTATTGCTTGTTGCGAACCAGGGATTCTTTCTTTTAAACTCATTTAGCAAAATGTGTAGACCAAATAATAATATGTCTAAGCAGTTTACAGAAAATAGTGTCTCATCATTATCAAGTTCATTAGGATATGTATTTGGACATGTGCACAATTTACCTTAATATTTATATATGTTTAGATTAGGATTGATGCATTATTCTTATCTTTCTTGATGGGTTGTGCTCATTGTTAATGGGAGCTAGTGTCAGATCTTCAAACTACTGAATAATGTTTGTCCTTCCAAACCTGGAATTTATGCCTCTTTTTTGTCCACCTGTTAGTCCCCTCACCTAATGTGCACAAACATCTGCAAATATCAATAATTTTTCCATAACAAAGTTAACTTTGACCAGAAGAGACACCCCATGGACACCACCATACTCAGTGGGGCATTATGAACATTAAAGGTAAAGGTAAAGGTACCCCTGCCCGAACGGGCCAGTCTTGACAGACTCTGGGGTTTGTGCGCCCATCTCACTCAAGAGGCCGGGGGCCAGCGCTGTCCGGAGACACTTCCGGGTCACGTGGCCAGCGTGACAAAGCTGCATCTGGCGAGCCAGCGCAGCACACGGAACGCCGTTTACCTTCCCGCTGGTAAGCGGTCCCTATTTATCTACTTGCACCCGGGGGTGCTTTCGAACTGCTAGGTTGGCAGGCGCTGGGACCGAGCAGCGGGAGCGCACCCCGCCGCGGGGATTCGAACCGCCGACCTTTCGATCGGCAAGCCCTAGGCGCTGAGGCTTTTACCCACAGCGCCACCCGCGTCCCGTATTATGAACATTACATCATCTGAACTAGCCAATTCCTTCCTATGCTATGGAGTCCAATTTATGCAAAACTCCATTTTAAAAATCCAAATCTAATGCCTATCTCTATTATGAATTTTATTGATGTATCCATCAGGCACACGGAACTCCTGTCTCATTTTCATTGGATTCATCTGCTAAACCTGAAATGTTCTTTGCCATATGATACTGTGTCTGATTAATTAAAAATCTACTCCCCCACCGCAACCTCCTTTGAGGACTTGTTTGACATCAATACATGGATCTGCAATCATGGAACAGCACACTCCTCCACCGCAAGTAGGAGCGACATGATGGGCTGTCACGCCTGCTGTGGATTAAGCTCCATTGATTAATGAGATGAGATGTCAAGGATGAGGCTGCTGTTTCAGGTGTGCAATATCCAGTCATTTTCATCCTCTCTCCTGCTGATGTCATTGAAACTTCCCTGAGGAACCGGAATAAACAGCAGGCTCTTGAATACAGCCAGTGGCTCTTTTGGTGTGGATTGATGCAGTTAGAAAAATCCTTGCAGGATAATAGAAAGTAAGGCTTGAAATCACAACCATTCTCTTAGTGTGCCCACTGCATCCAACCCAGTATCAAAATGTTCTCCCTGGCACTGCCTGTTAATTACTTTTGGGACAGCGAATGTTGCTGATGGATTATACATCACCCAGACAACAATCCAATTTTGCTGCACACCAGATTGGAACATTGCTTTGTGTGACTCGAAAGTGAATGCCAGGAGGAAGGGAGAGCAATAAAAGTATGGAAATATTTTCTAGATAGGGAGAATTATGAGCAAAAGGGAGGAAATCCTTATATTGCCCCATTTAGTAGCTTGCTCATTGCTTTATTGGTTTTCAAGATGGAGGGTGAGGGAACAGCTGCAGTCGCCTGCGGTTCCTGAGTAATGTTTGCCATCTTGCCAAAGGTTGCAGGCAGCTTTACCTGCAGCAATTGTATGTTGATTGCCCTCTTAGAAGACAAAGTCCAGCAACTGGAGGAACGTGTAGCTACGCTCCAAAGAATTAGAGAGCTGGAGCTCTTCTTGGAAGCAACAGAGAACACCGTCTCCACCAAGGAGGAGACAGGGGACACCCCTGAGAAGGAGGCTAGTTCACCAACACAGGTGCCAGATATATGGAGAAACGTGACTCAAAGAAGTAGGAAGCCCAGGGTTCGCTCTGATTGTTTAGAAATACACAATCGCTTTGAAGTCCTCTCCCCTAGCATAGAAGACGAAGAACAGACTCCATTTGAGGATCTCTCCCTCATTACAGTCGATCAGGTATATGAAGACGAGCAGCAAAGTCACTCCTCAGGGAATGTGCAGGCGACCTTGGAACGGACAGCTCACGGAAGAACCACGACCAAACCCAAGAGGAGGCGTGTAGTGGTGATAGGGGATTCCCTGCTGAGGGGAACAGAAGCAGTGATCTGTGGGCCTGACAAGATGTCTCGGGAGGTGTGCTGTCTCCCCGGGGCTAAGATCCAAGATGTAACTGAACGACTGCAAGGAATCATAAAACCCACTGACAAATACCCCTTCCTCTTGGTTCATGTGGGAACCAATGACACTGCAAGCAATAGCCTCCAGAAGATCAAAAGAGACTACGAGGCTCTGGGCAGGAAATTGAAGCAATTAAATGCACAAATTGTCATCTGTCCTCCCAGTTGAACGACGTGGCCCAGGGAGAGAGGGGAAAATAGTGGAAGTGAACAGCTGGCTTCACAAATGGTGTAAACAGGAACGGTTTGGATTCTTAGATCACGGACTGCAGTTTCTTGAAGATGGACTTCTGGCAAGCGATGGGCTGCACCTCACAACGGTTGGGAGGAATGTTTTTGCCAAAAATCTCAGAAACCTCATCTGGAGGGCTTTAAACTGACTAATGTGGGGGAGGGAGACAGTGCTCCTGAAGGTAGGAGTCTATCAATTGATGAAGATGATCATCCAAATGTCATAGACCAAATGGAGCAAACAGCACGCGGACCTAGTGGTGGGAGGAAAAAATCCTTAAATAAGAGACACGGGGGGATGATTAATGGACTTCAATGTCTGTACACTAATGCGCAAAGCATGGGAAATAAACAAGATGAGCTTGAGCTCTTGGTACAGCAAATTAAATATGACATAATAGGCATCACTGAAACCTGGTGGGATAAGTCCCACAATTGGAATGTAAAAATGGGGGGATACAATCTATTTCAGAGAAACAGACCAGGCAAGAAAGGAGGAGGAGTGGCGTTATATGTCAGGGATGTGTATACCTGTGAAGAGATCCAAGATTTAGATCCTCAAAGCCAAAGTGAGAGCATTTGTGTCAAAATTAAGGGAGAGAAGAATAACAGAGACCTCATTGTGGGAGTTTACTATAGATCCCCAAGCCAAACGGAGGACATAGATGATGCCTTCCTGGAACAGATGGCCAAGCATGCAAAAGGAAGGGAGATAGTAGTAATGGGGGACTTCAATTACCCAGATATTTGTTGGACGTCAAACTCAGCCAAGAGCATAAGGTCAAACAGATTCCTCACTGGCCTTGCAGACAACTTCATTGTCCAGAAAGTGGGAGAAGCAACAAGAGGAACAGCCATTTTAGATCTGGTCCTAACCAATGTTGATGACCTGGTTAGTGGGGTAGAAGTGGAAGGATCATTAGGCGCGAGTGATCATGCTCTTCTGAAGTTTACTATACAGCGGAAAGGAGCAGCCAAGCATACTAGGACTCAATTTCTTGACTTTAAGAAAGCCGACTTCATAAAACTTAGGGAAGTGCTGGGTGAGATCCCATGGACAACAATACTAAAAGGAAAGGGAGTTCATGATGGCTGGGAGTTTGTTAAGAGGGAGATACTAAAAGCACAACGTCAGGCAATACCAATGAGACGGAAACATGGAAGGTGCCTAAAGAAGCCAGGGTGGCTATCTAAAGAACTTTTAACTGAATTAAGATTTAAAAAGGATGTGTACAAAAAATGGAAAAGGGGGGAAACCACCAAAGAGGAATTCAAACAAATAGCCAGCACGTGTAGACACAAAGTCAGAAAAGCTAAAGCACAGAATGAACTCAGGCTTGCTAGAGAGGTTAACAGCAACAAAAAAGGCTTTTATGGGTATGTCCGTAGCAAAAGGAAGAACAAAGAAACAGTGGGGTCACTCAGAGGAGAAGATGGTGAAATGCAAACAGGGGACACAGAAAGGGCTGAACTCCTCAATGCCTTCTTTGCCTCAGTCTTCTTCGACAAAGAAAACAATGCCCGACCTGAAGAATTTGGAGCAAATGATTCAGCAAAGGAAACACAGCCCAGAATAACTAAGGAGATAGTACAAGAATATTTGGCTAGTTTAGATGTATTCAAGTCTCCAGGGCCAGATGAACTGCATCCAAGAGTATTAAAAGAACTGGCAGATGTGATCTCAGAACCACTGGCAGTCATCTTTGAGAATTCCTGGAGAACAGGCGAAGTCCCGGCAGACTGGAGGAGGGCAAATGTTGTCCCTATTTTCAAAAAGGGGGAAAGAGAGGACCCAAATAATTACCGCCCAGTCAGTCTGACATCAATAGCAGGGAAGATTCTGGAGCAGATCATTAAGCAAACAGTCTGTGAGCACCTAGAAAGGAATGCTGTGATCACCAATAGTCAGCATGGATTACTGAAAAATAAGTCATGTCAGACTAACCTGATCTTGTTTTTTGACAGAATTACAAGCCTGGTAGATGAAGGGAACGCAGTGGATGTAGCCTACCTTGATTTCAGCAAGGCATTTGACAAGGTGCCCCATGATATTCTTGTAAAGAAGCTGGTAAAATGTGGTCTTGACTATGCTACCACTCAGTGGATTTGTAACTGGCTGACTGACCGAACCCAAAGGGTGCTCATCAATGGTTCCTCTTCATCCTGGAGAAGAGTGACTAGTGGGGTGCCACAGGGTTCTGTCTTGGGCCCGGTCTTATTCAACATCTTTATCAACGACTTGGATGATGGACTCAAGGGCATCCTGATCAAATTTGCAGATGACACCAAACTGGGAGGGGTGGCTAACACCCCAGAGGACAGGATCACACTTCAAAACGACCTTGACAGATTAGAGAACTGGGCAAAAATAAACAAGATGAATTTTAACAGGGAAAAATGTAAAGTATTGCACTTGGGCAAACAAAATGAGAGGCACAAATACAAGATGGGTGACACCTGGCTTGAGAGCAGTACATGTGAAAAGGATCTAGGAGTCTTGGTTGACCACAAACTTGACATGAGCCAACAGTGTGACGCGGCAGCTAAAAAAGCCAATGCAATTCTGGGCTGCATCAATAGGAGTATAGCATCTAGATCAAGGGAAGTAATAGTGCCACTGTATTCTGCTCTGGTCAGACCACACCTGGAGTACTGTGTCCAGTTCTGGGCACCACAATTCAAGAAGGACACTGACAAACTGGAACGTGTCCAAAGGAGGGCAACCAAAATGGTCAAAGGCCTGGAAACGATGCCTTATGAGGAACGGCTAAGGGAGCTGGGCATGTTTAGCCTGGAAAAGAGGAGGTTAAGGGGTGATATGATAGCCATGTTCAAATATATAAAAGGATGTCACATAGAGGAGGGAGAAAGGTTGTTTTCTGCTGCTCCAGAGAAGCGGACACGGAGCAATGGATCCAAACTACAAGAAAGAAGATTCCACCTAAACATTAGGAAGAACTTCCTGACAGTAAGAGCTGTTCGACAGTGGAATTTGCTGCCAAGGAGTGTGGTGGAGTCTCCTACTTTGGAGGTCTTTAAGCAGAGGCTTGACAACCATATGTCAGGAGTGCTCTGATGGTGTTTCCTGCTTGGCAGGGGGTTGGACTCGATGGCCCTTGTGGTCTCTTCCAACTCTATGATTCTATGATTCTATGATTCTATGAAATGAACTCAGGCTTGCTAGAGAGGTTAAAAGCAACAAAAAAGGCTTTTACGGGTATGTTCGTAGCAAAAGGAAGAACAAAGAAACAGTGGGGTCACTCAGAGGAGAAGATGGTGAAATGCAAACAGGGGACACAGAAAGGGCTGAACTCCTCAATGCCTTCTTTGCCTCAGTCTTCTCCGATAAAGAAGACAATGCCCGACCTGAAGAATTTGGAGCAAATGATTCAGCAGAGGAAACACAGCCCAGAATAACTAAGGAGATAGTACAAGAACACTTGGCAAGTTTAGATGTATTCAAGTCTCCAGGGCCAGATGAACTGCATCCAAGAGTATTAAAAGAATTGGCAGGTGTGATCTCAGAACCACTGGCAGTCATCTTTGAGAATTCCTGGAGAACAGGCGAAGTCCCGGCAGACTGGAGGAGGGCAAATGTTGTCCCTATTTTCAAAAAGGGGGAAAGAGAGGACCCAAATAATTATTGCCCAGTCAGTCTGACATCAATAGCAGGGAAGATTCTGGAGCAGATCATTAAGCAAACAGTCTGTGAGCACCTAGAAAGGAATGCTGTGATCACCAACAGTCAGCATGGATTTCTGAAAAATAAGTCATGTCAGACTAACCTGATCTCGTTTTTTGACAGAATTACAAGCCTGGTAGATGAAGGGAACGCAGTGGATATAGCCTACCTTGATTTCAGCAAGGCATTTGACAAGGTGCCCCATGGTATTCTTGTAAAGAAGCTGGTAAAATGTGGTCTTGACTATGCTACCACTCAGTGGATTTGTAACTGGCTGACTGACCGAACCCAAAGGGTGCTCATCAATGGTTCCTCTTCATCCTGGAGAAGAGTGACTAGTGGGGTGCCACAGGGTTCTGTCTTGGGCCCGGTCTTATTCAACATCTTTATCAACGACTTGGATGATGGACTCAAGGGCATCCTGATCAAATTTTCAGATGACACCAAACTGGGAGGGGCTGCTAACACCCCAGAGGACAGGATCACACTTCAAAACGACCTTGACAGATTAGAGAACTGGGCCAAAACAAACAAGATGAACTTTAACAGGGAGAAATGTAAAGTAATGCACTTGGGCAAAAAAAATGAGAGGCACAAATACAAGATGGGGGACACCTGGCTTGAGAGCAGTACATGTGAAAAGGATCTAGGAGTCTTGGTTGACCACAAACTTGACATGAGCCAACAGTGTGACGCGGCAGCTAAAAGGCCAATGCAATTCTGGGCTGCATCAATAGGAGTATAGCATCTCGATCAAGGGAAGTAATAGTGCCACTGTATTCTGCTCTGGTCAGACCTCACCTGGAGTACTGTGTCCAGTTCTGGGCACCACAGTTCAAGAAGGACACTGACAAACTGGAACGTGTCCAGAGGAGGGCAACCAAAATGGTCAAAGGCCTGGAAACGATGCCTTATGAGGAACAGCTAAGGGAGCTGGGCATGTTTAGCCTGGAGAAGAGGAGGTTAAGGGGTGATATGATAGCCATGTTCAAATATATAAAAGGATGTCACATAGAGGAGGGAGAAAGGTTGTTTTCTGCTGCTCCAGAGAAGCGGACACGGAGCAATGGATCCAAACTACAAGAAAGAAGATTCCACCTAAACATTAGGAAGAACTTCCTGACAGTAAGAGCTGTTCGACAGTGGAATTTGCTGCCAAGGAGTGTGGTGGAGTCTCCTACTTTGGAGGTCTTTAAGCAGAGGCTTGACAACCATATGTCAGGAGTGCTCTGATGGTGTTTCCTGCTTGGCAGGGGGTTGGACTCGATAGCCCTTGTGGTCTATTCCAACTCTATGATTCTATGATTCAAAGGTTTGAACTTCATGACCTCCATACTTCTAAAGCTCTCTCTCAGTGGTAGGCAATGCCCAGTATATTATTGAGTTGGATCCTTCATGAGTAGGTCGGATTGTTCTGGACCCACCAAGAAAATTGTTGTGAGTTTGGTGGCGGGATAGTCTGCATGGTGTCCTGGATCCAGCATGGGTTTAAATCTAAATCCATTGCTAAACTAATCAGGCATGTTTCTTTGTGAGATAATGGCCATGGTTGCTACCTAAGTACCTTAATTAGTACTGTATAACAAAAGAAGTTGCTCTATGTCAGCCAGCAGGCAGAAGCTGAGAGACAGAGCCTTGCTTGATTTCTGCCAGAATCCAAGGCTGTGACTATGAGAGAAGCAAGACCTTTGTTAATACTGTGAGCCTCTCCACCTTAGGCTCAGGTTGTATAGATGTATACATAAACCATATATCCTAAAGACACCACAGTCTCTGCTGTCCCTCATTTTAAGGAAACCAAACCCTGGGTAAGCGTCTGAAGACCCTGGAATCTCGCACTGCTTGGAGATTGGGGTGGGTATGTAACAATATACAAAACCATTATCCTTGCAGAAATGGTGGGAAATGTTAGTGGCTGGAGCAGAAAATCCAAATGGCATACCCTCATGGTGACGAAAACATAATAATAAATTAAACAATCATTTACTGTGGTTCCATAGTACCCCAAAACCTGCTATCTGGGTTAATTTGATAATTACACCTAATAGTGGAGCAGCCCATCTACAGCAGTGTAGTGGATTCTATTCCCCAAAATAGTTGGATTTCCACCCAGCTCCCCATCAGTGAGTATTAGGGCATATGGAACTCATTGCCTCATCTAAGGCCCTTTGGTCCTGAAATCCAGGGGGTGAGTGTCATGCTCCTCTGTTTGCAATTCATTTGCTTCCTGGACTGTAGGCTCGTCTCTCCTCTACCTAATGAGGCTTTCAATTCCTGTGAAGAACTTGTTCAGCTCATTTGATCCATTTGCACTCCATAAATAGCTTTCTCTGCAAATCTGCTGGACAGCAGAACCCTGTCTAAAATCTTAAATATGCAGCTGCTACTGGAAGAGGTTTATTGGGGACTCAGGCCTGGTGGTGGTGGTGTGGTGTAAACCATAAAATGCAGTGGGACCAGTGGCGGAAAGAGGAAACACGTGGGCTTGATTTTATGGCACAGAGTGGCACATTTTTACAAAGTGGATTAATAAAGCTTAGATCGAAACTGAACTGAGATGAATTGAGCTTTTCCCAATCTTGGAGCAAAGTAGCACCTGCATGTGATGGGGCAGCTGCCCCAAGACCTGTGGCTCAGATACAGCAAGCAGTAGAAGTTGCCTCTCAGCCTCTGTGGTGCTCAGTGCTGAAATGGAAGGATCAAGCTCTCTGCCTGATCTTTAAGCAGCAGAGCTCCTCATCTCCTGATTGCAGCGCTCCCTCTGCCTGCTCGCTAGAGAATGCTTTCTCAAGGGTAGGAAGAAGGATTTAAAAATAAATAAAAAATCTCCCAGCCCAAATCATAGTGCAGAACACCACAGTGCTGAGACAGGAGATAAAAAAGGTAAAGGTAAAGGACCCCTGGACGCTTAAGTCCAGTCAAAGACGACTATGGAAATGCCATTTACCTTCCCACCTTGACGTGCTTTCGAATTGCTAGGTTGGCAGGAGCTGGGACAGAGCAACAGGAGCTCACCCCGTCATTGTGGGGATTCGAACCGCTGACCTTCTGATCAGCAAGCCCAAGAGGCTCCGTGGTTTAGACCACAGCACCACCCCTGTCCCTTTGGTTAAATATGGCTTGGACTAATTAATTGAGGCTTGATCTCTTGACACCTGAATAGCTAACTGGAACATCCATGTAGAATGGCAGTGTATCTTTGAATACCCCATGCTGACGAGAGGGGCACTTTCCAGATGCACCCACCTGTTTGCTGCACTACACAGAGGTGAGGTTGTAGGGCTGTCAGCTTTTCCACTCACCTCTGCAGCTTTGTCTTTAGCAGCAGTTTGATCAGCAGATATTAGCAAATGCTAATATCATTTTAAAAATGTGTTTTCTGTTTTCCCATATATCAAACTTACACTAAAGGCAGAAGAGCAGGCCACGCCAACTCTTTCTGGTGAGTTGCAAATCTCATATGCTGGAGATGAAAGTTGGTGCAGAAATCTGGACGTTCCCCTCCCTCCAGTAAGCTGGATTGTGTATATATCTCTTCCCTCTAAAGAAACCTCATGTTCAATGTAAGCTTTAAAAAAGGTGAGAGACAGAGATCTGTGAGCTGGTGCATCTCACCTTCAGCTGCAGTCTCTCAGCCGCTAACTGCAGTGAATGTTTAACAATTAACAAATATTTTAAAGGCAGAAGTCGTTGGCCTGCACAGTAGAATATTTAAAGCCCTTGGTTCATATGTGGATAGTGCCAATTTATAATTTAATCACTAGTTTGGTCACTTATTTGTAAAAGGTAAAGGTAGGTCAGGTAAAGGACCCCTGGATGGTGAAGTCCAGTCAAAGGTGACTATGGAGTGTGGCACTCATCTCACTTTCAGGACGAGGGAGCCGGTGTTTGTCAACACACAGCTTTCACAGGTGGCTCTGTGGTCTAAATCACTGAGCCTCTTGGGCTTGCTGATCCGAAGGTCGGCGGTTCGAATCCCTGCGATGGGGTGAGCTCCCACTGCTCTGTCCCAGCTTCTGCCAACCTAGCAGTTCAAAAGCACACCAGTGCAAGTAGATAAATAGGTACTTAGTTATAGCTGGGTGGAGTCAGACATTCCCTGTTACTATTTATTGTTTCTCACCAACAAAAACAAAAGGGTTTGCTTAGTTTTCTGACTGGTGCATCCTCTAAGCCTGCCATGACAACTCTAAAACTTGTTTAGTCTTACTGAAGAGAATCATATTTGAATTGTTGCTCTTAAATTCTAGCAACTCCTGTTGGTACTTAGTGTAAGCATTATTAGCTCCCGTTGACAGAAGACTTGTAAAAAAAGAGGGTTTTTTTGTAAATGTAAGGACTGCACAAACTATTTCACAGTACAATTCCATGTGCCATCAGAGCTGACCTTACTGTGAACGGGTGATGACCAGTTGGTTAGATGTGGACACAAAGCTCAAGTTGTGCAAACAGCTGACCAGCCACCCAAAGCTCCCATGTTCCAGACAGGCAGGAACAGAAAATACTGCTGTGCTTCCATTCCATTGATGATGTGACCAGAGCTATTTGTGACTAACTTCTCTCACTAATTTCAATAGTGCCTTCAATGTGACTAGCATCTCCTATGGATTTCAGTGGGATTTGACTGCAACTGACTTAATTTTCTGAATTGGGGCCATTGCATGTATTTTAAAAAATAAATGTTGAGTGGACAACACAGAAAACATTTAAAGAGAGACTGGAAAGGGCACGACAGAAAGTATTAATGTTTATTTCTTTAAATAATGAGCACAGAAAAGAAGTTTATTTTATAGCATTTGATAAACATTAGTACCAAATATGGCAGTGGTTTTCTGTGAATTATATTGTGAAAACTATTTACAGGTTTCAAGTTGAGGCAACATCAAGTCAATACTCCCAGGAATTAAAGTTTCAACTCAAGTTGTGCTAGATAAGGAAGAAGCAATTTTGATGCTTGTGATGAAAATGAATTGCAGTGTTTATATTCCAGAATAAGTCAATTGTGAAAGCTTCGTACTCTAAAATAATTCAGTGTCTAACACTGAAATTCAGAATATACTGCAACAAACTGCTGCTGATTCATACTAGGGCTGTGTACACACTAACCAGTTTGTAGCACAAAATGATGTTTTTCTCAATCTGGATTTGTTCATGCTCATTCTCAACATGCTGCTTTCAATCTAGATTAATTCTAGATCCTCAAGGGTGGATGGGGTTACTTGGTAGGCATTTGAACCCACATGCCCAGGTTGGGTTATCCTTATCTTTTCTTCCCTGCCCAAGCCAAAGGAGAATGAAGAACGAAGTGGCAATCACAGTCTTAGTATGCACCCACCCAGAATGCCGTTGGGCAGGTGTGGATACACCTCACCCTGCTGGGAATACCTACATCTGTTTTCAAATGGGAACACTGCGGGGTAATGCAGAATCCATCTGCAATGAGCTTTTATTTTTGAAATGGAACTAGTTTTTAAAGAAGTGACAAAAAAAAATGCAGTAGCTTGTGTGTGGTCTATGTATGAAAAAGCCAAGTATTCAGTCTCCACTGATTCTCGCATAGCAGCCTAAGTGTTGTCCATGAGGCCCATGAGGGTCTCACTCTGGCCTATGTAAAGCTGCAGATTTTGGGCTAGATTCACACACACACCAGACTGGTCATCTTCTGTGCAAGCAGTCCATTAGGATTGAAGGCATGCAAATTCCACACAAAACCAGTGGTGAAGTTCAGTAATTTCAGACTCTGGCTAGAACTACAATGATCTTCTATAATGTTTAATGGTAGTTTCCTCTGCAGCGCCCTCACATTGTAATAATGCATTTTAATGTTATAAACCACCAGTGTGGATCCGCCCTTTGCCTTAAAGAGATATCCCCTTTAAATGGTAATATGTATTACTTCGCTTACTTCAAAATGTGGTAAGCCATCTGTGTTGTGTTTGAGAGCCCTCCTGCTCACTGAGTGGGGCCTTGGACTTCTGCCTCGAAGGAACCACTCTATAGTGCTGGGCACACAATGCCTATCAGTGGCGTAGCGTGGGGGGTGCCAGGGGTGCCGGCCGCACCGGGCGCAACATCTGGGGGGGGCGCGAGTCCAGAGGGAAGGGACAAGTTCCTTCCTCCGCCGGGCTCCCCGCCGCCACCGCCAGCCTTGCGCCCCTAGTGCGCGCGCGCCCCCCGCCGCCGCTGCAGCTGCGCTCCACTCACTGCTCGCAGGAGGAGCAGCCGCTGCAGCAGCGCCGACGCTGCCACCGACGCCTGGCCGGGCACGGGCAGCCTCCGCACCCCGACGCCGACGCCATCCCCTCGGCCCAGCCACAGGCGGCAGCTGCTTCTGCCGACTGGGAGGGAGGAGAGCTCCAAGGGGCCTCGCTGCGCCTAAACCCTCCGAGAGGAAGCTGGCGGGCGGGCGAGGGTCTCCCGGCAGAAGGGGGCGCCGCTGGCTCCGGCTCTCAGCGCTGGCTCTCCGGCTCTCTCTTGACTCATGGCTTCCCGGGGCTGAGAGAAGCAGGCTCAGCCTGGAATAATATTGAGTTGGATAATGGCTGGTGGGAAAGGGGTTAGGCAGGGACCCTCTCCTCTACGCTCTGCTGCCGCCCCCCCCCCCGCCCTTCAGACTGCTCAGGCCAGGTAGAAACCTCCTTCTACTAAGTAAGACGTAGGAAATGCCACTAAAACAATTTTGCTTTATCCCAAAGCTGTGGAAACTTTAAAGATATTGTACACTTTATCCAAAAACGGTGTTTTTCTTGACTGAAAGTTACTCTGGCTGCTACTTCGTTCTGCAGCTCTAGCAGCACTTCTGGCAAAGAAACAGCAACGTCTTTTTCTTGTTTATTTCTCTAGGTCACTTCTGTTTTCTTCACTTCTCACTTCTCTCTCTGCCCCCCCCCCAGTCTCGTGCCATACCCGCCCCATTTACACGATTTTCATCTGTGGCCACCTTGGAATATCCTGGGGGGAGGGCCCAGGGAGCCATATGGCCCCCAGTTGAGAAACACTGCACTAAAAGATGGCCAGAATGCAGAAGCCTAATACAAAAAAGTCATAAAAATCCAAATCTGTCAGGAGCACCCATCCCTCTGCCCTTCAGCCTCACTGGAGGCACCTGGCGCACAGAGGGAATAGACACCCCCCTGCGCAAAGCCCGGGTCTGGGGTCTCTCCTCGGTAGCCGGCGGGCATCGTGGGGAGCGCGGAAAGACCCGGTGCAGGATGTGAACGGCCTGAGATATATGGATGAAGGGCGGTATACAAATTTAATTCACCGCCACCATCATCTTCGAGGGTGGGGGCTGGGAAAAGAGAGGGGGGTTCTCCCTTTCTAGACCTCTTTAAAATATGCTCGCGATGGCTCCTGGCCACAAAGGCTAAGCGTGGCACTCAGTGGCGTAGCGTGGGGGTGCAGGGGGGGGCGGCCGCACCTGGCGCAACATCTGGGGGGCGTGCTCCACGGGTTAGGGGGCGCAAAATCCACGGGTTAGGGGGCGCAAATTACTTGCCTTGCCCCGGGTGCTGACAACCCACGCTACGCCACTGATGCCTATTTCTCATTATAATTGCCTCTCAATATGCTGGAGCTGAGTGTTGGGGAATTGTCTTTATTCATTGCAATTCTGTGTAGAAGGATAGCTGGAAATTGCTCATGCAATGCAAGTCCTGTCAAACGGTTATCAAAGTTATCACCAGTTGGACCAGCTCTGCAAGCTTTTGACCTAAATATGGCATAAACACTGGATTGTGTAACCAAATATGCATTAAATATCTTTTCCAGTGGGGAAAACATTCAGAGCATCTTCTTCTGCTTTCTTTCCTACTTGCTCATGGCATCTGCTCTTACACAGGTCAATTTTACCGCCAATGAGTTCACTGTGCTTTGAAGTAACATACAGAAAGCTGGCATTCTTGTCAGCCATCAGGAATGCTACCTTAACCCAAACCCATATAGGTAATAACACAATTTCTAATCCATGTCAGTTGCCCAATGAAGAAAAATGGAATTGCCTAGTCAAGAAAGCACATAGAAATGTTCACAAATTTAATTTAAAAAAAATCAAAGCCCACTTCATATTTTGTGGAATTAAGACTATAGGAAATATGTAATAAAAATACTTTCTATAGGATTTAAAAATATGTACATATATAAACCACCTTAATTTTAATGCCCTTATGATACGGGTATCAAGTGTACAGAACATAATGGAGCTTTCATGGCCTTACCACAGCCTGGATGGAAGTCACTTGTCAGCAGCCTGAAAGGTTTGCCAAACTGCAACCTAGACATACCCCACCAATTCTCCTCCTGTGGAATAAACCTGCAAATTTATACATCAGACATGCTACAGCAGGTAGGAGAAGGCGGGTGAAGGGACCAGTGGACAAATTGGACAAGACAGGAGTTACAGCTTCCCACTGCCTCAGCCAAAAGCATCTCCAAGTGGCTGTCTGGATATGCATTGATCCATTCATTCAATCAAACCTCCTCCAGTTCATTGCTCTTCTGGCTGGAAGGGACCCAGCCAGCACAGAGCTATCCCAAAATCAGAACTATATAGCATTCTAGCTGACAAAGAATAGACCTGTGTATTCTCTTCTGCACACAGTGATGAGCTTTGAAGTCTCTACATCCCAACGTGGAATGTTCTTGTTTGAGCCAAATGATCTGGTACAGCTTGAAAAGGATCAGATCCAGATGGCCTATAGTGTTTTGAGATTTATTTCACTTGCAATTGAGGTCTCTCCTAACCAGACTGAATTATAATTAATCAATTGGCATGCTTAGAACAGATTTGCAGAATGACTCTCACAGCTCAAGAGTCTGCTGGTGGAAGTTTGAGAGCACCTTAAGTGTAGCTGGCAGAGGCTGCCCAGCAGCCTCATGATGGCAGAACTGCAAGCAGAGCCATGTTTGAAAAAGAGGAGTGACCCTCCTTGCAGTGGAGAAGGAAATCACAGACTCAGTTGCACGTTTATTTAAACATTTAAACAGCTTGTCTATATCGATTAGCATTGAAGGTAAGCTTTGCAGAAATAACTGGGAGGGGAAAACCCACCCCATCCTTAAAGCATTCAGGGGGGGCAACTAGAATAAAATATTTGGAGGGGGGACAGGTAATCCCTGTCCCACATAATCGATCACATGACACAGTACACATACACCATTTGAATGGCAATGCCCACTAGCTGGTGGTGGGGCTCAAATATTGGGGGCGAAGACCTCTCAGCCCCTAGGAGTTGGCTCCTATGAAAACTATTAAGGTCCCCCCCTTAATTTTAAGGTGTTAAAGGTAAAAGTGGATGGCTTCTAAGGTGAATGAAAAAAAAATGGGTAGCCTTTATCATTGGTATCATGGTGTATCAGTCAATTAGAGTTAAGGGTAATAATAACAAACTTTAAGAGGCAAAGATTCAGGTAGGTAGCCGTGTTGGTCTGACGCAGTCGAAATAAATATAAAAATATAAAAAAATGTCCAGTAGCACCTTATAGACCAACTAAGTTTGTTCTGGTATAAGCTTTCATGTGCATGCACACAAAAGTTATCTGAAGAAGTGGGCATGCACACAAAAGCTTATACCAGAACAAACTTAGTTGGTCTATAAGGTGCTACTGGACAATTGTTGTTGTTGTGAGACAAAGATATTCTGATTGCCAGCATATATTTAAGTAAAGTTGGATTGCATTCTGGAAATGTTGGAAGAGGACTAGAAAGTTTGCATTTTAATTTTACATTAGAATCCCTTATCTTTGTCTGGAAACCAGAGTTTAGCACATGCCACAAGGTCTTACTGAAATCACTGTGTTCATGCTGAGACTTGTGTCTGCACATGTTTTTCTATATCTTGCTCTTCCTTGGGAAGCTCAGACTGGCTTCCATGCAGCTCTCTGGTGGTCTCCCAAGCCCAAACCTAAAGCAAGCAATGCTAACTGACAATGTTGGGGGTCCAGTGTCCAGACCATTCACTGGGCCCAGACTCAAGCAGCTCAATTTGTCTCAACTGGAATTTTTTTTATTACCCTCAGAGGAACATGGCATATGGACCATCATGTTTATGCAGTCTTTAAATGCATAAACATAGAACAGTCAGTGATGGTCTTGAACTCATAATGTCCCTTCTGGACTGTAAGAGGAGAGGAGAGGAGAGGAGAGGAGAGGAGAGGAGAGGAGAGGAGAGGAGAGGAGAGGAGAGGAGAGGAGAGGTGTATGCTGTGAAGTCACCAGTGTCACTGCCTGGAGCACTAAACCTGGCTTTATACTTTAAGGTAGGTAGCATGAGAGTTTGCTTGCTTTAAGGAGTTAGCATATGGGATCTGGCCTCCTACAGAGGACAGCTTCTCACTGAGCTTTCGGTTGATCAGCTCTATGTGTCTGGTGTTCTTCCTGGATTGCCTGAGCGACCGCTTGACTTTCTTGACTCGGTCTCGCAGCTGCTTGTTGCGCTTCTCCAGGCTGGCCACCTTTTGCTGGAGCTTCTTCACGTGTTCTTCTTCGTCAAACAAGGCTTTTTGGACTGAAGAGCACATGAGCTGAAATGACATGCACAGAATGACTGCTTTTAAGAAACAATTCCAGAAATCAGTTGATGGGGGACCAATGGCCATATCCTGGCAACCCTGTTCTTTTATTGTATTTGCTATACTTCTGTAGCCAGCTCCCAGTAGATTCCCATGTGTTTTAGTGATGAAAAGGTGGCAGTGGCATTTTTGAATGGGAGCCAAGCTCCACTCCAACCCACAGTAGCCACTCGACATTTTAATTTACCCAAAATGTCATGCTCCAGCCCATAGATCTATGAAAGCTATAGATTTTATAACTCTACAGGCAGGTCTCAGACGAAGGTGTGCTCTACCAACCCACGTTCCCAGCATGTTCACACTCCTGTCTCAGCAACATCTATGCTGACTTGGTCATGAACACAGAATGGAAGATGGCAGGGTCCCCAAGGATGTGCTCTAGAGGTGTGAAGGGAATCTGCTGTGCGGGAGTCCCTTGAAGGCAGCAGCAGTGCCTGGAGACAGGCAGGTAGGTCATGTAGCAGGTCAGGTCAGCTGTGACCAGAGGAGGAATAACTGCTGGGAGGAGCACCGAGAGAAGAAACGCCATGGCACACCTGCATCAGCACAACCAGACGCCTTCATCTGCCCCACCTGCAGATAAAACATGTCTCTCCCGCATCGGTCTCTACAGCCACAGCAGGTGCTGAAAAGGTGCACTCCTCTTCCATTGTCGCCCAAGACCGACAGGGTGCCAACAACATAAGGCAAGTCATAGACATTTTTGCTGTGTCTGCCATGACAGCAGCAGCAGCAGCAGCAGCCAGGGGAAATAAATGTGTAGCCACATGGGCATTGGCAGCCTTGTGCAGAGGGGCCCCTAAAGTCTGGCACCAGGCCTGCCTAAAGTGACTGACCAGCTCTGCGCCACACTTGGCTTCCTCAGCGTGGCAGCCTCAGGGGCTCTCAGTTCATTCACTAAGGAGAAAGAGGAAGAAGAGGAAGGAAATGAATGGTGAAGACGGGAACCCACGAGGCCACCGCCCAATGTTTAGAGGCTTGGAAAGCGCAGGGACCCCTGGAGGGAAATCAGGCCAGGAGCCAACAAAGTATTTCAAACTACACCGTAAGGAGAGGTTCTGAGAGCAACTTGCAAGTGAAATAGGGAGTATTAATAGCCAAAAAATTAAACAAATGCTCCAACAGTGTCTCAAGCACAAAGCAACCACCTCTGCAGCCACCTACTGCTGTGACTCATTCTGTTCTGTATTACTTTTCTCTATAATTGCTATATGATTCATTTCTTTCTCTGTTTTTATTTTGCACTCCTCTGGCATGCTCGCAGGGAGTTTCCTGTTAAATGTGTATGTGTACACACACACACATACACACAATTAAATAGTAGTGCAATTCAAGGTGGAAATGCATGTTACAAGGAACATGCGGCTGCTGCTGTAAACAGCACACCAGAGTTAAATTCTAGCGGTCAGTTGCAAAGGGGACTCTGAGATCTAATTTGCACATTCTATTTGAGAATTATTTTTTATTCTGTGTAATAAGAACATTTTGGTGGATTTGATCATTGTTTTAGTACATATGTAGCAACTGCTTTCCCCCCTTCTCCTTCTTTGGATAATGCCATCGTCTTTCGGTAGCACAACAAAAGTTTATCTGAGTTAAATTCTCCCCCTCCTGCCCAGCAACATATAGAAAGAAAATCGCCCTGTGTTTTGACGCCATCAATCAGAGGGGGCAGTTCCACACCCCAGCCCCTCCCCTGCAGCAAAAGCTGTCGGGGGGGGGGGGCAACAGCCATAGGAACCAACTCCTAGGGGCTGAGGGGACTTTGACCCCCCCAATAAAATATTGGGCCAGCCTCCCAAGTTGATGAGCATTGCCATTCAAATGGTGTGTGTGCACTATATCATGTGATTGATTATGCAGGCTGGGACTCACCTGGCCCCTTAAGTATTTTATTCAGGTTGGCACCCCTGATCACCCTCCTGCCCCCATCTGACAGGCCTGCACTCGCCCGTTTGTGGTGGGTGACAATCACTCCCCACGCCTCTCCCTCTGTTGACGGGCAAGCGCTGGCCATGGGGCATGGAGGGTGACTTTCATCCTCCACACTCCTCGCCATTGACGGGCGAGGGCAGGTGCGCCAGGTGGAGGTGGAACAGGTCACGTGGCACCGGCCCCCTCAATTGGGGGGGGGGGAGTCAGCACCCCTAGTTTGGGGAGTTTCACCTCAAGGCAAGGCGACAGGCAAGTGCCAGGCCGGTGAT
Organism: Podarcis vaucheri; assembly: GCF_965113315.1. Lineage (NCBI taxonomy): Eukaryota > Metazoa > Chordata > Lepidosauria > Squamata > Lacertidae > Podarcis > Podarcis vaucheri. The sequence goes on from NC_138748.1 coordinate 3,019,011, forward strand.
TCCCTTTAATAGTTTGAGATGTACCATTCTATCTACTCATCATTATTAATTGTTCTCATTATAACCAGATTAATCTGGGAGAGAATTCTTCTGGAAAAGTGTGTGTGTGTGAAAAACAGAAAGTCACACTTAGTATATTAAGCTGCATTGGCCATGTGACATTTTAATCAACTGTTGTGTAGGTGTGGAAAATTACTGCTGGTGGTGCTTTAGTCAGTTTTATACTTCATGCTACAGTTTAATCTCCCCCCCCCCGCCCCCCACTTACTGCCTGCCTGCCTACCAATTTCTCAGCAATTCAGATGGGCACCCTTTGGCTAAGAGATTGTGCCAACCCAAATCTCTTGCTGTGATGATGAATAATTGCATGTTATCATGCCTATTTTTTCATTCATTGTTTTGTAATATTTTCTTACAAGCTGAATGGGTTGGGGAGGGCAAGATATTTGTTTGCCTTGAAAAAGAACCATCAGCTAACAATCCTCTTGTATGAAAAGACTGGCCAGAACTGGCATCCACAGTTGACGGCTTCAATTTGAGTCCCTATTACTAATCTGTTCTGAGTGCTCTGTATAAATAAAGCATTTCCTCCACTACTTCCTGCCGCTGCCTTTGAAGGCAAGACCCAAGGACATGGTGTTTCACGTGTGTGTGTGTGTGTGTGCATGCGCAAGAGTATCTGTCAAATATTTTCTAACAATGCATGCCCATTTCAAGGAAAATCTGACTCAGACAAGATTAATTTGCCCCCTCTAAACCCGCTGCATAAAACATATGTTCTCTCCCTATAAAGCTATTTTTTAAAGAATTGCCATAAACATTTATTTATTTGCAAAAACGTCTATACTACCAACGTACATTAAAATAGCATGATTGTGAATAGCACAAAATCAACAATAAATTGCATCAATAAATAAATAAGTCACAGATCAGCAGATCAGCTTAATACATCAACATATCTGGATTGCCCCTCAGAGAAAGCTTGTGTCAGCAGATTTTAAGCAGGCTCCTAAATTTCAGACTTAGGCTGCTGGGGAAGGAACTCCTGAGGAAGTCCATTCCACTGTTGAACAGAATGTTCCTCCTGATGTTTAGTCTCCGTCTCCCTTCTGGTAACTTGACGCCCTGGGTTCGAGATCTACCCTCCCTCAGGAGGTTCCTCCCCCAGTTCCTTCCCCCGCAGCCCAAGGCTCCACCGCCTTGCCTCTCATGGGAGGCATGTTCTCAGGGAGCGCTGGTTTGGGGTGGCTCTCTGCCCCAGCCTCTTCCTGCTCACTAAACCCTGTTGCCTCTTCCCCTCCTCCCCCCAGCCTGCTCCCCTTTCTGCTTTTGACTGCTCCTTCTTGTCCCACCCCCACCCCCATCTGAGCTGTGAGCCTTCTTCCCCTGGGGGCTCCCTTGGGTGGCGCCTCCCTCTGCATCCAGCCAGTCCCTGATCGGCAATCTCTCTCTGTCTCTTTCTCTCAGATCATATTCCTTTAGGATGATTTATATCTGCATCAAGTTCAAAGGCAACTGGAAGCTTTTGGATCTTTTTGTGGGCTATATGTAAAAAATTAATAATCGGTTCCATATATTTATAAGGATGGCCTAGTGCTTTCTATAAGATTGTAATGAAGGGAACATTTGAGAGTTGTTCTCATTTTCCTGGGTTTCTCCAGCTGGAGGATTCCCAATAATTTTCTGCTTCTGTGTATATTGCTGGAAAATGTGAGTATCATTTGCAAGTTTTGGCTAGCATGCCTATTGGCTTACCAAGATTCACCTGACTCAGCAGAGAAGAAAAATTGTGGGGTGGAGAAACTCTCCCTTCATCTCTCTCCTCTGTTCATAAAAACTTGATAGAAACTCTTTTTTAAATTATCTAAAAAGCACTGTGTTCAGCAGGCTTTGTGTTTTTTGGTGTGGTTTTTTTAAAAACCTCTCTAGAAAAAGAACTAATTTATTTAAAAGTATGATGTTTGCTTCACTGGAATACTTCAGTGCCTGGTGAGTTTGAGTTCAATGCAGAAGAAGTATTAAAATGGTCCAAGGTCATAATTTCAAATGGGGAGCAGGGTTAGTAAGACTAAATGCAAAGAAGCTGAAAGACCCACTGCATACATTCAAGATTAAATGGGGGGGGGGGTTTCTGAATTTCTTCTCGTGTTTTTTCTATTTTCATAGAATTATTGTCAAGAGACACTAAATAGTTTAAACACAAAGGAGTCATGTGTCATTTGTTTTCCCAAGGCTACTCCAGGCAGAATTGCACTTAGGCTGCAATCTTAGTCTTTCCATGGGAGGAAGCCCCATCAAACAGAGTGACGCTTATTTTCAAGTAAGGATTAGGCTTGCCTCATAAGAAAATCTGCAGAGGGGTAGTCATATTCTCTTGAGGAAACACAGCACAATAATCTTGTAGCATGTTAACAAGATTAATTGTAATGTAAACATCGGATGAAGTGGACTTAGTCCACAAAAGTTTTCAATCGGCTGGTTTTTGAGATGTCTCAAGACTCTTCTTCTCTTAACAACTCTCATCTCTCAGCTTTGCTCCAGTGTTGCAAGTCTGAGAGACTTCGGTGATTGGGATACAGTGGGCCAGGCATGAGAAAGGATGTTTCTGTGCATCTGCTTAGGCCTGAAGCTAAATGGTTGATGCCTTTCGTTATATGTATATCTATTTGTTGAGACATGTAATCCTAGAATTGCCTTGGGAAATAAATTGTGTTTGTGTGTGTGTGCACAATGAAAGGTTTGGGATACAGTTTATGAACAATTAGATTGTGGCATATATATTCCACGCTCTCACACATACCTTCTCTGTTGCAGGCTGTGCAGTCTGAGTCGAATGGAACAGACTTTCTGCAAGCAGCAGCTACTGCTGCCAATGTTGGTAAGCCACAGGCTAGACTGTAGCATTACCTTCAGATTGTATGTCACCAAAACCTTTAAGTCTGCTTAAAAGGCACACTGTAGAATGTTCTTGAGGTGTATTTGTGTGTGAGAGAGAAACCTATTCCAGTTCACTCTTTGAACCAAGACAGAAAAAGATATACTACATTATCTCTTTGACTTCATGCCCAGGTTTGGGGATCAGGGAGTACAGATCTTCATGTGACTCTCTCTGGGGATCTCTCCCAGGCTGTCTCTCCCTCAGAAAAAGGAGCCATAAACCAGATATTTATCTCCCCACTTTACAGGGTTGAATTTCTCATTCCTAGGCTGTGCTCATGCTCCCATTTACTCTGAATCCAGTGTGCTCCAACTGCTGCTTTGGAAAGCAGTGTACACATGACATAAACACAATCCACATTTTTCTGTATCTATCCTTTCATGTTTTAAATGAAATACTATGTTTTGGTTCATTTTTCCCAACCTAGCTTTGGTCCAAATTGGAAAAAAGAATAACCTTGTAGTGCTTTAAGCCAGTGATTTGTACACAGCTCTGTTGTGGAGACACCTTATAATAAATACCACCATCAGAATGGCGTTGGAAAAGCCAGTTTGCCTTTGCCTCTGCCCGGATCCTGGTGGAAGGGGAGACCAGACACAAGTCTGGTGAGTTTTTACAATTGCCCTATGAACAGGCAAGGTGAGGAGGAAGAGGGTTGTGAGCCCTGCTCCCAGTGACCACCACACACGTGGTCATCCTCCCTCATGGGGATGGGTGTCACATGCTTAGAGCACATTAACAAAGCACATAGATGGCAGAAAGTGTACATGAATGCTGCAGGGGGGGTTGGTCTGCATGGTTCCATAGTCCCCTCAAGCTTGCTTTCAGTGTGTGCATGGGCATGCAGGGTATTTCTGATACCCCCCCCCCAATTATATGTTGCTACTGTTGACTTCAGAATGCTGGAGAGTTCTCCAAGAGGTATATTCTCTGGGTGAACTCTTGTTCTTAAAAATGCTTTCAAAAAGAAATAAGCACCTTTGTACAGAGGGAAATGGTATACTATTTAAAGCACAATATTAGAAGATTACCCTCCGCTTTTAAAATCCAGTTTATAGTTCAGGAGCCATGTGAAAGGAAGCAAGTACAGTGGTACCTCGGGTTAAGAACTTAATTCGTTTTGGAGGTCTGTTCTTAACCTGAATCTGTTCTTAACCTGAAGCACCACTTTAGCTAATGGGGCCTCCTGCTGCCACGCGATTTCTGTTCTCATCCTGAAGCAAAGTTCTTAACCCGAGGTACTATTTCTGGGTTAGCGGAGTCTGTAACCTGAAGCACCTATAAACTGAAGCGTCTGTAACCCGAGGTACCACTGTAATCTGATTTGCACAGAGCCCAACTGGATTCCCTTTGAGCCTATTTTGAATTTGTGCTAGGTTAATCTCAAGTTGGTAGAACATAGTTTCCTGGCCTCACCATTTCACAGAGCAAATTTCATCCCTAAAAGCTTTTTCAAGTACTTTATTAGTTTAATTTGCTGCAGATACAAAGCACATACTTTCCCCCAGGTGGCTGCCATGGCCCTTTGAGCATATATGGTTTACGACATGTAAAGCTGCCTTGAGAGCAGGCTGGCACTTGCGCATGCTTTATCTTCTGCTTAGGATGATTGCTGTGCACCACTTGTGCATGTTTTTGCAATTATCACATCATGAAGAAACCTGGAGAGAGGGAAAGAGAGGCTTTATCAGGAGTTTCAACAACCCATTAGCATGCTGCAGTCCTGAATTTTGTTTATGCAATCAACAGCTGAAGGAAGGAACACAAGGAAAAGTGATTATCAGGACAGAAAGATCTCTAGGAACTAAAATGAAGGGAAGTGTGCCACTTTTTCATTGGATGCGCACAGACAAGCAGCCCCATGGCAGTTCATATTTCATAGTTTGGCACCAAATTCTCCCATGTCATTCACTGTAAAAGGAGGAGATACTATGCACACCATAGTATCTTCCTGTCGCTGTACGGGAGGAGGAGTTCACTTAGCTCAATAAAGATAAACCTCAGTAGAGAACTGTTTACACTAATGATAGTTGGTGTGGTTTTCCATGTGACTGCCCTGACTTATCAGAAACATGGGAGTTCCTTCATTCCCCCTTCCAAGGGCATTCTGTACCAGGGGCTGCACCCCACAAGCCCACCAACTCCCCTTACCAAACTCCCTCCTCCCTTTACACCTCACCAAAAACATCTCCTCCCCTTAGAGCTCACCCCTCCCCTTCCTTCTTGCCAAAACTGCTGCTCCTTCCCGGCTTAGACCTTGCTAAAGCTCTGCAGCTCCTCTGGGATGCCTGCTTCCTTGCTCACCTGCCCAGCCCTCTCCCCCTCTGGGCTTCCCAAGCACCTGCTGCCACTGAGGTCAGCCTGAAAAGGAAGCCTGGAAAGAATACTAACGTTATTTTCTACAGGTATCTATCCAACTTTGGAAATTCTTTGCCACAGCCTTTTCCTTGTGTCAAGGAGTTCCAGCCAGATGAGCAGGGTATATTGTTATTGTTATTATGCTTAAAGCTTAAGCAAAAGCTTTATCCAAAAGGTGGGTTTTGAAGATGCACGTTCAAGGGATGAGTTCCATGCAAAGAGGTCAAAGATGTCGAGCAAAGGACTTGTGGCATTTAGGGTGGTGCCGTGAGAAAGGCAAAAGGCATGGGCAGGTATAGAATGAGAGTCAAAGACAGAAAGGCCGGCTGCAGTGTGGAGGGCTTTGCAAGGGACAGACAAAAGTCTTGTGCTGGGAATAGGTAGTAATTGTTTGCTTTTGCTGAGGATCTAACAAACAAGCACTGTTAACAAAAACCCATTTCACTTTACTGAAATTGAGTCGCATACTGTTTATTCTAGTGGTGTTAGATGTATACAATACTTAGAAAATGTATCAATAAAGAAATAGATCTCTATGATGCTGTGCTTGGAAATCAGAAATACATAAGCCCCAAACCAGAAAAATCCTTGCGGAGAAGCCCCATCTGTTAGATGCTAAAGGGCTCAAAGGTGCAACGCACATGCTGTGGATTGAGGTCACAGTCATACAGTAAGAACGCTGGAGGAAGCTTGGAACAGAAAGGTCTGTGCCTGGAAACCTTTCTCTGCAACAGAACATCATTTCAGCATGACAACGGGAAAGAAGACAATGCACTGAAAAGGAGACCTTGTTAGTTAGAAATAGGCTTGCTTGGCAAAGTGGAATTCCCACCTTGTTCACAGCAGACCAAAACTGGTGGACTTGATAACATCCCATCAAAGCAACAGCTTGCAAATGAGAATTCTCTCAGCCTTACCGACAAAGATTCAGGGCACAAATGCATCACAATGGCTTACGCAACATTATATTAGTTTAAAAGTCATTTCTGCTCCTCCAAGTGGTTCTTTAATGGAAGTCTCAGCACCTTAGCAGAGCCACAGTCCCAAGGGTGGCTTTAATACCTATTGTATCGTGTTTATTGTTTTTACACATTACCCTTCAGTACGGAAATTATCAGGGCATCTTACAGAATTAAAATTTAAAGAAGTAAAAATAAAACACGCTTCAGTGAAACAATGCAAAGATAAAGCAGGGGATGCAAAGAGCTTTGTTTCCAGATGTGTGACTGTAGGAAAGTTACCTTTCCAGTGCAGAGACGCAGAGAAAGGGAGGAAGCAGAGAGCGAGGGGGAGGAATCCGAAGGGAAAATGAGTGATGATGACGACCCGAGATCTCCAAGCCTAAGCAGTGAGTCAGAGGACTCCCAAAAGGGAGCCCCAGTGAGCAGAGCAAGGGGGGGATCCGGGGGGACACCCCAGGAGGAAGGGAACAGAGGAGATTCAGAGAGTAGCAGCTGGAAGTCGGGACCCACGCTCATAACTGAGAGCGGCAGCAGCTGGAAGTCGGGACCCACGCTCAAGACTGAGAGCAGCAGGGAGGAAGGTAGCCAGGCATCGGGTTCCGGAGGCTGTCAGCAGGAGGGAGGGCACGAGTCAGGGGTGGTCACGCCCTCCTCAGAGAGCGAGGCAACGGTTAAGAGGAAAGTAGAGAGTTGGGCGCGCGCGCCAAGTTCAAATGCAACGGAAGCTGGAGCAGTAAGCAGCCCGGAGAGTGAGCCAGGTCCCAAAGCCCGCCGCAAGGAGGCAGAAGGATCAGGGGGGTCAGCGTCAGAGGAGAGTAGAAGGGAGGAGGCCCAGGGGGGCAGAAGGACCCAGAGACGTAGGGAGAGGCGAAGGAGGTGGAGCAAGGCTAGGGTATTAAGCTGGTGTGCAAGAGGCGGGGACTCAGACGGGTCTTCGCCGACCTAGGGCAGAAGGTGTAGAGCTGCACGCTGCAGTTCGGAAATGAAACCTGTAACTTAATAAAGACTCTTATAAAGTGAACGCTGGAGGACTTGGTCCTATGTGAGCTGGGACTGGGTGGCAGCTCTGACAGTAAGACCCGTCTCTGAAAAGCTTCGGACACCTGATATCTCGCAGCGGAGAGAGAGGCAGCTGGAGGAGGGGATCGGTGTTTGGGAGCAAGCTCACGACGGTTAGCAGAGATGACGGAAGCAGAGACAGTTGCAGCGCTGCAACAGGCAGTTACCCAATTGAACGCGGAGGTACTGGCATCCAAGAAGAGGGAGGAGGATGCGGCAGCCGCCTACAGAGATCTCCACGCCAGGTTTGAAGCATGGGTTAAACACGGGCAGCCAGGACCCAGACCGGAGGGGGTTGGGTTGGCACGGAGAGCAGGAGGGCTTGTGGCTCACTTCGATGGGAATTTACAACAGTACCCCAATTTTCGAGCAGACGTAATGTGCGCACTGCAACTGCTGGCAAAAGACTTTAGAGATGAGGAAGAGAAAGTGGGGTTCATACTATCCCATTTGCATGGGGATGCTAAAGCGTGGCTACGCAATTTGTGGAGGGATAAAGATCCGGCGCTTCAGAATGCAGATGCCTTTATCAAAGCGATGGATGCGTGTTTTTTGTCTACTATTGATGTGGATCTTGCCCGACGGGAGATTCATGGACTAAAACAAGGGAGGGCAAGCGTCCGGCAGTACCACGCCCGCTTTTTTGCGCTGGTCAGTGCCTTAGAGTGGGACCGGGATTCGCCCCCTGTCAGAGACCTGTTCTGGGAGGGTCTAAGCTCTGCGGTCAAAGATGAAATTGCAAGGGGGGAGAGGCCCCGAAGCACGCAGGAGGTGGTCCAAAGGGCGCTGACTGTGGGGGTGAGGCTGGAAGAACGTCCATGGTGCAGAGATGAAGGACGTGGAGGGCGCGAAGCAGCGAGATGTTTCTCTTTCGTTCCAAGAGAAGCAGCGCGTGCGCAATCCACACCTCCGCCTGGAGGGGGAGGGGAACCGATGGAGGTTGGAGGTGCAAGGGCTCAGTCAGCAGCCAGAGCCCAAGCACCGACAGCAGTGAAAGCGAAGCCTCCTAGAGGGAACAGGAAGTGTTACATCTGCGAGGATCCAGGCCATTTGGCGAAAGAGTGTCCCCGGAGGCTCCACAAGCACACTGCAGCCTCAGCTATGGTGACTGCAGCAACGCAGCAAGGAGAACCACAGCAGGGAAACGACGATGTCTGGCTGGAGACAGAGGCACTGGGGCCCAGCCAGACGCATCAGTGAAGCAGTCCCCAGCGATCTTGCAACCCACGGACCCCCTCCCACCCAAACCAGTAGTGCAGCTCACAGCATCTCTCCAGCTACCCGATGGCGTCACTATCGAAGTGCCGCTTTCTGTGGATTCTGGAAGCAACGCAGACTTTATAGCGCAGGATTTTGTGGAGCAGCACGCTATACAGCTACTGCCTGCCACTCTGCCCCTGCAAGTCGTCACAGTGGATGGCAGAGAGTTGCTAGGGGGGCAGGTGGTGAAGCAAACGCCACCGATGGTGATGCGCCTTGGCAACCACAGGGAAGTCATCAGTTTTAATGTCACCCAACTGTCGGACACGCCCATTGTGTTGGGCATGAGTTGGCTGGACAGGCACAGTCCGACACTGGCTTGGTACCAGAGACAGCTGATCTTCGGCTCCTCTTATTGCGCAGAACACTGCATCCTGCCCAGACAGGAGGGAGAGGAGGAGGAATCACAACTGCAGTTGGGAACGTTGCAAGCAGTCCCCCACAAATACGCAGACTTTCTGGAGGTCTTCTGCGAGAAAGAGGCTGACAAGCTACCACCGCACAGGCAATATGACTGCAAGATTGACCTCCTACCAGGGGCGACGCTGCCGAAAGGGAAGCTGTATTCCATGTCTGAGGACGAATTACAGGAACTCAAACAGTTCATAGATCACAATTTGCAGCGCGGTTTCATCCGGGAGTCCAGGGCAGTAGGGGGCAGTCCTGTTTTCTTTGTGAAGAAGAAAGACACGCCCCAAAAAAGACTGGTGGTGGATTTTCGCCTCTTAAACAAGATGACCAAGCCTTCTGATTTCCCCATGCCCAGGATTGACGACCTACTAGCGACGGTGCGCAAGGGACGCGTGTTCACCAAGTTGGACCTGCGAGGTGCGTACAATCTCATCCGCATGAGGGAGGGCGATGAGTGGAAGACAGCCATGTTCACGCCTCTGGGCACCTACGAATACAGAGTGATGCCGTTTGGATTGCAAAACGGTTCTCACTGTTTCCAAGCTTTCATGCATCATGTGTTGGCGGGACTCCTTTACAAGAAGTGCGTCTGCTTTCTGGATGACATCCTGATATTCTCCGAATCGCAGCAAGCCCATGACCAAGATGTTCGGGAGGTGCTGAAGAGGCTGCAGCAGCATAGACTGTACGCCAAACTGGAGAAGTGCCAGTTCGACACGACGGAGGTGGATTTCTTGGGTTACAAGTTGTCGGACAAGGGGCTAGCCATGGACAGCGCCAAGGTTCGTGCGGTGTTGGATTGGAAGAGCCCGCGCAACCGGAAGGAGGTCCAGCGGTTTGTCGGCTTCGCCAACTTCTATCGCAAGTTTATCAAGGGGTTCGCGATGCAGACGGCGGCCATTACGGACACGCTAAGCTCCAAGAAAAAGAAATTCATCTGGACGGAGCAGGCGGAGCAGTCCTTTCAGGCACTCAAGCGTCTCTTCGCGTCGGAAGAGCAACTGCTGCATATCGACCCCAGCAGACCGATGCGGGTAGAGACAGACGCGTCCGATAGAGCAGTGGGAGCTGTCCTGTTGCAAAGGGACCCACAGGGGGTCTGGAGGCCGGGAGCGTTCTACTCCAGAAAGCTCAGCAAGTCGGAGCAGAACTACACCATCTGGGACAGGGAGTTGCTGGCCATTCATGCAGCTTTCAAGGCGTGGAGGCACTTCCTGATCGGCGCCAAGCACACGGTGCAGGTCTGCACGGATCACAAGAATCTGGAGCACTGGCGCACGGCTCAGTTCCTGAACCAGAGGCAGATACGTTGGGCGGAGTTCTTTGCTGACTTCAATTTCCGAATAGAGTACGTCCCAGGCGACACCAACGTCATGGCGGATGCACTGTCCCGCAAACCGCAATACCTCGAAGAGGCGACGCCAGCGGCAGCCATGCACATCTTCGCGCCAACAGCGTGGGCGTGCGCTTCAGCCACAGTAGACCTGGATGCGGTGCGGCGGGCGTTGCAGGACGACTCCTTCGCGCAGGCGAAGATGGCAGAGGTGCACAAGGGCACGGCGAAGGGCGACGAGTTCCAGATACGAGACGGCTTGCTCTTACGTAAAGGGGCCATCTACGTGCCGGGAGACGAACTTCGCGCCAGGGTACTGCAGCAGCTGCACGACGCACCCACGGCCGGGCACTTTGGCACGGAGAAAACGGTGGAATTAGTCGCAAGGGACTTTTGGTGGCCCAGACTGAGAGGGGAAGTCGCGGACTACGTTGCGAGGTGCGACACCTGCCAGAGGGCCAAACCGGTGCACAAACCACCGGCGGGACTGCTGGAACCGCTGCAAACGCCGTTTGAACCGTGGGAGAGGGTGGCCCTGGACTTTGTTACGGATCTACCCAGCTCGAGAGGCAAGACAGCTGTACTAGTGGTGGTGGACTTGTTCACCAAGATGGCACATTTCATTCCGTGTGCGAAGGTGGCCACGGCGGAACAAACCGCCAAACTGTTCATAGATCACGTGTTCAAAGTGCATGGTCTGCCGCGGTCTATCCTGTCCGACCGCGGGCGCCAGTTCGTCTCGAATTTCTGGCAGAAGCTGATGAGTTTTCTAAATGTCAAGGTCGATCTGGCATCAGCAAGACACCCGCAGACCAACGGGCAAGCAGAGAGGGTCAATGCCATCATGCAGCAGTACCTGAGATGCTATGCCAATCAACAACCTGCGACCTGGGTGGATTACCTGCCGCTCGCCGAGTTCGCTTACAACAACACGAAGCACGTGTCCACAGGGGTGACGCCGTTCTTCGCCAACAATGGGAGGAATCCCAGAACCTTCCCGGGACGGGAGAGAGTGGGGGACGGAGAACCACAGACGGCGGACGCGTTCGCGTCAGAGTTGCAGGCGGTACACGATCAACTCAGACGGCAGCTGGAGCTAGCTAAGCACGCCTACAAGGTGCAAGCTGACAAGCACAGGCGGGTTGGCGAAGAGATCCAAGTGGGAGACTGGGTCTGGTTGGCAGCCCACGCAGTGCCGACCAGGTCACTAGCCAAGAAGAAGTTGGGGCACAAGCAAATTGGTCCGTACCAAGTCGAAGCACAGATCAACCCGGTAGCCTTCCGACTGGCGCTGCCGGAGGGTTCCAGAATGCATCCGGTGTTCCACAGGTCGGTGCTCACTCCCTACAAGGCACCTCACAGATTCCAGGAGCCAGGGACGGCACCGAGTCCGTTCCGGGAGCGGACGGAGACGCGAGGGGTGACGCAGCAAGACCCCATCAACGAGGTCACGGAGATTTTGGACTCCAGATGGGGGGAAGAGGGAGTCGAATACCTCCTAGCCAGAGAGGGCACCCGGGCCAGCGCCAATAGCTGGGTGCCAGACTACGCTTTGGAGGAACCCCTGCTCAAGGACGAGTTTCATGCCCTTTTCCCACACAGACCCATGCCAGCGAGCTTCTTCGACGACTGGCTGTTCACGCCCACACTTTCTTCCAGCACGTTCCATGGCTTCGACTCGGACGGGGAACCCGCACTGAGCACCCGTTCCCCAGAAGGATCGCCGGCGGGTTCGGCGTCAGACACCTCGTATTGGTGGGACGATCGACCGGAGGAGCAATGGCGCCGGAAGTGGCTGGAGATGCCAGGTCGAGCGACCGACGCAGAGACTGACATGGAGGTGTTCGGGGAGGACCTTGGGTTCGAGCACGGAGGTACAGAGATGGAAGCGGAACAGGTCAACGTCGGCGACCGCGAGGAGGAAGACTCGGAGGTCTTCAGTTGGCGGCCAACCACGGGGAGCGAACTGTATCCGGCATTCCCTCCCGTGATGATGGAGCACCCAGCACCCACACCTGAAAGCGGGGAGGGGGGAAGGGGGGGCTTCGAGGGGGGGATGGATGTCAGGGGTTCAGGAGCAGAGACGCAGAGAAGGGAGGAAGCAGAGAGCGAGGGGGAGGAATCCGAAGGGAAAATGAGTGATGATGACGACCCGAGATCTCCAAGCCTAAGCAGTGAGTCAGAGGACTCCCAAAAGGGAGCCCCAGTGAGCAGAGCAAGGGGGGGATCCGGGGGGACACCCCAGGAGGAAGGGAACAGAGGAGATTCAGAGAGTAGCAGCTGGAAGTCGGGACCCACGCTCATAACTGAGAGCGGCAGCAGCTGGAAGTCGGGACCCACGCTCAAGACTGAGAGCAGCAGGGAGGAAGGTAGCCAGGCATCGGGTTCCGGAGGCTGTCAGCAGGAGGGAGGGCACGAGTCAGGGGTGGTCACGCCCTCCTCAGAGAGCGAGGCAACGGTTAAGAGGAAAGTAGAGAGTTGGGCGCGCGCGCCAAGTTCAAATGCAACGGAAGCTGGAGCAGTAAGCAGCCCGGAGAGTGAGCCAGGTCCCAAAGCCCGCCGCAAGGAGGCAGAAGGATCAGGGGGGTCAGCGTCAGAGGAGAGTAGAAGGGAGGAGGCCCAGGGGGGCAGAAGGACCCAGAGACGTAGGGAGAGGCGAAGGAGGTGGAGCAAGGCTAGGGTATTAAGCTGGTGTGCAAGAGGCGGGGACTCAGACGGGTCTTCGCCGACCTAGGGCAGAAGGTGTAGAGCTGCACGCTGCAGTTCGGAAATGAAACCTGTAACTTAATAAAGACTCTTATAAAGTGAACGCTGGAGGACTTGGTCCTATGTGAGCTGGGACTGGGTGGCAGCTCTGACAATCACAGACTTGTAAAGTTAGAAGGGACCCCAGGGGTCATTTAGCTCAACCCCTGCAATGCCGGAGGATGTCCAACCTCTACTGAATTCAATGAAACATTTTCCCAGCAGTCAGGGCAGTGCTTGGGAAATTCATTTTAAATTGGAATTAGGGCAAGTTCAAGTTCATCCTGCCAAAAATAAACTAATTCCAGTTCATACCTGCTTTTCTACATAACATTCAGGTTCAATTCAAGTTCACCCAGCTGAACCTTTTAATTCATCAAAAGTTCGTCCTTTGGGGGTGGAGTAAAATTAATCTAAATATTCAGAATGTTACAAGCTGCTGTGCTAAAGTGTAGGGACCAAAAGTAAATCAGGGCCCCCATACTCACAATATGATGCATGACCCACAGAATGTCAATGGGTGACATTCTGTTTCCATGCAATGTCTATTAAAAGGACAAAGCCTCCTTCTCTTCGTTTCTGTACCTGTACTTCTTACTGCAAGCTGCTCCTGTTGGGAGAGAGCAAATCTCTTCAGCAGGGAAGATACAGTGGTGCCTCGCAAGACGAAATTAATTCGTTCCGCAAGTCTCTTCGTCTTGCGAGTTTTTCGTCTTGCGATGCACGGTTTCCCATAGGAATGCATTGAAAATCAATTAATGCGTTCCTAGGGAAACCACCTTCAGACCAGGTCTGGGGACAGACTTCTGAAGGCTGGGGGGGGGACAAGGGCTTTTCTTCCCACCCCCCAGCATTTTAAAAAACCCCGGGACAGCGGAGGACTTCTCCGCTGTCCGGGCGATCTTAAAATGCTGGCGGGCGGCATTTTAAAATCGCCCCGGACAGCGGAGGACTTCTCCGCTGTCCGGGGCGATTTAAAAGCCCCTGGGAAGGCAGGCAGGGGGGACAAAGACTTTTGCCCCCCACCAGCCTTCAGAAGAGGTCCTGGACCTCTTCTGAAGGCGGGCGGGGGGCGAAAGTCTTTGCTCCCCCCCCCGCCTGCCTTCAAAAGCCCTCCGGGACAGGCAGGCAGGGGGGAGCAAAGACTTTCGCCCCCCGCCTGCCTTCAGAAGGTGTTCCCTCCCCCCCGCCCGGCTTCGGAGCACTGGAAGAAGCGATCTCCCCGCAGCCCCTTGCTTCAAAAGAGGTCCGGGGGCAGCGGGGAAGAAGCGCTGCGCTTCCTGCTGTCCCCGGACCTCTTTTGAAGCAAGGGGCGGTGGGGAGAAGCGATCTCCCCGCAGCCCCTTGCTTCAAAAGAGGTCCGGGGGCAGCGGGAAGCGCTTCCCGCTGTCCCCGGACCTGGGGCTGCGGGGAGAAGATCGCTTCTCCCCGCCGCCCCTTGCTTCAAAAGAGAAGACCCGCTGTCCCCGGGGCAAGCTTCGTTTTGCGAAGCAAGCCCATAGGGAAATTCGTCTTGCAAGGCAACTCGAAATCGAAAAAACCTTTCTTTTTGCGAGTTTTTCGTCTCGCGAGGCGTTTGTCTTGCGGGGTACCACTGTATAGGAAATGTCTCACATCCGTTCCTTCTGACTGCTTGGGAACAGTGATTAAATGACTGAGTGGCCACAGCAACAGCAGCTCCTCTGCATCTGCTCAATAAGCCTTAGAATGCTGTCTCCATGTTTCGTATTCTAACTTCCTTTGTAGATGCTCCATTAATGTACTTTTAAAAAGAAAGAAGCTGGTGCTGGATTCAACTAACACATTCACTAGCGGAAACCACCTAATTTGACTCTTTAGTATAGAAGTAACCCCAGAGGGAATTTGAGAATGATGAGACTGTTTCTCAGATAAGCCTCTGGCTTGTTCCAAATCCAGTGGGAGTCATTGGCTTACATGGTGATGTCTCTGCTTATTTTGGCTTATAAGAACAGTTTTGGAATATTCTATTTATTTTACATTTTAAAAAATGTTTCTGAAAAGTGACTTATATTCTTATATGTTGTGTGTGTGTTCTTTTAAAGAAAAAGTGGTCTCTGTTGTCTTATGGATGGACAAATAGGCGGCAATGAAATTCCTCTCGTGTTTCCTGGACTCTCCAACGCAGTGGTCTAAAGTCCTTTAGCCCACAAGAGGCTCTTGCTTGATTCCCCACCTGCAGTCACATTCCTTGCTCTAGCAGCTACCAGCTGCCTCAGCAGCTGAGCAATTTACTGCTGCTGCATTCAGAGGTTATGGACAGCCTGACCATTCTTCTTTAACCACACCATGTGCTTAGAGGCCTGCACTTCTTTTGCAACCATTCAGTGGAAACAACGGTGGGAATCTGAGGAAGCAAAACATGTTTGCTGACCAGTGAATATTGCTCTTAATTGCAAAACAAATAATAATAAAAACACAATCCCAGAATGCTTTCAGGAGGGGCAAGATTCTTTCTCACACACCTACACTAGCCCTGTTGGTAGAGCATGAGACTCTTAGTTTCAGGGTCATGAGTTTGAGCCCCACCTTGGGCAAAGGATTCCTGCATTGCAGGGCGTTGGACTAGATAACCCTTGTGGTCCCCTGCAACTCTACAATTCTATGATTCTATATCCACAAACTCCCTTCCCAGGGCTCTAACTCAGAATCCTACTTGTACTTATTGTTTACCATTCTGCTGTATGGTCCAAAGGCACATGAGGCCACCAACTTGCTGAAGCTAAGCACATCTGGGACTGGTCAGTACCTTATTGGGAGAACATCTGGGAACCATGGGTACACCCAGTAGGGGATGGCGTGACATGCCTGCACCACTCCCTGACCTTTGTGTGGCTGATTCGTGGCAGCACCCTGGGATGGAGAGGGCTGATTGGTGGAGAAATACAAACACTGCAGCAGGATCATGAATTGGTTCTGCTGGCATGTTTGCACCATGCCAACCTCACTGCTGCCATGCCCTTCTCCACCACAATACATGTCAGGGTGGGTGTATTTCACCATACAGTGGAATAATATGGAATCCATTAAGAAAATTTGGCGATGGGTTAGTATTGTCTTTGACAGGTGTTAATGCAAGACAGATTTTCAAGGTGTGTCTCCTCTTGCAACTTGCATTGGCCACAGCACAGTTAAAAGTGTCATAATGCTTTAAAATATCATACTCACATTGTAAATAAATAGCATTTTTGGTTGGATTTTGCTCAGTCTTCAATGTAAAAGAGTGCTTCTTGGTTCTGATTAAAAGCAAAATAGGCAGGTTCCTGGAATCCAATGTTTACGCACCATAAGGACTATTGCAATATCCGATAGTAGTCTATATTACTGGCCATGACTTCAGGGTTGTTTGTATCCTGCAATTTCAGCAAGTGTTGGGCTGTGTATGTGCAAAATGTGACAAAGGACAGAGAATTTAAACTTCCAGAGAATCTTTCCTTTAGGCTGCAATTCTCTACGCATTTTTCTCAGAGTAGACATGTATAGCAGTGGCGTTGAGTGCCTTACATAGGCTTCAGCTGGAAAGGGATAGCCTAACTTCTGTTGTCTTTGCTTGAGTAACCTCTACGTTAGATTATTGCAGCACATTATATGTGGGGCATCTGAAGACAGCTCGAAACTTCAGCTTGTGCAAAATTCAGGGGCCTTGTTGCTCACCAGGGCAAGACAGGTTAAGCATCTAACATCGATCCTGGCCTGACTGCACTAGCTGCCAGTTAGTTTCCAGGCCCAGTTCAAAGTGCTGGTTTTGACCTATAAAGCATTAAATGGCTCAGGACAGCAATACCTCAAGGGCTGTCTTTCCCCATATGAACTGACCCATCATTCTCTGAGGCCCTTCTTTGTGCCCCTCCTCCATAAGAAACCTGGAGGGCGGCAACATGAGACCAGGCTTTTTTCATTCTTTTATTTTAAAAGTTTGTTATCTTGATTTCCTATTTTTCTGGTAAATTTTTGCCATTTCTGCATATTCCCTAAGTTTTTGCACCCATTCTTCTTTTGCTGGGACTTCTTCTTTCCCTTTTTGGGCAATGAAGTTGCCCATCCAACAGATAGCAGCACCTGGTCAGCAGACAAAGCTGACCCACAAGCCAGATGGTGCATTCTCAACTATGGTGAAATGCACTGTATTTCTACTGTACTGATTTGTGCTGGACTGGATGAGCTCCAGTAAACAGTTATTGAATCCCAAGAAGATGAAGGCTCTTTGAGTGAGTGGCCTCTGTGTCCAGGAGTTAGGAAAGCTACCTGTTCTGGATGGCATCACATTCTCTCTGAAGTAGCAGGTGTGCAGCTATCGTGGACTTGCTGGATGCAGAGGAGTGGTGGGAGGCTGGGGAACCCCCAAAGGAAGACAGCTCAGAGCCAGGGGAGTGGTGGTGGGATGACCATGAATGGTTGGAGGGAGCAGAGGAGGAGGTGATGGTAGCTGAAGAGGTAACAGCACTTAGTGAACTGGTACAGTCTGTGGCAGAGAGCAGTTCAGAATCAGGCAGAAGAGAGGCTGGAGAGGAGGGGGCCAAGAGACAGCAATAAGGCAGGTTGCTGAAGAAGCCAGGGGGGTCTCTCCCTCCTGCTGCAACCAGTCCCCTTCCCACCTGGTCTCCCAGAATGAAAAGGCGACGAAGCAAAGACAGGCAAGGCGACGAAGTCTCAGGTTGCTTGGAAAGGACTCTGTGGGGAGCTGTGGGGAGACGCGGACCTTCAGTCCTCATAGCTGCCTCATTGGAGCAATATCTACTGGGAAGATCTACTGGCCTCCCAAGTTATCTTATTTCTTTGAATAAAGAGCTAACTTCATTAATGCTATGTAAGTTATTGCTGACCTGCTCCTCACACAGTAGTTTGGGGCAATTCCTGGATACATCTTTGTCACTAGAGGCCCGTGTCCTCTGTGGCTAGGAGGGCCTTTTGCCCAGCACGCTTTTTCTAAAAAAAAAAGGTTAGGGGTACTTTCATTTTCCTACTCATATTGAAATACTGCCCTTCAATGAGGCCAAACTTAGATTCACAAAACGTTATGGGGTATGCGTCTCCCTGGCCGCACCCCCCGAAAAAGCACTGCTTTTACCAGTTTGTCTGGTTCGCTAGCTATGGGTGTTTCTGGACAGGGATTGTCTGGCCACTGTAGTCCAGGCACTGGTAACCTCGAGGCTGGGTTACTGCAATGTGCTCTGTGTGGGGCTGCCTCTGGGTCTGGTTCAGAAGCTCCAGCAGGTGCAGAATGTGGCAACCGGACTGCCAATGGTGGCACCATTGTTTGAAAATCTGCACTGCCTACTTATCTACTGCTGACCCAGCTTCAAAGTCCTTGTATTAATTTACATAGCCCTGAGCAACTTTGGTCCAGGATACTACAGGTAGCATCCCTGAGATCATAGAATCATAGAATCATAGAGTTGGAAGAGACCACAAGGGCCATCGAGTCCAACCCCCTGCCAAGCAGGAAACACCATCAGAGCACTCCTGACATATGGTTGTCAAGCCTCTGCTTAAAGACCTCCAAAGTAGGAGACTCCACCACACTCCTTGGCAGCAAATTCCACTGTCAAACAGCTCTTACTGTCAGGAAGTTCTTCCTAATGTTTAGGTGGAATCTTCTTTCTTGTAGTTTGGATCCATTGCTCCGTGTCTGCTTCTCTGGAGCAGCAGAAAACAACCTTTCTCCCTCCTCTATGTGACATCCTTTTATATATTTGAACATGGCTATCATATCACCCCTTAATCTCCTCTTCTCCAGGCTAAACATGCCCAGCTCCCTTAACCGTTCCTCATAAGGCATCGTTTCCAGGCCTTTGACCATTTTGGTTGCCCTCCTCTGGACACGTTCCAGTTTGTCAGTGTCCTTCTTGAATTGTGGTGCCCAGAACTGGACACAGTACTCCAGGTGAGGTCTGACCAGAGCAGAATACAGTGGCATTATTACTTCCCTTGATCTAGATGCTATACTCCTATTGATGCAGCCCAGAATTGCATTGGCTTTTTTAGCTGCCGCGTCACACTGTTGGCTCATGTCAAGTTTGTGGTCAACCAAGACTCCTAGATCCTTTTCACATGTACTGCTCTCAAGCCAGGTGTCACCCATCTTGTATTTGTACCTCTCATTTTTTTTGCCCAAGTGCAATACTTTACATTTCTCCCTGTTAAAATTCATCTTGTTTGTTTTGGCCCAGTTCTCTAATCTGTCAAGGTCGTTTTGAAGTGTGATCCTGTCCTCTGGGGTGTTAGCCACCCCTCCCAGTTTGGTGTCATCTGCAAATTTGATCAGGATGCCCTTGAGTCCATCATCCAAGTCGTTGATAAAGATGTTGAATAAGACTGGGCCCAAGACAGAACCCTGTGGCACCCCACTAGTCACTCTTCTCCAGGATGAGATCACCTGAAGGAGTGTCATTTGACATGGAGAAGAAACAGAGGCTTCAGTGTGACCACCCCAGTCCTCCTCTGGTATACAGTGGTGCCTCGCAAGACGAAATTAATTCGTTCCGCAAGTCTCTTCGTCTTGCGAGTTTTTCGTCTTGCGATGCACGGTTTCCCATAGGAATGCATTGAAAATCAATTAATGCGTTCCTATGGAAACCGCCTTCAGACTAGGTGCGGGGACAGTCTGTCCCCGACCTCTTCTGAAGGCTGGGGGGGGGGACAAGGGCTTTTCTTCTCACCCCCAGCATTTTTAAAAACCCCGGGACAGCGGAGGACTTCTCCGCTGTCCGGGGCGATCTTAAAATGCTGGCGGGCGGCATTTTAAAATCGCCCAGGACAGCGGAGGACTTCTACACTGTCCGGGGCGATGTAAAAGCCCCTGGGAAGGCAGGAAGGGGGGACAAAGACTTTTGCCCCCCGCCAGCCTTCAAAAGCTGTCCTGGACAGGCTTCGCGGACCTCTCCCGCTGCTTGCGGAGAGTTGCCAGCATGCCGAAGCCTGCGCGCGCTGAGATCAGCGCGCCCAGGCTTCGCGGCCCCGCCGCCCGGCTTCGGAGCATCGTTCCAAAGCCGGGCGGCGAGAGGAGGTGTTCCCTCCCCACTGCCCGGCTTCGGAGCATCGTTCCGAAGCCGGGCGGCGGCAGGAGGTGTTCCCGCCCCGCCGCCCGGCTTCGGAGGAGCCTTCCGAAGCCCGGCGGCGGCGGGAGGAGGTGTTCCCGCCCCGCCGCCAGGCTTCGGAGGAGGTCCGAGGACAGTGGGGAAGACGCGCTGCGCTTCCCCGCTGTCCCGGAGATTTCCCTATGGGCTGTCGTCTTGCGAAGCAAGCCCATAGGGAAATTCGTTTTGCGAAGCGCCTCCAAAACGGAAAACCCTTTCGTCTAGCGGGTTTTCCGTCTTGCGAGGCGTTCGTCTTGCGGGGCACCACTGTACTCTGCCAGTAGATTCAGTATGCACCTTCTTTTTCAACCATTAAATGCCTGATGAAAACTTTGCTGTTCCACCAAGCTTATGCAAGCAATTAAGAATACCTATTTCCATAACAGTTAGTTAATGGTCTGATTTTACATTTTATGTGTTTTATTATATTATTGTAAACTGCTTTGTGCTGTTACAATGTAGTGGTATATAAATGTGTTTCCCCAAAAAGGTACCACCACTCCCCAGTTTGTCCACCCTTCATTCCCAAGCTGCACTCAGCTCTCACCTGTGGCTCCTAGAAGCCATCAGCCGGCAACCCCAGGAACAGCTTCCGCTGGCCGGCTAAGCCAGGTGAGGGGAGCTGATGGGTCTCAAACCCCCAGTGAGTTAGGGGCTTCCCCTGCGTGGGAAGACAGCCTCCAGCGGATTGAGTGGATGAGATCAATAGTAGGTCCTGTCAGGTATGATGGCGTTTCTGAGGTACAGAGACCATAGAGTGTACAGAAGCTAACAGGAATATTCTGGTGTATTCTAGCGTGTTTGGAAAGTTCCCAAGGGAAGAGAAACGCAGCTGCAATGAGATCACTTTGTTATCGGCTCCCCTCAAGGCCAAACTGCCCCAGGACTGTCTATAATTGCAGTCCAACTCATGTTATTCTCTCTCCCCCAGTTCTTTCTCTCTCTCATTCTGCACTGATTTTTACTTGCTCAGTGTATATAGTATGTTTAAGTTTTATTTTACTGTTGTCTTTTGCTGCAACTGGATTATTAAGAAACTGCCCATCCAGAGATCTGGTACTGAACTGTTAAGTTTATTTTTGCCTTAGTAAATCTTTACTAGTGTCCTGAGTCCTCTTTGGAGCGACACATCTTTTTGGAGCTGCTACTCTGCTAACAACTGAGCAGACAGGTCCCAGGGATCTTTGGGGCATGAACTGTGCCAGGCCCAACGGTCAAAAGGAGGTTTCTGCATGTGCTTTGGAGGGACGTGAGAGGCAGGTGGGGCTCATCAACCTGCGAAGGAGAAGGAAAACTCTTTGGGAGAAGAAAAAGCTAAGGGGTAAACCTTGAATAAATCTGGAGCAGAATCCATAAGGTGGTTGGGTGGCACCCTGTACACCTGCTTCTGGCAACTCTTGCAGCCAAGCGTCCTGCTCTGCCTTTCTTGGGGCCATGTCAGCAAGGCCATGTTGTCTGGGCAGCCCAGAAGCTCCAGACACCCTGCCCAGGCTTTTGCCCCGAGGAGGTCACTTCACCCCCAGAGGCGCACTCCATTGTATCTCGAGACAAGCAGATGCCAACAACGTCTATAAATATTTAATAAATAAATAAATAAAACCACCACATGCATAAAAATTGGGGTTCTGTTGTGTTTGGATGCCGTGATCAGAGTTCGTACCAGATAAACTTCTATAGGTGATAATGGCCTCCACCCCTAAAAAGGAAACAGATGTGTGTTTCTCTTTCCTTGGCTCTCCTTTCTATGCTCCCTCCAGGCTGTCACAGAGGTCAATTTCCCCCTTTGATATTGAAGTTTAATTGCACCTCGCTCCTCCACTACTCTTGTTCTTGAGTGGAAATAAATTACCCTTTGGTGCTGGAAGTGCAAAAGAGGGTACGCTGAGGGATTTTTCTCCTTTATGGCATCCTGTAATGTAATGTACTAATATTCCAAACTAGAGAAGGAACCAGCAGTAAGTGTCTGTAGCCCAGGAAATGCTTATCTTTGTCTCCTCCTGATGCACATACACCAGCGTAACTGGGTCTCTTCATGCCTACCTTTTAAAAATAGAAGTATCAGTGTCCTGCTGGAGTCCTGCTGGATCAGACTAAAAGGACAATCCAGATCCCAGCCAGGACAAGCCAGGAAGCAGCAAGGTGGAGGCACAGAGCTCTTCCACAATAGTCTTGGCCAATTAACAGTGAATACTTATTTGATTTATTACAACTATAGGCCACCTTTATCTTCCAAGGAGCTCAAGGACCGCCTGGTTCTCCTCCCCATTTCATCCTCACAGCAACCCTGCGAGGTGGGGCAGGCTAAGAGACAGGGATAGCTCCAAGGTCACCCAGCGAGTTTCTTGGCTGAATGAGAATTCAAGGTCCAGCACTCTAACCATTGTGTCATGCTGGTTATGCCATACTGCCTTCTTTCTTCCTTTAGAAGTACAGCCATTGTGGGCTCCAGCTTTAGAGAGAATTCCAAGCAAAGAACCAAATAGAACGGGACAGTCAAAAATGAGGACCATAAAGTGGAAGAGTATTGTTTGAGGGAGGGGCAGCCTTGCCAATGTTCTCTTTTGAAGGACTGCGTGAGCCAGCTGTGTTCTTCGGGATTATAGTTAGGGAAAATTATAGTCTCTGAAGATAGAATATGATAGATAGATAGATAGATAGATAGATAGATAGATAGATAGATAGATAGATATAGATAGATAGATAGATGATAGATAGATAGATAGATAGATAGATATAGATAGATAGATAGATAGATAGATAGATAGATAGATAGATAGATAGATAGATAGTGTCAGGGAACTGACATCAGAGGAAAGGGAGGTGGTAGGGCTCCCAGAGGCTGGGAGGGAGTCAGCAGCTAAAGCAGTGACCAGCAGGGGGAGCGAGGGGTCTCTGGAGGAGGATCTCAGTAATGCTGAGAGAGACGCAGCAGCCAAGGCAGGAAACAGCAGGGGAGAGAAAGGGGTGAGAGACACGTCCAGCGAAAATAGCGGGGAGGTGTCAGAAGCAACTGTAGGGAGACCCATTCTTCGCCGGAAGCTGCCACGTCGTGAGTCCAGGAGACGCGTTTCCGTTAAGGAGCTTCTTTGCTGGAAGCGCTTCCGCAGGCAGCCACTGTCAGACTCTACGAGTGACTAGAGCAGACATGTCTGAGGAGCTCTGTCACACACAGAGGTTTGTGGGGCCGCACAAACTCTGAAGGGGCACAATTTTAAGCACAAGCAGCTAATCATCCCCTGACAGCAGTCTGACAGTCTTTGTACGCTGCCTGTGCAGGAGAAAGCATCATGAGCAACCCAGCCGGAACCGGAGAGGCAGGGGTTGGAGCTGGTCCAAGCTTGGAAGAAAGGTATCAAGCTTTGGAGGTCCAACTTGCGCTGCAGACGGCGAGGCTCGAGGAGAGAAGGGCTCAGGATGCAGACAAGAAGGGGAGAACCACTCAGTTCCCCAGAAAGGTACCAGGATTGGTGCAGAAGTTTGGGGGGAACCCCAAGGATTACCATGCCTTTAGGACAGAGATGCAATATGCCCTGAATGTGCAGTTTGATGAGTTCCCTGATGAGGAATCGCGAGTTGCTTTCGTAATTGGGCATCTTGAGAAGGGGGCGCGAGACTGGGTTCGACCCCTGATGGCAACGCACAATGATATCCTAAAGGACACTATGAAGTTCTTTCGTGCAATGGATATCATGTTTTCCAGCGATATTGAGGAAGGGGTGGTGCGCAGACAGCTAATGGCTTGCAAGCAGGGAAGCCGATCTGTCCGTGAGTACTGGACTGAATTTACCATGCTGATTCACAGATTGGGGTGGGATTTATCGGCGGCACCCATTCAGATGCTATTTGAAGAAGGTCTTTCTTCGGCTGTGAACGACGAGCTGTCCCGGAGCCCCAGGGCGGTGTCTATGGATCAGCTGACCAAATCTGCGCTGACCATTGGAGCGCGCCAGGAGGCAAGAGCCTTGGAGAGGCGGGAAGGGAGAGGGGAACGTTGGAAGGAGTTCCGCATTCCAGACATTCCTGAGCCAGCTTTCCCGCCGGCAGAGCCGATGGAAGTCGGAACAGCCCGCGCGCGTGCAGTTTCAAAGCCCAGTGAGGGGGCTAAGAAGGAGGGAAAAGGGGCCCGGAAATGCTATCTCTGCCAACAGCCAGGCCACTTTGCCAGAGTCTGCCCCCAGAGGAAGGAATGGCAAGGGATGGTGGGAGCTGTTGAGGGGGGAGAGCAGGGAGAAACGGAGCAGGTAAAAGCCAACGCCTGGTTGCCACAGTCGGGGCACTGCAGCCAGGCCAAAGAGCAGTGAAAGTGCCCGTGCCAGAAGCTCCTCGACCTGCTCTAGTGATTGAAGTGTCGCTAGAGCTGCAAAATGAACACCCCCTAAAAATAAAGGCGCTGTTGGACTCAGGCAGCTCCTGCAATTTTATGAGCAAGGAGTTTGCTGCTGAACACCAGATACAGACGATCCCTTTAAGCAACCCCCTGCAGGTGACCACGATCGATGGCAGGGAACTGTTGGGAGGAGGAGTCAGCTTGCAGACCGTCCCAATGATAATGAGGGTGGCAAGGCACACAGAACTGATAGCGTTTAATGTGGCCACCTTGGGAGGCGCTCCCATTATTTTGGGAATGAGCTGGCTAGCCCTACATGATCCGCTGGTGGGCTGGCATCAAAGAGTGGTTTCCTTCGGTTCAGCACATTGCTTAGAACACTGCAGGGGGGAAAAGGGTTCAGCAGGGGCCCAAGCCACCCTAGCAGGGACTGAAGTAATGGAGAAGGTGAAGGTGCCACCACAGTATGCTGATCTCAGCGACGTGTTCAGCGAGAAGGAAGCTGACCAACTACCCCCGCATAGGCCCTTTGATTGCCAGATCAATTTACTCCCTGGAGCACAGCTTCCTGTAGGCAAGTTGTATGCCATGTCAGACAGGGAAATGCAGGAGTTGCGAGAGTTCATTGACAAGAACCTGAAGAGAGGCTTCATCAGAGAGTCCAAGGCAGCGGGGGGTAGCCCAGTGTTTTTTGTGGATAAAAAGCACACGGACAAGCCGAGACTTGTATGTGATTTCAGGCGGTTAAATGCAGTGAGAGCCGGCGGCTTTTCCTATGCCCAGGATTGATGATATTTTGACCAGGGTGCGGAAGGGAAAGATTTTTACAAAGCTGGCCCTAAGGGGGGCATACAACCTGATACGTATAAGGAAAGGGGATGAATGGAAAACCACCATGTTCACCCCTTTGGGGGCATTTGAATATCTCGTGATGCCTTTTGGATTACAAACAGGCTCCGCGTGTTTTCAATCGTTCATGAACCACGTACTGGGGCCTTTGCTCTACAAGAATTGCGTGGCCTTCCTAGATGATGTGTTGGTGTATTCGGAGAATGAGGAGCAACATGTGAGAGACGTCAGAGAAGTGTTGAGCAGGCTGCAAGCCAACAGGCTGTGGGTGAAACTGGAGAAGTGTCAGTTTCATACCAAGGAGGTGGAATTCCTGGGGTACCGCCTGTCAGACAAGGGGTTGGCCATGGACCCCGGCAAGGTTCAAGCAGTGCTGGAATGGAAAACACCCAAAACTAAGAAGGATGTGCAGAGGTTCCTAGGGTTTGGAAACTTTTATCGTAAGTTCATCCGAAACTTCGCCCACCTGACGGCGCCCATCACGGACTGTCTCAGCAGTAAAAAGAAGTTTGTTTGGACGGCGGAGGCGGAGCGAGCGTTTGAGGAACTGAAAAGGGCCTTCGCCTCTGAAGAACAACTTCTGCATGTGGATTTACAAAAAAAGCTGAGGGTCGAAACAGACGCATCTGACAGAGCCATAGGGGCGGTGCTTCTTCTGCAGCCGAGGTAGGAGGAGTCAGAGTGGCGACCGTGTGCCTTCTTTTCGCGAAAGCTGAACAAATCCGAGAGGAACTACACGGTGTACGACCGGGAACTTCTTGCTATTCATGAGGCTTTCCGGAGATGGAGGCACCTGCTAATTGGTGCACAACATAAGGTGCAAGTGTGCACGGACCATAAGAATCTAGAGTATTGGAGAACTGCGCGAGTGCTCAACCAACGGCAGTTGAGATGGGCCCAGGAGTTCTCCAAATTTAACTTTGAGATTTGTTACGTGCCAGGCCCAGAGAACGTTAGGGCGGACGCTCTCTCACGCAAACCTGAATATTTGGAGGGGGAGGGAGCACCCGAAGAGACCCATGTCATTCCAGAGGACCGCTGGGTGTGTGGGGCGGCATTGGTGGGGCAAAGGGAACTGGTAGAGGGAACGGTGCAGGATGAATACGCCCAGGACAAACTCAGGGGTCTCAGGAGGGAGGGAGACAAACCCGGGGGTTTTGAGGAGAGAAACGGGGCGTTGTACTACAAGGGAGCGTTATATATACCTGAAGGGGAATTGAGGGAAAAGGTACTCAAGCAACTGCACGATAGCCCCACAGCAGGGCATTTTGGGCAACACAAAACCATGTGGCTGGTTACCAGGGAATTCTGGTGGCCCAAGGTCAGGGAAGATGTGCGGGAGTATGTGAGAGGGTGTGACCAATGCCAACGAGCCAAGGGGGAGAGGCGGGCACCGGCAGGGTTATTAGAACCACTACCCACACCTGAAAGACCATGGGAAGCAGTGGCAATAGATTTCATGACTGATCTGCCAAGGTCCAGAGGGAAAACAGCCATCATGGTTGTGGTAGACCTGTTAACCAAGATGGCCCACTTTATAGCCTGCTCACATGCGGTCACAGCAGAAGAAACCGCTAAATTGTTTGTAGAAAATGTGTTTAGGCTGCATGGCGCCCCTTGAGGGTGGTTTCGGACCGAGGGAAACAATTTACTTCCAGGTTCTGGAGGAAGCTCATGAGCTTACTGCATGTAGAGGTTAATTTCTCAACTGCCCGTCATCCAGAAACCAACGGGCAGGCGGAAAGAGCTAATGGTGTCCTCCAGCAATATTTGAGGTGTTATGTGAATGACAGAGAGAATGATTGGGTGGAGAAGCTGGCGTTGGCAGAATTTGCCTACAACAATGCAGAGAACGTGTCCACGGGGATGAGCCCCTTTTTGGCTAATCACGGGTGCCATCCCCGAGCCTTCCCAGGGGGGGAAGGGGAGAACTGGAGCGTTCCAGCTGCAGAACAGTTTGTTGAAGAAATGGAAGCGATCCATCGCCAGCTCCAACTTAACTTAAACAGGGCTAAGGAGGAATATAAGAGGCAGGCAGACAAAAACAGAAGGGAAGGTGAAAGCATTAGGGTGGGGGACCAGGTGTGGCTGTCCACCCAAGGGTTACCATTCAAAGGGGGTTGTAAGAAGTTAAGACCCAAAAGGCTGGGCCCATTTGAATTCACGCAGCAGGTCAACCCAGTGGCTTTCAGACTCCGGTTACCGAACCACATGAAGCTGCACCCAGTGTTCCACAGGTCGTTGCTGTCACCGTATAAAGGGGACAGAGAAGGGAGGGTCAATAGGGGACCAGCTATGGAGGAAAAGGAACACAGCTACCATGTAGCGGAGATTCTCGATTCCAGGTGGAAGGGAGATCAAGTAGAGTATTTGGTAATGTGGGAAGGGGAACCGGAGTCGGAAGACACCTGGGTCATGGCAGAGGAGGTAGATGACGAGGTTTTGATAGAAACTTTTCATCAGAGATTCCCTCGTAAACCTCAGCCAGTGGCGAGGTTCCGGAGGGAATACTTTGCCACCACCGACGAAGAAGAAGAGTTGGAGGGGTTCTCTGATTCCGAGGCGGAGGAGGATTCAGCGAGCCGGAACGAAGACTGATGGAGGGAAATGTTCGAGACGTCTGAAGATGAAGAGGATTCTTTTCGGGGTTTTAGCTCCTCACCGCCCAGAGGAGAGAGTAGGGGCGGGGGGGAAGGGGGCCCTGGAGGGGAGGTGGATGTCAGGGAACTGACATCAGAGGAAAGGGAGGTGGTAGGGCTCCCAGAGGCTGGGAGGGAGTCAGCAGCTAAAGCAGGGACCAGCAGGGGGAGCGAGGGGTCTCTGGAGGAGGATCTCAGGAATGCTGAGAGAGACGCAGCAGCCAAGGCAGGAACTAGCAGGGGAGAGGGAGGGGTGAGAGACACGTCCAGCGAAAACAGCGGGGAGGTGTCAGAAGCAACCATAGGGAGACCCATGCTTCGCCGGAAGCTGCCACGTCGTGAGTCCAGGAGACGCGTTTCCGTTAAGGAGCTTCTTTGCTGGAAGCGCTTCCGCAGGCAGCCACTGTCAGACTCTACTAGTGACTAGAGCAGACATGTCTGAGGAGCTCTGTCACACACAGAGGTTTGTGGAGCCGCACAAACTCTGAGGGAGCACAATTTTAAGCACAAGCAGCTAATCATCCCCTCACAGATAGATAGATAGATAGATGATAGATAGATAGATAGATAGATAGATAGATAGAGATAGATAGATAGATAGATAGATAGATAGATAGATAGATAGATAGATAGATATAGATAGATAGATGATAGCTAGATAGCTAAATGATAGATAGATGATAGATAGATAGATAGATAGATAGATAGATAGATAGATAGATAGATGATATAGATAGATGATAGATATAGATAGATAGATATACAGAACACTCACTGGTGCAACTGGAGCACACGGGATGTATTTTCCAGCAACAAAAGTTACCAGCAGGCAATATTTTGCAGAGTGTAGGGAGACAACACTTGAAATCTATGGCATTTTATAACATTGCTCATAAAAAATGCAAGGTGGTGTGAGAAGAGAGGACAGGTAGTTGTTGCTGGCATTTGACTTGAGAGACAATGGAGTACACCTCCAGGGATGAAGTCAAACTGGTTTATGAGTGACCTTCCCAGGGAACAAGCTTAGGCAGTGTGGCTGGAGGTCCTGGGCTGCCCAAATGACAAGACCCCTCCCTCTCGGCCTCACTGATGTGGTCCAAAGGAAAGCAGAACAATACATTTGCCACTAGCTTGGCTGTAGGAGTTGCCAGAAGGAGGCAGACAAGGTGCAATCCAACCGCCTTAGGGACTCCACTCTGGATTTGTAGAGGGTTTACTCCTGAGTCTTTTCTTCTTCTCCCCAAATATATCCTGCAAGGCAGCAGAGGGTTATCAGAGTTTTCCTTCTCCCAGATGGGCTCCCTTCCCAGGTTGACGAGACCCATTTGCCCCTCACTTCCATCTACAGCATGTGCAGGAACCGCCTTCTTGACTGTTGGACCCATTCTTGGTCTTGCCCACTCCATCTGCCAGAGCCTATGTTGGCATGCAGGAGAAGCCCCTAACTCACTGGGGTTTGAGCCTCATTGGCTACCCTCACCTGGTTTAGCCAGCCAGTCGAAACCATTCCTCTGTCACATGCTGACAGCTTCTAGGAGCCACAGGTGAGTGCAGTATTGGGACCAAAGGTGAACAAACTACCCCAGAAGGAGCACAACTTGTACCAGAGGTACTACTCCTCCCTTAACACCCTGTAGACCCCACATGGAGTGAGAGTCATATAATGGCATCCATTCCATCCCCCAGCAACAGCAAAAGACAATTCAGCAAGCCAAGACTGTTGTTTGCCATCCAGTTGCTAAACTCAGTGTGCTTCTCTTGCAATCTCTCAAAACAAAGTGCTCAGTTCAGCTGCCAGCCAGGCAGACTAGACGAAGTATATGCCGCAAATGTCGTAGCTGACTGGTAGCACCCACCATTAAGCAAGCACCTTCAGACAGCAAATGATACAGATGCTTTGAAAGCAGGTAATTTTGCATATCCAAAGAGCAAGCTGGCAAAAATACTATGTCTTTAAATGCTGGGGAAATCTGATCTACCCACTCTAGAAGCATTTTCTCAAAGGAAAACATCTGTATCACCTGGGATAACTAAAATAACAACTGCACATTTATTATGCAAAATGGCCTTGAGATACATTTTCCCTTTAGCTTAAGGGGGGGGGGAGCAAACGCCAAATTGGGTCCTTAGCCTGCTTTCTGCAAGTGGAATTTATGAGGCATAATTTTGATGGCTCACCTCACTCGGCAAGTGCATTTGTTTTCAATTGCAAACCCAGCAAAAGACAATGTGCTCCAAGAATATATTGGAGACATGCTCTCTCTCTGCTCCAGTGAGCAAGTCTATTTTCCTCAGTCCTTCTGAACTTGAATGACCTTTTAAGTTTATGCTAACTTCTCCTTTACAATTGTGATCTGGATGTGTCATAAATGATCCCCCCCTCCCCAAAAAATACGAATGGGTGAAGCTGACTTAAAGGTAAAGGTAAAGGTACCCCTGACCGGTAGGTCCAGTCGTGGCCGACTCTGGGGTTGCGGCGCTCATCTCGCTTTACTGGCTGAGGGAGCCGACATACAACTTCCGGGTCATGTGGCCAGCATGATTAAGCTGCTTCTGGCGAACCAGAGCAGCACACAGAAACGCCGTTTACCTTCCCGCCAGAGTGGTACCTGTTTATCTACTTGCACTTGATGTGCTTTTAAACTGCTAGGTGGGCAGGAGCAGGGACCGAGCAACGGGCGCTCACCCTGTTGCAGGGATTCGAACTGCTGACCTTCTGACTGGCAAGCTCTAGGCTTTGTGGTTTAGACCACAGTGCCATCCATGTCCCTTGAAGCTGACTTACATTGAGTTAGATCAGGGATTGGGAACCTGTATCCCTCCAGATGTGGCTGGAATTTATCAGTCTCAGCCAGCATGACGAATGGTCATGGATGATGGGTGTTGGCTTCCAACAACATATGTAGTGACACAGGTACTCCACCCTGCGGACCACTGCTGCATTTAGCCCAGTATCGACCACTCTCTAGCTAGAAAGGCCAGGCATCAGAGATGATGGGAGCTGGAGCTCAACAACATCCAGGGGCCCAAGGCTGAAAAAGGCTGGTACTCTGACTACCAATGGACCTGTGTCTAGGAATAGGTATTTCCTATCATCTGCTACCCCAAAAAATAAAAAACATTAAAGTTGTATGGATTGATATTTTTGTCATCTTTTAGCACATTGACACTTTGGTTATTTGTAATTATAATGGTTAAGACTATGTGTCAGGGCTGCCACCCAGTCCCAGCTCACATAGGACCAAGTCCGCCAGCGTTCACTTTATAAGAGTCTTTATTAAGTTACAGGTTTCATTTCCGAACTGCAGCGTGCAGCTCTACACCTTCTGCCCTAGGTCGGCGAAGACCCGTCTGAGTCCCCGCCTCTTGCACACCAGCTTAATACCCTAGCCTTGCTCCACCTCCTTCGCCTCTCCCTACGTCTCTGGGTCCTTCTGCCCCCCTGGGCCTCCTCCCTTCTACTCTCCTCTGACGCTGACCCCCCTGATCCTTCTGCCTCCTTGCGGCGGGCTTTAGGACCTGGCTCACTCTCTGGGCTGCTTACTGCTCCAGCTTCCGCTGCATTTGAACTTGGCGCGCGCGCCCAACTCTCTACTTTCCTCTTAACCGTTGCCTCGCTCTCTGAGGAGGGCGTGACCACCCCTGACTCGTGCCCTCCCTCCTGCTGACAGCCTCCGGAACCCGATGCCTGGCTACCTTCCTCCCTGCTGCTCTCAGTCTTGAGCGTGGGTCCCGACTTCCAGCTGCTACTCTCTGAATCTCCTCTGTTCCCTTCCTCCTGGGGTGTCCCCCCGGATCCCCCCCTTGCTCTGCTCACTGGGGCTCCCTTTTGGGAGTCCTCTGACTCACTGCTTAGGCTTGGAGATCTCGGGTCGTCATCATCACTCATTTTCCCTTCGGATTCCTCCCCCTCGCTCTCTGCTTCCTCCCTTCTCTGCGTCTCTGCTCCTGAACCCCTGACACTATGTTTTTCAATTGTTGTATGTCATATTCAGCCTTGAAAGCACTTTCAACCTTTAATAAATATACAGTGGTACCTCGGGTTAAGAACTTAATTCGTTCTGGAGGTCCGTTCTTAACCTGAAACTGTCCTTAACCTGAGGAACTACTTTAGCTAATGGGGCCTCCATAGCTGCTGCGCTGCCGCCATGCAATATCTGTTCTCATCCTGAAGCAAAGTTCTTAACCCGAGGTAATATTTCTGGGTTAGCAGTCTGTAACCTGAAGCATCTGTAACCTGAAGCATCTGTAACCTGAGGTACCACTGTAATATATATTTAAAAGTATGTTCAAAATTTCTGATGCTGTCATTCAGGATTTGCAGTTTTCTTTTGAGAGTAACCTTTTTGTCTTTGAAGTCACTTTTAGATAGAAAATCCCTAAAGCAAGATGACCTAATAATCAGGCTTATATAAATATCATTCTTAAGTCTAATCAATGCATGAAGGGGTTAAGGCCATAGAGCAAGCTGTCCTGCCAGGCTTAGCTTACCTTGGGAGGGACTGAGGATTCAAGCCTTTCTTCCCTTTTCAATCTACCTGCGAAGCTCAACATATGAAGAGCCTTGGACTGGCTGCTCGAGCTCCAGCTTAAGCTCATGGCTCTTACAAGCCATTCTTGAGTTCCTAAACCAAGTAACTAAGCCAAGTTTTACTGCCTGTGCAACTTTTTTGCATGCTGTACAGAAAAGTTGGATCTGACCTTTGGAGACTTTGTAAGAAAACCAATGTGTAAGAAGGAATTTTTAGAATGTACAGGGGCATATTTTAAAGATCTAACAGCCTATATTTCCAAGCTTTACTTTGCTGCATGATTTGTGGTTTTAAATCTCTGCTAGGTTTTGGCTTCCAGGAATTCTCCTTCTATATACATACCTGTATTTTCATTGCTACGAACACTAAAAGTGGCATTCACCACCTACAAGGGGGAAATAACCATGTCTAAACATGCTGTGTCCCACACATTTCTATCCAATAAGCATAGGAAATGCCATGGGTTCACGGTAAAGTTGCTTTTTAGAGGTCCCACTTTTGGATGGCTATATACAGTACCTCCAATCCATCTATCTCCTTGGATGAATGTAGATTAAGATAAAGTACCAGTAGTTGGCAGCAGGGGTGCTCACCCCATTTCCTCAAGCAGTGGGGTACTCCTTCCCTTCCAAAGGGCTTGTTTCCTTGCGAGGAAAAAGCACTAGGACTTAGGGGGGCTTCTGCATATCTGTGTCTACCAGCTGAGCACAGAAAAGCAGGCACACCATCAGGTAGCATTAGTCAGTGAAGGGGCATTCCCAGAGCAAACAGCATGCCTTTGGAAACCCCCCAGTACCAAAGTTCTTACTTTTAAGTCAGCTGTAGTCCTCTTTCTTTCTCCTGCTGGCCTATGTTCCAGCTGGAGTGGGTGGGGGTGGGAACCTACTTTCCCCTGATACATAGGAGATCTGAGACCCCATTTAGGAAGCTTCCCCCACCTATTATGTCCTGTTGAGAAAACATCAGCCAATCTTTTTTTATTTATCCTTAGCAAGATCACCACCAAAAAACAAGTAGTATTAGATTCTCTGCTATAGAGTTGCCATATCTGGAAGAGCAAAAAAGAGGGCACCCCGAGCCGCTGCCAGCCTGAGCTGGGGAAAGAGGCATGTGGGGGCGCAGGGCTGCTGCTGTGCCCATGTGCCTTTCCCCCGGCACAGGCTGTCCACTCACTCCAATGGAAACATGAAGGTGCTGCATTCTGACACTACTGTCTTCTGACACAATGCCTTCCTCCCCTGACTTGCTGACACAGTTCCCATAAGGAAAGAAAATGTGTTTTCATCTCAGGCGCTAGTCAGATGTGCAGACTTGCATCCTGTCATATTAATGGCAGGCATTTTGCTAGTTAGAAAGTGAGTTGTGTTTGTAAAAGCTAAAGCAGAAATCATCTTTGTAGAGCCGTAAGAATGCCTTGGGGGATTTTTCTATAACTATCTTGAGTACAATGGTGGAGGGTACTTTACTTCTTCACATCTGTTAAGTGTTTTCAAAAGCAGAGATAATTTATAATGGGGGAGATGCATTCCGGTGGCAAAAGACTGCCACTGACTTGGACAGAATGAAGGCTTGACATGTTCATATGTCAGCAGTTTAGTTTAATATAGAAGGGTTTTTGTTAGGGAACATTACTTTGAACATTTTTAAAAGCAGGAAAGAGTGAATATGAAACTCTGTTCGGTGGATATATCTAATATCTAGCCCCAGTCTTGAAATGTAGCAAAGCATTAAGAAAAAGTATATTTTTTCTTTACGGAAAAACATCCTGTAACCACGTGCTCTGCAGTTTTAAGTATAATCTTCAAGTCTGATGGAAGGGGAGCGAAGCATAATGATAGGAGGGGCAGGAAGATACCCCTCCCACTTCCCCTCAACTTCAGAAGCGGGGCTATAATTAATATAACCTTCCCTTCCAAGTACAAACTCATTTGGCCTGAAGCCAGTTTGCATGGAGTGATAAGTGATGGTTCATTCTATGAGCAGGATTGGGGAGCTTGCTGATGCGCCTGGCTCAGCCACTCCCTTCCCTCCCACTTCATTCTCCCCCAGTGCAATCGGGATCAACAAGTCTCGGCTGGTAGACCATGAGACTCTTAATCTCAGGGTTGTGGGTTTGAGCCCCACCTTGGGCAAAGGATTCCTGCACTGCAGGGGTGGGACTAGATGACCCTCGGGGTCCCTTCCCACTCTCTAAGCCATGATGCCCAGCATTGTTGTGGGTGCAGAGGCTGGTAACGCCTACTTGCTGCCTCTGGCCTTGTTTTTGCTTGCAGTAGCAAGGCCGGGCAGCGTGTCTGGAGGTCCTGGGCTGCCCAGATGACAAGGCCTTGCTGATGAGGTCCAAACAGAAAGAGAGCAGTAAATCTGGCAGCAGCTTGGCTGCAGGAGTTGCCAGAAGGAGGTGTACAAGACACCATCCAACTGCCTTAGGGACTCCACTCTAGATTTGTGTTAGGGTTTACTCCTTAACCTTTTCTTCTCCCAAAGACGTCCTGCAACGTAGCAGGTACAGATTTTTCCACAGGATTTACTCCCGAAGCCTTTCGCACAAATGGGTTTAGCCACAAGCTAGCAGAGGTTTTGGATCAGAGTTTTCCTTCTTCTAGATAGACCACCCTCCCAGGTTTATGAGCCCCATCAGCCCTTACTGTTATGTACTGAAGTTCTCACCCTGGGCCAGCAGGGGGATACTGTAGATAGTTATGCAAATAAGGGATCAAAAGTGACATTCAGTGATTGGATAGTTTTAGAAAGTTGTTACAATTATGTGTAGTAGAGCTCTATATAAGCAGGCTGGCTGAACCCTTCAGCTCAGTTCTGTTCTGGCCTCTGAATAAACAAGAGCTGTTTGAAGAATCGCTGTGTCTGATATGTTCACCCACAACATAACACTTACCTCCAATATTGGAGGTAATACACAATCACCGATAGCTTTATCATCCATGAATTTGCCTAATCATTTTAAAAGACTTTCAAAGCCATCCAGGTTGGTGCCATTACTGCATCTTGTGGTAGTTTTGACTATGCACAGTATGAAGAAGTACACTTCTTTTAGTCTGTCATGATTCTCCCATTGTGTCTTCTGAGAGAGGGAGAAAAGGTTCTCAATATCTACTTTATCCACCCTCGGCATAATAATATACATCTCTATCATGTCCCCCCCCCCCGCCTTACTTGCCTTTTTTTCTAAGTAAAAAGCCCCAAAAGTCTCAGTGACATGGCAAAGTATGCTTTCCTATGCACAAATGCTGATGCTTAATTCTTGCGGTTACTGTCCTTCAGTTCAAGTATTTGTTTTGTCCTTTCTGCCTGCATCACAGCATCTGGTGAAGCACACGAGAACCAGCAGGACACTGTGTCTCTGAAAACTATTGAAATTCTGCCAGTTGCTGGTAAACAAGACCTGCAGTGTCGCCTGTAACCCAATCATTTTCTTGTGGCTTCAGGGAGATGCAATCTCTCAACCCCAGACATATTTTCTCCTGCTCTATGTATTTTGACATTTATATAAACCTCTCGCAATCCAGTTTGGCAAACCTGTGAAATGGCTAATGGAAGATACAGACGGAACCTCTTAAAAACCTGGAGCACACTTCACTGGAGGACAAGGGTTCCAAATTCACCCAAAGTAATTTCCTTTTCCTAATGTCCTCAGATAGAAGCAAGGCGCATAACTCCATGATCTTGGCGCATTCTTTGCGTCTCCAAATTCTCGGCACATTAAAAAGGGCAGAGCAAATCATGGAAAAATATGACAAAGTAGGACAGAAGACATTGTGGTAATTGGGATTTTAAGTCTAGTGGAATCCCAGTTTATTTTCACATCTGGAATAGTGGGATATGTGTGTTTCTGTTTGCCTCTTGCACCAATCTTGTTTTTCAAGATGTCTATTATTTCCTAACGATCTGTTAAAAGAATAAATAAGCATGTTCTTTTCTTTAAATAGTCATATCATGAGGAGCTTCTTCTTCTTACATAAATCTATGCGAAACTATACAAAATAAAATGAGAACCAGGTTTGTATAAGTTTGACTGAACCTATGGCTAGATCATACAATTCACATTTCCATAGCCCAGTGCCAAAATGGATGCTTGTCCAATCAGCACAGTCTGAGTGGTGGCTTCCTGCCCTGTATCCTTCTGGTAATGTGGAATACAGTCTGTGGTTTCAGGCACAGAGGCACCACCACAACCAGGTCTCTTTACAGACCCTCCAAGTGTCCCTGTTTTCTAGGGACAGTCCTGGATTCACAGAAGCCATTTCAGTTTCTGATTTGATCCCAGAATGTCCCTATTTTCATTGGAGAAATGTTGGATGGTATGGAGTTATGCAACCCCTTAGCCAAGGAGATAAGTAACTATGCAACCTTTAGAAGACATCTGAAGGCAGCACTGGATAGGGAAGTTTTTAAATGTTTCATTATGTGTTTATGTATGTGTTTAAGCCAGTACAGATTTCCCTTGCTCCAATAGTCTGCATCAAGTGAGAATGGAGGGGTGCTTCACATTTTCTAAGAAGTGGTAACAGAAGAAGCATGACTGACTTCTGCTTCTTCTCTACATGGCTGGGATGGAGGAGGAGATGTATAGATATGTGTGGCCTCTCAACATGGGGCAAGGCAGGCATCTTTCCACATTCACATAAGAACCAGAAACAACAGGAAAGGAAGCAGTTGCTACTCATGTCGGATGTTTGAGGCCCAGGACTCTTGTCGCCCTAGTGCAGGCTTCCTCAACCTCAGCCCTCCAGATGTTTTGAGACTACAATTCCCATCATCCCTGACCACTGGTCCTGCTAGCTAGGGATGATGGGAGTTGCAGGCCAAAAACAACTGGAGGGCCGATGTTGAGGAAGCTTGCCCTAGTGGCACATAGGGTGTTTGGTTGCCTGAGGTGAAAGACGAGGTGGCACCCCTGTTGCAGATATAAATATTGCACAGTTTGAAGCAACTGGAAGTGTAAGAACTGACTCCTTTTGGAATAAATCATCATCTAAACACATAACAATATTATTCAAACTTTTACTGGCAGAACTCTTTAAAATAAAGCAGAATACAGCAAATGAAAGGTCTCTCTCTCTCTCTCTCCACGGAGCTGGTGAAAGGTGTAGCCAAAGAGTCTCAAGGGCTGGATACAGAAGACTGGCAAGTGGTTTTGGCCCCCAGATTTGAGGTTCCCTGCTTTTGCTTGCCAGCTTCCCTGGTTTATCTGGTTGGCTACTGTTGGAGAAAGTGTTGGGCTGGAAGAACTTTTGGTCTCTCTTTAAATTTGGGGTGATAAGTAATGTTTAGAAACTAAAGTATGAACGTCCTGCAACAACACATCACTCCCTTGTCATCTGCAGCTTAGCTACCCCAACTATTGTGCTTGTGAAAAGGAAGCCTGCTCTGTGTGACTGAGATATGCAAGCCCTGGTGGCATCGCTAAAGCCTTCTGGGAAGATCAGACACAGCAGATCCTTGGGTGACATAGTGCGCATTTGGCAGGATGTGTTTAAACTGCAGCTCTGTATAATTACCAGCAGCCTTAAGCAAAGAAGCAGAGTGTCTCTCCCCCCCCCCCCCCGCTTATGAAAGAGTTCCCAGTTAACCCTTTGGAGGCCTAACATTTGTACAATGTTATCTCTTTGGCTGTTGGGTCTGCAAATTGCACACATTCCAGAAGTGAAGCATTCTTTAGTGTGCTGTGCCTGCAGGCTAACTTCTAAGGAGGCTGCAGATTTTTTGCTTAGCCACATTCGAGAAATGGGTAGCAGTGATCTTAGTGCCTTTCACTTAAGAAACGCTTTTTAAAAATCCAAATTGCATTTACTTTAGCTTCTCACAAACCTGTTTGAGATCTCTGAGAGTGACAAGAGGCATATAAGTAAGAGGTGGTCTGGCTGACTGTGATCTGACTGCCTTACATTTTGAAGTCCAGGGTATAGGAAGCACATCCCAACACTGAATAAACAGCTACTATATTTGCACAATATCATTATCCATATATTTATATTTCAGGAATAATATAGCACTGCTTGCAACCATGTTGGCTGAACCATGAGGAATGAAGGGCACAAATTGGAAATCCCAACATTCCAGTTCCTCAGTTAGCTTGTTGCTGCCACATGCCACTTGAGTCTGGTTGGCATTGCAAATGTAAGGAGTGGTGGCAAAAATGGACATGATTAATATCTAACAACCATTAATAATTAGTTTTCCTGTCTGAGGCTGTGTACACATTAGCAGCTTGCAGTGCAGTGAGTTTGTCCACCCCACCAGTACATTTCATAGAATCATAGAATCATAGAGTTGGAAGAGACCACAAGGGCCATCGAGTCCAACCCCCTGCCAAGCAGGAAACACCATCAGAGCACTCCTGACATATGGTTGTCAAGCCTCTGCTTAAAGACCTCCAAAGAAGGAGACTCCACCACACACCTTGGCAGCTTTCTTACACCAAGAGAATGGAAGTCAAGTCGCTTTCTTACACCAGAGAATGGAAGAGGATGTTTACCTGATTTGTTTCCCAGCCCTGAACTCCAATTCACTGACGCTGCCATCTGCACATGCTCAACAACTGCCTGAAATATACACACTTCAGCTGTTAAGTTGTGGGTGAACATATCAGATGACACAGCGATTCTTCAAACAGCTCTTGTTTATTCACAGGCCAGAACAGAACTGAACTGCAGGCCTCAGTCAGCCTGCTTATATAGAGCTCCACTAGAACGCAACAGTAACCATTTTCTGTAACTATCCAATCACTGAACGTCATTTTCAATCCCTTATTTGCATATGTGGACCTGAGTGAAAACTATCTACAGTATCCCCCTGCTGGCCCAGGGTGAGAACTTCAGTACATAACATCAGTTTAACCGTGGCTTCTGTTTTCCAATTGGATTGAGGGGAAATGCCTCAAGAAGCTGCAGGATGCAAGTGGGTACAGGCCAATGTCCCGTGTGCTTGGCTTCAAACACCTGCAGCAAGAGTCCACTGGAGGCAGAGCAAGTGGTAATATGGAGACAGCCTGAGTATCGTCACACACAAAGGTGCATTTGAGCTTCTGTTGTACTATTTATATAACTGTGTGGTCACAGTTCATGCCAAGGTGACAAGGTAGATAAGGAGACAGATGGATAGGTTTGAATTCCAACTTGACCATGAAACTGATTGAAATGGCATCGCGCCAATCCCTCCCCAACCTGGTCTCCTCCATATTTCATAGAATCATAGAATCATAGAATCATAGAGTTGGAAGAGACCACAAGGGCCATCGAGTCCAACCCCCTGCCAAGCAGGAAACACCATCAGAGCACTCCTGACATATGGTTGTCAAGCCTCTGCTTAAAGACCTCCAAAGTAGGAGACTCCACCACACTCCTTGGCAGCAAATTCCACTGTCGAACAGCTCTTACTGTCAGGAAGTTCTTCCGAATGTTTAGGTGGAATCTTCTTTCTTGTAGTTTGGATCCATTGCTCCGTGTCTGCTTCTCTGGAGCAGCAGAAAACAACCTTTCTCCCTCCTCTATGTGACATCCTTTTATATATTTGAACATGGCTATCATATCACCCCTTAACCTCCTCTTCTCCAGGCTAAACATGCCCAGCTCCCTTAGCCGTTCCTCATAAGGCATCGTTTCCAGGCCTTGGACCATTTTGGTTGCCCTCCTCTGGACACGTTCCAGTTTGTCAGTGTCCTTCTTGAATTGTGGTGCCCAGAACTGGACACAGTACTCCAGGTGAGGTCTGACCAGAGCAGAATACAGTGGCACTATTACTTCCCTTGATCTAGATGCTATACTCCTATTGATGCAGCCCAGAATTGCATTGGCTTTTTTAGCTGCCGCGTCACACTGTTGGCTCATGTCAAGTTTGTGGTCAACCAAGACTCCTAGATCCTTTTCACATGTACTGCTCTCAAGCCAGGTGTCCCCCATCTTGTATTTGTGCCTCTCATTTTGTTTGCCCAAGTGCAATACTTTACATTTCTCCCTGTTAAAATTCATCTTGTTTGTTTTGGCCCAGTTCTCTAATCTG
Source organism: Podarcis vaucheri (assembly GCF_965113315.1). NCBI lineage: Eukaryota > Metazoa > Chordata > Lepidosauria > Squamata > Lacertidae > Podarcis > Podarcis vaucheri. Next base: position 3,059,537 of record NC_138748.1, read on the forward strand.
TCAAGGTCGTTTTGAAGTGTGATCCTGTCCTCTGGGGTGTTAGCCACCCCTCCCAGTTTGGTGTCGTCTGCAAATTTGATCAGGATGCCCTTGAGTCCATCATCCAAGTCGTTGATAAAGATGTTGAATAAGACCGGGCCCAAGACAGAACCCTGTGGCACCCCACTAGTCACTCTTCTCCAGGATGAAGAGGAACCATTGATGAGCACCCTTTGGGTTCGGTCAGTCAGCCAGTTACAAATCCACTGAGTGGTAGCAGAGTCAAGACTGCATTTTACCAGCTTCTTTACGAGAATATCATGGGGCACCTTGTCAAATGCCCTGCTGAAATCAAGGTAGGCTACATCCACTGCGTTCCCTTCATCTACCAGGCTTGTAATTCTATCAAAAAACGAGATCAGGTTAGTCTATTTGTTTGGACTACAATTCCCATCAGCACCACAGCCAGCACAGAGCAGAGAAGGCTGGGAAAGGCTAGCCATCTCACTGAACTGCTGGGAAGATAGAGTGGTACCACTGTCTTGCAGGCCATTCTGAGCACCTCCTTGGAGGAAAAGTGGGATGCAATTCTAATTAATAATACACAAACACATGCAGGTTAGAAAGTGTGCGGAAGGCATTTGTAATTAGCATTCTGGTCAACAGAGGCTTTGCATTTGTATTACAAGGTGACGAGAGTGCTTCAAAGCCTTCTCTGAAAACAGCAACATTGTGTGGGAAGAATCAGCTCAGGCAATCCCATAAATTTTAATTATCTCCATCTGTGAATGCAGATACAGTATAAATAAATGCTGCATCCACAAAAGGGAACATCCAACTATAAAACTCAGTCTGCTTTGGAGGTTGATGCAGATTCCAAACATTCATCAGAAGGCATCCATTTTTGCTAATGTTAAGTGGATATATTTCTAAAGTTAAGCATAGCTCATGATAAGCAGGTTATTTTAATTATGGAAGAAAGGGCAAGCACACTCCAGTAACATAATACATTTACACAACCAGTTTAAAGGGATGCTGTGTCATCCTAACTTTCATGGGTTCCCTGGGAATTACATGGTGTTTGTTTGGGGTGCTTTTGGGAATTCTGTGTAAGTGATCCACAGTACCCTCAGGGAATCAAAGAGGTTCTAAGCAGAATTTGGCAATGTAAAACAGGATTTTTTTGTAGTCTTGCAACTAAAAATGTATTATGCTATTAACAATCATGTAATTACGTATCTTAGCACCAAACTAATAAACAAAACATAGGTGTACGTATCCATAAATGAAGAGGAGGAAATCCCGGTGCTGCAAGAGATCATATCTTATGTAGCCCTTGGCTCCTCTTCTGCGCCACGACATGTAATTTGCACACACAACTTGAGTTAAAGAGGAATAAAATGAAAATAGTAACCTTTAAGATCTAGAACAGAAATTATTGCAGAATAATGCACATAATCCCAGACCTTTAAATAAAAAAGAAATAGAATTAGGATATGTAGCATTTTATTTTCGGAGGAGGAGGCAATCATCTCCGTAAATCTCTTCCTCTACTGGTGTTGCCACTTCTTAAGGGTTCAGATTGATGGCGGTGGTTTTGAAAGCATAACAAGCTTTAAAATGTAATAAATGTGAGGAGCCTTTATTTGCCTTGTGGTTTCTGAGCCTTCTGGAAGACACTAACATCGTGTATTCTCCTTATTCTTTATACTCATGCCAGATTTGATTCTGGCTATCCATTTACACAAAATCTGCTACCTTGCCACTGGCTTTTCGATCGCTGTCCTTTGCCCCTTCCTTGCATTCCAAAGTTGGTTTTCAATACATCTAAGAACTTCCTCACCAAGTTATTCAGCTGTCAGTAATTATGGCTTTCACAATATAAAAGGTCCCTTGTCTACTGCATCTCCACCAATTATCAGTACCCATATGTGAGAAGACGCGTAATGAATGAGCAAACATATTTCAAGGAGAATGCGGGGCAGAACTGAAGGATCTAGCTATGAAAGAGAGCTCCTGCCTTCAGGCCCTGCTTTGGGCTTCCCATGGACATCTGCTAGGCCACTGGACCAGACAGGTCTTTGATTCCATCCAACAGGCCTCTTCTTATATGGTTAGATTCTCCAGACATTTCTGCCAAAGGTTTTAAAAACCTTTTCTGGGGTCCTATGCAGAGCTAACCCTGTTCACATGTTGAAGACATGGAATAATCATCTCATGCGGCAGGAGACTGTAGCTGCGCCCCCACTGCCATGTCCCCATATGCCACGGGCTGGTTGGATGCAGAGGAATGGGGGGAAGAAGGCTAAGAGCCCAGGCAGTGAAAGCTCTCCAAGTGCCCCTAATTCCCAGGGATGTCCCTGATTTAGAGAAGCCATCCCGGTTTCTGATTTGATCCCGGAATGTCTTACTTTTCCTTAAGATGTCCCATTTTCATTGGAGAAAGGTTGCAGGGTATGGCGTTTTCTGACCCCAGAGCCATCTGAAGGCAATCCTGTAGAGGGATTATTATTACTTTATGCTTATTTACTTTTATTATGTTTTTATATGTGTTGGAAGCTGCCCTGCATGGCTAAGACAACCCAATCAAATGGGCGGGGTATAAACAGTAAAATTATCACTATGGAATGGGATGTCCCTATTTTCATCTGAGAAATGTTGGAGGGTGTGGGAGTGGTGGTGGGAAAACAGTGAGTGGTCAGAGGGAGAAGACTGGGAAGAGGAGGTATCAGAAGCTGAAGGGGCAACAGGGCTTAGTGAGCAGGGGGAGTCTGTGGCAGAGAGAAGTCCAGAATCAGAGGCAGAAGCTGAATCAGGCAAGTGGGAGGAGGGAGGCCAAGAGAAAGAGGTGAGTCAGGCTGGTGAAGAGTCATGAGTGTATTGCAACAAGCTCTCTCTCTCTCTCCCCCCCCCCCGTCTTCCAGAGCCAGAAGAGGCGTGAAAAGGGCAGAGGAGAGGTTGAGTTGTCAGGAAGCTCCACTGCTACAGACATGGTCCCCAACTGCCACTGAACCCGGGGGGGGGGGGGGCTGGCTGGCTGGCTGGTGCTGCATATAGGCATGAGCCAAACATACACGTCCCACGTCTCCTATGTCATTCAATCATTGTTTTCCCTTTTCCCCTTTTTGAGTTTCAAACTTCTGAGCAAATTAGGAGTGTGCAAGCAACTGCAGCATCCTGGTGCTGTGGTGAATCCTGGACAGATCAGCTGCACAGACCCCCTCCCAGGCATCCTGCCCTGGGACTCCCCTTCACCCAAATGCACAAAATGGGGAGACTCTTCCGATTTCAGAAGGCATCACCAATTCAGCTCAATGCCTTTTCCCCGTCCATGTGAGAATCCAGATAGGAAGGGGCTTTGCAGGGAGTTGTTTTTGCTCCGGTGGATCCCTCCCCATCTCCCCAAATCCCCTTCCTCTCTAGGAGTCTAGTCCGGTTCATTTTAAGCCACAGAGAGAGCCAAGCTTTGGGATAATATCTCTCTGCATCTCTTTTAAAGCAGGAGCCAAAGAGGAAATGCCTGCTCCACACACAGGTGGCAATGAAGAGCAAGGCAGCAATGCAAAGAAACTTGGCAGGAACCGAAGAGGTTTGGACACAGAGCAGACCCAAATGCTGGCATAGCTCAATCAACAGGGGTAGCACAACATTTCTGTGTTATGCAACAGTATATCTGGCAATCTTTTATATCATTGCAAATGTTAACTTAGGCTGCAGTCTTAACCTAATCATACTTCCACGGGAGCAAGTCCCATTGAACTGTTAAAGAGACACGTACAGGATGGCACGCTTAGGCAATGCCAACTTACCTGATAGGAAGCCTCATTGAACTGACCGAGACTTACTTCTGAAAAATAATGCACAGGATTTTGTTGCCTGATATCTCACTGATAGGTGGGTCTATGCAGCCGCAGTGTTGAAGTCTCATTCATGCTAAAGAATGCATGGAGAGAAGCTGCTTGAAAGGGTGAATTGCATGGACAAGGTAATGATTGTGTTTAGTTAATACATAGACTATCTAACCAAAATTAAATGAAGGGGGTGTTTCTTACTGTAAAATACAAGAGAAGCATTTGGGATACTGCATCAAGTCCAAGTCATGTCAGAGGGATAATGGCAGGAGACACAGAGCTAATGCCAGCAGTTTTGCTCATACAGTACTACATCATTGCGGTGCTTTTGGCTTTCCAGGCTAGCTGTTTTTATTTCTGTGAAAACGGAGGTCTCCCTAGAACTGCCACATGAATGCACTGGCCCTTGATCTTTTGCACAGCACATATGCCAAGTTTGTTTAGTTAAGAAGACAAAAGAACATCAGTAAGCCCATTAGCATATTTATGAAATGGGCTTAGCTCTCAGCATGTCTGCTACGAACAGAGAGAAAAAGGTTTCCAGGTTTGCCTGGTGGTTTGGCCAACAGGGTATTTCCCAAGCATCTGGGAAGACCAAGCCTGGCCTCTGCTACTGAAGCAAATGCTGCACTTTAGAGATGCTGCACTCTTTCCATTCAGAACAACATCTTACAGAGCAATCCCAAGCCCAGCTGGTCAGGAGGGGGGGGTGTAGTGGAGCAGCACATCCACCCCCATATCTGCTCACATCAGTCGGGTCAAAAGTTGCCGGGGGGCGGGGAGCAGGGGACAGGCAAAACCAGCCTGATCCCCTCAAATGATGACCGCAACTCTCCTGAAGAGAACCACAACTAAATGGACAAAGAGGTCTTCAATCAGAATCAATTGCATGAGGAAGTCTATAAAAGAACAGCAGATTATGGGCAAATCCAGTTTCAAAAGCCCAGCAGCACTCTTATCTTAAAAAGAAAAAAACACAGCCCACTGTTCACACAAATAAGGGTTTGCTTGTTTTTTAAGGATTGGGCATTCATTGCTGTATAGTCTTTACAAATAATAATAAGACACTGTGTAGCTGTAGTTCTTGACAAGAGATGTGAAAGTGGAACTAGCATAAAAAACACAGGAAGTTGCTAGAGAAAGCATAAAGGTCCTCACATTTCCACACTCTCCCTCCCTGGTTGGGTCAGAATATCTCCTGACCTTTCAATCAGCATAAGCAGCTGTTTGACGACATGACATGACTGACAGTGCTAAAAACCAATGGAGCAATCCTGTATTTTTAATTGATTGCTTAGTGCCCTGGCGTGTCTTCCTTGAGACCCTTAAAGAAAGCTGCAGGGGCCAACTGGCCTTAATCTCTCTTGTGATCTCTCTGCCTCCAGGGCTGGGAGAAAGCGTGTGCTAAAATTAGCTGTGTGTTTTCATAAGCTTTGGGAAGATTTGTCCACATGTCTTTGGGCATACCATAAACCCCGACCCGTGTAACTGCTGCAGCCTCTTGAAAAGTGCTGAGAAATAGGAGCCACTTTAATTACTTCCCACTGTGGAATCTTTTATACATTTTGCAGAACTATAATTCCCAAGGCTCCCCAGGAGAAAGCCATAGGAGTTGAAGAATATTAAAGGAGTTAAACTGGCTGAAGTTTCTATGTTTTTTTAACAATTTGTTTTTATTGCTTTACTTCTTACAGGATAAAGAACATTTATACATCAAAAGAAACTTGCCACCCCATAGCTATGATACAGCACAGATTAAAGCCATGTAATACAGCAGATTCTCTAATACAATAAAATAAAAACAGCACAACATCTGGAATCAAACGAATCAAAAGATTTTATATTCTATAGAAAGATTGGTTCTGTCTTGGGCCCGGTCTTATTCAACATCTTTATCAACGACTTGGATGATGGACTCAAGGGCATCCTGATCAAATTTGCAGATGACACCAAACTGGGAGGGGTGGCTAACACCCCAGAGGACAGGATCACACTTCAAAACGACCTTGACAGATTAGAGAACTGGGCCAAAACAAACAAGATGAATTTTAACAGGGAGAAATGTAAAGTATTGCACTTGGGCAAAAAAAATGAGAGGCACAAATACAAGATGGGTGACACCTGGCTTGAGAGCAGTACATGTGAAAAGGATCTAGGAGTCTTGGTTGACCACAAACTTGACATGAGCCAACAGTGTGACGCGGCAGCTAAAAAAGCCAATGCAATTCTGGGCTGCATCAATAGGAGTATAGCATCTAGATCAAGGGAAGTAATAGTGCCACTGTATTCTGCTCTGGTCAGACCTCACCTGGAGTACTGTGTCCAGTTCTGGGCACCACAGTTCAAGAAGGACACTGACAAACTGGAACGTGTCCAGAGGAGGGCAACCAAAATGGTCAAAGGCCTGGAAACGATGCCTTATGAGGAACGGCTAAGGGAGCTGGGCATGTTAAGCCTGGAGAAGAGGAGGTTAAGCGGTGATATGATAGCCATGTTCAAATATATAAAAGGATGTCACATAGAGGAGGGAGAAAGGTTGTTTTCTGCTGCTCCAGAGAAGCGGACACGGAGCAATGGATCCAAACTACAGGAAAGAAGATTCCACCTAAACATTAGGAAGAACTTCCTGACAGTAAGAGCTGTTCGACAGTGGAATTTGCTGCCAAGGAGTGTGGTGGAGTCTCCTACTTTGGAGGTCTTTAAGCAGAGGCTTGACATCCATATGTCAGGAGTGCTCTGATGGTGTTTCCTGCTTGGCAGGGGGTTGGACTCGATGGCCCTTGTGGTCTCTTCCAACTCTATGATTCTATGATTCTATTCTATGATTCTATGAAGTTTCTAGCATAGAGATAAATGCTATTTGTTTCGTCTGGCTTCCAGGCTGCAGTGTGTGTGTGTGTGTGTGTGTGTGTGTGTGTGTGTGTGTGTAAGGAAAAAACTACAATACCCAGAAATGTGGGGAAAATGTGCTTCAAATGTGCTTTAAAGCATAGTGTGTACACAGCCTGTGATTAAGAGCCAATTTGCCCATGCCGCAAAATCACATGCTACCACTTCAGCCTGCCAGAAAGAAGTCTCATGTTTGTGTGCCCTCAAGGGTGCGGAGTCCGCAGGGACCTACAGTGGTACCTCTGGATGTGAACGGGATCCGTTCTGGAGCCCCATTCGCATCCTGAGCAGAACGCAACCTACGTCTGCTCATGCGCGGGTCGTGATTCGCCGCTTCTGGGCATGCGTGTGATGTCATTTTGAGGATCTGCACATGTACAAGTGGCGAAACCCAGAAGTAACCCATTCCATTACTTCCGGGTCGCCGCAGAACACAACCTGAAAACGCTCAACCTGAAGTGTCTTTAACCCGAGGTATGACTGTACTAGTATGGAGTAACTGCCTCTCAGTCTAAGCTGCCTCACAGAGTTGTTATGAGGATAAAATAGGGGAAAGAATCTCCTTGAAAGAAAAGTGGGACATGAATGTAATAATAGCATATCCGTCAACTGTCCCGATTTGAGCAGGACATACTGGAATTACAGAGGCCATCCTGGTTTCTGACTGGATCCCAGGATGTCCCATTTTGGCTCCCATGACAGCATGGCCCTGAAAGATGGGCATCCCAGTTTTCCTCTGCAGCATGTTGGAGGGGATGGAGACCAGCCCGGCCAGGTAGCCAGTTGCTATGTCCAGGACAGAAATATTAGCATCAATCAAATACAGGCTCCCCAGCACTGCAGCCCAATGAAACTGTCCAGAAAAAACAAAAACCCTGCAACATGTTATTTTGATGCATGCTTTAATTGAATCTTATGGACTCTTAGATCCCCTTTTACCCTGTCAGCTGCATACGAGATGATGGATTAATTTTGCCCTCTAACTTGAATGCTCAAAAAGAGTACAACTGCTAACACTTAAGGTGTTTACTAGGCAGTGACGGATGACTACCATCTATGCCTCAGGAGAATAACAGTGTCCCTAACATATCTAGCCAACAAGCTGCCAACCAGCAAACTCATTCCAAAAAGAGGTTTTTGTTATATTGACTTATTTTAAAATACTTGCCACCTACCCTTCATTGTTACAGGCAATCTCAGAACAAACTACCAAAACACAAAAAAAGGAAAGTGCTCATTTGCGATGATTCCTCCCGGAGGCATAAATTTGTGGAACCACAGAAGCAGCTTTTTCCTTAGCCTTTTCCATGGTGTGATGGTGCTGTTAGGAAGAGGATAGTCTTGTGGTGTTTGCGCTTGCTCCTGCTGCTTTCTTTTCACAGGCAACATGAATATTCATACTGTATAGTAAGGAAATGCTTACTATAAGGGAAACTCAAATGTTTAACAAAACCTTTGTTTAACAAAACATTTGCTGCTATACTCCATGGAAGGAGTCTTGCTTTTTTAAAAAAAATCATGTTTTTAAAATTAAAGAATATACACATACCTCCCCCCCCCTTGCAGTCTGACAAGGGACAGCCCAGAAGTCAGCTATATCTTCCTACATAGCAATGAGCCCTGGGAGCTGTAGTCCAAACCATCTGGAGGAAGTCAGGTTGACTATATTCCAATACTGAACTGGGCTTTCTGAATGTCATGGCTTATGTATCAAAAACAGCAGCACCATGCGCAAAAAGGAGGTATCAGCCAGCCTGAGGGGAACCCCAAAGTTTGCAGTACTGCAAAAAGATGTTTAGGTTTCTCACCCTAAGGTGGGGAAGGGGTACCAAAAGCATCCACCATGAGGGCTGACCATGCTCAGCTGCTGACTGACAGTTTATAGGTTGCAGAAAACAAGGGGCAGGTGGAATGGACTATCCAGGAAGAAGGTTTGGCTGGCTGAGTGGCTGAAACATAAAAAGAAACACTCCACACTGCAGCATTTTGTTGCAGGTCCCGTGTGAGTGTGTGTGTTACAATTGTAAGTAATTCTTACAATAGCCTTGCAAAGTACAATTATTCCTAATACTGCAGATGGAATGCTTTGGCTGAAAAAATTATTGCCTCTCTGATGAAGTTGCTTTGTGGATGACAGGTGTTTTGGGCTGGGAACCATACATTGGAAGCCCATTTCTCCTCTGCTGAAAAAGGAATCCTTGGAACTGTAGTTTACCCCCCACAGAGCTACAGTTCCCAGCACCCTTAAATTACTGTTCTCAGTGTGCTACCAACCCTACCCTGGAATCTGCCCCTGGGAAATATGGTGTAGGTACTTCTTATGGTAAGTCATACACTGAATCCACTTTTTAAATGTCTGCGCAAAAATATTCTTGAGTGCAGGACATAACACGTTTAGAAATGAGCACTAAAATCTATCCAATGTTTTCATTATTCGAGGAAAATATTTGCAAAAGGAAGAAAGGAGCATGACCAGTGTGCTTCAAGAACTACAAATATGTGCCTCAAAGCCACTATTTAAGTATCAATTCAAGCAGCCGTTTCCCTGCTCTATAATCTGCTCACAGCTGCAAGAGGTCAGGGAGCAAGACAGCTGCAATTCAGCTTGTAACACTTTTGTTCCTCAGTTTCCAAGGCTGCCATTGGGAGTTTTGACATGTGTCCTTCCATTAGGAGAGTTAGTGTGCCTGATTCATTTCTAGGACAGAGCCATAGCACCTTATGGTACGATTCCCCCAGGAGAGCTTTGGGGGACAGCAGATGACAAATAATGAGCAGACCTGGATTTATTAATTCTGGATTCATTCTAAATTGGGAAGGCGAACGATGTTCTCTTCTTCCTCTCCACACACTTTGTATAAATGTTTAGACTGCAAGGAACCTGACATATCTTTTTTGCTGCTGTACTACATAAAGTGCCTACATAAAGTACTACATAAATAAGCAGACCACAACAGTTTTTTCACTGAGATTCCAAGCATTTCTCCCTATTTCTCCGAACCCTTGGTTTCCCTGATTTAGGGGGAGAGGGGAGTATATTGAAATCAGATGGCATAAACATTCCCACAACTGGTATCTGTTCCAAAAACATGTTGATGAAAAAACACGTCAGATGCCTGCAAGCCTCAAGGTTGTAGCATGCGGTAGCAGCCACAGTAAGGGGGAGATGATAAAAGGGAAGACGGACCCTTTGCCATTCACTGTGGCCCTATCTGCACAACACACGTTAAAGCAGAATTAGTCCCCATATTCTTTTCTCATCATTGTTGTTTTGTTTTTTTACACTGTGTTTTTACTGTTTAAAAGGAAGGCTTGACAATGAGGCAATGTATATTGAAATCTCACAAACCAGAGAAGTGGCTACATGCGCTTTCTTGCTGCTGAGCATGGTTCTACATAACTCCTTGCCCCTTCCCAGCAAAAACAGAAACTTCATAAATTGTGTTTTTATTTTATTTTATTTTTATCTTGTGAACCACCCTGAGATTTACAGACGAAGGGCACTATACAAAGTTAATAAATACAACAATAACAACAACAAATGTAACAAACAAAATAAATGATGCAGAATTAGTGATCAAAGTAAGGCAGCCTTGAATGAAATCCAAAAGCTCCACCTCTTCCCAAGTCATGTCCCCCCAAGCATTCTGAAAGTAGGAGCTAAGGCCGCTGTAACAATAGGATGATGTAGTGGTTAGACTGAGGCGCTACCCAGAGGCGGAGCTAGCTGCTCTGGAACCTGGAGCAGCACACATGCTGTGCACCCGGGGGTGGGGCGAGCATCCCGGGGGTGGGGGGATGTCAACCCCCCTCCCCGGGATGACAGCCTGGGAGGGCCACACCTGCCGCATCCCCCTTCCTCCGCCAGTGGTGCCACCTGCACTCTATGTTTCAACCAGTATCATACCATGTGGCTTCCCGCAAAGACTCCTGGGAACTGCAGTTTGTTAAGGCTGCTGAGGGGTGTTAGGAGAAGACCCCATTCCCCTCACAGAGCTACAATTGTAGCTCTGTGAGGGGAGGGGTGTCTCAGCACCTTTAACAAACTACACTTCCCATGATGCTTTGGGGAAAGCCATGATTGTTTGAAGTGGTATGACACTGCCTAAAATGCATGGTGTACGTGGGGCCAGTGTTCAAGCTCCCTGTCATAAGATAGTGTGGAATTTGACTAATAAGATGTTCCTCTCAAACACAGGACTAAAAGCAAAGCCAGCTCAACTGTTCATAGTCACCCCCTGGGAGAACAAAACACCAAAAGTGCCTTACCCTGCTGTCCTCTTGCATCTCCCAGTCACCAGAGAAGGCCATGGAATGCTGTCCTTGAGTGCAGTTGGAAAACTGGAAAAGGCTTGAAAACATCCGTCTGTTTTCTTGGGTATCTGGAAATATTGCATCCTGGAAATTTACTCCATGTGGAAGGAGGTTATAATTCTCATCCATTCTGAAAAAGAAAACCAGGGATAAACATTAAGTAACTTGCAGCACAAGTCATCCATCTCTATATAGTGTAATGAGATTGACTTTCAGCAAGGCACACACTGCCCTGGTTGACACATCATGATAAGCCATTATGACTGAAACCATGGTTTATTGCGCATGTGTATCTCCCGCCCCTGTCCTGTGCCGGGTCTGGACAGCTCAAATGTCCATGGTCTGCTGTGTCACCCAACCCAAATTGTATTCTTCCTGATTTATTTCTGTTTTGCACCCGGTGGTTTGCTTGGAACTAACACAACATGGTCCAGGTTCAGGTGAGAAGTGGGAGAACCCACACAACTATGGTTCAGTAGGACATGCCCCCCCTTTCCTATCTTGCACTTAAATACCATTTCTGTACCAGGTAAAGTAATTTTTAGCCCCCCTGATCCCCCGACCTGTCCCATGTTTTGCCTGACTTGTCCTTTATTTTGCCCGACCAAAGGTGGCAACCCTAGTTCATATGGAATGGGGAGAGGCAGTCCTTGAGGTATTGTGGTCCTGAGCTGTTGAAGGCTTTATAGGTAATTAAAGATGGCATCAGGTTGGTTTCCCTTAGCTGCAATAGTACTTCCTAGACTGGCATCGGTAGTCACATGGGAAGGACGGTGCTAATAGAGGGGTGTTTGCTCACAATTCCTGTTTAGCAAGGCAATGAAGGGCTGGTCCATTGGGGGGGGGGCACAAGGAAAACAGCTTGCATATTGCCCATTTTGCTCCACTGACACATTCTGAGAAACCCGCTGGAAGGTTCTGTGCCATTTGAACTCTTTTCCAACAGGTGAGAATATGAATGCTAGTTGTGTTTCCATTTCCTAGAAGGGCCTGGTGTTGGTAGATCAGAGTGAGTGATATGAAGAATAATCACATGGGGGGAGAGAGGCATATGGGCCCATTGGGAAGAGGAAAAGGGGCCTGACCCATATTTGTGGCTTTAACAACAGCTTGGAATGCTTATTTTCAGTTTTGGGAATAATAATAATAATAATAATAAATTTTATTTATATCCCGCCCTCCCCAGCCGAAGCCGGGCTCAGGGCGGCTAACAACAATAAAACAGTACAAAGGTACAACATAAACAACATTCTAAAATCATTCATTATAAAAATTAATTAATTCAAGCCACTAGCAACCATTGGGCCAGAGCTCTGCGAAGATTGCCGAGGGAGGGAGTCAGGCTGTGCCCTGGCCAAAGGCCTGGTGGAACAGCTCTGTCTTGCAGGCCCTGCGGAAGGATGTCAAGTCCCGCAGGGCCCTGGTCTCTTGTGACAGAGTGTTCCACCAGATCGGAGCCACAGCCGAAAAAGCCCTGGCTCTAGTTGAGGCCAGCCTAACTTCTCTGTGGCCTGGGACCTTCAAGATGTTTTTATTTGAAGACCGTAGGTTTCTCTGTGGGGCATACCAGGAGAGGCGGTCCCGTAGGTACGAGGGTCCTAGGCCATATAGGGCTTTAAAGGTTAAAACCAGCACCTTAAACCTGATCCTGTACTCCACCGGGAGCCAGTGCAGCTGGTATAGCACCGGGTGAATGTGATCTCGCAGCGAAGACCTCGTAAGGAGTCTCGCTGCAGCATTCTGCACCCGCTGGAGTTTCTGGGTCAGTCTCAAGGGCAGCCCCACGTAGAGCGAGTTACAATAATCCAGTCTGGAGGTGACCGTCGCGTGGATCACAGTGGCTAGGTCAGGGCGAGAGAGGTAAGGAGCCAACTGCTTAGCTTGGCGGAGATGGAAAAATGCCGCCTTTGTTATAGCTGCAATCTGCGCCTCCATGGAAAGGGAGGTGTCGAAGATTACACCCAAACTCTTAACGGACGGTGCTGGCACTAATTGCGCCCCCGCAAGAGATGGGAGTTGCCCCCCCAATCCCATATCGCCCCGTCCCAGCCACAGGACCTCTGTCTTCGAAGGATTTAGCTTCAACCGGCTCCCACGTAACCATCCAGCCACAGCTTCCAAACATCTGGTCAGTGTGTCTGGGGCCGAGTCAGGATGGCCATCCATCAACAGATAGAGTTGGGTGTCATCGGCATACTGATGACAACCCAGCCCAAAACTCCGAACAAGCTGGGCGAGGGGGCGCATAAAGATGTTGAAAAGCATCGGGGAGAGTATCGCGCCCTGAGGTACTCCACACACCAAGGAGTGGCGCGATGACAATTCCCCCCCAAGCGCCACCCTCTGTCCCCGACCGGAGAGAAACGAGCGCAGCCATTGAAGGACTGTGCCCTGGATCCCCACGTCGGTAAGGCGGTGGTCCAAAAGTTCGTGATCGACCATGTCGAAAGCTGCTGATAGATCTAAAAGAATCAGCAGCCCTGACCCGCCTCGATCCAGCTGTCTACGAAGGTCATCTGTTAGGGCGACCAGAGCCGTCTCGGTCCCATGACCAGCGCGGAAGCCAGACTGGAATGGATCCAGAGCCAATGTTTCATCCAGAAACCCACCAAGCTGTTCAGCAACCGCTCTCTCAATCACCTTACCCAGGAACGGAAGATTCGAAACCGGGCGGTAATTGGATAGATCTAAAGGATCTAATGATGTTTTCTTTAAGAGCGGGCGCACCACTGCCTCCTTCAGTTCCCCTGGGAATGTCCCCGTGCCAAGGGACAAATTGATGATATTCCCCAGGAGGACCCGCACCTCGTCTGGACACGCTCTAATCAGCCAAGACGGGCACGGGTCGAGAGGACAAGTGGTGGGCTTTCCAGCTCGGAGGAGTCTGTCCACATCGGCTGGGGATATCTGGTCGAAGTGGTCCAATACTGGACCCGAGGACAGTCGAGGGGCCTCCAGTTCCTTTATTGTATCCAAATTGGCAGGGAGGTCATGGCGGAGCGACAAGACCTTCTCCGCAAAAAAGCTCGCAAATGCCTCACAGCCGTGTGTCAATTTGTTATTTAAATTTGGCTGTCCCTCAAGGGACGTTAAAGACCTGATTATGCTAAATAATTGCGCTGGGCGAGAGCTAGCGGATGCAATGGAGGCCGAGAAGTATGACTTCTTAGCAGCCTTCACCGCCATCTCGTAGGTTTTCATAAAAGCCCTATAAGATGTTCTTGAGGCTCCGTCACGGGCACCCCGCCATACTCGCTCTAGCCGTCTGAGGTCCCGCTTCATTTTCCGAAGCTCCTCGGTAAACCAGGGAGCCCGGTTTCTGCGGGGTCGCAGAGGGCGCTTAGGTGCGATCTCATCGATGGCTGCCTGGAGCTGGGCATTCCAGCCCTCAACAAGCTCAGTCAATGAGTCGCCAGGGGGAGCAAGGTCCCGCAAGGCTTGGCGGAATCTCTCGGGGTCCATCAGCCTCTGCGGGCGAGCCCAAATTGGCTCGCCACCTAAGCAGGGTGGGGGTGGAAAGTCAATCCTGGCTTTCAGAGCGTAGTGATCAGACCATGGCACCTTCGTCGGAGGAGACATGATCACATCTATACCGACGCCAAAGATCAAATCCAGCGTGTGGCCTGCTTGATGTGTGGGGCCCGAAACAAACTGGGAGAGCCCTAGTGTCGCCATGGAAGACACCAGGTCCAGAGCCTGTGAGGAGGGAGTGGCATCGGCATGGATGTTGAAGTCCCCCAATACCAATAGGTTAGGGAACTCCAAGGCCCAGCCGGCCACCGCCTCCAGCAGGCCTGACAGGGTGGCTGCTGGTGCGCTAGGTGGCCGGTACACCAGCCAGACAGCCAAGCTCTCCTCGGAGCCCCACACTAGGCCAACACATTCAATGCCGGGGATCGATGGCGATGGTAGAGCCCTGAAAGGACAATCTTCCCGGATTAATAATGCCACCCCTCCCCCCCGGCCCACAGTCCGCGACTGGTGGAGGACAGAGAAACCCGGGGGCGCCATCTCTCGTAAGGTAACTGTTGCCCCTTCGCGCACCCAGGTCTCCGTCACACAAGCCAGGTCGACCCCCTGCGAGATAAAGAAATCTCGCAGGGTGGCGGTTTTATTGCCTATAGACCTGGCATTGCACAGCACCAGTGACGGAGGTGAGTAATCCTTGCTCACCCTACCCTCGTCCCTCGGGATGGGGCGCAGATTGGAAAGGGTACGAGCGTATCCATATCTCGATCCCCTTCGCCTGTAACATCTGCCCCCACCGCCATACCTCCCTCGCCCCTCCACGGTAGCAATCCCAGGCCTCATAGTGGCCTCCATTGATGGCAATTAATATTATTCTTTCGCAGCCTAGAACAATAAAACCTTAAAACAGTAAAAACAAAAAACAAAAACAACCCAGAAAACAATACAACAATACAAACAAAAACTGCTAGAATTACAAATTCATCAAAATCTAACAAATTCCCCAGCCCACCCAAACATCCATCCCACCCCATATATAGAATCGAAAAGGAAAGGAAATATTAAAAAACAAAAACAAAACAAAACATGTTAAAAAGGGCTCTGCACTCCTCCGGGTCCTCCTGGGCAGTAGCAGCATCAATGGCAACAACCATCCTTGTGAGGCCCCACCCTGGGCCAGATAGTAAGTGGCAGGAGCAGTCCTTGTGAGGCCTGTCAGGCCCTCCCTAGGCCAGGTGGTAAGTGGCAAGAAGGAGCAGGGCCCTCAGGCACTCACGCAGGAGAGTCTTCCTGGGCAGCAGAGCAGTCCTTGTGAGGCCCCAGGCCCCGCCCCAAGCCAGATGGTAAGTGGCAAGAGCAGGGCCCTCAGGCACTCACGCAGGAGAGTCTTCCTGGGCAGCAGAGCAGTCCTTGTGAGGCCCCAGGCCCCGCCCCAAGCCAGATGGTAAGTGGCAAGAGCAGGGCCCTCAGGCACTCACGCAGGAGAGTCTTCCTGGGCAGCAGAGCAGTCCTTGTGAGGCCCCAGGCCCCGCCCCAAGCCAGATGGTAAGCGGCAAGAGCAGGGCTCTCAGGCACTCACCACAGGGGAGTCTTCCTGGGCAGCAGAGCAGTCCTTGTGAGGCCCCAGGCCCCGCCCCAAGCCAGATGGTAAGTGGCAAGAGCAGGGCCCTCAGGCACTCACGCAGGAGAGTCTTCCTGGGCAGCAGAGCAGTCCTTGTGAGGCCCCAGGCCCCGCCCCAAGCCAGATGGTAAGCGGCAAGAGCAGGGCCCTCAGGCACTCACCACAGGGGAGTCTTCCTGGGCAGCAGAGCAGTCCTTGTGAGGCCCCAGGCCCCGCCCCAAGCCAGATGGTAAGTGGCAAGAGCAGGGCCCTCAGGCACTCACCACAGGGGAGTCTTCCTGGGCAGCAGAGCAGTCCTTGTGAGTCCCCAGGCCCCGCCCCAAGCCAGATGGTAAGTGGCAAGAGCAGGGCCCTCAGGCACTCATGCAGGAGAGTCTTCCTGGGCAGCAGAGCAGTCCTTGTGAGGCCCCAGGCCCCGCCCCAAGCCAGATGGTAAGTGGCAAGAGCAGGGCCCTCAGGCACTCACCACAGGGTGTCCCCTGTTAATATCTGCACGTAAAAACTACTCCCATCTTTGTCTCAACATTTATTCCCTCTTGCCATTATATTTCTGTTTTCAGCCCTTGAAAATGGCAAATAACATAGCAGATCCCACCTCTCTGGCTACCAATTGTGGCGAATCCCACCTTCATATATTCTAATTATAGCCACTTTGGGTTATCTGGTGGTTTTTGTGTGAAGGTAAAACTAGATACTTGAAGATTCAAAGAAGTTGGACAAATTAGAAAGATTTATTTTAGAGAACAAAGTTGGTAAAACAAAGGACGTGTCAAGAGATAATGTGTTTTCAGGAAAACAGTTAACTTATTAATAATTATTATTATTATAATTACCGTGGCTCCATGGTGTAACGGTTAGCACTCTGGACTCTGAATCCAGAGATGTGAGTTCAAATCTCAGTGGAACGTAACTTTTCATCAACTGTGTGGATGACAGTTGGTTACAGTGTAGTGCTATTGCAGATTTGATTCCATATGGGACACTTGCATATTCTTGCATTGAAGGGGGTTGGACTAGATGATCACCAGGGTCCCTTCCAACTCTACAGTTCTATGATTCTATACTAAACTCTAGTGGGTGTTTCAGGCTTCTAAACAAGGTAGTAAATACTCAGCTTCTTTTCAACTTCAGCTGCTTATTTTCAGTTAATACCCTTCAGTTCGATGTTACAGGTTTCCAGCCTAGATGGTCAATGCTCAGCTTCTCTCCCATTATTTCACTTCAGCTCCTTCACTTAGTGGTTGTGAAGGTGTTTCAGCTTAACACTTTGTCTCCTAAAGAAGGGGGGACTTTCCGTCAGTTTCCCAACCTTCCCTCACTCCCACTCCTGAGGTACTTCCATCCCAGGGGATCCAGGGGATCCCACACCCCTCTTAACTGGTCTGGGAGCTTCTCTGTCTAGAGGATCCCTCCCCTCCTGACTGACAGGAGACCCAAGGAGACTTTATCCTCACAGACTCTACTTCTCCTTGTTCAAACTCAGCCTGCCCGTTACTCCTGTCTGAATACTCTCCCGAGATACTACACTCGGTCTTTGTATCTAAGCTCAGAGACCTTTTCTCTAGCTGTGGATATTCTGCTCCTCAGAGTGGATGTTACACACACGGACCAGAACCAACTCTCCAATTCTCCCTCCAGTTCTTTCCCTCAGGGGCATTAGACTCCTTGAAGGTTGTGTTTACTTCACAACCCATCCATCGGCAACCAGACTTGGCACGGCTGTTTGTGGTGGAAACTGATGACTCGGATGTTGCGGTAGGGGCCAACTCACTGCAGGCCAATCCCCAGTCTTTGGTGCTCTTTCCCTGTGGGTACTACTCCTGAAAATGTCAACCGGCAGAGCGGAATTATGACATTTGGGACAAGGAAGTATTGGCTATCCAAGTAGCATTTGAGTCGTGGCATCATTTGTTGGAGCGGGCCCGTTATCCAGTTCGGATGGACAATCGGAACCCAGGACAACTCCTGTCAGCCAAGAAGCTGAATCAGCGCCAGATCTAATGGTCCCAGTTCTTCTCCCACTTTGATTTCAAGGTTACCTATATTCCCGGCAGCCTGAACCAGTGGGCTGATGCCCTTTCTTGGAAGCCAGAGTATGAGAGGTCTGACGATGCGTCACGTACACCCATGATATTGCCTCCTGCCAGTTTTGCTACGGCCCAGATTCCTAGGGACTTTTTGTGGGAGCTGCGGGAGCAGCAACAGTGGGACGCCTATGTGCAGCACTGGTGGCAAGAATTGGCTGACCAGGCTAGACACTCTCCTCACCACTGGGTGGTGCACCAGGACTTGCTGCAGTTGGGGGGCCATTATTATGTGCTTCCTGGTCCACAGCAGGGAACTGTTCTGCGGTTATGCTATGACCGTCTACCGGCAAGGCATTTCAGACACTTCAAAACTCTTCATTTGGTGGCCAGGGACTTTTGGTGGCCTTGTTTTTGGGAAGAGGTGGAGCAATATGTGGCTTCCTGCCCAGTCTGTCATTGGGCTAAAGACATCCCTGGCAAGCCGGCAGGACACCTTCTACCTCTACCAATGCCTGAATGGCCCTGGCAGACTGTGTCACTGGACTTTGTCATGGACCTGCCTTCATCCCAAGGGGCGACTACCATTTTGGTAGTGGTGGATACCTTGACCAAGATAGCACATTTTCTCCCTTGCACTGGCCTCCCCTCAGCCCAAACAAGTGCAGACCTCTTCTTGAGAGAGGTGTTCTGCCTGCATGGTGGTATCTGATAGGGGACCGCAATTTACTGCTCACTTTTGGCAGGCCCTTTGACAGGTTTGAGGGTGCAGCTCCATCTCTCCTCTGCCTACCACCCCCAATTGGATGGGCAAACAGAATGTGCAATCCTGGAACAGTACCTGTGGTGCTTTGTCAGTTTCCATCAGAACAACTGACTCTCACTCCTGGCGGCTGCTGAATTCTCTTATAACAGTGCTCTCCACACTTTGACATGCCTCTCCCCATTCTTTGCCAACTATGGGTTTCCCCGCTTCTTTTCCCTGCTGTCATCTCCTTCCATGCTTCCGGCAGCAGAACAGTTTTTGCAGGAGCTGCGGACCATCCATTGGGTTCTCCGCAAGCAGCTCCAATGGGCAAAGGAGGATTACAAGCATTTTGCTGACTGACATCAGCAAGCCCCTGGCAGTGGGGGACTTGGTCTGGCTCTCCACCCGGCACCTGCCGGTCCAGAACCCTTCACGGAAACTGGGACCCCAATTCCTCAGTCTCTTGGAGTGTGTGTTTCTTTCTGGCTGATTAGCTGTTTTCCCTGTGTAAAGGTCAGAGGGGGCAGGGTTTCTGTTGAGGCAGGGGATTAGCTGTGGGAGGAGCTTATCAGAGTTTGCAGGGCAGCGGCGCGCGCCTAGCGGCGCGCGCAGTTAAATCCATCTTTTAGATTTAGGGGAGCTAGTCTCAAACGTTTGTTGGGGGAGATCTAGGTTTTTTTTGTGGGGGGGGAGTTATTTGTCCTGTCTTCAAGCTTTTTATGATGCAGGACCTCTGTAGCCAACCCCAACGACACGATCTCAAGATGGAAGGGGAGGGAACAGCTGCAGTCGCCTGCGATTCCTGCGCAATGTTTGCCATCTTGCCAAAGGTTGCAGGCAGCTTTACCTGCAGCAATTGCATGTTGATTGCCCTCTTAAAAGACAAAGTCCTGCAACTGGAGGAACGTGTAGCTACGCTCCAAAGAATTAGAGAGCTGGAGCTCTTCTTGGAAGCAACAGAGCACACCGTCTCCACCAAGGAGGAGACAGGGGACTCCCCTGAGAAGGAGGATAGTTCACCAACACAGGAGCCAGATATATGGAGAAACGTCACTCAAAGAAGTAGGAGGCCCAGGGTTCACTCTGATTGCTTAGAAATACACAATCGCTTTGAGGTCCTCTCCCCTAGCATGGAAGACGAAGTGCAGACTCCATTTGAGGATCTCTCCCTCATTACAGTCGATCAGGTATATGAAGACGAGCAGCAAAGTCAGTCCTCAGGGAATGTGCAGGCGACCTTGGAACGGACAGCTCACGGAAGAACCCCGACCAAACCTAAGAGGAGGCGTGTAGTGGTGATAGGGGATTCCCTACTGAGGGGAACAGAAGCAGTGATCTGTGGGCCTGACAAGATGTCTCGGGAAGTGTGCTGTCTCCCCGGGGCTATGATCCAAGATGTAACTGAACGACTGCAAGGAATCATAAAACCCACTGACAAATACCCCTTCCTCTTGGTTCATGTGGGAACCAATGACACTGCAAGCAATAGCCTCCAGAAGATCAAAAGAGACTACGAGGCTCTCGGCAGGAAATTGAAGCAACTAAATGCACAAATTGTCATCTCATCTGTCCTCCCAGTTGAACGACGTGGCCCAGGGAGAGAGGGGGAAATAGTGGAAGTGAACAGCTGGCTTCGCAAATGGTGTAAACAGGAACGGTTTGGATTCTTAGATCACGGACTGCAGTTTCTTGAAGATGGACTTCTGGCAAGTGATGGGCTGCACCTCACAACGGTTGGGAGAAATGTTTTTGCCAAAAATCTCAGAAACCTCATCAGGAGGGCTTTAAACTGACTAATGTGGGGGAGGGAGACAGTGCTCCTGAAGGTAGGAGTCTATCAATTAATGAAGATGATCATCCAAATGTCATAGACCAAATGGAGCAAACAGCACGCGGACCTAGTGGTGGGAGGAAAAAATCCTTAAATAAGAGACACGGGGGAATGATTAATGGACTTCAATGTCTGTACACTAATGCGCAAAGCATGGGAAATAAACAAGATGAGCTTGAGCTCTTGGTACAGCAAACTAAATATGACATAATAGGCATCACTGAAACCTGGTGGGATAAGTCCCACGATTGGAATGTAATAATGGGGGGATACAATCTATTTCAGAGAAACAGACCAGACAAGAAAGGAGGAGGAGTGGCGTTATATGTCAGGGATGTGTATACCTGTGAAGAGATCCAAGATTTAGATCCTCAAAGCCAAAGTGAGAGCATTTGGGTCAAAATTAAGGGAGAGAAGAATAACAGAGACCTCATTGTGGGAGTTTACTATAGATCCCCAAGCCAAACGGAGGACATAGATGATGCCTTCCTGGAACAGATGGCCAAGCATGCAAAAGGAAGGGAGATAGTAGTAATGGGGGACTTCAATTACCCAGATATTTGTTGGACGTCAAACTCAGCCAAGAGCATAAGGTCAAACAGATTCCTCACTGGCCTTGCAGACAACTTCATTGTCCAGAAAGTGGGAGAAGCAACAAGAGGAACAGCCATTTTAGATCTGGTCCTAACCAATGTTGATGACCTGGTTAGTGGGGTAGAAGTGGAAGGATCATTAGGCGCGAGTGATCATGCTCTTCTGAAGTTTACTATACAGCGGAAAGGAGCAGCCAAGCATACTAGGACTCAATTTCTTGACTTTAAGAAAGCCGACTTCATAAAACTTAGGGAAGTGCTGGGTGAGATCCCATGGACAACAATACTAAAAGGAAAGGGAGTTCATGATGGCTGGGAGTTTGTTAAGAGGGAGATACTAAAAGCACAACGTCAGGCAATACCAATGAGACGGAAACATGGAAGGTGCCTAAAGAAGCCAGGGTGGCTATCTAAAGAACTTTTAACTGAATTAAGATTAAAAAAGGATGTGTACAAAAAATGGAAAAGGGGGGAAACCACCAAAGAGGAATTCAAACAAATAGCCAGCACGTGTAGACACAAGGTCAGAAAAGCTAAAGCACAGAATGAACTCAGGCTTGCTAGAGAGGTTAAAAGCGACAAAAAAGGCTTTTATGGGTATGTTCGTAGCAAAAGGAAGAACAAAGAAACAGTGGGGTCACTCAGAGGAGAAGATGGTGAAATGCAAACAGGGGACACAGAAAGGGCTGAACTCCTCAATGCCTTCTTTGCCTCAGTCTTCTCCGATAAAGAAAACAATGCCCGACCTGAAGAATTTGGAGCAAATGATTCAGCAAAGGAAACACAGCCCAGAATAACTAAGGAGATAGTACAAGAATATTTGGCTAGTTTAGATGTATTCAAGTCTCCAGGGCCAGATGAACTGCATCCAAGAGTATTAAAAGAACTGGCAGATGTGATCTCAGAACCACTGGCAGTCATCTTTGAGAATTCCTGGAGAACAGGCGAAGTCCCGGCAGACTGGAGGAGGGCAAATGTTGTCCCTATTTTCAAAAAGGGGAAAAGAGAGGACCCAAATAATTACCGCCTAGTCAGTCTGACATCAATAGCAGGGAAGATTCTGGAGCAGATCATTAAGCAAACAGTCTGTGAGCACCTAGAAAGGAATGCTGTGATCACCAATAGTCAGCATGGATTTCTGAAAAATAAGTCATGTCAGACTAACCTGATCTCATTTTTTGACAGAATTACAAGCCTGGTAGATGAAGGGAACGCAGTGGATGTAGCCTACCTTGATTTCAGCAAGGCATTTGACAAGGTGCCCCATGATATTCTTGTAAAGAAGCTGGTAAAATGCGGTCTTGACTATGCTACCACTCAGTGGATTTGTAACTGGCTGACTGACCGAACCCAAAGGGTGCTCATCAATGGTTCCTCTTCATCCTGGAGAAGAGTGACTAGTGGGGTGCCACAGGGTTCTGTCTTGGGCCCGGTCTTATTCAACATCTTTATCAACGACTTGGATGATGGACTCAAGGGCATCCTGATCAAATTTGCAGATGACACCAAACTGGGAGGGGTGGCTAACACCCCAGAGGACAGGATCACACTTCAAAACGACCTTGACAGATTAGAGAACTGGGCAAAAATAAACAAGATGAATTTTAATAGGGAGAAATGTAAAGTATTGCACTTGGGCAAAAAAAATGAGAGGCACAAATACAAGATGGGTGACACCTGGCTTGAGAGCAGTACATGTGAAAAGGATCTAGGAGTCTTGGTTGACCACAAACTTGACATGAGCCAACAGTGTGACGCGGCAGCTAAAAAAGCCAATGCAATTCTGGGCTGCATCAATAGGAGTATAGCATCTAGATCAAGGGAAGTAATAGTGCCACTGTATTCTGCTCTGGTCAGACCACACCTGGAGTACTGTGTCCAGTTCTGGGCACCACAATTCAAGGAGGACACTGACAAACTGGAACGTGTCCAGAGGAGGGCAACCAAAATGGTCAAAGGCCTGGAAACGATGCCTTATGAGGAACGGCTAAGGGAGCTGGGCATGTTTAGCCTGGAGAAGAGGAGGTTAAGGGGTGATATGATAGCCATGTTCAAATATATAAAAGGATGTCACATAGAGGAGGGAGAAAGGTTGTTTTCTGCTGCTCCGGAGAAGCGGACACGGAGCAATGGATCCAAACTACAAGAAAGAAGATTCCACCTAAACATTAGGAAGAACTTCCTGACAGTAAGAGCTGTTCGACAGTGGAATTTGCTGCCAAGGAGTGTGGTGGAGTCTCCTACTTTGGAGGTCTTTAAGCAGAGGCTTGACAACCATATGTCAGGAGTGCTCTGATGGTGTTTCCTGCTTGGCAGGGGGTTGGACTCGATGGCCCTTGTGGTCTCTTCCAACTCTATGATTCTATGATTCTATGATTCTATGATTCTTTCCTGCAGGCCAAGATCAACCCAATGGCCTGCCGGGTCAAGCTCCTGGCTTCCTATAAGGTACACCCGGTCTTTCACCATGCCTTGCTCATCCCTGCGGTCCCTGCCAGTATGCACCAACTGGAGCTTCCCCCTCTGCCACCCATCTTTGTGGAAGGGGAGCCAGAATTTGAAGTGGCACAAATTGTGGACTCCTGTCAATGCCAACGTTTCTTGCAGTATTTGGTGGACTGGAAGGGCTACGGCCCTGAGGAACGCTCATGGGAAGATGATGGTGTTTCCTGCTTGGCAGGGGGTTGGACTCGATGGCCCTTGTGGTCTCTTCCAACTCTATGATTCTATGATTCTATGATTCTATGCTTCGTATGTCCATGCTCCCCGTTTGGCCTGACAATTCCCCCATAAGCTGACACGCAGCCGGCGGGTTGGGGGGCACCTTGCGGAGGAGGATAGTGTCATGGGCCAGGAGTCAGCTTCAGCTGCTGAGCAGCAGCCTGAAGGAGCAGAAGGCAAAGTAACTCCACCTGTTGCTGACCAGCTGCAGCCTTCTTGCTCCTGATGAGAACCAGCTGGCCTCAGCTTTCTTAAGCAGGGTTTCTAGCCTTGGTCAGTTGCTGGAAACAACTTTTGTCCTTCCTGGCCAGACCTTGCTGCTTCTTGCTTCTTGTAACCTTGGACCCTCGGCTTTCTTGACCCCCGGGTCGTCTGACGACATGAACTGAGATGCTTCTGACCTTTGGACTGGACTGGACCTTGCATATGGACTCTGCTACCAGGCGAGTACCTCCCTGAGACTACAACACAGAGTGAATGCTTATTCATTAGCCAACATGAATCTTTCCGCAAAGAAATCTGCCATGTTGGACTAGATGATCCTTGGAGGTCCCTTCTAAGTCTACAATTCTATGATTATATGAAATAAGGATGATGGTCCAATAAACAGGCAGTCTGGGATCAGGCAGTGGAGGCTTACTGTTTTTCAGATGCACAGTTGCACAACTCTGTCATGGAACTTCTCAAACTACAATTAAAGAACACATTCATCACCTCAGATAATCTTTAAAATGAAATGCCGCTGTTGAGTCACCAGACTTCACAAACACTTAAACACAGAATTCCATGTGTAAGCAAGAGAGCCACATACAAAGCTGGTTTACATGGATAAGCATCCAGTTTCTGTCTCTTCCTTTCACTGTGGTCTATAAGAATATCAGGAATTGTGTTTTGTCCACTGATCAGTTGGCTAACTGCAAAACGGGGCTCTTGCAACAGTTGGATAGGAGAGAGGCTTGGACAGATGAAGCTCAGCAGGTGAAAAAAGAAAAGAAAACCAACCAGCACCTGCTTAAATCCATCCTTTTACACAACCATCAAAGAGACGGGAGTCCTGTCTTCCTTTGCAGCTGATCACCACAGTAGGAATTGTTTGGTAGGAAGTTGCTATTCACGTCTCTTGCTGAAGGACAAGCGCAGCCATGGGGTCCAAACCCATAAAAAACCTGCATGCGTTGACCAATTGTGACATAACATCTGCCACGTGCTGGCAGTCACAGAACCATTTCCCAGAGTCATCTTATGTATTGAAATACTGCATCTCAACTGGCCCATTAATAAACTCAGGATAAGGAAATTAAAATTAGCAAGGTTTGCCACCTTGGGCTCCTTTGGGAGGAAGGGTGGGTTATAATAAATTTAATGAATACATAATAAATACACAAGAATCTGAATTTTAACCAGAACTGGTTCTAAGTATACAATCTTCCTAGGAGAACAAGATGTATACTAAGCTTAAGTTTGAAGTGAAATATATGATGAATAAAACAACTTTTTGAGAGAGACTGACCATTTTTAAATGTTTCCCAGACACAAAAAACTACAACTGTACTAAACAAACTTTAATAAGTTGTATTTATTAAATACTCTCTCATCCAATGATAACATTGAAACGAATTTATAACAGGAGAATTCTTGTGTCCCAAGCTTTAAGCTCTGGAAATCCTTATTGTAATGGTGTGGAACTACGATGGTGGCGTCGAATTCAGCACAGTTAGCAAAGAGACAGGAGCCGTTTCCTTTGCAGCTGATCACCTCATTTGAAACAGTTTCATAAAACAATTATTGTTATTCCCTGGTGACAGAAAAACACTCGGCACATGTTCAAAGGCACCCATTTACTCACACTAAGTCTAAGGCAAGCTGAAGTGACTTGCCTAGACTGGTCCTGACAGCCAAATCTTCCTAATCTTCTGGCCTATTTTTTTATTCTTTCTATAGGCAAGTTAGGTAAGGAGAGCAAAATGGTGAGTTCTTGTGGATCTCATTTATATCCTATAACTTTTGCAGTATAAATCTTTAGTCCCATTTTATCCTCCCAAAAAGCCAAGGCGTTAGGTAAGGCTGAGAGTAAGCAAGTGCCATGCAAGCGTTGTGGGTCAAGCAGTGGGCACACCCAGGGTTCCTCCTGCCCCCCTCGCCCGGGAAGCTCACCAGGTAAACGTGAGCCAGATGCAATATCTCAGCCTGGCGTATCTCCCAGGGTTGCTGTGGCCATTTAAGAAGAGGGGATGATGCCACCTTGATCTCTTTGGAGGAACATCCATAAATAAACAAAATGGTGGCTGGACATGGGAGCCATGGAGAGATCAGCTCTGAATCTCACACGGCATGAGATGCAGACTAAAGTGGTAACAGCAGAGTCTGTCACACAAGAAGACAGTTGTGCATATCCTATTTTTGAACGCTCCATTATGTTGAAAAAAACCCAACCACCACTACCTGTAATAAAACTTGAACCTCGAGGAGAAAGACAGAGCTCTCCCTGGTATGTTGCTTTATTACACACAAAGAGCTGTTTACACACCTGCAGCTTGAAGTGGCCCAGTCCATCATTCTATCACCTTGCCCTGCGCAATATCTTCATAGTTCTAACTCACCATGCATCTGTCCTCCCCCGCCCCCATCAAGCCACTCTCTCAGCCTCCCATCTCCAACGCAGAGATGATATTGACCGGCCTTACCTGAAACAAGGTATGTGAAGTGTTTTTAACATTCTAGAGTGCCATCAAAATGCCCAGCATTAGTAATATTAAATCCATGTGTCATTCAGCAACATTAGGCAACGGTATCTTTTTAACATTATTATTGCTATTAATTAGTATTAGGTATTGGTGAGTTTTCTAGAGGTACTCACCTGAGGAAGAAGAAGTAGGAGTAATCCTGCATGACTGTGTGAGAGTGGCAGGAGAAATACCCCAGTCCCGTCAGGTTGAGCCGGGATCCCGCAGGGACTTCCAGCATGCTTCCCCAGGCCTGATCACAGAGCATCTCAATCTCGGCTGAGTAAAAGAGTCCCCCTTCCGGGGCTTCATATTGCCAGGGCAAATAGTTGAACATGCTGTACATATCCTGATGCAGTGCCAAGACTTTGGCATAGACGATGATTTCTGCCAGCTCAGCCCTGCAGCTTTCGCTCAGGGGTCTCCACTCTGACGGCAGCTGACAGCCCAGGCTGGGACTGAGCTGATTCCCAAAGCACAGGAGCAGGAGCAGCCGGATTTGCAGCATGATGGATTCGAGAGGAGGATGCAGGCTTCGCACACTGGATGCTAAAAGTTTCCCCAGTGCCTTTAAAAAAACGCACACAGCACACTCACAAAACCTGAGGCTAGGTTTGTGAAACAAGATCCCTATGAAATGAATCAACTGATTGGCAAGAAGCTGGGGCCTAAGGCTCATCAGTGGCTCAGCTGTTGCCCAATAGGAGCAGTTCTTCAAAGGGAGGGAGGAGCAGTAACCAGAGAAAGGAGAGTTCTGCTGTGTACACACTCTCACTTGAGCTGCAAACTGTTGCAGTCGCTGCAGCAGAGCCAGAGGTGCAGGGCGTCTGTAACCTCCCAGAGCCATGGGCTGGGGAAGAATTCTGCCCTGCTTGTGCAGCTGAAAAGAAATGGAAGTTTCAAAGAGCAGAAGAGCTTCTTAAGCTGCTTGTTGGGTGCTGTGTTTCTTCATCACCATCCCATTTATATATTCATCACCATCTTGTAGCACTTAAGCTCTAAGCACCTTACAACCGTGAAAAGAAGTCAGGACCTGCTGACGGCCTGTCAGAGTGAAGGGGGTGGGTGAAAAGCAGAAAGAGAGGGAGGCCAGGGACACTGCTTTAAAAACAGAAGAGGCAGGGTGGTGATGCGCAGTTAGGAGCCAGCAAGGGAGAGGGAATTAAATTGATGCCCAGCCATCTCACAAATTTCATGAGCAAAACGTTGCCGGAATTGGGGATGGGTGGAGTCCAAGGTTTGATGGTTCAGTGATTCCCTTCAGATGTTTTTTTGAATTACGACAGCTGTCAGTCCTAACCACTGGCCATGCTGGCTAGCTGGAACTGACAGTGGGTTGCAGCTATTTACAAATACAATATTAAAAACAGTTACAACAGGTTACAATCAAGAGAACAAGGTGGGTCCTAAAATATATATTTCAGATGCCAAAGGTCCAGCAGCATCTGGCAACATGGTGGGCTAATTCTTACATGTATTGCAGGGGTATGTAATAAAAAAAATGATCTCTCTCCTCCCCCCCCCCAAAAAAAGCAAAGCTTTGTTGCTGAAACAAGTGCAAAATCAGCATTTTTCTTTCACAAGTGTGTGAATGCAGAGATGTCCCAGAAGGGCAACCATATTATTCTCAAGCAAAGCAAAACCTAAAAGTATTGTGGAATGAAGTTTTTTTCACAAGATTATAAAATGGAATCTTCATCCTCAAAATACATTTGTTTCTCCTTAAGATGGCCCCAGAACTCTTTGATATCTCTGAAGCACATACTCCCTAGCACACCACACTGCTTCCTCCCCTGACCCCCCATGTTAGCCATCTTCACACCAGGGGTCCTGAGATAAGCTCACTGAAGGGCTTTGAGAAGAGCCCTGCTGCATTAGACCAAAGGTCATTTGGCCCAGCATCCTGTTCCCATTGGGCATGTGCAGAAGCCAATTGGACTGGCAGTTGATTCTTGATCCATTCCTGTTGAAAGGAAAGTTACCTTCCACTCTGTTTCTATCAGCAGCCAGCAAGATGCCTCTGTGCACTAGCCAGCAAAACAGGGATGTGACTGCCTCCTCTGGTTTGTCCCTTGCATCTGGCATTCAAAAGTAAGTTGTGTTCAGGCATGGAGGTTCCATGTGCATCATCCTAGGCACCCACTTTCCTCCCTTAGTCAAGGCACTGAAATGGAAAAAGCTCTCCAGCTTCTGAACTGGATTCTGCACATAAGAAGAGCCTATTGGAACAGACTAATGGCCCACTAGTCCAGCATCCCATTCTCACAGTGGCCAGTCTAATAACAACAATAACAATAATAACAACAATAACAATCATTTATACCCCACCCATCTGGCTGGGTTTCCCCAGCCACTCTTGTGGAAAGCCCAGAAGCAGGAGCTGAGCACCACAGCACTCCCCCCCCCTTGTGGTTCCCAGAAAGTGCCCTTCAGAGGCGCAGTGCCTCCAACCGCAGAGGCAGAGCAGAAACATCCTGTCCAGAAGCCACTGAAAGCCTTATCCTGAATGAATTGGCCTGATCCTCTTTTGAAGTCCTGCTTGCTGATGGCTGAGGTTACTTCCTGTGGGAGTGAATTCTGTGGTTTGTGCACTTTGCAAAGTGAGGAGAAGAACTGCTGTCTGCCCTTAATCCACCAGCATTCAGCTTCATTGGATTCTTTTCACTGTCTCCTAACTCTGGACAACAAGGTATCAGTTATATAAAGTGGTGGTTTTAAAAACCCAGCTGAGAAGCTCACATTTTTCAAATCCTGTGTTTGCTGTTTCTTCACAGGGGACCTGAAGGTTGATCTGAAACATTCTTCTGAGTAGTCTGCATAAAATCCTTCCCCCACATCTGAACTCAGCATGGATCTGACAAAGCAGCTGCAGCCAAAACTAGCTAATCAGAATAAACTCAATAGAGCCCATTACTGCTGGGCCCTTGCTCTTAGCCATTCGTTCATGTGGTCCCCCCTCCGCCTTGACTTCCTTTTCTCAGATAAGTAGGAAATAGACTTCCCCACCCCCAAACCCTCAGGCATGAACCATCCTTCACTTCCACTTCTTGACATTTCCTTCCCTGTTTCTATAGTAATGCAAGTGATTTCAGAATGTGAATGCCACTTTGCCTGTGATGCCTTCATGATGTTGACCACTAGGACCAGGTACCAAGCAAAGGAAGTACAGTATTCAGGAACTGGTTGATGGGCATAGGTGACCTGAAACTGTGATCCAGCTGTCTTTCATTTCCATATCCGCACCCATCCCTTTGTAGTCTGGGGCACAAGATATCAAGCACAAATTTCCCCACCCCAAGAGCTTTAAACCTGAGAATCTACAAAGCTAGATAAGAAACCTTTTTTTTTAGAAGTCATCTCCTAATATTTTTGTTGCATGTACTTCAATATTCTCATATTATCCATTTCTGGTGGTACTTCCTTATTGGAGCAAACAGCCCCTTCTTGTAAAGAGTTCTTTACTTTGAGAAAACATACAAATGACCTCAGATATGAGGATATGAGGATATGAATCAGGATATGAATAGTAACTTACAACTCTCAAGTGTGATTTAGAAGGGTGCAAGCCTGTTCTCCAGAAACCCCAAATTGGATAGGGCTGTTTCAAGGCCCCTCACCATAAGGAGCAACCTGACCACTGACACAGAGGGGGGTCATTTGAGCTGGAAGGGACAGTGGCACAGACTGGACATGCTCTGGACATTGACTCTGACGCCAAATCCAGCTGCTATAACCTCCCAAGACTGCAACCCCGCCAAAGTCTCACAATGATCAGGGTTCATACATGAGTGCAGATCACATACCCAGTGAGAACTAGCCGATGTCTAATGGAATCCTGTTTTAAGTTCTACTCGTCAGAAAAGGGGTGGAGTTTATGACATAGGTAAGAACTCAGATGAAACTAGTTGTTGGAACAAGTTGCCTGCTCTGTGAGATCTGTCCAGGGTTCTGAAAGACCTGTCTCCTGATTGCCCTTGTTTCCTGATTTCTTGACCCACAACTGAACGTTGCTGGTCAGTAGCCTCCCCAGATAACTTGTGAAATTGTGTTCTTCCAACAACTCTGTGGGCTCAGCTTCTTCAGGATTTGGCACAAGTGTCATACAGCACAGTCAGCACAAAATAAGGGCTTTGGTGCTGTCAGCAAAAAGGTTCTGGGCTACACAATTGTGCTGGCTGTAAAACCCAAAGCCTTACTCAGCACAGAAGTGGGTGAGGAAAGGGGAAGAGGAGTTGTGAAGTGAGCTGCAGTCCCAACCACTCTCATATGGCCAGCCCTCTCCCCCTTGCATTGATGTAGCATTCAGCACAGAGAACACAAGTGCAAATCATGCTGGAGTTACCAAAGGAAACCCTGCCCACCATATTATGTGTCTTGAGGCAATGAAGGTTGGAGGATATAAAATCAGACAGGTCTTAATTTTTGCCTTTGGCAAAGTGTCCATGTCTAAGACCTTTTGCCACCTAGCAAGCAATATTATTTATTTCACAGTACTTTAGGAACAGGGAGCACTGTCAACTTTTTGCCTGCCATGTTATGAGTTTGGCTGTCTTGATGATTGTGAATGGGCCTATCACAATGGTTTTGCCTGGCTAATTTGATGGGAGATATTTAAAAAGGTCAGTGAGCCTAACAAAATAAACTTAATGGTCTGAGATCTCTTTCCACTTCTTGGGATAGCATACCCATCAGAGTTTGCAGGAGTGACGGAGAATCAGCTGGAGGGACTTTGCACTCTCAGTTTGGTCAGAATTTTAGCTCAAAGTTGGCTAAAATTGGAGTGCCCTCAGAGGTCAGTTCTTTAGGAATGTGATTCAGGATTGCTAGTTGTGCTACTTGCTGTAGAGCCTGCTTATTTACAAGTATGCAAGCAGAGGAAGACATCATGAGTCTCCAGGGCTGGCTTTAATCCAAAAGAAATGAAGTTCCCCAGAACTTCTTGCCATTCAAAAAAGTTGGGAATGCACGGTAACTGTACTAATGAAACAACTGTTGTGTTAATAGAAGCAAAGTGATAAATACTTACCTTGTGGTGTTGTTCATCATCCACAGGAAGCTAAATCTAATTAATTTCCCTTTGATAACCTCTGTAGTGAAATATGTGTTTCTTTGCCAAGGACCCACAGGGCAGCAACCCCAACCCCAGGGAGAAAGTAGAGCATTCTATACGTGCAACTTTCTAACATCCTGTTTTTCTTGGCAGAAGCATAACAAACTTGATTTTTTAACGTTCCCAAATATGTGTAAACTAGCAATTCTGAACTTGTGAATTCATAGACTTAAGGTCTTTATTGAAACAGAATGTAGTTCCCTCTGAATGTTCCCTGCTCTGTGGTAGTGCAATTGAGACCAGGATAGGTGTGCCATCTATGTGACAAGCCAGTTATCTCCTTGTGCATTTTGGCAGGGAATTGTTAAACACTGCAAAGAAGTGTTGATTAAAGGCAGTTTTGGCAGAACTTGCACTCCATATGACTGAACTAGAAATGGGCTCAGGTTTCACAACCAGATCCTCGTTTGATTCTCTTTTATGTCTCTTTACACTTGTCTGGCTCCCTGCTGAAACTAGAATTACCAGTCCTCCCAACATGCTTATGGCATTACTGCACCTTTCAGTGAACAAAAAAAGGATGTTCACTTGTCTTACTTCAGGATTATGTTTATAGCCAACACCTTGCTTCTTCAGCTCTACCAAATAACCCTTCAAAGCACCGTGTAGAAAAGGACTGTCCAGCTTGTGACCCACTAGACTGAACAGACTCCACCAGTCATGTATGGAAGCTCACCATCGCCTGCTACAGGTGCCCATCTGGGATGGATGTGACATCAAGCACTGGACAGGCCACAGCACAGGAGTGGTGGACTGTGCTCAGGTTGGTGGGTTGCAAGTAGGGATGTCAGAGAATTCTGGCAAAAACAGAAACAGGAGTGGAAATTTTTCGGCCCATGTCTAGAAAATCCAGCCACCAAATCTTGCATGATAGTTTAATGTATGCCAACTCAGTCACATGATCTGTCTTATTACAGAGAATGAGAATCCACAGTGGGTGAAAATGGATAATTTTGATCTAAGCAACAGTCCTTTAAGTGCCCTTTCCTTTTCCTTTTGTAAATATAAATTCTACCCTCTGTGCTGCTTGGAAAATTGTTTTTCATTACTTTCAATATTTTGTTGGAAGCCGCCCAGAGTGGCTGGGGAAGCCCAGTCAGATGAGTGGGGTATAAATTATTGTTATTATTATTATTATTATTATTATTATTATTATTATGCAAAATCTGGATTAAATGGGTGGCAATCCTGGCACCTGGGATGTTCTTGTTTTCAAAACAAGAATATGTCATGCAAAGTTGAGCATAATCTGTTTTGCCTACTTGACTTTTATAAAAATAGTGTCCTCTGGCTATTGAGGCCACAAACTCCTTGG
Organism: Podarcis vaucheri; assembly: GCF_965113315.1. NCBI lineage: Eukaryota > Metazoa > Chordata > Lepidosauria > Squamata > Lacertidae > Podarcis > Podarcis vaucheri. The sequence continues at coordinate 3,092,724 of NC_138748.1, forward strand.
TGCCAGGGTCCGCAATGCCCCTTGACCAACAGACAAAGTGTCAGTCTCTGAAGGCAGATTTTGTTGCCAAGTCTGTCCCTCAGAAGATGCCATTGTATATGTATGACAGCAGCCCAAGAGACTTGGATCTTTTAGGTCTGTGGTAATGAGAACATGAATAATGAGAAATAAATGTCTGGTTCCCCCACCCCTTCTTTCTACACTGAGGTAACTGAAAATCTTAAGAAAAGCTTCAGAGACTTGGGAAAGATTGTAAGCCACTGAATTTGGAAAACAGTGAAAAAAAGGTTCACTTTTTCTTTTTACTCTACAAGACCACCCTACTGTCGAAAGGAGGTATGTTGTATAACAAGAGGAGAGTTTATTATATACCACTCCAACAGACAAGGAAGAGCTTTGGAGCAGAGGCAGAGGACACCTTTGCAGAAAGAGGCCCTGGTTCCAGCCTTCACAAGACTAGTGTTCTTCAGCCATTCAAAGATCTGATGGTCAAAGCAGACAGGATGTTAAGCACATATTTGCATTTTACATGTAGAGGTTTCTTAAATATAGTGGAGTGGAGTGATGATTATTGGAATTGCAATGTACTTTTCTCTGTCTTTTAACTGCATGCTACATGCAAATACATATTTAATGGCACATCTCATTTAGCCCAAAGGTAAATTTTCCCCCTTAATTTAAATAGTCACTTGAAGCCTGAGCCCATGGGCATCAAAATCTTGGATAGATTATTTGAAAAAGTATAAAATAAAATGTAAACGCCCCATCCAAGCTGACCTGCTTGCCCTTTTGAACTTGTAAGGTGTTCAGATGGCCATTTTCCAAACTGAGGAATGTTTTACAGTGAGAGCCTCTATGACTCAAAAATGGAATAACTGACTGGACTTGATACTCTTGTACAAGAATATATGGTCTCTGGCTATTGCAGAGAAAATAACTCACAGCTTACACATTTCTAAGGGTAGGAGAAACCAGAAACATTTCTGCACTGTTTGGTTTGGTGGGATTTCATTTCTTATGTGTCAAATTCAGATATACAAAACTCTTTCCCCACCAAATCATGAAGTTTGGTTTTCATGATGTGTTTTGCTGCTTTTATTCTTCTGTATTACCTGCTCTGCATTTATTTGTAAAATACAACCTCTGTGCTGCTCCTATGTTTTGTATCTCTTGGAGAAAAGTTGCTAATAAAAATGGACAGCCCTCGTTTGATGTAGCTTTTGTGGCATGCCTGCTATATTGTCAGTTATTTATCACAAGTTCCATCTAGAAAAAGTGTTTTCTTCTCTCTCTCCCCCAGTGATGATGCTGTGGGCAAGGCCACACCAAGAAATGTTTTCACTAGTTGATCTTGATCCCTGAACAGTCAGTCTGGTCTTCTGAATCCCACTCACTGTTTCTCTTCTCAGAGCAAAGTGTTGTATCTTGTAGGAGAAAACAGTGAAATTAACATACCCCACACACTCTTTTGCCTTTGAGATACTAAATGTGGGGTGGGAAGCATTTGATAAAAGTGCTGCCCAGGGTCACATAGTCCTCTAAACTACAACTCTGTATAAATCTGTCATTTTGATTCCCCAATAACTACAAGAAACCTGAAAAATAGCATACTTGGGCAATTGCAGGCGCACTCTTCCCCCCCCCACCCCCTTTTCAAAATCTGTTCAGCATAGCCCTGGGTACATGGCCCCTTTGGGCTTCATTAATCCTGCCATGTCAGAGGCAAGCTTTGGTTAATACACGACAGAAGCAACATCATCACAGAGCAAATTGTACATAGGGTGTGGCTGCTATGTTTTAAAACTTTCATGGCAGCCTTTCTAAGGGCACATCAACACCACAGGCTCTGACTGACTGAATAGTTCTCTGCTCTCTCTCAGGAATCCTGGAAACCATCGCTTGGTCAGAGAAGGTAAGGGTATCTAACAGAGAGTCCTTAGAATCCTTATTAAACGACAATTCCCGGAAATCTTTAGGGGAATAATTCATGGCTGTTGAACCTATATAAAGTGGATACAAAATGCAGCTATGCCATGAATATAAAAGCATCCATGGGTGGCTGTTGTTTTTTTGAAAAAGGAGGCTCAGTGGTATTTTTCTGTCTTATCAGGCATTGCCATGTCCTTTCCTGGAACAGGTTGTTGCGTCATGCACCAGCACCAAATCTACACAAAAAATTCACTGAAGGTGCCCGCCTCTGCCCACCACCACCCGCTGCCTTACCCCTGGCTCTCTGGCCCTGTGGCGGCCACTGGGCTGGGGCCTCCACCTCTACCACAGGGCCTCTGCTGGGGCCAGCTGGGGCCACGGACGTGCACCCCTGTTCCGCTGCCCCACCCCCACCGCTGCAGAAGCGTGGAGGCAGCACCAGAGACCAGTGGCGGCAGCACAAGCCGCTGTGGCATCGTGACATCACTTCATGTACGTGTACCACTGGGCACTCAGGGTCTGAGGCCAAGTCAGCGCCTCTGCTTCAAGGAGATGCCTTTTTCCCCTTTAAGCAATTGACTCTGCAATTCAGAATATGATCCCCAAAAAGGAAGGAAGGGGAGTATCTACCATAAGGAATTTACCATCTAAATTTCAACAGAGAGAATGGGAGGTGGCAGGCAGAAGGGATGGGAGGAAATATTTGAGTACTATTTGATTGTTTTTTAAAACCTGCAAATGCTCATTGACTAAAGGCGATAGTGGGAATTTAAGGCCTTTCCCCTTCCTAACTATTGCTGCTTTGTCCCAGATTAGTCACCTGAATGTTTCCCACCAGTCTTGGCCTTGGTAACTGGGCAACATTACTGATGGCAAATGAAGTCCATTCAGGGAGACAATGAAAACATTTGGAACTGATAATTAAAAATGGCAGAGCAAGGATTACTCACCCAGAAACTCCAGCGGGTGCAGAATGCCGCGGCGAGACTCCTTATGGGGTCTTCGCTGCGAGATCATATCCATCCGGTACTATACCAGCTGCACTGGCTCCCGGTGGAGTACAGGATCAGGTTTAAGGTGCTGGTTTTAACCTTTAAAGCCCTATACGGCCTAGGACCCTTGTACCTATGGGACCGCCTCTCCTGGGATGTCCCACAGAGAAACCTACGGTCTGCAAATAAAAACACCCTAAAGACCCCAGGCCTCAGAGAGGTTAGGCTGGCCTCAACTAGAGCCAGGGCTTTTTCGGCAGTGGCTCCAAACTGGTGGAATGCTCTGTCACAAGAGACTAGGGCCCTGCGGGACTTGACATCTTTCCGCAGGGCCTGCAAGACAGAGCTGTTCCACCAGGCCTTTGGCCAGGGCGCAGCCTGACCCCCTCCTCTGGCAATCTGCACAAAATTTTGCTTGATGGTTGCCATTAATTTGATTTTAATTTGATTTAATTAATTTTATAATGAATGTTTTAGAATGTTGGACTATTTTGATTGTTGTTAGCCGCCCTGAGCCCAGCTTCGGCTGGGGAGGGTGGGATATAAATAAAATTTATTATTATTATTATTATTATTATTATTATTATTATTATTATTAACTAGTGAAAATATTCATGAAATCAGTCGGTCCTTTTGGCTCAGCCCTGGAAGGGCATGGAAAGGATGGGCAGCATGTTCTACTTTTCTTTTTGGATGTATTCAGGTTGTATTTTAACAAAGAGCAACTGTTTAAAATAAGCAAATGTTATGGGTGGAAAGAAGAGGAAGTAAACTTTACCACAGCACTCATAGGGCAAATATAGCATTCGAGCCAGCAGGGCCAACTGAGAGCTTTATCCCTTCCTTCCTTCCTTCCTTGTTCCAGACGTAGATCTTCCCTGGCAGGGGCGGCATCATCTGGTGGTTTGCCTCAGGTGCCAAAATGCAAAGCCAGCTTTTAGCTGGTCTGGGTAAAAGTGGGGGAGAGAGAGAGGAGTGGAGATCACCTCCATCAATGTGAATGACATGCCTCTGTATAAAGAGGCTGCCAAGCAACCAATATCATCAGGCACAGTAAACCTCCAAAATATATTGGCTGTATGACAGCCCTTTTATACAGAAACTTCTACCTCAGACTCCAGAATATGCCAACAATCTCTTTTCTTGATCAAGATGAAGAATGTTCTCATGTTTATATATAGAAATAATAAGACTGCAGAAGTAGTCTGGCCCAGAAGGTCATCTTCCCTCTTCCCTCCAAGTTGCTTAAGTAAGGAATATACGAGGGAAGAGCTAAAAGGCCAAAGATCAAAGAGAAGTCAAGTTAGATAATTAGCATGGAAATTCATAGAACTCCCTATAAATGAATGGGTCAAATCACATTCTTGAAAATAGTCCAAAGCTGAGGAGTATCTCATGCACAGTCCCCCTGAAACTGCAATGCTGCGTATATACACTTCAGGATTTCCCATGAGCAATTAGGGCTGTAAACATTTTTGTGTCCAAACATTCTGGCACCCTTGAGTTAAATGCATCTCACACAAGGGACCAGTTGTCCATCTGTCTGTTACATCCTTGCCTCCTCCAACTCTTAGAGGCATGGTGGGAGGAGCCAGCTGGGGAACCCCCAAGGAAAGAAGGCTCAGAGCCAGGGGACTGGCGGTGGGACAACAATGAGTGGTCAGAGGGAGAAGACTGGGAGGAGGGGGAGTCGGAAGCTGAAGAGGAGAGTCTGTGGCAGAAAGAAGTCCAGAATCAGAGGGGGAAGCTGAAGCAGAAGAGGCAGATGAAGGAGGCCAAGAGGCAGAGATGGGTCAGGCAAGAGATGGGTCAGGCAAATGTGTCTCTGCCCCCTGCTGTGGCAAGTTCCCCTCCCCCCTGGTTTCCTAGGACCAGGAGAGGCATGAAACAGGAGGAGCAAAGGCAGGCATACAGGGACAGTCTCCGATTGCTTTGGAAAAAACCCTGGAGAGGAGGGGACAACGGCAATTGTGGGGAGACTGGAACCTCATAGGAGCAAGACCCACCAAAGAAGAGTTGCTGTGCTCATTAGGCCCAGCTTCCTTGTGCATGTCCTGTTTTTATAATAAAGAGTTAACCTACCTTACTCTGTGTGATTTACTGTGGGCTCACTCCTGACAACCATTCTGGAAACCTTTTACTATTACAAATGGTGTGACACAGGACGCCTTCTTATGTGACATAAGGGCATGTATAAGAAATGGAATACAGTCATACCTCGTGTTGCGTTAGGTTCATGTTGCATCTTTTCGGCTTGCAAACACAGCAAACCTGGAAGTGTCGAATTGTATAGACCAGCTGGAATATGCCACAGCTCTGTTATTAGGTATGCTATTAGAATAAAAAAATATTCCTGATATTCTCAAACTAATGCTCAGTATGCTGACTTTTTTTTAGTTGACACATAAAATGAAATCAATATGGTTGCCTTCCTTTTGTCAGGTTTAAAAGCTTTTAAAAAACGCTTCTTTAATTTGAGAAAATTTAACTCCCACATCTCCCAGGGGGATCCTGTTACCTCTCTGCAAGAGACAAACCATTCCCACTGAAGCTTTCAGAATCTTGCTTTCTGTCACCCGCTGTGACACCCTTCATTACGCACAAGGCTCCCCATATGTTGCCCTGTCTTTCCAGAACATTAATGCATTCCAGCTCACTAGTGGCTCGGTTAACTCAGTTTCCTACTGCTTTGAACAGCCTCCTGCATGCTGGGCCACTGAGAGCCTGCAAATTCAACAGTGACGTGCATTGCAGCATGTAAGCAAGCAGCGTGCGCAGTGAGGGGTTGACAGCAGGGCTGTCCAAGGAAGGAGCCAAGAGGGCACATTCACAATGCTAGACATTTTAGTGTGAAACACAGCACCAGGTCCCAGGGGCCAAGACTGCCGTGGCTCCCACAGCATTTTGAATGAGGGGGCAGGGCACCCACAAAGTATGGCCCCGGGCACCTGCAGGGGGGGGCAACCTGGTGCCACTGTTGTGAAAGATCCTTTAGTGGGGTCAACCACAATTTGTGGTACTAGAATCGTGGCCAATAACACCTGCCCACAGATATTGGTGAAAGTTGTTTGACTGGGCATGCTCATATATTGGAATCCAGTCTAGGAATATGAAGGTCAGCAAGCAAGTATTACTGTAAACAGTTGCCTGCCAGGTCATCCATGGTGAGCAAACGGCACACACAAGTAATTAGGAATGAAAATCTTTGAAAATGGGGAGAATTGGCTGGATTTTTTCACCTTCTTTCAGACCATGAATGTATCATAAAAGACATGACAAATGCCTATGAAGCAGTGTTGTGGTTCTGGACTGTCAGGAGTTAACACTCCATGAGCGTTCTTATCAACTGGGTGCACTGCCCACAGGATCCTTGGTTGTTTTCCTTTGATCTGTGCTCTGTGGGGGCTGAGCTCTCTCTGGGGAGCAGTCTGTCTGAAAACGTTAGCAAGGTCCTTTCGGTTTTTGTTAAGAGGCAGAAAGCTGCGAACATGCAGCTAGATTCTGTAGGTTTTCTTTTCTGTTTTGAATGCTAAATAGAGAGTTTTAGATTAGAAGCCTGGTGTCGAGCTGAGTTATTGAGGACACCACGTTGACACAGACAAGCCATTTTATGCTGTGTGTGAAACTCTGCTATTATCCGGCAACTGAGGAGAGTGGCAGCGCGCGGAATGGAAGCGTGTGGGTATCATTGGAAGTTTGTCAGAGTGGCAATAAATCAAATTTATTGCAGGGCCATTGCAGCAGACTCAGTGGGTCAAAAGATATACAACCCAACAAACTTTAACAAGCAGGCCAATGAGCGTCTTAATGGGTGGGTAATTTTCACATTGGATTTGATTAATATGGTCCCTGTTTGCCCAGCCCACTGCAAGTGTTGCAACAACCCCATGTCAAGAACCACATGAAACAGTCCAACCTGCACTTGATTTCCTGAACACCACACAAGTGCCCCAGCTACTTGTTCCCAATCTACAGTGCCTCTGATGCATGCAGTGCACAGCAAAAACTGTGGCGTTGAAATACCATAGCAACATCTGCTCTTTTATTTCATGTACTTAAATGAGGGACAAGGGACTTGTGGCCCTCAAGATTTTGTTAAATCTGCAGCTCCTGTCACCCTTGGCCATTGGGTGTGGTGGCTGGTGGGAGCTGGAAAGTAGCAATTCTGGTTTCTTAATCCATGGCTTGCTGTCTTGTTCCATGGTGCTTCATGTTGGTTCTTCATCACTGCCTCCCTTCTAAGTCTACTCTTCTTCCATTCCCCACCTCCTCCCTAATGTTCTCTCTTCTCCATCCCTGTGGAACACCTGCCTCCCACCCAGGGCTTTCTTCCAGCCAGAACTTGCAGGGACTCAGTTCCAACACCTCTTAGGTGGGCACCATTACCATTCTAAGAGAATAAGGGAGGTATTCAGGATGAGCTCCAGCACCTCTTTTTCTAGAAAAATAGCACTGCTCCCACCATGAAAATCTGTGTCTAGATTTAAACAATGGCTGCACACCCACTATTATTCTCAGGCATTTCCCCCCCAATCATCAACTCCTCCATTCTCTTACCTTCCATGTGTCACATACTCCTTGGCTAATTTTGGTCTTTTATAGTTTTTTTTAAAGCATGCAAAGCATTTACGCTACAACCCTAAACACAATTACTAGAGAGCAAGCCCTATTAACAAGGTAGGACACACTTCTATGAGCAAACACTCATAGGACATGTCTCTATTTAGGCTTTGTTTAAGCTTTGTAGATAAATATTATCATCGCTAAAGAAAAGCCTTTCCAGATGTTCAAGCAGGTACGAGGCTCTCCCTCTTAAAAGTTTGCTCCCTATCAACTGGTCTTCAAAAGCAATGCCACCTCCTTTGAAAATGGAGCAGCCTTTCATTGAACATTCTCTATATTTCCATTGCTCAGGTTGTGAGCACTGATGTTTATGCAGCCAAAACCACCTACAGGCAAAATGGAGGTAGCCCCAGAACTGGGCACATTTGTTTGCAGAAGCATGAAGAATATTTGGGTGGACAGGAAGAAGCTAGGGTGAGTGACTCCTAACACAGCCCAGTGAGGACTGGGTATGACTTCTGGAGTAGGAATGGAAAATCTGGATTGCAAGGGACACCAGGAATGGTGTGAACACTGAAATACATGCCCTTCATAAATTTGGCTGATACCCATCTAAAGTTTCCTTGTGACAGTGAATTCCATAAATTCACTGTATGAACAACTTTTTAATCTGTCTTGATTCTGCCACCAGTTAATTTTGTTGGTAGCACTTACAAAGTGTTAGAGAGGGATGTTTCTGCCTACTCTCTTTGCACCAGTCATTATTTTATAAAGCATTTTCATAACCTGCATCTCTTTTCATGTGTTCATGTTTACTTGGAATAAAGTCCCACTGAGTATATAGGGCGGCAATCTTAAGAAGCAACCCTGAGTCCCAAGCGGGAGCAACATGTTGGGAAACTGCCAGGGAGATAACGTTCATCATGGCCCCCAAGCCGGGTGTCGAACGATCCATCGGCCTCCCGTAGTCAGGCAGATCCAGCAGATAGTGACACGAAGCCTCTGGAAATTCCTAGCCACATTCCAGAGCTTGTGCACACTGTTTATCAGCAGATAAAAGCACAGCCAAAAGTTGCACCGCAGAAGAGCATAATTTACAGACTTTATTTAGCGTAGAACAGAACAAAAGAAAACATGACCGTTCTGTGTCAGCATCTCTGGCCAACTGAAAACGAAAGGAATATCAGAACATAAACATCCTGTGAACAGGACATGCGCAGACTCTGTGACTCACAAGCCTGCTCCCTTTTAAGGTGGAACAGAAATATCCTAACATCAGCCCATGCCGAAAGAAAACATGACCGTTCTGTGTCAGCATCTCTGGCCAACTGAAAACGAAAGGAATATCAGAACATAAACATCCTGTGAACAGGACATGCGCAGACTCTGTGACTCACAAGCCTGCTCCCTTTTAAGGTGGAACGGAAATATCCTAACACAACAGGACTGAAGCCATGGCAGAAAGCTTGGAGGGGGCGCTTCTGTCTTGGAGGGGGCACTTGGAGGAGGCACGTCTGTCTTGGAGAGGGCACTTGGAGGGGGCACTTCTGTCTTGGAGGGGGCACTTGGAGGGGGCGCTTCTGTCTTGGAGGGGGCACTTGGAGGGGGCGCTTCTGTCTTCTGTTTGCATCCACTTCAGGCTACCTCAGCAGATAAACCTAGATCAGGTCCATCCCCCATAGCTGAGTCATCTTAGGATCCTTGCCCACAGCTGCTTCACCCCCCCCCCAAATATCTCATAGTGGGGGGTGGGGATCTGCTGGCAGTAATACCACCAGCATTGGTTTCCACCTGTGGTATTGGCAGGTGCAGCAGGGATCTCAATAGCAATGGACCCAGTGAAGCTTGTCAGAATTGGGCAGAGGGGCACCTCAGCCACAAGAGCCCACCAGAGGCAGGAGACTGCGAGAGATGGATTGATCCTTTTCTAAGTTAAATAGGCGCACAGCCACACACCATATACAGGCATGTCCAAAGTCCATTTTGGGGGGCCTAATCTGGCCCGCCGGTCAATTTAATCCGGCCCCCATGGCAGTATATGTCCTGGGGCAACTTTGGGGTAAAATCCTAAACTTAAATCCTAAAAAAAGCTGAACAACTTTGGTCAGCTCTCACGCATGTTCACTTTATCAAATCTGGCCCTCTTTGAAAAAAGTTTGAGCACCCCTGCCATAGAACATGTGGTGCCAGAATCATCCACTGTTAGAAGCACACACACAAAAAAAACTTTATTGTAGTCTATAGACCCAAAATACACAGTAGAACAATTGTAAATATCAAGAGTTATCATTGAGGTGCAAGATCAACCTTGCTAGCCAACAGAGGAACTTTAGCCCGTACATACTGATTTCTGATTTTTACTGCTTCCGAGAGGAATTTTGCTATAGCCAGTGTAATAGTATCAAACTTATCCTCAAGAAGAACCTTGACATAAAAAGAGTCAGCAATTCCAGGTTGTTCTGTTAGTATTGGGTTGATTAGATGCCATCTAGCTTGTTTATACAGACTACAGTGAAATGCGTTTCTCACATTCCGCATCCTGGGACCATGGGCACAGCCTATCTTGGTATGGGACATGGTGGGAAGCTGTTGTTGCGCATCACAGCAGGGGGAGGCTGTGGCACTCAGGGGCTGCTTGCGGGCTTCCCATAGGCATCTGATTTGGCCCTTCATATGTGGAATCTACCATGCACAAACTTCCGGTTGTTCTCAGGCACCAGCATTGAATTTGTTCCATTTAAATGCTGTTTGTCTCATCCTGAGAAAATGGCATGCAGCTGGCGTTGTCTTTCCATCCGCTTTTATTTTTTTAACCAAAAGCAGCACTGAAAGGATAAGAAGGATGGCATATGAAGAGCTGGGCTCCTGCTTCACCTTTTTCCTTCCACCCAAACCCGTACCTTAAAAATACCCCCCATCTGCTTTTTACTCCTGGAGGGAAAGAGACAAAAAAATTCCTTCTGGTCCCCCAACCCAAATAAACATGTTTATTTGCAAGCATTTAAATGTATTTAATATCTGCATTTGAAGAGTTGTACTGCCATGCATTTAGCAAGCCTTATATAGCCCAGCATTTGTCCTTGGGCCCATCTCCAGGGGGAGGAAGGACCCAAGAGCCCCCACATCTTTAATTGTTAGGAATGAGCTCTTGACAAAACCCAAAAGTGTGCTCTGAAAGGAAAGGACTCCAGCCCTATCAGTACCACTATGAGCTAAACCAAATACAGTGGTACCTCAGGTTACATACACTTCAGATTACATATGCTTCAGGTTACAGACTCCGCTAACCCAGAAATAGTGCTTCAGGTTAAGAACTTTGCTTCAGGATGAGAACACAAATTGTGCTCCGGCGGCGCAGCAGCAGCGGGAGGCCCCATTAGCTAAAGTGGTGCTTCAGGTTAAAAACAGTTTCAGGTTAAGTATGGACCTCCGGAACCAATTAAGTACTTAACCCGAGGTACCACTGTATGAAAATTATTTTTTCTTTTTATAATTAGATTAATCCTATTATCCACAGGAAGAAGGAACAAATGTTCCTTTTTAAGTACTGTAGTCATTTCAGACCAGCAGCATTGGTCTGAACCTAGTGGAATGGACACGCACACACACACACTTAAAACAGATAACCTAATAAAAATCATTAATCATTATAAACTTGAAAATCATTATTCAATTTATGAGTTTCATAATCAAACTATTCTCTCAGCTACAGTAAAACAAGCAATATTAAAACAGCCCATACAATAACTTAATAAAACCAACCCCAAATTCTGCTATAAAATGCAACATAAGCAGACAGAAAATCTCAGCAAGCAATCCAAAAAAGCTCAGCCCAGCTACAAAAGCTAAAAGCCAGCCAAATTGCCATTATTCTGCCATTTATATATGAAACACTGATATGTGATGCTCTTATCACATAAGAGCAATTATAAGTACTGGTCAGAATGGCCTACAGACCTCTGGGAAAGAGCTGCCAGCCGGGTTCTACAAATCTGTTTCACCTGCAGCAGCACATAGGATGTTTCAGGGCACTAAAGAGGCAACCCTGCCCCTGGCAAGGTATAGCAGTCTTACTTATAATGCCATCGATTACAACTGTGGAATACACTGCGGAACAGGCATGGAAATGAGAGCAGAAAAAAAGCACTGATCACCCCAAAGGAACATCAGTACCCTAAAGTCCCTCCCCAATGCATATCCCACCCAGATTCCAAACTGTTTCTGTCCCCCTCCCCTGCATGCCTACACTTTGCTGGTAGAAGTAGCCCCAGCCCCTGGCACTTGGGGGCAACTCAAGTTCCTGATGCTTCAGATAGCCAGCTGCTCACTAGTACTTATTGCCTGCTCTCAATGGCCAAGCATAGGAAGAGGCAAAACAAGGAGACAACCGCAAACTACATTTAACTCAATCTGCCAGCTAAACTTGAGAAAGCATCAAAGGAATAAGGGACCATAAAGTGATGTTGTGAAAAGTGTTGCCTCTGATCTGCAGGAGGATGAGTGAGTTTTGACTAGATCACGTCATGCTGTCATCAGGCATGGGCAGCTAGAAAGGAGCATCACGGCACAGGGCAACTGACAAAGCAGCTCTGGGCTCTAAAGCGGCCTTTGCTCTTTCGTCTTCTTCGCTTAACCTGCGTGGCTTCTTTAATGCTAGTTTTACTGAGTCCTGCTTTCAAACATCAAACTGTTTCTCCTATATTTATTTATTCTTAAGTGTGTATCTGAGAGGGTCAAACAACATGCAACACAGAACTGTGATCAGATGCCCATTATGTTGTTGTTTTGACTGGGTCAGTGAGGAAAGGGGATGATTTTAATTGGAGCTGCTGTATTGTGTGGGGGAAGATTGAATCACTTCCCCCTTAATTTAAACTGACCCCTTCTCTCTCCCTCTGGCTATTAGCTCCATTATCATGCATGTATTTCCTGCCCAACAGGCTTAATAAATAGCAGCTTAGGGTGGAAGTAACCTTAGAAAGTGGGAAAGAATGAAGAATGCCCTCTCCTTCAGCACCACTGCTCTGATCAAAGCCAGAGTCTCACCAATTAGATGTTTTAGAATTGGAGATTTGTAAAGCTGTAGAGATGGAGGGAACCCCAAGGGTCATCTAGTCCAACCCCCTGCAATTCAGGAATCTCATCTAGATCATCCATGACAGATGGCCATCCAATCTCTGCTCAAACACCTGCAAGGAAGGAGAGTCCACCATCTCCCGAGGGAGACTGTTCCACTGAGGAACAGGTCTGTCAGGAAGTTTATTTCATATGTCTAATCGGAATCTCCCTTCCTGCAACTTGAAGCCGTTGGTTCAAATCCTACCTTCCAGAGCAGGAGAAAACTAGCTTGCTCCATCCTCCACGTGACAGCGCGTGAGATATTTGATGATGGCTATCATATCTCCTCTGTTTCCTGTTTGCCAGGCTAAACATATCAAATTCTCTCAACAGTTCCTCATAAGCTTCAGTTTTAAAGTTGTTGCTGCTGTTTAGATTACAGTCTAGCCTGTCACATACCTCTCAATATATGGGTTGCTTGTTCCTTAGCTTGGACTGTTCAATTTAGAGAATTTTCACACATCCAAGGGCCTTAACAGAAAACTGAGATCTGTGCTAAGATCATTTCTTTGAATGTTCAGAAATAGCAGCCATGGAAGTGGGCAATTCAGATGAGATCTAGAGAACAGTTTTCCCATTGAATTTGCCCCATTAGGAAGAACCTGGAAGGGCATTACATACTGTATCTAATAGAGCAAACTGTAGATTTGGCTGGGAAATTCTGCTGGGACCAACACACAAAGTATATTAACTTAATGATGGCAACTGCTCCAGCTGATCTATATTGTCTAATGCAGCCTTTGCCAGTCTGGTGCCCTCCAAACGTTTTGAACAGCCTTGAACAAGTCATCTTGATACGGTGGTACCTTGGTTTAAGAACAGCTTAGTTTATGAACAACTTGGATTAAGATTTGGTGATTTGGTTTGTGAATTTTGCCTTGGAATAAGAAAGTTTTGCTTCCTGTTGAGTGTGTTCCATTTGTAAATTGACTCCCCCACTGCTATGGGAAAGGACACCTTGGTTTAAGAACACTTTGGTTTAAGAACAGACTTCCGGAATGGATTAAGTTCGTAAACCAAGGTACCACTGTACATTCAATACAGTGGTACCACAGGATGTGAACGGGATCTGTTCCAGAGCCCCGTTCGCATCCCGAACAGAACGTAAGACACAACAGCATGTCCGCATGTGCCTCGTTTCGCCGCTTCCGCGCATGCGCATGATGTCATTTTGAGCGTCTGTGCATGGGCAAGTGGCGAAACCTGGAAGTAACGCGCTCCATTACTTCCGGGTCGCCGCAGAGCACAACCCGAAAGCGCTCAACCTGAAGCGTATTTATCCCGAGGTATGACTGTATTATCAACCTGTGTAATCCAACCTGCCTGCTTGATTTAGCTAGATTATCAGTGCCATCTGCTGGAGACATGCAAACATGACTTGAAGTTCTTTAATTGTCATGATAATTGAAATATTTTGCATATGATGCTATTCCTGGGATGGAGTCTGCTACCTTCTGCACACAAGCTAATCGGCCCTCCCTCCGTTTTCCTTATTTTCACAGAATACTAATTTGCCTTACCACTTGAAGCCAAATGAAATGGGTCATTTGCAAACAGACTGGATGCTCATTGGCAGCCTTCATGTACTGCCTGAATGTTGAGACATAGCCTCCAACACTCTGCTGATGATTTCTTTTTTTAAAAAAGAAGTTAAAATTTGTGTAGTTATCAGCTCAATAAGGATCACTGGCTAATGTACATACAATCAACAGCAACTGCTGTATTCCTTTATTTTACAAGAGCCTCTCCTGCAGTGATGTAAGCAAACAGAGTACAGTGTCTATTCTTCTAGGCAAAAATAAATAGGAAAGCACAGTGCCCTGCAGGAAAATGCTGCAAGCTGAAGTGCTCATCAGGCATTTCCAGACTGGTGTTATTTGGCAGGTGGGATTCAATCACATCTTGGCAAATTGAGATTGCAGAGTTTAAAGTAGAATAACAAATTATTGGGAAGGAATGCTCAATAAACAGCCAGCATTTTTGAACCTTCCCACAAACTTTGTGTAAATATATCAGGATGAATCCTCAATAAACAGGCTAGTTTGGAAGTGACCCTATTCAAGATTCTGGCCCAAGAACCATACCTTCCTCCAGTCTTTTTCCTCTTCCTTGTGGCTTATTGCCATCCCCTGTTAGGGTGTGAAACCTAAGACGCTGGCAAGTTAGCAATGTCATGTGACTTTAAGTAGTCAAGCTCGTTAAGTTGTTAAGTTGCTCAGTATATAAAGAGTGTTTGTTTTCTCTGTGTGTGGGGTGTGAAGCAAAAATGTCCGAAAGCTCCGGAGGTGTTTCTGTTATCTTTCTGCAATAAACCTGTCTTTGGAAAGACAGGCTTCCCTGTGTCGTTATTTCTTTGCTGCTGAGACTCTGAAGCTTGTACTGCAACAAGAATCTCTGCACTGGACTTAATTAATACTCTGCAAAGAAAGCTGTTGCTGGTGGCGCAGCGGAAGCGTTTACTGGACCAGTACACAAACTCTCTTAGGTTATGGATCCTTCTACGTTTCTACAGCTGTATTGTGTGCAGAGAAAGTGAAAGCAGCTTTCGGATGAGAGAAGATCGGCTTGGTCGTAAATCCAGCTCTTAAAGGAACTGAGAGGCTGCAGAAAATTGAGAGAACTGTGTAAGTGAAGATTTACAGCTTCATTAGCTGCAAAAGGCTAGCTTGACCTCCCGTTGTGTTTGTGTTTTGTTAACAAAACCAGAGGATGGTGGTAGGTTGCTAGTGAAGAGACGGAGAAGAAGAAAAAAGTTTAAAAGGCTTCAGAGGAGGCTGGAGGCATCTGAAAAGTGAGTAAAACAAATCCCAAGGGGAAAGAGAAGAAAGGGCACACAGAGGGAGTAGCAGCAGACCCCAAGAATGGCAGTGGAAAATTTCCAGGTTCCCTTTACAAAGTTGAACTCTGCTAATTACGTGCAGTGGTCTAAGAGGGCTCAAGTCTGGTTGGAAGCCAAAGAAGTGTGGGCTGACTATGTCCAGAGGCGAAAGCCGTTTGTGGCTGTTGCAGCAGATGCCACAGCAGAGCAACAGGCTGCTGCACATGCTCAGAACAGGGAACATGATAAAATGGACACTAAAGCTAGATGCATGTTGATGGTATCGATAGACGATTCCCAATTACCTCATGTGGAAAATTTAAGGTCTGCATTTGAAATTTGGGAAGCTCTTAGGCGAATTCACCATAGAGCCACGCCCGGAGAGAAGGTGAACATTATACGTGCTTTGTATGAGTTGAAACTGAAGCCAGAGGATAGTGTGGTTGAACACACGTCACAGATGACTGAGTATTTCAACCGACTGTCATCTTTAGGTGTGAATTTTCCTGAAAGTTTATACTCTGCTTAGCAGCCTGCATGCAGGGTTTGAAAACTTAGTACTAACTTTACAAGTTTTGCCAGAGGACCAGCTGAATATGAATTATGTGACTGGTAGATTGTGTGAGCAAGAATATCAACATCATCGAAAACGTATTGATAATTCAAATACCCCAAGGGTTGGATGTTCAGATAATTCCCAGCGTGGGGAAACTAGCAGGCAGAGCTGTAAGGAAGCCTCACAAGTGTCTGCTATGGCCAGCAAGTCATGTTTTCGATGTGGCAGCAGGTTTCATTTGATAGCAAAGTGTCCAGAAAAGCAACAGGAATTTCAACAGTCCAAGGCCAGTTTCCGGAGTTAAAGGGGAAGACGACGTGAGAACTACAAGAATCAACGATCCAGAGGGGGAGCAGGTGCTGATAAGGGACTATCTGCAATGGCAGCACAACAGAGTCCTAAAAGGAGCCAACAAACTTTGAAGTGGATAATTGACAGTGGAGCAAGTCACAGTTTAGTTCCAGCGACATCTAGTGGCCGCTTGATGAACTGCAAGACATTGCCAGTTGCAAAAACCATGACTATAGCAGACAATAGTAAACGAGAAATGAACCTTAAAGGCACAATTTATGTTAACTGTTTGCAAACTAACCTTCCTGTTTTTGTTCTTCCAGGAATGAAGAATGGACTTTTGAGTGTGTCATGCCTGGTAAAAAGTGGTTTTAAGGTTGAGTTTGAAAATGACATGAGCCAACAGTGTGACACGGCAGCTAAAAAAGCCAATGCAATTCTGGGCTGCATCAATAGGAGTATAGCATCTAGATCAAGGGAAGTAATAGTGCCACTGTATTCTGCTCTGGTCAGACCTCACCTGGAGTACTGTGTCCAGTTCTGGGCACCACAATTCAAGAAGGACACTGACAAACTGGAACGTGTCCAGAGGAGGGCAACCAAAATGGTCAAAGGCCTGGAAACGATGCCTTATGAGGCACGGCTAAGGGAGCTGGGCATGTTTAGCCTGGAGAAGAGGAGGTTAAGGGGTGATATGATAGCCATGTTCAAATATATAAAAGGATGTCACATAGAGGAGGGAGAAAGGTTGTTTTCTGCTGCTCCGGAGAAGCGGACACGGAGCAATGGATCCAAACTACAAGAAAGAAGATTCCACCTAAACATTAGGAAGAACTTCCTGACAGTAAGAGCTGTTCGACAGTGGAATTTGCTGCCAAGGAGTGTGGTGGAGTCTCCTACTTTGGAGGTCTTTAAGCAGAGGCTTGACAACCATGTGTCAGGAGTGCTCTGATGGTGTTTCCTGCTTGGCAGGGGGTTGGACTCGATGGCCCTTGTGGTCTCTTCCAACTCTATGATTCTATGATTCTATGATGTGTGCACCATTTCGAAACAGGGAAAGGAGCTAGTTAAAATTCCCTGTGAGGATGGGCTTTTTGTTTTGGTTGAAGAGCAGTTAGCAGCAGGTAGATGTTCAACAGGTGAAGCGCAAGCTAAGTGTGTAAATAAGGCTCCTCATACAGGTTGTGCACATCTACTACACAGAAGGTTAGCTCATATATGCTTTAAGTATGTAAGCAAGATGCCAGATTTAGCTGAGGGGTGTAACATTAAACCCTGTCCAAATTTTCTGGATTGTTGTGCTTGTAAACATGCTAAGGTTAAGACATGTAACTATCCTAGATCTGATAGAGTAAGCAAGAAACCCTTTGAACTTGTGCACACAGACGTGTGTGGCCCTATGCCAGTCAAATCACTTGGAGGTGCGAAATTTATGCAAATTTTGGTGGGTGACTTTTCAAGGGCTAGTTGGGTTTTCTTTCTGAAAGAAAAATCACAAGCAGCTTCCATCCTGATGGATTGGATTGAAGAAGTCGAATGTAAATTTGACACCAGGGTACGTAAAATACAATCAGATCGTGGTGGGGAATATGTGAACCACACGCTGGAGACGTGGTTAAAAAGGAAAGGTATAGTTCATAGACTTACCAATCCCTATTCACCACAGGAGAATGCAGTTGCCGAAAGAAAATTTCGAACATTACAGGAAGCCATTGCTGCTTTGCTGTTTGATTCTGGACTTCCACAGCGTTTTTGGGCTGAGGCTGCACTGTATGCGAATTATACTTTTAACAGAGTGTACAATAGCACAGTAGGCAACACTCCTTACTTCATGCTGTTTGGGGAAAAACCAAAAATTGATCATCTAAGAGTTTTTGGATGTCGTGCTTATGTGCTGGTGCCTAGGGCACAACGTAGGAAAGGCGATCCTAGGTCTAAAGAAATGTTTTTCTGTGGTTATCAAGCAAACACAAAAGGTTGGAGATTTGTGAATGTAGAAGACAATCAAACGAAAATCACAATCAGTAGAAGTGCGGAATTTTGTGAACAGGATGGTTGGAATAAAATTCATGGAAATCCTGACATACTATTTGATGTGGTGAACAGTAGCAATGAAACTCAGGCCCCAGGGCAGGTGTTAGTTCCAGAACAGACTAAGGAATTTAAGTCTGAGGACGAGGGTGAGAAATCGTCTAGTTCACCCAAGTCTGTAAAGTCAGAATCTTCTAGCTCTAAAAGTTCACCTGTACAGCAAGAGAGACGTGTAAAGTCAGAATCAGAAAGTTCTTCAACTACTAGTGACAAACAGGTGACGACTAGTGATTCTGGGTCAGAGGGGGAAACTGAAGGAACATTTCAGGAACTGTTAAGGCGTTCTAAGCGTACCAACAAAGGTAAACCTCCTGAAAGGTACCAAGCTATTAGTGTTTGGGCTGGTTTGGCAAATTGCGAACCTGAAAGTTTTGAGGAGGTTGAGCAATTACCCCAGGAGGAGGCCAGTAGGTGGCGTGAGGCCATGCAAAAGGAGTTGAATTCTATGAAAGAACTGGGTGTGTTTTCCATCACCAAACTGCCAGAAGGTACCAAGGCAGTAAGTTGTAGGTGGGTGTACAGGATAAAGACAACAGCGATGGGGAAACCAGAGTACAAAGCAAGACTTGTAGCTCGATGTTTTACGCAAAGAAAGGGGTTACATTATTCTGAAGTCTATGCACCCACTTCAAGGAGTGAAACCCTACGGGCACTATTAGCAGTTGCTGCTCAGAAAGGGTTCAAAGTGAATCAATTTGATGTCTCTACAGCTTATCTTCATTCAGACTTGGCTGAAGAGCTCTATATGGAGCTACCGCCAGGATTGAAAGTTGGTAAATCAAATCAGGTATGGAAACTACATAAATCTATTTATGGACTCAAGCAATCTGCTCATAATTGGAATGAGTGTTTGAATGACGTTTTGGTAGGCATTGGTTTTAGCAGGAGCAAGGCTGACAATTGCTTATATTTCAGAAGTTCAGGAGATGCTCAAGAATCTTTGCTTGTTTATGTAGATGACCTGATTTATACTTCAAAGACACAAGAACAAGTAAAAAAACTAGCCAAAGAGTTAAATAAACACTTCAAAGTTAAGAATCTTGGTGATGTGAAGGTCTATCTTGGTGTTCAGATAGATAGGACCAAAAATGGCAGTTTTCTACTGAATCAAAAAGGCAAGATATTGCAAATGTTGAAAAAGTTTAACATGACGGAGTGTGCAGGTGTTAGAACACCAATGGAAATGGGTTTTGTAAAAGACAATGAGTTCAAGGATAGTGCTGAATTCAAGCGTGCTGAAATCTTTCAGTCAGCACTGGGAAGCTTACTTCATCTTTCGCAATGGAGTAGACCAGATATTGCTTACGCTGTTAACTTACTCAGCAGAGAAGCTTCGAAACCTAGTGTAAATGCAAAAAAAAAAAAAAAATGCACGGAAAGGAATTCAAAGAGTGTTAAGATATTTACAATACACCAAAGATTTTTGCCTTGAATTGTCTTTGGAAGGACAAGCACAGATTACTTGTTGGGCAGATAGCGATTGGGCAAATTTAAAGGATAGAAAATCAGTGTCTGGCTGTGTAATAAAATTTGGTAACTCTCTGATTGGGTGGAGATCCAAGAAACAGAACCTGATTGCTTTGTCGTCAACAGAAGCTGAGTTCTGTGCCTTATCTGAGTTATGTAGAGATCTAGAATTTTACAAATGCTTGGCACAAGAGATGTATGAAAAGGCTATCACTCCAATCACTGTATGGGGTGATAATCAACCGTGTCTTAAGTTAGCACAAAATGGGCAGTTTAAAGGTCGTACAAAACACAATCGCTTTGAGGTCCTCTCCCCTAGCATGGAAGACGAAGAGCAGACTCCATTTGAGGATCTCTCCCTCATTACAGTCGATCAGGTATATGAAGACGAGCAGCAAAGTCAGTCCTCAGGGAATGTGCAGGCGACCTTGGAACGGACAGCTCACGGAAGAACCCCGACCAAACCCAAGAGGAGGCGTGTAGTGGTGATAGGGGATTCCCTACTGAGGGGAACAGAAGCAGTGATCTGTGGGCCTGACAAGATGTCTCGGGAAGTGTGCTGTCTCCCCGGGGCTAAGATCCAAGATGTAACTGAACGACTGCAAGGAATCATAAAACCCACTGACAAATACCCCTTCCTCTTGGTTCATGTGGGAACCAACGACACTGCAAGCAATAGCCTCCAGAAGATCAAAAGAGACTACGAGGCTCTCGGCAGGAAATTGAAGCAACTAAATGCACAAATTGTCATCTCATCTGTCCTCCCAGTTGAACGACGTGGCCCAGGGAGAGAGGGGAAAATAGTGGAAGTGAACAGCTGGCTTCGCAAATGGTGTAAACAGGAACGGTTTGGATTCTTAGATCACGGACTGCAGTTTCTTGAAGATGGACTTCTGGCAAGTGATGGGCTGCATCTCACAACGGTTGGGAGAAATGTTTTTGCAAAAAATCTCAGAAACCTCATCAGGAGGGCTTTAAACTGACTAATGTGGGGGAGGGAGACAGTGCTCCTGAAGGTAGGAGTCTATCAATTAATGAAGATGATCATCCAAATGTCATAGACCAAATGGAGCAAACAGCACGCGGACCTAGTGGTGGGAGGAAAAAATCCTTAAATAAGAGACACGGGGGAATGATTAATGGACTTCAATGTCTGTACACTAATGCGCAAAGCATGGGAAATAAACAAGATGAGCTTGAGCTCTTGGTACAGCAAACTAAATATGACATAATAGGCATCACTGAAACCTGGTGGGATAAGTCCCACGATTGGAATGTAATAATGGGGGGATACAATCTATTTCAGAGAAACAGACCAGACAAGAAAGGAGGAGGAGTGGCGTTATATGTCAGGGATGTGTATACCTGTGAAGAGATCCAAGATTTAGATCCTCAAAGCCAAAGTGAGAGCATTTGGGTCAAAATTAAGGGAGAGAAGAATAACAGAGACCTCATTGTGGGAGTTTACTATAGATCCCCAAGCCAAACGGAGGACATAGATGATGCCTTCCTGGAACAGATGGCCAAGCATGCAAAAGGAAGGGAGATAGTAGTAATGGGGGACTTCAATTACCCGGATATTTGTTGGACGTCAAACTCAGCCAAGAGCATAAGGTCAAACAGATTCCTCACTGGCCTTGCAGACAACTTCATTGTCCAGAAAGTGGGAGAAGCAACAAGAGGAACAGCCATTTTAGATCTGGTCCTAACCAATGTTGATGACCTGGTTAGTGGGGTAGAAGTGGAAGGATCATTAGGCGCGAGTGATCATGCTCTTCTGAAGTTTACTATACAGCGGAAAGGAGTAGCCAAGCATACTAGGACTCAATTTCTTGACTTTAAGAAAGCCGACTTCATAAAACTTAGGGAAGTGCTGGGTGAGATCCCATGGACAACAATACTAAAAGGAAAGGGAGTTCATGATGGCTGGGAGTTTGTTAAGAGGGAGATACTAAAAGCACAACGTCAGGCAATACCAATGAGACGGAAACATGGAAGGTGCCTAAAGAAGCCAGGGTGGCTATCTAAAGAACTTTTAACTGAATTAAGATTAAAAAAGGATGTGTACAAAAAATGGAAAAGGGGGGAAACCACCAAAGAGGAATTCAAACAAATAGCCAGCATGTGTAGACACAAAGTCAGAAAAGCTAAAGCACAGAATGAACTCAGGCTTGCTAGAGAGGTTAAAAGCAACAAAAAAGGCTTTTATGGGTATGTTCGTAGCAAAAGGAAGAACAAAGAAACAATGGGGTCACTCAGAGGAGAAGATGGTGAAATGCAAACAGGGGACACAGAAAGGGCTGAACTCCTCAATGCCTTCTTTGCCTCAGTCTTCTCCGATAAAGAAAACAATGCCCGACCTGAAGAATTTGGAGCAAATGATTCAGCAAAGGAAACACAGCCCAGAATAACTAAGGAGATAGTACAAGAATATTTGGCTAGTTTAGATGTATTCAAGTCTCCAGGGCCAGATGAACTGCATCCAAGAGTATTAAAAGAACTGGCAGATGTGATCTCAGAACCACTGGCAGTCATCTTTGAGAATTCCTGGAGAACAGGCGAAGTCCCGGCAGACTGGAGGAGGGCAAATGTTGTCCCTATTTTCAAAAAGGGGAAAAGAGAGGACCCAAATAATTACCGCCCAGTCAGTCTGACATCAATACCAGGGAAGATTCTGGAGCAGATCATTAAGCAAACAGTCTGTGAGCACCTAGAAAGGAATGCTGTGATCACCAATAGTCAGCATGGATTTCTGAAAAATAAGTCATGTCAGACTAACCTGACCTCGTTTTTTGACAGAATTACAAGCCTGGTAGATGAAGGGAACGCAGTGGATGTAGCCTACCTTGATTTCAGCAAGGCATTTGACAAGGTGCCCCAAGATATTCTTGTAAAGAAGCTGGTAAAATGCGGTCTTGACTATGCTACCACTCAGTGGATTTGTAACTGGCTGGCTGACCGAACCCAAAGGGTGCTCATCAATGGTTCCTCTTCATCCTGGAAAAGAGTGACTAGTGGGGTCCCACAGGGTTCTGTCTTGGGCCCGGTCTTATTCAACATCTTTATCAACGACTTGGATGATGGACTCAAGGGCATCCTGATCAAATTTGCAGATGACACCAAACTGGGAGGGGTGGCTAACACCCCAGAGGACAGGATCACACTTCAAAACGACCTTGACAGATTAGAGAACTGGGCAAAAATAAACAAGATGAATTTTAACAGGGAGAAATGTAAAGTATTGCACTTGGGCAAAACAAATGAGAGGCACAAATACAAGATGGGTGACACCTGGCTTGAGAGCAGTACATGTGAAAAGGATCTAGGAGTCTTGGTTGACCACAAACTTGACATGAGCCAACAGTGTGACGCGGCAGCTAAAAAAGCCAATGCAAGATGGGTGACACCTGGCTTGAGAGCAGTACATGTGAAAAGGATCTAGGAGTCTTGGTTGACCACAAACTTGACATGAGCCAACAGTGTGACGCGGCAGCTAAAAAAGCCAATGCAATTCTGGGCTGCATCAATAGGAGTATAGCATCTAGATCAAGGGAAGTAATAGTGCCACTGTATTCTGCTCTGGTCAGACCACACCTGGAGTACTGTGTCCAGTTCTGGGCACCACAATTCAAGAAGGACACTGACAAACTGGAACGTGTCCAGAGGAGGGCAACCAAAATGGTCAAAGGCCTGGAAACGATGCCTTATGAGGAACGGCTAAGGGAGCTGGGCATGTTTAGCCTGGAGAAGAGGAGGTTAAGGGGTGATATGATAGCCATGTTCAAATATATAAAAGGATGTCACATAGAGGAGGGAGAAAGGTTGTTTTCTGCTGCTCCAGAGAAGCGGACACGGAGCAATGGATCCAAACTACAAGAAAGAAGATTCCACCTAAACATTAGGAAGAACTTCCTGACAGTAAGAGCTGTTCGACAGTGGAATTTGCTGCCAAGGAGTGTGGTGGAGTCTCCTACTTTGGAGGTCTTTAAGCAGAGGCTTGACAACCATATGTCAGGAGTGCTCTGATGGTGTTTCCTGCTTGGCAGGGGGTTGGACTCGATGGCCCTTGTGGTCTCTTCCAACTCTATGATTCTATGATTCTATGATTTGGATATCCGCTTTCAAAATGTTTGTCAAACGGTAAAAGCAGGAATTGTTAAATTAAATTACTGTCCCAGTCATGAAAATCAAGCTGATGGTTTTACAAAACCGCTTGGGTTTCAGCGGCATGAAAATTTTTGTGAAGAAATGGGTCTGAAGTAATTTTTGTTTTTTGTATTGCCAGCGAGAGGGGGTGTTAGGGTGTGAAACCTAAGACGCTGGCAAGTTAGCAATGTCATGTGACTTTAAGTAGTCAAGCTCGTTAAGTTGTTAAGTTGCTCAGTATATAAAGAGTGTTTGTTTTCTCTGTGTGTGGGGCGTGAAGCAAAAATGTCCGAAAGCTCCGGAGGTGTTTCTGTTATCTTTCTGCAATAAACCTGTCTTTGGAAAGACAGGCTTCCCTGTATCGTTATTTCTTTGCTGCTGAGACTCTGAAGCTTGTACTGCAACAAGAATCTCTGCACTGGACTTAATTAATACTCTGCAAAGAGAGCTGTTGCTGGTGGCGCAGCGGAAGCGTTTACTGGACCAGTACACAAACTCTCTTATCCCCAACATTCATTCAGCACTCCATTAGCACTCAGCATGCTCACTCATCACCAGGCTGTTTTTGAGTCCTGTCCCCGCTCCCAGATTCTCCCCCCTAAAGTGTTTTTGTACTTATGCCAGTCTTGGGATTCTGAGCTATGGTCCTTCCCCATGGTCAATGAACAGATATATCTTTTTTAAAAAAAATTCCTAACATTTAGACTTGTCCTTTAAAAACCAAAGAATAGGTCCTAGCTCATTCCACTAGCTGAACAGCAGTTGACAATGATTTTTAAAAATGCATTAATTATGTCACCACTCCATATGATGTGGTGACATTCATTCTGTGATACTGCTGGGAAAAGCACCCAACTTTCAAAATTATACTTAAATTTGGAAGGGTCAGCTCTTCATGGTGCTTTAAGGTCCCTGCTGCTTGGGAGAAAAGCTCAGACAGTCTGAATGCATAGCATACTCTTATCTTGGCAAGAAGGCAAAGATATTTAACTGTGCCCGTTTCTCTGCAGTTCCCTATCTGCTCTTTATATAGGCTGCGATAAAAGCAATGCATTTCTCAGAAATTGTTAAAACTAATTTGCAATTTACTGCAACACTGATGTTGACGATTAGAGGTCATGGCACTGGACCAAAAACTAGAAGCAGCAGAGGAAGACTGCAGCTGAGATAAATAATAGCCTTAAGTAAAGGCTCCCAAAAAGTGTGTGACAGCTCCCTGCCTCAAACAAAGAATCATAGCACTGCAGAGCTGGAAGGAATGGTGTAAGCTGGATGACATTCAGTTTGCAGCAAGGAAACATCCTCCATGTTATACGATTCCTAACAGATTGTTCCATTTTAATAGAAGAACAGAGCTAATAATCACACAGCTCTGCCTTCACCAACCTGCTGCCCTCCAGTGTTATGGACTAGTGGCCGAGACGGATGGGCGCTGTGGTCCAAAACACGGTTGGGGGAGGCCAAGACAGATGAAGAGCTAAGTCTGCCCAAGTATAAGGCTAGTTGTGCCTTCCAGGCGGGGCTGCATGTGGCATGATGTTGGATGAAGGACTTGCCACAAAATTAGTTTCTGATTTCTTTTTTAACAGCATGTTTTTACTGTTTAAAATGTAGGCTTGGCAGTGGAGCGATGCCTGCTGAAATCGCAGAAGCCACCAGAGAAATGGCTGCATAACCTCAAGAGGAAAACAGAGAGTTTTGCATTGCAAAGGCTTGAAGGAAGGCAGGACCCCTAACAAGAGAGACCAAATAGGCTCAGTTGGGGTCATGAAGAGTCTGACAGGACTAAACAACACCTTTTTCTCATCTTCCCCCTGCTCTGGGCATCATCAGAGGCTGTCTTGGCTGAAGGGTACCAGAAGGGGAAGCGGTGCCTATTGCTTTGCAGAGTGCTCAAATTACAGGGCCCCTTTGCCCGTTGATTATACGCACTTATACCCCACCTTCCTTCCAAGGCCCTCAAGGTGCCAGCCCTGCTCCCCAGGAGGCCAGAATCCTCCTCCCTCGGACTTGGCTGCTCCAGCCACTCGGGGCGGATGCCAACATATAGAAAGACATAATAGAGCATTAAGCATTTGGAAAAAGCCTTCCCTAGCTCCTTGGCTCGGGGCTCGCCTAACTTCCCCGGATTCTTGGGGGGAACCAGACGGGCTTTAAACAGCCCGACTCCCCCTTAGTCGAGTCAGGAATGGTGAGGGCAGTGGCGTAGCGTGGGTTGTCAGCACCCGGGGCAAGGCAAGTAATTTGCGCCCCCTAACCCCCAGATGTTGCGCCCGGTGCGCCCGGCCCCCCTGCACCCCCCACGCTACGCCACTGGGTGAGGGGGCGCCCAGGGGCCGCGCTTGGCAGGCAAAATGCGGCCAGTTACGGGCGAAGGGAGATGGCGGCGCGGGGCCTGGAAACGGAGCCGCCCTGGCGGGCGCGGAGGAGAAAGGCCCGCCCGGCGCCGGAGCGAGGAGCCGCCGCTTCCGTCAGCTGACCGGCCCGAGGGGCAAGGCCGGCCTCCCTCCCGCCGCCTCTTCCGCGTCGCCGCCCGAAGAGGAGGAGGAGGAGGAGCGCCGCCGGCTGCGGAACTGGGGCCCGAGGAGCTGCGGGGCCGCGGCCTGGTGAGGGGGCCCCGGGGCGGAGCCTGCCGCGGCGAGGGGAGAGGCGCCGGAGCCCCGGCCAGGGCGGGTCCAGGGGGAGGCGGGGGCGGGAGATGCGGGGGAACTTCAGGGGGAGAAACGGGCTAGGGAGGAAACCCCCGGCAGAGCCCGACGGGGGGGGGTCTGGCGCCCCTCCTGCAGCCCCGCTGGCGCCGAGCTCTGCTTCCCTCGGAGCGCACCCGCGAGGTCGAGAGGGGGTCTGGTCGCCAGGCTTGCGCCCCAGGGAGATCACGCTGGTGCTGCTAGCAGTGGTTCGCCGTCACCCCCGGAGGCACACTCCATTGCCGGCTGCGCCTCTCCGGTGGCTGTGTGTACAACGTTCATGAGAAATCTTCCCTGCAGTTGCAAAGCCTGCGCCCAGCGGGGCTCCCAGCTCAGTCAAACAAACACCCAGGATGCAGCCCTTTCTCACTAACACCCAGTCCCTGCCTGGGTGGGGCCTGGGCAGGCGGTGTGATCCTGCTCTGCCCCCTCCCCTTGCCACACCTGCCCAGAAACTTCTGAACATCGTTCTGACCAATGTCTACAGAAGGGCTGATGAGAACTATGAGTACTAATTAGTACAATTCATCTAAATTTCATGGCCCAAATAACTTCTCGTGTATATAAACCACAGCCCAATGGAAGGTGCATTATTATAATTATCTATTTTTTCTTTCTCTGCAAAGTAACTGTAGCAATGTCCAAGAAGCCATTAAACTGTCTTGCTGAGAATGGGCGGTGTAGCAAGACGGAGGTGGAGAATGGGCATCCAAATGTGCCGCCTCCCCCGCTCAGCACGTCCACAGTTGAGGAGATGGTCCAGCAGATGAAAGAGCTCATTACCGAGAACAATGAGCTGAAAGGTGAACAACTGACATTGCATGCACTTCCACATGGCTTCACGGAGATGGCCTTGAAGTAAACTTGTTTGGCCTTGAATGCTTGGCTTGCTTGAGCCAATTGCCCTCTGAGTGCTGAGTGCTGAGTGCTCAGCTTGGGGCAGGAGGCACGTGAGGCAGCTACTTCAGTGAAGCTAAGCAGATCTGGGTCTAGTCAGTGGAGACTGCCTGCTTCTATGGTGGTATCACTGGAGAGGTGCATGGTCTGAATGTTAATATATGTGGGACTTAAGGTGGCCTGAACAACGTGCTTTTTCCCCACCTCACAAACAGCCCATCTTTATAAATGACTTGGATGGTGGTATGGAGGGGGCGCTCATCAAATTTGCAGATGACACCAAACTGGGAGGGGTAGCCAGTGCTGCAGAAGACAGAATCGGGGTTGGAGAACTGGGCCAAAACTAACAATATGTATTTCAGTAGGGTCAGGTGTAAGGTTCTACACTTAGGCAGGAAGATGGGGGACACTTGACTTGCTGGTTGTACATGTGAAAAGGATCTAGGGGTCTTAGCTTATGAGTCTGTGTTCCCTTAGTTCTTGATGCTAAGACCGTCAGCTGCAGTTACTCACTAGCAAAGCATTGTGTGAGTGCTCAGAGGCCCTCTCTTTCCCAATTCCAGTTGTCCTCCCCACCTGCTGAGTTCTACAAAGCCATCACTGACAGGCAGTGCCACCCCCTGGACAGGTTGTAAATAAGAAAGCAGGCAGATGGGGCTGGCCAAAGGCAGTCTGAGGTTGGCAGAGCAGTGCCCCTTTCGCCCTAGTGGGCCAGGCAGCACTGCAAAAAGTGCAGTTTCATCCATGAAACCTTCCAGGGCCGGCCCACCCATTAGGTGTGGTGAGGCAACCACATCAGGTGGCAGGATCCACAGGGGCATCAGATCCCGACGTAGAGCTTCATTCCCCACTTGTTCACCCCCTCCTGCTTCCCTGGTGGGGAGAGGGGGAGCCCCTTTGTGTTTTGCCTCAGGTGGCAAAGTGTCTCGGGCGAGCCCTGCCCTCTTCAGTGTATTTTTCCTATATCCAGGTTCCGGTTTGGGGAGGGAGAGTAGCTGGAGTATATTGATACATGCTAATGCACTGTTTTGGCATGTCCCAACAGAAGCCATGAGGCAGCGTAATCAAGCTATGAAGGATCGCTTTGAGGAGCTTTCCACATGGAGAGAGAAGCTGAAAGAAGAGCGGGAGTTCTATGAAACTAAATTCAAGGAAGCCAGGCAGTGCTTGGCAACCAAATGTGTAGAGAATGAAGCCCTGAAAGAGCAACTCCAGACTCTGGAAGAGAGAGAGGAAGGGTCCACAAAGGTAAATAAAACTATGAGCATGTGTGCATGCATGGGGCACAGCTATAAAAACTGGCACAGCTAGAGAAATTTTTTTTTAATGCCGGACAAACAACAACAACAGCAGAGACACTGTGAATAGTTAACTGTCCAAGGCTGCAGTCGTAAGTGCAGTTCATATTCTTTATTACATTGATTTGTCACTAACTACATAAAATGCTTTGAAATGACTTGCAGTTTTGGTTTGTGTGTGTGTGTAGACACACACACATATATATACAGTTGTACCTTGGTTCTTGAACGTAATCCGTTCTGGAAGTCTGTTTGACTTCTGAAACATTCAGAAGCCAAGGCGCAGCTTCCAATTGGCTGCAGGAGCTTCCTGTACTCAACTGGAAGCTGCGTCGGACGTTCAGCTTCTGAAAAAAAGTCGTAAACTGGAACACTTACTTCCAGGTTTTCAGTGTTCAGGAGCCAAAACGTACGAGCACAAAGGCATTTGAGAACCAAGGTGCAACTGTATATGCCAAAAGTTTAAAACAGATCAAAGGAATAAAACAATAAGATTTACAATCTGCAATATTATAAAAGGGGAAGATAAACACATAGGCACTAGATGGCTGGAATAGAAATTTTAATACAAATAAATAAGGCGGCAGGGGCAGAGAGCTTGGGCTTATATGAACTCAATGTCCAGTTATTCTTGTTATTATTATTTATTGCATTTATATACTGCCCTATACCCAGTGGTCTCAGGGCAGCTCACAGAACAAAATCAAAATATAAAACCACAATATATATAATGAAAAGAAAAACAACAATATATATAATCAAAAGAAAAACAACAACCCAATAACAACCCCCCCAAAAAAAGAATCACATTTTAAAAGGGCCTAGTTAATATGTGGCACGTCCTTCGCACTCTCCTTCTGTATCTCCTGGCTTCTCTGACCCTCTCCGTCTCAACTGCTTCTCCCAGGGATGCACGGTTTCCAAGAAGGAGATGGCCCAGGAGCTGGAGCAGCTGAGGATGCAAGTGGTGAAGCTGCAGGCTGAGAAGGCCGATCTGGTTGCCATCATTTCAGAGCTGCAGCTTAAACTCAACACTGGAACTGATGACTCATTTGTGGAGATCAGGATGCACGTAAGCGAGAGCTGTCCCTTCTCCCAGAGAAAAAAATGCATGGCAGGTGCTGTCGGTTGGTCTGGAAGCAGTTGTGCAGTTGGGTAATCTCTGGGCTTCATAGTCTTATGGTGTGCCCCCCCCCCCGACCTCTGGTGGTAATGTTCATTATTTCAAAATGTGGGAAGTCAGCCCACTGATGTTGGAGGGAGATTAATGCAATGCATCACATAACTGCAACATGTCAGATTCAGAGTTGTCATGTTCTCCCCTTCCAATTTTCCACAGGAAGGAGAATTAAACGGAGGTGTGAAAGAAATTCAGGACCTTCGTGGCAAAACGACGAGGGATGCAGCTGCCTATGTGTAAGTAGAATTCCTGGGCTGCTCCTAATGGTAGTTTTTGATTTGTGCTACCCTTCCTAGTCTTCTGTTAGAGAAAGGGGTTTAAAAGAAGAAGAGTGAAGTGCGGCACTCCAGCTACTGCTCTGCTCTCTTCTATTTTGTCAAAACAGGAGCAGATCTCTGGATGAAGCAAAAAAAAAGTTGGAAACCGAAGAGTTGACTGTCAGCCAGCTTCTTCATTCCCTCAGGAGCGAGACCCAGAAGAGAGAAGCCTTGGAAAAGGAGCTCCAGGAGCAGAAGGAAAGGTGGCAACCATCTATAGTTTATAATTATTGGGTTGAATCCAACATTAGTCATACTCAGAGGAGACCTACTGAGGTTAATGGACCTCAGGTGGTCTTGTCCATTATTTTCAATGGGTCTAAGCACTGTTAACGTTGAATACAATCCATTTTCAGTGTTTTGATGTATAGATATGATCTCAAACAAGGCTGTTAAGTCCTGAACTTAAAATCGTATTTCTGAGTGTTTCCCCTAAGCATTTCACACATGTTGACCCTGTCATCTGTTCAGCTACACTGTAAGGCAATTAATGCTGTTTTTGTAAGCCCCTAATAACCTAAGTTGCATCTAAAGTGTTAAGAGATTTTAATATTTATATTTATGGCATTTATATCCTGCCTTTTTCTCCAAGGAGCTCAAGGTGGGGTGGACATGGTTCTCCCCCTCCTCATTTAATCTCCACAACAACCCTGAGGAGGAGGCTAGGCTGAGACGCAGTGGCTGGCCCAAGGTCACCCAGCGAGTTTCATGAAGGCTGAGTGGGGATTTAACCCTGGTCTCCCAAGTCCTACTCCAAAACTCTAACCATTATACTACTTTAAAAGGTAAAGGACCCCTGACAGTTAAGTCCAGTCGCGAACGACTCTGGGGTTGCGGCGCTCATCTCACTTTACTGGCCAAGGGAGCCAACGTTTGTCCGCAGACAGTTTTTCTGGGTCATGTGGCCAGCAGGACTAAGCCGCTTCTGGCGAAACCAGAGCGGTACACGGAAATGCTGTTTACCTTCCCGCCAGAGCGGTACCTATTTATCTACTTGCACTTTGTGCTTTTGAACATCTAGGTTGGCTGGAGCAGGGACTGAGCAACAGGAGCTCACCCCGTCGCGGGGATTCGAACCGCCGATCTTCTGATCAGCAAGCCCAAGAGGCTCAGTGGTTTGGACCACAGCGCCACCCGCGTCCCCCATTATACTACTTACAATCTTTTTATATATATATAAAACCTTTCAAATGTTTTAGTAGCATGAAAAAACAATTACAGTCATACCTCAGGTTAAATGTGCTTCAGGTTGAGTGTTTTCAGGTTACGCTCCGCGGCAACCCGGAAGTAACAGAGCGCGTTACTTCTGGGTTCCACCACTTGCGCATGCGCAGACGCTTAAAATGACGCTTCAGGATGCGAACAGGGCTCCGGGACGGATCCCATTCGCATCCAGAGGTACCACTGTATTGCTCTTAGTTCACTGGCAACTGTTTGTTCTACTCTGCAAGAGAGAATGCCCTGCAGCTGGAGTGGTTTTGACACATTCCCCCAAATGCAGCAATCTTGTATTCTTGTGTTGACAGTGAACAGATTCCACAATGAATCCCACTTGCTTTAAGAGTGGAGAAGGGCTTCTGGAAAATAGCATTGACTGTCGCATGTTCTCATGACCTTTCCCATCAAATCTATAGCAATATGACTTACATACTAATATGTTTAAATTGGGATTGGCTTCTTGTGTTTCACAGACTTCTGTTAGAAAATAAAACTGCAGAGAAAGGCACTCAGATGGAACCTGCGGAGGAGGAAGTAAAAGAGAGAGCAGAAAGCGTAAGTGTGGCTCATCTATTGATGTCCCATGCCAGACATGCTTGTTTCTGGGTAGCTTTTGGGTAGACCTGTCCTTCCTACGGATGGGCTCTAGAATGCTCGTTACCCAATGGGCAGAGTGAACTTTCGAAAGTTTCTCATGCCTTCATTTGCAGGCAGCTGCCCACTGATGCAAATGCTGATCTGGACCATTGGGTCTCAGAATATCTCACACATTCTGGGTGATGCTGTAAACTTGCCTCTGGGAAACTTGACAGGCAGAGTTCCACAGCCTCATTGAACTGGAGGTGACACCACCTATATTTCACCAATGGTTTGGCCTTACCCATGTAGACACCAAATGAGGGAGGTCAGGGGAGTCGGTGTGGATGCCTTGCAGCTCAGGGTCTGTGTGGCCTCCCCAAAGAGATCCATCTTCCCTCAAGCTAGGAACAATTGTTTGCTTGGTAGAAACAGTTGATTGGTTTTGCAGAAGCTGCTTGCCCCATTCTAGAAATGGCTCTTGTGCCTGTCTTGCCTCTGCTGCAGACAAGAGGCTCTTTCTTATGTGTATGTTCAGAATATTTAAACTCAAATCTGCTACTAGTGACATGCTTTTCTGACTAATTATGCAAAAAACTAGAAGCATAATAGCAGGGCTGTATTGTTAATTCAGTCTGCAGTAAGTGTATGGACTCAACCTGTGTTTTTAGGTGGTTTTGCGTGTTTCTTGCAGGTGGGTGATGAAGTAGAGACTCTAAACCTACAAGTGTCTGCCCTGTTCAAAGAACTTCAGGAGACACATGCTAAATTAAAAGATGCTGAGATAATCCAGAAGAAGCTGCAAGAGAAGTAAGAGTGCTGTTGAATTACATATTTTCTTGAGTCAGAGCATCCCTCAAGGGGTGCAACCAGTTTCTGGCAGAGCATTTCTCTCCCTCCATTCACTCCTTGCTGAAGTTCCCCACGATCTCCTTCCCAGGTGCCAGGCTTTTGAGAGACAGCAACATGGTGAAAGTGCTGGAGACCTGGATGAGAAGCAGCAGCTGCTGTACACCATTAAGAAGTTGGAGCTTCAAGTGGAGAGCATGCAGTCAGAAATCAAGCTGGAGGAAGCCAGAGCAAACGAAGAGCAGTGAGTATGGGCTCAGGAGCGGGGGCTGAGAAAGTGAGGCTCAAAATGTGGCTGCAATGCACGCCTTCTATTTCCGCCTCCATGATTGTCACTGCTGATCAGCTAAACTGAGCTTGCAAAGAAGAATCTGGCAAAAAAAAATCCTTCTCTTTAGGGAAACCTGTGGTGCTGATTAGGTTTCCAACTGAAATTGCCCTACCTTGGTTATTCATTGTGTGAAGAAAAGGTATAGGGCCTCTTCTTGCATTGCATTTTACAAGTATACATTCAGTCTCTACCCTCTCCCCCAATATATGTAGAGAAAATGTGAATATGATAAAATGATACACTTGTCAGAGGATTTGCTGTAGATCCCTGTCCTGGTGTACATTCTGTGGCAAGCCCTGGTTTGTTGAAGTGCAGTATGTGAAAGGGTCCTAAGGCTGCCACACAGTCTACATGTATTTTGTTGTTGAAATTTAATACACCAAGAAATTATCTCTGTTTTATTGAGGAACTGTTAAATCATTGAAGGACACAAGTGAACAAAGCAGAAAGTCATCAAATAAGCCTTTCTTCCTAAAATTGCTTATTTTCATATCTGTCTTACTTGTCTTCCAACAGACAGAAATTTAACACATTGCAGGATGCTTATAGCAAGCTTGTATCTGAACTGACCAAAGCAAAGCAGACAATTGAAGAACTAAAAGACAAAGAGGTAAGCCTTGCTCTAAAGAATAGTCCCAGTGCTATGTAAGGAAGTGGAATGAACAGCATTTCCACCCCCTTTGTGAAAGTTCCTTCGGGGTTCAATAGGGTCAGAACACGCAGGAGGTGCCCATATCTCCCAGTTGCTCTGCTTGGTTCCAGCTGTGTTGTGCAAAGTGCTTTCTTCCATTTGTATTCTTAATAATAACATGCAACAGCAAAAATGACTAAAAATAGCAACATTAGACAGTACTGAGGTTTAGCACAGCGTTAATAAAGACTTCCCTGATTTAAGTAGTGTAGAAGAGAAAAAAGAAAGAAGACTAAAGAAGAAGTGCAATTGATAAAAGATAACTGTGGGAGAGGTAGGTTATGACATGTGCATTTATGCTTTAGAGCATTTATTGGTATGGGAGCAGAAAATGGGGATGACGGCACTTAGGATGATGGCATCCTAAGGAGAGATCATGGTCTCCTTCACCTGCAACAGTGGTGGAGCCATACTTTTCCATTCTACCGACCCATCTCACTCCTAAACGTGGATTACAAAATATTTGCGGATGTTTTAGCTAATAGATTTAAAAAAGTACTAAATGAAGTAATTCATAAGGACCAAGCAGGCTTTCTCCCAGGTAGACATTTGTTTGACAACACCAGGAACATTATCGATATTCTGGAACTTTTACAAACAAATATTAACACCAAAGCAGTGCTAATTTTTATTGATGCGGAGAAGGCCTTTGACAACATTTCTTGGAAATTTATGAAGAAAAATTTGGAAGGGATGGGAGTGGGAAGGGGGTTTGAGAATGGAATAGAGGCAATCTATTCAGAACAAAAAGCTAAGTTGATAGTGAACAATGTGGTGACAGAAGAACTTCATATTGAAAAAGGAACACGCCAGGGGTGCCCCCTATCCCCTCTGTTGTTTATTTCGGTCCTGGAGGTTTTGCTGAATATGATAAGGGAGGATCGGCAGGTACAAGGAATACGGGTCGGAGCGAAACAATATAAATTGAAAGCATTTGCAGACGACTTGGTTTTAACATTACAGGAGCCAGAACCTAGTACAAAAAGAGTTTTGGAATTGATTCAGAAATTTGGTCGGGTGGCGGGTTTTAAGTTGAACAAACAAAAAACTAAGGTGTTAGGGAAAAATTTGACGGTTATTGAAACAGAGGGGTTTCAGAAGGAAACAGAACTAAACATTGTTAAAAAAGTGAAATACCTGGGGGTCAATCTGTCTTCTAAGAATTTGAATCTATTTAAAGATAATTATGAAAAATGCTGGTCAGAGGTTAAAAAAGATTTTGAAATTTGGTCAAGATTGAAATTATCCTTGTTAGGCCGAATTGCAGTTATAAAAATGAACGTTTTGCCAAAAATGTTGTTTCTGTTTCAAGCCTTGCAGGTCGTGGACAGAGTGGAATGTTTTGGAAAGTGGCAGAGGGATATCTCTAGGTTTGTCTGGCAGGGCAAAAAGCCCCGAATAAAGTTTAAAATACTAACTGATGCAAAGGAGAGAGGGGGGTTTGCCCTGCCGGACTTAAGGTTATATTATGAAGCTGCGGCCTTCTGCTGGATGAAAGATTGGATCTTATTGGAAAACACTGATGTCCTAGATCTGGAAGGCTTTAACAATTCGTTAGGTTGGCATGCGTATTTGTGGTATGACAAGGGGAAAACATATGGAATGTTCAAAAACCATATTGTCAGGAAAGCAATATATATGGTCTGGAAAAAATACAAAGACTTATTGGAAAGTAAAACTCCGAGGTGGATCTCACCAATAGAGGCCAAAGCTCGGAAAACAGCCAATATGGAGGCACATTGGCCGAAATATTGGGAAATAATAGAAAACATTGGAGGTAATTGGAGGTTGCAGAGCTTTGAAAAACTAAAGGATAAGGTGCAAAATTGGCTACACTATGCCCAAATTAATGAGGTTTTTAAGCTAGATAAAAAAATAGGATTCCAGGTGGAAAAATCGAAACTTGAGACAGAGTTGCTAGAACCAAAGACCAAGGTATTATCGAGAATGTACAACTTGCTGCTTAAATGGAACACTCAGGATGAGACAGTTAAGTCAGCCATGATAAAATGGGCTCAAGACATTGGTTACAATATTATGTCTGAAGACTGGGAAAGGTTATGGACCACCGGTATGAAATTTACGGCATGTAATGCCTTGAAAGAAAACATTATGAAAATGGTATACCGGTGGTACATGACCCCAGTCAAGCTTGCTAAGATATACCATTTGTCTGACAATAAATGTTGGAAATGTAAGGAGGCTGAAGGGACATTCTTTCACCTCTGGTGGACTTGTCCAAGATTGAAGGCCTTCTGGGAAATGATTTATAACGAGTTAAAAAAGGTGTTCATGTACACCTTCCCCAAGAAACCAGAGGCCTTCCTTCTGGGCATTGTCGGCCAGAAGGTGTTAAAAAAGGATAGAACTTTTTTTATGTATGCTACAACAGCAGCAAGAATTCTTATCGCTAAGCATTGGAAGACCCAAGATTTGCCCACACTGGAGGACTGGCAGACGCAACTGATGAACTACATGGAACTGGCCGAGATGACTGCAAGGATCCGAGACTTGGGAGAAGAGGCAATGGAGGAGGACTGGAAAAAATTTAAAGACTATTTGCAGAAATATTATAAGTTGTATGAAACATAAGACGTCGTATGATCTGGAACGTTAGCCCCAGCAATGAAATTTAATTATTTATGAAACTGATAACACTCATGAAAGAATCAAAGTTTAAACGGGTAAAAAGGATATTATGCTATATTTTTAGAGTAATTGGAGAATAAGAGATTTAAACTTAAATTGCAACTGAAAATATAAAGAAACACACGAAATAAGGGTATAATTTGCTGACAATTTTATTATCAAGAATGCATTCATGTGGGAGATGTGGGGAAGTCCAATGGAAATTTGAAATAAGTTGTCGAAATGGTTGAGATTTTCTGTTCTCTTTTCCTTTTTTTCTTTTGTTCTGTCTTTCTTTTTGTTTTCTCTATAATTTCGAAAAAATGTAATAAAAATTATTATAAAAAAAAGGAGTAGTAGAACTGGATGCAGAGCCCCACAGAACCAAGCTGTGACCACAGTGTTTCCCCCTCCTGATTTTTGCATTGGGAGCAGCTGCTTGCACTGCGATGCAGCTCATTCACGGGTTTAGACTGCCAGGCCACCAGAAGCCATAAGATGTTTCTGATTGCACTGTGTTCCCCGCCCTGATTAAACCTGCTGCAGGCTGAAAGGCTCAATAAGGCTACAGCTGAGGAACTCATTCACAGACTGAATATGGCAGAGGAAGCCCTAGCTGCCAAACAGTTCCAGATAGATGAAATGAAGCAGACCATTGCCAGGCAGGAGGAAGAACTGGAAACCGTGGCTATCCTCCGAGCTCAGGTATGGTAAGGACACCTGTCATGTGGTGGGTGGGTGAAATCCTGCTCCACTCTTAAGCAGAGAGAATGAAATCAATTGACTTAAAATACTTGAGCCCATTCATTTGAGCGGGTCTACTCTTAAGTATGACTAACATTGAAGATAATCCATTTATTTTGTAAGCTGCCCAGAGTGGCTGGGGAAACCTAGCCAGATGGGCAGGGTATAAATAATAAAATTATTATTATTTATTTATTCCCTTTAAAAAGTTTTATTTATTATAACAGGCAAACAAGGATTGATCTTAGAAACTTTAGATATATAGATAAGCTTAAATAAATAAATGCTAATATAAACTCATATGCATGTGTGTATGTGTGCCACTTAACAAAATAATTGAGTACATAAGGATGGACACCCTTGGCGTATATCACTTTGTAAATTAAATTGGGAGGAGAGTGAGCCATTTACATAGACTGTTGTTTGAGGGTTTGTACTACATTAAAGTAATCCAGTTTTTAAACTGTGATCCCATATTATACTTATCAAGGCAATTATTCAAGAGTATTATATAAGAAATACCATTTTACATGGTCAAAAGCTTTTTACAGGTTGGGGAAAATAACTGCTTATTGTTCTTGGTTTGACTGTAATATTTTTATGCAGTTAATTAGGCATTTTATGTTGATTGCAATTTTCTGCTTTTTAATAAATCCAACTGATTAGTGCTAAGATTATTCAGTCTTTTGGCTATGATTGTAATCCAAATTCTGAAGTCTTGATTGTGTAAAGAAATGAGTTGTTGTTGTTGTTAATTTTCATTTCTATACTGCTTTATTTTTTAAGAAAAAAATCTCAAACCAGTTTACAACCTAGATTAAAGGATCAAATAAAACAATACTGAAGACAGACAAGTATACATTCAAGGCTACATAATTAACAAGAAACTAAAATATTATCTTAAAAGATTTCAAGAGAAAACATTACTAGAGGAAGTCGAATATAAAATGCACACTTAAAACAGCACAACTAGCAAGAGAATAAAATATTATCATAAGCATAGATCACACCTGCAGCTGTTGCTGCCAATGGTGGTTCATGGCGGATGATGGCTGAGGAAGCTCAGTGAGGCAGAATCCTTTAGCTAGTACAGCCACCCTTGATTTGGAACAGGATTAGGGCAGCATATTAACTCAGATTGACTCATTTATCTCTTTTTAAAGCACATTGTGATCTTTATTCCTGTTTGTTCCCTGATTAGATGGAGCTCTATTGTTCTGACTTCCACGCTGAACGAGCAGCACGGGAGAAGATCCACGAGGAAAAGGAGCAATTGGCTGCCCAGCTAGCATACTTGCTGACAGAGAAGCAAGACCATGAAGATCTCGGAAGGTGAGAAATGGATCAGAGGAAATGTTTAGCTACGGAAACGTTTTCAATATTTTGTGAGAGGAGAGAACAGTGGGACTATTTTTTAAAAAATAAGTTTATTGGGCTGCATCTTTTCTCTCCATTTTCAGTTCTTCACTGCCATGCTGATTTGGGGGGGGGGAGTCATAGAAAATGAGGGTATGCCATTAGCAATCTCTTTTTTTCTCTCTCTAGGAATATGCTGGCAGAAATGCAAACTCGGCACAGACTCCCATCAGATCAAGGCCAGTCTCACTTTTCTCAAGGAGGTAAAATTAAAAGGGCAGCCTGAGAAACTTGCCACACCACAGCTCTTGGTTCACACAGCCAACTCAGGGTGGCATCCAAATAACTTTTACTCCAAGTTGTTGTTGTTTAGTCGTGTCCGACTCTTCGTGACCCCATGGACCAGAGCACACCAGGCACTCCTGTCTTCCACTGTCTCCCACAGTTTGGTCAAACTTACATTAGTAGCTTCAAGAACACTGTCCAACCATCCGGTCCTCTGTCATCCCCTTCCCCTTGTGCCCTCAATCTTTCCCAACATCAGGGTCTTTTCCAGGGATTACTCCAAGTAGTAGACCCATTGAAATAAAGGACTGTGACCAGACCATTTCATTACCGAGGAGGCAGGTTTAGTTGTTATTTGAGGACTATCCCTACCTCTGGGTCTGGTCTTGACCGGATGGATACTGGAATCAGCAAGGGAGACCCACATGACCTGAAGGTGCTGCTGTGCAATGCCAGGTCAAGGATTCACAAGACCACTGCCATCCATGACTTGATCATGGATGGAGGATTTGACCTGGCATGTGTAACAGAGACTTGGTTGGATGAAGCAGATGGGCCTGTCCTTGCCGCTGCTTGTCCACCAGGTTTCTCTTACGCACAGCAACCCAGGTCACGTGGGCGGGGAGGGGGGGTTGCAGTGATTTTTAGGAAGTCATTAGTTTGCACCAGGCGTCCTATTGGGAAGACCCAGTTCTCTGAGTGCATGTTCTGGAAGTTGGGCAATAGGGGCAGGACAGGATTCCTTTTGGTGTACCAGCCTCCCCGCTGCACCAAGGATTCCCTGCCCAAGCTGCTTCAGGTCGTGGCGGATGTTCTCCCGGAGACATCTAGTTTGGTTGTCCTAGGAGATTTTAACATCCATGCCAACACAACCTTACAAGGGGCCGCTCGGGACTTCGTGGAAAGCATGACCTCCATGGGGCTGTCCCTGAATAAGTCTGGCCCAACCCATAGCCGCGGACATGCCTTGGACCTGGCGTTCACCTTTATGGATGTTGGAGATCTGACACTAAGTAAAAGTGAAACTAAAGAAGTGCCATGGTCAGATCACTTCCTGGTACAACTGGACTTCTCCGCGGCCCTTCCCCTCTGCAGTGAGGTGGGACCAATTCAGATGGTCTGCCCCCGCCACTTAATGGATCCAAATGGTTTCCAGAGAGTGGTAGGAGATGCTTTATCCCATGTTGATGGCCTTTCAGCTGATTCCCTGGTGGCCCGCTGGAATGCGGAGTTAACCAGGGCTATCGACTGTCTGGCTCCGAAACACCCTCTCCGATTGCATGGAGCCCGGACAGCCCCGTGGTTTTCTTCGGAGCTGAGGGCAATGAAACAATCGTTAAGACGGCTAGGGCGCCGGTGGGGGAAAACTCATTCTGAATCAGACCGGACACGGGGTAGAGCTCAACGTCAATGGCCCACATTAGATGGCCCACATCTTCTCCATTCAACTCAATTTTGTTGGTTGCTTTATTGTCATGGGGGGGGGGGAATCATGAGGAGTCATGCCATAGGTCACTGTTATTGTGGTAGTTTTTTTGGGCGGGGGAGATATGATGTAAAATCATGCAAGTTCAAGAGGATCCATTTCAATTCTGTTGGATCTGACTTTTACTGAGACCCAGTGGGAAAAAGCAAAGTGTGTGTGTGTGTGTGTGTGTGTGTGTGTGTGTGTGTTCTCTCATTCTTTCTGTGGAAGTGACTTGTGGGAGAGAGGAGAAAAGTTACCTGAGGGGTTGGTGCCCACAGCTGTCTCTCAAAATTCCCTATGTGCCCACGAGTGCAAAAAGATGAGCAACACTGACTTTTCAACAAGAGGACCTGACCATCTTGATGTTTGTTAATATTACATCTCTTCCTTTCATTCTCAAAAATGAAATTTGTCTCTGCAGGAACAGAAGATCGGGTTTGGCAGCAGCAACAAAGGAGTGTCCAAATACATTCTTGTCCGAAGTGTGGAATGATTCTTCCTGATATGGACACACTTCAGATTCATGTCATGGACTGTATCATCTAAGCACTGGCCTCAACAATTCTCAAAGATGAGAAATGCACTTTTTAAACAGAATATGTCCTTAGCAAAGAGCCTGATTTTTTAAATTTAATAGTCTTTTTTCTATTTATTTCAGCAGGAATTTTTAGGTTTTCATTTTATGTCTTGTGGGGGAAATGGTTTCCCCCTTTAAAAAGCCAATTAGCCTCTTTTTTTCTAAGCTGGCTAAAGCTGAGGATGCCAGCACCGTAATGATTATTTGAACTAAAATATTTATAAGAGGTAGAATATAAACTCCTTTGGGTAGTTTTATTGTTTGAGAATCAAAAGGATGTGCATTTATGTATGTGCGTGAACATGTGTGTGTGCCCATTTTAGCAGTCTTCTGGGCATCTGTCAGTGCAGCTGAGCCTATGCAGCTGTTTGTCTGCCTGCATGAGCTCAGGTGCTTCATGAGAGTCCATGTTCTCTGCCTATACATATCTGTGCTTATATACATACAGAATGTGGATGAAAGTGATGGGTTTTTCTTCTCACAGTTGGGAAGAAAGATGCGTCTAGAGAACTTGGTTCTTGAGTTCAGAGGCTATGAAAGCCCCATTTATAAAACTCATGCTTGCTACATGCTCAAATGTGGCTGTTCTTGGTCTGCCCCTAGGCAGCACATGCCCAGCACTTTTCAAGAGGATAAAGGTGATGGCCTGTGTAGCTTTGGAATGGAATTGAGAACTGTGTTAGGAAATATCAAGGAGGCAAAAGTGCATCTGACTTCATTTGCCGTTTCACTTAATTCTATTCGGGGGAAATTAAATTGTGGGTTTAATAATACAGTATATTTTAGTAACTGAATACTTGAAGAGGAAATCATGTAGTCCCTCCAAAGGCACCTTAAGGATACAATTGCTCTTTTAAACTATAGACTAAGATTAATTGGTCCTAAAAACATTGTCATGTTGGTATGTTGATAAACCCGGTTTAATATAAAAATAAATGTTTTTTAAAATTCACCTAACTTTGAAAAAGAGGCAATTTTATGCTTGAAGAAGAGATACTCAATTAGTTCTCATAGTTAACAGCAATCCATCAGAAATAAAATTACGTTGCAAAAACTGGTTTGTATGGGCGTTTTTCCATTACATTTGCTAGGAGGAACA
This sequence comes from Podarcis vaucheri, assembly GCF_965113315.1. Lineage (NCBI taxonomy): Eukaryota > Metazoa > Chordata > Lepidosauria > Squamata > Lacertidae > Podarcis > Podarcis vaucheri. The sequence continues at coordinate 3,134,896 of NC_138748.1, forward strand.
TTGATGCAAGAGACTCTGGAGAGTCAGAGCAGGTTTCTCGAAGCAAGTTGTTACAGCGAGTGCCACACTTTGAACATTTGGGGGGGTAGAGATGCTGATATTGCGGACCCTTGAGGAGCGCCAGACAAGAAGCGCTGCCTGCGACTAGAAATGCCCAGTGGACTCCATGGCAGGGCTGGCCTGAGAGTCTTTCCGGCGCAGGCTCAGCCCTTCTCCCGCGCTCTGTCAACATCCCGGGCTTCTCCATTCTACTCGTGGGCGCTTCCGCCACGCGGAGCACTGGTTTGGCCAATCAGGACAGTCCATCCCGAAGGAGCCCGGAAGCTTTCTCTCTCGCAACCTGCAGAGCGCCTCTTCTCATCCCGCCCCTTTCTAGCTCTAGGATTCCGCGGCCTCCCTTCCGGGCATGCGCGCCAGCGAGGGGCGGGGCCTCGGCTGGGAATTCTGGCGGGAGCGCGGCGCGAGGAAGGAGGTCGGAGCGGGGCAGGTGAGGCGGGCGGAGGCCGCGCGCGGGAAGGCCAGGGGCGCCTCGGCCCGGAAGCGCCTCGCTGGCCAGAGCGGAGCGGAGGGGGCGGGGGGCCCGTTCAGATCCCAAAGCGGCTCACCAATGGCCGCCAGACGAAGCAGCGTCGCCAATACAGGTGCCTGGACTAGGCCGCCCCCCCCCGCCCGGGTCTGGCGCTGCGAGGGCCCCGCGGCCTCCGGGTCGGGGGCAGGAATGCCTCTTGCCGCGGGTCCCGAGGCTGGGGGAGCAGGCGCCCCTGGGATCGAGCAGGGGGCTGGGCTAGATGACCCCGGGGGTCCCCTCCGGCGCTGGAATATGAAAGGCAAGGGGAAGATCCCTGTCGCCGCCGCCAAGCAGGTGCCTCCTATGGGAAGCCCAGGAGCAGGATCCCAGCACCAGAGCATCTCTCCCCTCCCGAGGTTTCCAGCAGCTGGAATTCAGAAGCATTGCTGCCCCCAGCTGGGAAGGCAGAGGACGGGGTTTTTCGTCTATTTTTGGGGATTCCAATTTAAGAAAATGGGGGGGGGAGATGTATCCGTGTATAAGACACCCCTAATTTTTGGCATTATTTTTTAGGAAAAAATCTAGCCTTATACATGGAAAAATACAGTACTTATTTATGCTTTCTGTGAATAAGTAACACTGGGGATTGGACTGTTGGGGTGTATTCTGCTGAAAAGGGTTGTTATCTTGGACCAGGCAAGGCAGCTATTGATTATATACTCTCTTCTGCTTCTCTGCTGCTTTGAATGTTAGTGATACATTAACCTTCTGCTAGCCTTTTAATTTTATGGCACTCCACAGAAATTAGCTTCATTTATTAGGCATTGCATGTTTATATTGTTGTTCTTATGTGTCTCTAGGGTACGCGAATTCTCCAGTAAAGTCTCTGTTGGAAAAAATATGGATGGTGAGTTTTGAATTTGTCTAATCTTCTAAAGCCATTCAGTTTCTTCCAGGCTTGAAAATGTTGTCACTGCTCCATATGCAAGGTAGAACAAACCAGCCAGGAAGAGAAGGTTGTTGCCAGTTGATTTGGAGGCAGTCCCATTCTGTTCTTTTCAGCCAGATAAATGGCAGTACTGTGGCACGTGGAGGGATGCTTGAAGAACTTGAACTTTGTGAATTCCTGTGCAGAATTATTTGATGTGCTCTGCTACTGAACTGCATCCCCATTTGTTTTCGGAACATCATTTCTGAGCTGGCTTGAATAGTGGAACAAGATTAAGCACTGTCTGTTTTCTAATCAGGGCTCTCATTAGATGCACACTTGCATTGTATTGGGGCTGGGGGTTGAGTCTCATCTGAGCCCTGGTAAGTTGCTCCTTTTTCATAGAAAGCTTTCATAGAATCATAGCGTTGGAAGAGACCACAAGGGCCATCGAGTCCAACCCCCTGCCAAGCAGGAAACACCATCAGAGCACTCCTGACGTATGGTTGCCAAGCCTCTGCTTAAAGACCTCCAAAGGAGGAGACTCCACCACACTCCTTGGCAGCAAATTCCACTGTCAAACAGCTCTTACTGTCAGGAAGTTCTTCCTAATGTTTAGGTGGAATCTTCTTTCTTGTAGTTTGGATCCATTGCTCCGTGTCCGCTTCTCTGGAGCAGCAGAAAACAACCTTTCTCCCTCCTCTATGTGACATCCTTTTTTTTATTTATTTTCTCCCAGGTGATGATAACTTGGACCTGCTAGCCTCCCTGTTAGAAGAGAATGAGGCAGCTGTGGGGCTGGATTGTGAGGAGAATGGTGTTAATGTGGCTACAGATGGAGAGCCGGACGAATATAATGAGCTGTTTGATGCAGAAGATGATGAATCCTATACCGAGGAAGTGGAAGCTGACGAGGGAGAGTCCAGTAGCGGCAAAGAAAATGTGTCTGAGTTGTTTGGAGATGTGGGTGACCTGTCTGAGGAAGAGGAGGAGAAACCTGTGCAGGAAACATCTCATTCTCTAGCCGAAAAGGAGAAGACCAATCAACATCTGCAAGGTAAAAATCATTATTTCATTTTGGATGGTTTAAAGTTGCTCACCTTGCAAACCTGAGGCTTTTGTCTTAACCATACCTACTAATACAAAAGATTTTCAATGCATAATCTAATTAGCCAAGTCTGCCCTCATGTGAAGGACCTCTGTTCTGTGCTCTAGGCTCCTCTGTTCTCGGAAGATTTCCTTCTGTGCCTTCTAGCTTTTCGATTTGAAAACAAGTGGGAGGATAGGGAAATAATCAAGGGCCTCAAGACTCAAACATCCCTGTGTTCTGTCATGGCACAGATTAGGAAGGATAGACCTAGGGGCCCAAGCCGTCCCCTGTGGCAGTTTATTGGCCCTCATGGCCCTTCACTTCATCAAATCTGGCCCTCTTTGAAAAAAGTTTGGACACCACTGTGTTAAGCATTTCACATTGTTCAAGGCGGCAGAAATGATGGTTTGGGATCAGAGAGAAATCCCATATGGTGCGGTGTTCAGTGGAGTCTATTATATCACAGGCGATCTCTCCTATCAAAGCCTGGCTCTTGGGGAGTGAGAGCTCGGCACTTTACAGGGAACACGGTGAACATTTGACTTTTGGTTATGCACTTTACTTTTTACCTAAGTTATTTTTATTGATGACAAATGGCTGTTTAATTAACCATGTATTTAAATAAGATACTTTTTAAATGTCCATTTATTGTTTTCAACTTAGATGAACTGAGGAAATTGCGGGAGCAGATGAGGACACTCCAGGAGCAACTGCAAAAGACAGCAATAGGGCAGCCTGCTGACATGGCCCCTAGCAAGAAAAGTTCTGGTAACTGGATTATTGGTTTTATGTAGCTGTTCAGCATCTAAACTCAAGCTTATTGCTAGGTTATTGTGGTAATCCTTAGTGATATCTCTTTGGAGCCTTTAATATCAAAACATTCTATTGGATTGTGTGGATTTTTATAAAAGCCAGCCTGAGCAAGTTGTTAAATTCACTACATTAGAGCCTTGCTGGTGCATTCCTGAGATTATCAAGATAATAACCAGACTTCCATATTACCCATGAACTTAAAGGTTGGTCCATTGATGGCCCAAAAAATCCCAATTGAAAAATATGGAAACGTATGCTTCTTGTCTCTCAAAATGTACCATCTCCATTTGGGAGTAAACATAATCTTTTTGTACGCCAGCAAATATTGCATGCTAATCCCTCCACTGCTGCTTTGGCTGCATAAGGAGTAGAACTGAGTTTGCTAGTAATATACAGGATGTTTTATTTAAGAGGCTTGTTTCTTCTCTGTTGCTCTAGCTCAGATGCCCGGGGAACGTAAGGCTGTGTCTAACTCAATCATGAGGTCTTTCAGATGTTGCTGGACGCCAGCTACCATCATCCCTGACCATTGATCATGCTGGCTGGGAGTGGAGTGATGGAAGTTGGAGTCCAGCAAACTGCTGGAAGGCCACCGGCTGCCCACCCCTGACCCTAACTTGAGTTTGCACACTCTGTTTCACCATCTGGGTCAGTTCATAATTTATTATCAAGGAAGCCATTAGGGCTGCAGTCTTTAAATGCACTTAACTAGGGAGTAACCCCATTACATATTGTAAATCTGTGGAAGAGTGCACTGTAAGTCTTTTAAATATTTTTTTTTTATATAATTTTTATTAGAGTTTCAAAAAAAGAAAATATCATATACAGAAAAAAAAAGAAAATAACGATAAAAGTAAAACCATATGTACAACAAATCATTTTCCTTTTGGACTTCCATCAACGTTGCTGACATCATTCAAAGTTAACCTTTTAATACACATTCCATCTTTTTTGTTCCTATTGCCAGTTATTCCATCCTTCCTCATAATCTCTACTAAACAATATTTATTGATATTTTACAAAGCCTCTTTAAATCCCACTAGCATTATTTTTGCCCCGTAATTATTTTCCAAATAACACACAAATTTCTCCCAGTCCTTTATAAATTTCTGATCCTTAGTATATCTGATTTTCCCTGTCAATTTATCCAATTCAGCATATTCTATCAGTTTTGTTCTCCACTCTTCCACCGTTGGAACTCCTTCCTGCTTCCACTTCTGGGCTAACACAATTCTGGCAGCTGTCACCGCGTACTGGAAAAGTCTACAGTCCTTTCTTTTGACATCCTTCCCTACGATACCTAATAAAAATGCTTCTGGTTTTTTCACGAAAGTATATTTTAGCATCTTTTTCATCTCGTTATATATCTCTTCCCAAAAGCTTTTAACTTTCTTACACTCCCACCACTGATGGAAGAAAGTCCCTTCTTTATGTCTACATTTCCAGCACTTGTTGTCCACCTTATAGATCTTTGCCAATTTGGCGGGTGACAGGTACCATCTGTAGAGCATTTTCATCATGTTTTCCCTCAGTGAAATGCAGGCCGTAAATTTAATGTTCTCTTTCCACAACCTTTCCCAATCCTCTAGTTGAATGTTATAGCCTAGGTCCCTTGCCCATTGTACCATCACCGCTTTCACTTCCTCATCCTTCATATGCCACTCCAGTAGTATTTTGTACATTTTTGACAGGATTTTATGTTCGTTATCTATTATCTCTTTTTGGTAAGTTGACTCTTTTTCTACGTAGTTTCTTTCCTTCAACTCCTTTTTAAACATTTCGTTTATCTGAAAGTAATGCAGCCAATCGTGTGTTAACTCCTTAACTTGATCATAGGGTTTTAATTTCCACTTCCCTCCTTCCTTGGTAACCATTTCTCCATAGTTTCCCCATTTCCCTCTCATATTAACTTTTTTTACAGACATCATTTCTAACGGGGATAACCAGTGCGGGATTTTTGGTTCCAATATGTTTTTGTATCTGTTCCATACCTCTATTAGAGCACCTCTAAAAATATGATTCGTAAATCCCTTATTTGCCTTCTTTTTGTCACTCCACAAATACATATGCCACCCGGCTTTGTTGTTGAACCCTTCAAGATCTAATAATTCCTTATTCTCCAGCTTTACCCATTCTTTAATCCAGCACAGACATGCTGCCTCATAATAAAGTTTCATATCTGGTAGGGTGAAGCCACCTCTTTCTTTTGTGTCTGTTAGTAATTTAAATTTAATCCTGGGCTTCTTCCCTTCCCATACATATCTTGAAATCGCCTTTTGCCACTCTTTAAATATTTTTGTGTCTTTAATTATGGGTATAGTTTGGAATAGGAATAGCAACTTAGGGAGAACCATCATTTTTGCCATCGATATTCTTCCCCAGAATGATAATTTCATTCTGGCCCAACTCTCTAAATCTCTTTTTATACCTTTCCATACTGGGATATAGTTAAGTTGATATAAATCTATGTTCCTATCGGAAAGCCATATTCCTAAGTATTTAATCTTTTTCACAACCTCAATTTCCATTCTTTGTTGTAATAATTTGATCTTATCGCCATCCATATTTTTTACTATCATTTTAGTCTTTTTCTTATTCAGCCTAAATCCTGCCATTTTTCCGAATTGTTCCATCTCATCTAATATCTCTTTTATACTTTCTATGGGTTCTTCCACCGTCAAAACCACGTCATCCGCGAAGGCCTTGATTTTGTATTCATTTACTCCTAATGTCACCCCTTTAATTTGGCTATTTTGTCTAATTGCATTTAGAAGGACTTCCAAAACTACAATGAATAGTAGAGGCGAAAGTGGGCAGCCCTGCCTTGTACCTTTACATATCTTTATTTCTTCTGTGATAGAGTTGTTTACTATCAATCTTGCTTTCTGGTCCGTATATATTGCTTCGATGCCGTTAAAAAAGTCTTGAACCACCTCCATAAGCTCCAAGTTCTTCAACATAAATTCCCAAACCACATTATCGAAGGCTTTCTCCGCATCTACGAATATTAGACTTGCTGGTTTATCACATCTATCAGATAGGTATTCAATAACGTTCACTATGCTTCTTATATTATTTCTTATTTGTCTGCCGGGTAGAAAGCCTTCTTGATCTTTATGTATAATCTTTACTAGTATCTTTTTTAATCTCTTAGCTAGAATTCCTGCGAAAATCTTATAGTCTATATTTAATAACGAGATGGGTCTATAGTTCTTGACTTGTGTGAGGTCCGAATCTTGTTTTGGTATTATTGTAATAAATGCGTCTTTCCATGTTCCAGGGATATCTTTTTCTTTTAAGATGTTGTTCATTACTTTAATCAACGGAACCATTAATATGTCTTTCATTTCTTTGTAGTAGCTGCAAGTGAATCCGTCCGGTCCTGGTGCTTTCCCTCTTTTTAACTCTTTTATAACTTCTTCTACCTCTTCCTTACATATTGGTGCATTCAGCTGTTCTTTTTGATCTACCGGGATCTTCCTTACCATTTTTTCTTTCAAGTATCTTTCTATTTTTCTTTTGTTATTTCTATCTTTATTTCTGTATAGTTGCTTATAAAAGTCCGTAAACGCTCTCCTAATTTCCTTCGGTTCTGATGTTTCTTCTCCATTCAACTCAATTTTGTGAATTGTGTTTTGTTCTTTTTTTTTCTTAACCTGCCAGGCGAGCCATTTTCCTGATTTATTGGCGAACTCGAAGTTTATCTGTCTTAATCTTTTCACGTTCCATTCAACCTCTTTATTAACTAACATTGCAAATTGGGTTTGGAGAATCTTTATTTCCTGTTTTATCTTCACGTTGTTGGGTTTTTTAATCAACTTTTGTTCATTGTTCATAATCTGTCTCAGAATCTCTTTTGTCGCTCTTTCTTTGTTGTTCCTTTTCCATACATTCTGTTGGATGCAGAGGCCCCTCATCACTGCCTTGCTCGCGTCCCACACCACACTCGTTTTTGTCCCTTTATCCATATTATTCATGAAGAATTCAATTAGGTTTCTTTGTACTTTTTCAACAAACTTTTGGTCATTCCATAAATTATCGTTTAGTCTCCACCTAAAAGATCGTTCTTCCAAACTTTTTAACTCCATTACTATTGGATTGTGATCAGAGATCACCCTCGCTTGTATTTCGATTCTTTGTATTCTTGGGGTTAACTCGTTCGAGACCCATATTTGATCTATTCTTGAGAAAGATTGATTTGGTTCTGAGTGATGGGTAAACTGCTTCTCCAATGGGTGTCTGAGCCTCCACATATCTACCAGGTTACAGTTCTTCGTCATCGTAAAGAAAGTTTTGGGTAGTTTCCCTTCTTTATTCATCGTTTTTCTTAATCTATCCATTTCTATTGAAGTCACACCATTCATATCTCCCATTAGTATAATTTTTTGGTCCATATACTCAAATAACTTCTCTTCGAGCGATCTAAAAAATTCTGTCTTGTTCCCATTTGGTGCATAGATCCCAACAATTATTAGTTTTTCCCCTTGCCAATTAATTTGGACCGCAATGATTCTCCCTTCTTCATCTTTAAATAATTGGTGTGATTCGATTTTGTTTTGAATATATAGAACAACGCCTCTTTTTTTCTCTTTATCCGAGGATATAAATTCGTTCCCTAATCTTTTATTGATCAGAATTTTCCTATGCTTTCTTGCCACGTGCGTTTCTTGCAAGCATATGATGTCCAGCTTTTTCTTTTTCAAGATATGTTCAATTCCGTTCCGTTTCTTCTTATCGTTCATTCCATTGATGTTCCAGTTCCATAGTTTTAGCGTCATTCTTTTAGCTGTTTGGATTTGAGTTTACTTTAAAGTTTTTCTGTCCTTTCTCCTTCTTCCTCTTCCTCCTCTTCTTCTGATTCTCTCCCGGTCAATTCTTCTTCTCCTCCTGATGTAGAGTCTTCCTTCCTTCTTGCTCCTCCTTCTGCTCCTTTTACCTCTTCTTCTCCTTGTTGTAGTTCTTTATATCTTCTTGTAAATTTTCCTATTTCCTCCGGACTTACTAGTCTTCTCTTTACACCTTTATAGAAGAACGAAATTCCTTCAGGGAATTCCCATCTAAAGTCGATCTTGTTTTTCTTAAATAATTGCACCAGCGGTTTGTAAGCTTCTCTTCGTTTCAACAGTCTTATTGGTATGTCTTTGAATATAATTATGTAATTCCCGTCTATGTATAATCTTCTCTCTCTATTCCTTTGGAGTACCAAATTTCTCATTTCTCTATCTTTAAAGATTATTAAACAGTCACCCGGGAATTTCTTTAGCTTATTTGTTTTGATTTTCATTCTAAATGCATTTTGTATTCTCTTTGCAACTTCTTCCTCCGGTAAGTCCATCCACTGCGCAATTTCCTTTGTCAATCTTTCTTTTATATTTTCGTTTTGTATTTCCGGCATGTGTCTCAATCTTAAATTCACTTCTCTCTGTTTTAGTTCATTCATTGCAATAGAGTCTTTCATTTCTTCCTGTGTTTTAATTAAGTCTGCAATCTCATTTTTCATCTTCTTCCCGTTTCAACTCTTTCATTTCCTGCTTTGATTTCTTAAATCCTTCATCCACTCTCTTTGAAACCTCTTTGATCTGTCCCTTCAGTTCACTAACTGTCTCCTCAATCTTTTTGTCCATCTTCCCGATTTTATTATCTACCTGTTCTAACTTCATCTCTAAATTTTTCTCGCTTTGTTTTATTTCTGCAAACATCTTCAATATTTCTGTTCTAAATTCTGTTTCTTGCCTTGAGGGTCTCCTTTCTGTTGGAGCCCCCCCCTCGCCTCCTTTTTTTTGTGTATGTGACATTTTCTTAGGTATTGAGATATCAGGTATTAACACCACTTGCTTACTATACCGTTGCCACCCAATTCTAATTAATTGTTAATGAAGTACCAACCAGAAGCAAACAGTATAACAGATTCAGCCTAAAGAAGAAAAAGAAAAATCAATATAACAGATACAATTTCTGCTTCTTTAACTTATCACACCCGGAAGCTTTCCATTAAGTATTTCTACCCCCCCCCCCCGGGGAAGGGGAGAAAGAGCAAAAAAGAAGTTAAAAAAAAATTGTTAATTTATCGCCTCTGTCTGTATCTTTCTGTTTTCTTCTTGCCCCTAATTGTGCTAATCCATCCGTGGCATTGGTTGAACAGTACACTGATTTGTCAGACCAAAGTCTAATTTCTAAAGTCAGGTAAGATTCAGATGTAGTTCAATTATAATCCAGAGGAGGGCGTCGAAGTAGAAAAAGAAGTCAAACCAGATTCTAATTTATAGGCTCCAAAATCTAGTCAATATACTTTATACTGAGCAGTTCATAAAGTGTGAGCTGTTAGGAGAAGGAGTTTCTCTGAAGCAGATTCTAATCAGCTGAGTTCACAAACTTTATACGGTTTCCATTAGAGGTTTCAGCATTGGAGTGTAGTAATTAGTTCAAGCCACAAGATGGGGCCAGAGAGCCAAGTTTAGAGGGAAAGTTTTAAATGGTTATTTCCCCTATTCTTCCAGCTCTGCCCCTTAATTTTGATAGTCTTATTCAAAGGGGAGGAGTGAACCCTCAAAAGACGGCCAAAGGAAACATCTAAGTACTCTTATCTTCTCAGCCACACTGTCTTTTAAGTCTCTTAGTCTAGCGTCAGAGTCGGAGATTCTTCTTAGCCTCGGGTTAATATGGCGCCGGAGCTTCCTCCTAGTGAAATAGTTAATTGCAGATACAGCAACAGGTGGTCCCTCTATATTCAATTTACAATAACTCAGTGTTCACTGAGATTTCTGTTCTGTCCCAAAGTTTCGCTACTCCCCTTCTCATTCCTTTGGAAAGAAACTTAATGTCAAAAGTTACAGGGGAGGCGGCAACTGTAACCGCTAGCGGCAACTTACTTTCGCTTTCAGCTCTGCTGGTAACACTGCATCTTTCTTTTGTGATACCAGACAACCGCTGAGCTCGGATTCTTCTCTTTGTTTTCGGAGACTTCCTTGCTGTTTTAAAACCTCAGGTCTTACAAACTTATTGTTGGAATCCGAATTTCTTTGTGTTGAGAGCAGAGCGCTATTCCCTGCAGGCTCGGGGCTTCGCTATTTGGCCGCTGCAATGGCTGCCCGATTGCCCGCTGCGCGTTCCGTCACACTCTTCACCTAGGGCTACCTGGCGACCGAACGATCAGCTTTTGGCTCCGCCGGGAACTTGGACCTCCAGACACCCTCCGGAAGGTCAACGGGGGGTTTTCCGCCCTCAAACCCCCTTTTTTCGGCCAAAAATAGCTAGGGCTTTCTCTCCCGAAAAAACCCTCGCCTGCCTCGGGTCCGCGCTCTACCGGAAGTCAAGTCTTTTAAATATTCTTTCATTTCTTAACCAGGTAAGTCTCCTGCTGCCCCCTTAAAGCAAAGGAAGCTTCATGAGTCACCTTGTTTCTCAGCCCAGCTCAGCTGTCCTGCATTGGCCGCAAACACAGGACAGGGCCAGAAGATGAAACCTTCACCGTCTGGTATAGTAGTCAATATTTGTTCTCAGTCATGTCAGTTGATGCACAATGTTTTGAATTTCATTTTCACAGAAATGATAAATATTACTTTGCTTGTTTTCCGAAATTAATATTGCTGAATATTTTTGATGCTGCCAATGTAGATATGTTGTCAAAAGAATTGATCTTATGTATTGTCTTGGCAGCATGGCTAGTAATTGCAACTGAGTGGAAAACAACCCTGAATCTTACACTGGGCGCTTAGTACCACTTACTCTGGAATAGAGCTATAATGGAGAAGGTGACACATAATCCCAGATCACCTCTAAAGAAAAGGGGCTTACTACCTTGTGAATTCTGCAGCAAGAATGTACCAGGCAGGCTGGATATAATTCTGCCTGCAGAGTTTGAAATGTGTTGCGCATGGGAAGCCTGTACATGTGTGAATTACAGGCGTGTCTGCTGAAGAGGGACTGGTGCTGAGGGAGATGGTGTTTACACCGGAAAGCCCTGCTGGACCGACTTCGGCCCAGCTAGTCCAGCTCCAGTTCTCACCCCCTGGGTACCTGTGGGAAATTGCACAGAGGAGACGAGCACAGCAGCCCTCCCTTCTTGGGCGCCCCAGCAGCTGGTAGCACACAGCCACCAAGACTTCTTGTGTCCGCCACTGCTTCTAGCTTGTCTTCTGTTGCTCAAAATGGCTAGCTTTTGGCAGCAGAAGGGAAGGTGAAAACATTTTAATGCAGAATTAGTTGTCTGTCTTGGCTCTGTGACATGGCGCACAGCTTTTGCCAAAGATTATTTTTCTGAAAAAAGTTCAACTGTGCTTTTCACAAGGTATGACTTTTCCATTTTCCCCCTGTTCCTCTTACAGAGAATAAAAGACATGCTTCAAAACCAGTTTCAGGTTTGTCGCCTCAGCCTCTGAAGCCCATGACTGGGAACAGACCTGATTTGGGCACCAGTCAGAGATCCCAAGGGCCAAAGAATGCCGGTGTGAATAGTCAAGAAGTCTCCTTTGAAACCTTCTCTGGGCTGAGGCTAAGGTCAGCAAGCTTATGGGGGAAATGTTGGGTTTGTTCCTTGAGTATAGCTTGTGGCCTAAAACTGTTTAGATACCTTGCTAATATTATTATTTTTTAAAATCGGCACCACAGATTTATGGATTTTGACTTCTGCATGAAAGCTGCAAATTAAGTGCATCATTTCTTTTGAATATTTTTTTTTTCAAAAATACTTTTTTGAATTCAAACTTAAACAGGATTACATAATAGCAACAGCAAATGAAAGTCTTTCGCACCCTTCCTTTTACGTCTTTTTATCATGGCGAAGGACTGTGCAAAGCACCAGATTTCGGCCATTGAAAAGCTTACAAGTTAGTTTCTGAGACTGAATTGTCTTCATGCATATATATTTTAGTCTTAATAACTAGAAACATGTCTTTGTGTCCTGATTTTTGCATCCCATACCCAATTCTGAGCTCTCTGTGTATTTTTGAAACTCCACACTCCTCCTTTCCCTGGGCTGGAAATGTTTACACAGACTAGTGATGAAGCCCCTCTTGTTGCCCTGAGTGCAGGGTATTTAGTGGAGGTCCACAGAGGGGATTTGATGGAAGCTTCCCTATCCCTTTGTCATTCTAATAGTTTCCTCCTTGTTTTCATTGCAGAAAACCCCGTGTATCCTCTGTTGAGATGGAAAGAAAAATGACAGGCCGAAATTTTATTAGACTTTCTCAATTGCAAGATAAGCTTGCTTCATTAAACCTTGAGGAAACAGACTGGGTAACGTTCGGAGTCATCATAAAGAAAGTCACGCCTCAGAGCTCCAATAACGTAAATGGTTTTATGATGTTATGTCCTCTCAAGTATGACATTTTGTTGAAGTAAAAAATTGGTTACCATCTCAAAATTCTTGTTTAATGTATGAATAAGCCTACAGCCCTCTTGGGCACCTGGAATGTTGCCCTCTGCCCTGTTGCAGTACTGGTGCTGTAAACACCATCACAGGTAGGGCTGTCCTCTCCACATTCCTGGTGAAGCTGAACGTTGGCAGATTAAACAAAGTACTTACTCATGCAGCACATGGTCAGTGTATGGAGTGTGGACAGTGCTTGGCTGAAAACAAACCATAGTGGCTGCTATGGTTAAAGCATTCAAAGTAGCTGCTTCCCCAAGCAGGTCATCGTAAGCATGCTTACTAGGAAGCAAGCTCCATTGAACACAGTGGGACTTCTGCGTAAATATGCATAGGATTGTGCTATTAAACACCTTTACAGCAGACATCTTGCTGTGCATATAACGTTCTCTGGTGATGGTAATTATTTTAAGGCTGACTCAAAGGATTGTAGTTATTTTGTTCTTTTTATTTGCTCCCACTCTGCATATCCAGGGTAGAACCTTCAGCATCTGGCGCTTGAATGACCTGCATAACTTCAGCCGCTGCGTCTCATTGTTCCTGTTTGGTGATGTTCACAAAGATCACTGGAAGACAGAGCAAGGCATGGTCATAGGACTACTCAATGCTAATCTCATGAAACCGAGAGAAGGATCAGACGAGGTGTGTGTAGATCTGTCTCTATATAAAATATATACAGTGGTACCTTGGGCTACATACGCTTCAGGTTACAGACGCCACTAACCCAGCAATAGTGCTTCAGGTTAAGAACTTTGCTTCAGAATGAGAACAGAAATCGTGCTCCGGTGGCGCGGCGGCAGCAGGAGGCCCCATTAGCTAAAGTGGTCTTCAGGTTAAGAACAGTTTCAGGTTAAGTACGGACCTCTGGAACGAATTAAGTACTTAACCCGAGATACCACTGTATTTAAAAACAGGTGATTTTGGTTTTTTGACATTCAGTTTATTGATTTCTCCATAGGGAACTCTTTCAACCATATTGTATAACGCTTTGCATAGACATCAGTGTGGAAAAGATGAGGAAATCCTTTGTTTTCTCTGTCTCCCCATATAAATATTCCTTCTCCTTGGCCACAGTTGCGTCTGTCACACAGGAAGTCTTTGAAGGCTTCTCTTTAACTACGTCTTGAAGTAGCAGCCCCTTGCCTCTCTTGATGGCTGCTCAGTCCCTGGAGGGTCTTTGACTATGAGGGAAGCAAGGGCTCTGTCTTTGTATCCCCTTTGCGGAGGATACATAGCACTGTGGAAACCTCTGTAAAGGCAAATAGCATAGCTGAACAGTGCAGCTCTGATCATACTGGCTGGCTTCAAGTTATTGTTCGGGAGATGAGGCCTGGTGGCAGTTAGCTGCGGGAAGCAGCTCGTGAGATTGACTAAGAGAAAATAGAGCCGTAACAAATTTGCAGAAGGCTTTGATTTGCAAACAAGTATCCTATAAAGCAGTTCTCTTTACTTGCAAATGCCTCGCCCTACAGATCCAGAGGTCGCTTTCACTCTCTGCTTTTTTACTGGATCTCTCACTCATCTGACCTGACCTGATCCAGCCTCATTGCTGAGGTTTTTGTTAAGCAGGGTATGGGGTTTGTTGGGAAATGGCAATTGTCCTGACCATGAGGTGTAGCAATGAGGCAGTGGGTGGGAGGCAGATGTCATAGACCCACAGAGGAAGGATTATGCACCTGTGCGTGGAAAATCCTCCCACAGGAAGAAGTGGCACAACCCTTGGCATAGCATGAAGTTAACTTGAGCCCTGGACTGAATCCTTGGCTATTTTCAGTTCAAAAGAATGCTGTGTATGAAAAGGATAACATTGATGAAAAAGAAAAAATGGTGTCTGTCCTCGGACTAAATCTCAAATAGTTCCTGGCAGGGCATCCCCGTCACATCCAGGTGCCCAGCTGAATGAGATCCTGCTCAAGGCTGAGGGAATGCTGCATTCTTTTCACCTGGTGGCAGCTATCAAGCCACGGGCGGAGGGCGTGGAGGTGGAGAAGATGCAAGTGCCTGCCAGTATATATTGGAGTAATACTGTGTTTTTTGACTGAAATATTTTTTAGAAGCCCTTGCTGGCAATGAAAAGAAGCAGAGAGTCCCTGTTTCAAAATAGCACCAGGCGGCATCTTGGCTGGGACTCCACCATGACTTGAAGAGGGGGGATGCATTGCTACAAATATACACAGCCTATCTACCATTCTCCCTCCCTCCCTCTATCTATCTATCTATTTATCTATTTTTTTATTTTAAAAAATACAACTTTGCTGGGGAGCAAACAAAAGGAACACACATTTTCCTGTATCTTTTCGGAGCAGGAAATGGGAAAGCCGAGCCTTGGTGCTTGCTAGAAACAACTGGTGACCGAGCAGAGTCAAAATTTGTGGACCCCTACTGACTTCTCACAGCGACACAATTTTTCACTTGCTAATGGCACTTAAAGCATTACCTCCAGTGAAAGCTAATGCCCCTGGCTGAGACGAGTCCCTTCATCTCTCTGAAGCTTGTTGTACTTCTTCTGGTTAGGTGTGTGTGTGTGTCGATCATCCCCAGAAGATCTTACTTCTGGGGGAGGCTATGGACTTGGGAACCTGTAAAGCGAGGAAGAAAAATGGCGAGCCCTGTGCACAGATGGTTAACCTGGTATGTATAGCTCATCTGACACTACACTGTGCTTGGTGTGAGCTTGTTCAGATGTCACCTGAGGGCTTACAGTTTAGTTTTGTGATTGTGCTAGTCACAATTTATAGCAGAGGTTGCTTATTTTGGGGGCTGATGGGCACATTTGCAAGCTGGTGTGGGCACCACAACCTACTGTGTTGCATAGAGTCTAATGCTATTTCCAAGCTTGATTTCAGAGTGGGGAGGGGACCCTGTGGTCACCAGGAAAGGCTCTGTTGGCACACACCGTACGTGCCCACAGCCACCATATTGGTAGCCCTTTATATCAGAGCAGAGATGGTGACCTCACGTGTGTTGGAGGGCCAAACTGTCCACCCAACATATGGCCAAAAGTCACACCTGTTATTTTTCTCTCCACTGAGAATTTACCAGGTTTTGATGGGAAAGGGCAGAGGAAGACAGTAATAGGATTTCTAAAACTAATCTTCCCTGCTCAGTCCTAATGTGTTCCCTTCCATATTTTTCCTGCCCAAATCCCTTGATCAATACCACTCCTCCCAGTTGCGGGTTCTTCTCTTTTTCCATTTGCATGTACAAATACCTGTGCTACCGGGAACCTGAGAGACTGCAAAAAGTAGCTACAGGTTTGGAGCAGCACACACTAGAGATGACTGACTTTAATTTGATCAAAGCTTTTCTCATGGAGGAGATTTAAGCCACCTTGTGTACTCCTGCCTGCCATAAATGGCTATAGTTCTTTGTATTTTAATTATAATTATTTTTGTTAGTTGTTTTCCGCAAGGCATCTCAGGGACAACTGGTGCCTTACTTTTTCAAGCGTAGTTTTGCCCGTAGCTTCTGATTTCCACTAGAGCCCAATGCGTCTGCAAACAGAAGCATGTTTCCTTTTCTCATATTTTGCTCTGTTGTGACAAGTACACAGGGACGAACTCCCTCGTCTTTCTCTTTCTTCAGAATGAATGTGAATATTGCCAGTACCATGTCCAGTCCCAGTACCGGCGGCTCAGTTCAAAGCGGGCGGACCTGCAGTCGACCTTCTCAGATTCCCGAGCTCCAAAGAGAACAGCAAAGAGGAGCCTTGGCTTGAAAGAGAGGCTTTGTCAGGATGGCTTTTACTACGGCGGGGTTTCCTCAGCTGCTTATGCAGCTTCAGCGTAAGAGAAACTACATCTCAGTGTCCTTCTGTGGAAGTTCCCTTCCGGATGAATGTGAACGTTGTTCACTTGCATTTTTTTCTGAATTTCACTTTATTAGATCAGTTTAAAACAGGGGTGGGGGACCTTTTCAGCCAAAGAACCACATTCTCACTTGGGCAACCTTCTGGGGCCACAGATTGGCGATGAGCAAGGCCAGAGGCAAAAGTAAATTTTCCCTTTGTATGGAAGACTCCGTGGACTTGTGCTGCTGCAAAATGTTTAACTGCTGCTCCACATTGTGTTAAATGTTTTGTGTTGCTGGAGTTTTTAGTGGTTGGTTTATTGGTCTCTACATGCTGTGAATGGCCCACAGAATGCAACTGGATAGTAAAAAAACAGATAATTAGGCACAGTTTTTGACTACCCTAGTATAATCACAACCACGGTGATTCCCCTTATATGGGTGGTGTCATTCCCTCTGTTGAGTTGCGCTCTGCTTTACTTCTTCAGTGCAGCAGCTGCCGCCCCAAAGAAGAAAATCCAAACAACTCTGTCCAATTTGGTTGTAAGAGGAGTTGATGCAATTCTACAGGAGACCAAGCAGAAACTGGGTAACACGTTCTCTTCTGTTTTCTTAAAATGTCCCCTTGCTGTAAAATGTCTTTAACATCCGTCAAACATGGATAGCTCAGTCGGCTGCTCAGGAGACTCTGTAAACCATGGTTTGCAGTTGGGAGCCAGCCTTGGGAATGTATAATCTTTCACCCTCTCCCTTTCTCTGTCAGGTTTTTGTGTTACTTGAAGCCTGGTACAAGCCATGGCCAACCCTAACCGTGTTTCCTCAAAACCTGTTTCAAATTGTGGCTCATGAATGAAACTTGGCTGGTGTTCATGATGGTTACTTTTGGTTCACAGGTAGCAAGATACGATGGTTAATACTTCAAAGGGGAGGGAGGAGATGTTCCAGAGACTAAGGAAGAACAAGTATATTTCCAAGGCAGGCTCCCAATTTGAAAAGTATGCCTAGGCCAGTGGTGGCCAAACTTGTAGAGATCAAGTGCCCAAACTGCAACCCAAAACCCACTTATTCATCACAAAGTGCCAAGACGGCAATTTAACCTATATACAGTGGTACCTCTACTTGCGAACGCGATCCATTCCAGGGTGCCGTTCGCTCCCTGAAAAGTCCGTAAGTAGAGCACCGCTACTGCACATGCGCAAAGTGCGTAGATTGCTTCTGCGCAAAGCGCAGGCAAACCCGGAAGTAAACACTTCTGGGTTTGCCACGTTCATAACCTGAAAGTTGCGTAACCAGAGCGGTACAGTGGTGCCTCGCAAGACGAAAAGAACCCGTTCTGTGATTCTCTTCGTCTAGCGGTTTTTTCGTCTTACGAAGCAAGCCATTGGCGGATTAGCGCTATTAGCGGCTTTTAGCAGCTTATCGGATCAGCTGATAAGCGGCTTAGAAAAAGGGGGGAGGGGGAAAAAAACCACAGGAACTCGCAAAACATTTTCGTCTTGCGAAGCAAGCCCATAGGAGATTCGTTTTGCGAAGCACCTCCAAAACGGAAAACCCTTTCGTCTAGCGAGTTTTCTGTCTTGGGAGGCATTCGTCTTGCGGGGCACCACTGTACGTAACTAGAGGTATGACTGTATCTCATTTTTTCTGTGTGTTTCACATTTCTTCTTTATGACTGCTGGTGTAATAAATAATCCTTCATAAAAGTTATTACATAACATTCTTCATTAAGTTATCTTTCCATTCATATATAATTTTATGACATAACTCAGTGTTTTTTTTTCCCTTTAAAAATGTTTAGGAGTACTCTAATTTTGACTCAAGAAAATCAGTTCAAATCGGGAAAAATAAATACAGTGAATTTCTTCTCCTGTTAAATTCACAAAATGTTTAGGGGTATGTGTCCCCACATAAAAAAGCACTGGTATTATTCAAAAAAAAAAAATTGGTGTTATGAGCCATCAAACCTCTGAAATACACTTTTCCCAGAAGGTTCCACCATTTTGGCCACTACACTAGTGTACACTGGAGGGCTATACTAAGAGCCACCCTCTCCCAGTTGTTAATTTGGGATAATAATAATTGTCTGTGTACGCACATACAAATATGTGTGTGTGTAAATAATATATATATTCCCCCCAAAGAAAGAAGGCTTGAGCTTCATTATGAGCCCTTCTTTGCATCAGATGTCAAAGAAATAAACAACTGTTTGACTTTTAGAAGACATCTGAAGGCAGCCCTGTTCAGGAAAGTATTTTGCATTTGAAGTCCCCCCCCCCCCCTGTTTTTAAAATTCTGTTGGAAGCCACCCCGAGTGGCTGGGGAAACCCAGACAGGCTGGCGGGTTAAAAATAATGTAGTATAATAATAATAATAATAATAATAATAATAATAATAATAATAATAATAATAATAATAATATTTTTGCCACTTCTTCAGCTGCCATTTGATTGCAGCCTCCACGGAATGAATTCCTTTGTTGGCTTCTGTGGGACAGCCCAGCGAACATATAAACCTAGCAATCCCTTCTTAGCTTGCTATCTTTATATGCTTACTGACTGACCTGGGAGTTAAACCCTGTTGAACTTAAGGCAACTTACTCCTGAGTAGAAACAGACTGGAGAGAAGCCATGGAGCATCAGAAGTCACACCTGCTTCCACACCTCGCTCACACGCCAGTGTCGCGTGGCTCTAAATGCGCCCAAGAGCAGAGCAGGAAGGCAGGTTGGGCACAACCAGACTTGATGGCGGGGAGGCGGAGCCCGTCCAGAGGCAGCCTCTGGTTTGGTTGTGGTGCCCTGCAAGCCCTCCTCTCCTCCTCCTCCTCCTCCTCCTCCCACCCCCACAGGAGGCAGAGCTGCAGGCTTGACAACGCCATTGCAGGAGCCTTCCTCTATTCCTCTCCCCCCACCCCACCCCCGGGGGAGGAGTGGCTAGGAGCTCTCTGACACGCGTGCCATAGGTTCGCCACCACTGGCCTAGGCTGTTCTTAATCTGTGTGCTGCTTTCATCCCAGGTTTAGGCTTCTTTGTGTGTGCTTCAAGTAGTATAATTTTGACTAGTCACAACACACGAGTTGTGTTCCTTGAGGCTACATTGCCTCAGAGTTGCCAACCAGTGGAGATCTATTTAGCTATCTCACAGGCTTCTGCAGTTTTAGTAGGGATGGTTCACTTGTCCAGTTTTAAATATCTCCTGAGGGCTAGAAATTTGTTTTGAATTTTCTTTGAAGGGCAAGCAGGACTCAGCGTCATCAACCACCTGTGACTCGTCTGTGAGTCTGCTGCATTGTTACATTGCATGTTCTGTTTCAGGTTTGCCAAAACAACCTTTGCCATGTTCAGAGGAATTCAAAGAACTATTGTCAATGCCCTCTTTTGGAGCAAGGAACCTGAATAAACACCTAGCCAAAGCACCAGGTATGTCTGCGGGGGGAAAGCAACCTATTTGACTCCTGCTGAGCAACATCTGACTCACCTACAACTTTATTTATGTCCTCCTCAGTTTCTGCTGGGAAGCAAAATCCAGCATTCCAGTCCATCTCTGCTTCAGCACTGATTAAGCAACAGAAGCAGCAAATGCTGGAAGCCAGGAAAAGGAGGTCTGAAGAGATGCAGAAGAGGTAACACCATGATGGTCATGGGAGGACACGGTTCAGTAGCCCAAACTGCTTCTTTTTCAGTGTTATTCACTGCAGGTGTGATACGCTCAGTAACTTCGAATCATAGAACTGTAGAGTTGGAAGGGACCATGTGAGCCATCTAGTCCAACCCCTGCGATGCAGGGATCTTTTCCCCAAGGTGGGGCTTGAATGCACAGCCCTGACCTTTAAGAGACTCATGCTCTACCAACTAAGCTATCCAGCATCTATTAATTCAAGTGAGTCAGCTCTGAGTAAGACTTAGGTGGATCTCACCCTGTGCTATTTCAAATCCAATATTAAATATCTAGCATATATAATACATTTTTATTTATATTTACTGTTTACTCAACTTGTTGGTCCCTTTATGCAGATGTCTCAAGATGACTCACAGAATAAAATCCAATCCAATTTTTTAAAGAACCAGCGCAGAAGCCCATAAAACCATTAAAAAATATCCTTCCATTTTCCAAACTAACTAACATGTTAAGGAAGCATACCAAGGAAAGTTGAAGTTAGCATATCATGAACAAAAGGGGGGAAAGCCTCCAGTAAAATCCAAACTGGATCATAGGAATCTGCCTTCTATCAAGCCAGATCTATTGTCCATCTGGCCCTTTATTGTGTATCACAGGGATTGGGGTTAATGAGACCCAACAAGTGTCCCAGTTTGGCCTGCAAGGCTGTTTACCCAAACCATGCTCACCTGCCCCACACCTGTCATCACATGTAGCCTGGGAGGTGGGGCAGGTAGGGGAGCCTTAAGATGTGCTCTCAGGGGCTCTTTGGCAAGGGAGCCTTGCTGGCGCCACCAATCGGCTGATTGGTTCTGACCTCAAGGCCTCTGGGCCACAGCGCAGACTCCCCATGGAGACCTCCGTGGCACAGCTGCTCCTGCAGACAGCAGAGCTTGGGAGTCAGCGCTGATCAGCTGATGGTCAATAACTTCAGCACCCGCCTATTTGGGCACATGGCTATGGAAAGATGGGTCACCTGATGATCTAATGGTGTTGCAGGTGGGAAACGCAGGATCCAGCTGAGCAGCCACATTCCGTTCCCTACCCCAGTCTACAACTGCTCTTGTGAATTTCCACATTTCAGACGTGTGGCCCAAGATTCAACATTTTGGAGAGAGGCCTCGGATGGGACAAGGTGACATCCCATGGCTACTCTGAGTCTTTTCCATCCCTACCTGAATATGATATAAACTTGCGGAGCTGAGAAAAATGCCTAATCAGGATCCCTGCTGCTGCTTCCTAAAATGATTATGTTACTTCCGTTTACATTTCACACTGGCATCAAGCAAAGTCATACAGCGGTACCTCGGGTTACATACGCTTCAGGTTACAGACGCTGCTAACCCAGAAATAGTGCTTCAGGTTAAGAACTTTGCTTCAGGATGAGTACAGAAATCGTGCTCCGGCAGCGCGGCAGCAGGAGGCCCCATTAGCTAAAGTGGTGATTCAGGTTAAGTACGGACCTCCGGAACGAATTAAGTACTTAACCTGAGGTACCACTGTGCTTGGAGTCAACCCAGTGAAATCAGTAGACTTAGCTGGAGATCACTCTTTGTCTTCAGTTTATGAACTCTGACAGTCCATAGCTCACAGAGAACTTCCACTTTGGATGGAGGATCTGACATCTTTCATCTCTAAGCAATCTACGTTTATCAAAGCAATGATTCTTGACACCTGTTCAGCTTCCTCCTCGAGTAAAGAGCCTTTATCTAGCAGAAAGGCCAGTGGCACTAATGATAGACTGTACGCTATAATTTTCCTTATTAAATCTCTAACATTTATCCTGCTCAATTTGATTTTGGGGCATGACCCTCAAGAAGGCAACATGTCAGCAGACTGATGCTCTCCCAACAGCCTTTAGCATCATGGATTCTGTTCAGCCTTTTTGTACTCAAGTGCCATCTGTAAAAAACCTTCAGAGAAAAACTTCTGGTAGAAAGCTTTTTTTAAAAAAAAAACACACCTCAAGCCAAACCTTTGTGCGTTGGTGAATGGTTTTTGTTTGCTTCTGAAAACCGTGGACAGTAGAGTCAGTGGTTCTATATTTTGCAAATTGGTCTGCAGAAGTTACTAGTCTGATACAAATTCACAGAGCCTGGTACATGGGGGGGGGGCTAATTTATCTCCCATGATTCCTGGCAGCCCCAAACAGTACCAGGGCCCAGGGAAACCTACTGGCAAACTCAGGTTTGGGCGTGGAAGGGGGTGGGCTTACAAGTGGCACTTGGGGGCGCTTGGCGCACTGCCAGGCCCATTCCACAGCCATCCAAGCATGATCTGGGCTTTTTCTTAATCCAGGATGGGCGAGCTTGCCAACCACTAATTATGTTTTTACTACCCTGCTAGCTCCAGCAGACTTGTGTAGCTAAACATAATTGGGGGGGCGAGGATCAGGACCCTAAGCTATGGAAAAGCTTCCCTACTTAAAGTCAGTTGTTAATCCTTGCAGATGAAATTCTTTGGAGAGAGGAGTGTGCAGTTGGTGGTGGAGGTGGAAAGGCCTGCTTCTCGCCATGTCGCCTTTGGCTCAGGAGGCAGGCAGGGTGTCTTGTTGTTTTCTGCCTACATGCCATGAACCTATAAGCTGGCCTGAGGCTTATGCGCTACTTGGTTGAGACTCCCCACCCCCCATAGACATGTGTTGGGAGAAGGCTAAGCCAAAAGATTCCTTGGCTGTATGAAAGCAAGATGTCTCCTGACCTTGAGTATTTAAACCTCTTCCTCTAGCATTGTAGTTTCCAAGCTTTCTACCTTTAGTGAACCTTTTCTACATCCTACTCACCTTCCATGAAACCTCCATGCATTGCAAAGCACTCGGTAGCATGTGTGAATTGAAAGAGTGTGGCCTCCAAACTCGGCACGCCTAATAGTGCAGATGCACCTTGCGCAGGTGGCCCAGCTGTCTTTCAGGAAAGCTTGGCTGTCATTACTGGTTTTCTCACTGAGAAACCCTGATGAGCTTCTGAAGGGCTCCTGGTTTCACCACAACAGTCTGAAAAGCCCCTGCTCTACAGAGTCTTAACAGGATTTTTGGGTCAGAGAATCCTGTTTTCCTACACTACCTCCCCAAGCAAGATGATAATGGATTTTGTCCCTTTGTTTAAGGTTTCTTCAAAATACAAGTCATGCAGCTGTGGCAGCAATGCCACCTTCTTCAGGACCAGCGGTGCTACGCTCTCCAACTCCCGCGGCAGAGTTTCCCAAAGCTGCCAAACTGTCAAGCCCCGAAACTCCTAGACTTGGCACAGGCTTCTCTGAAGGAGACGATGTTCTCTTCTTTGATAGTTTGCCTCCTCCGGTGCCCAAACTGAATGGCTTGGCAGAAGCTAAAAAGGTATCAGCTCCTCAAATTCTCCCTAACTGCTGCCCCATGGGTAGGGGGCAGAGTCATAGTACAAGGATCAGTCAAGCTGCTATTAGCTTGTAACTTCGTCATTCCAGGTGGGCTTGGAGACCAACCACTGGGTTGTCAAAGATTTGTGATAAGGTTGCCAGCTTTTTAGCCCAGCACAAAGGACTGTGGGAGTTTTCAGGACTGGACATACACTGTGCTAAAAGACAATAATAGGATGGGTTTTATTCTTTTAAAATGATTATTTTGATTGTAGCTTTTGCCTTGTATGTTCAGTTATAATAGACTTTTAGCCAATTTAGTTGATAAACAGGAAAGTAATTCTGTGAGTTTTGTAACTTATCACAGCAGCCTTAACAAACTACAGTTCCCAGGATTGGGGGCAGGCGTCTGATCTGTGCAATGGGGTGTTTGTGGGTGTGTGATACTTGTGTGTGATGGAGAACAAGCACTGGCCTAGTTTCCACAAGCACAGTAGAGCTGTGAGAAGGGGTTATATGGTCTTCAGTGACATTTAAAGTCTACTCAGTATTGATCCAGAGCAGATTCCAGTGTATAGTGAGCAGAGTAAAAACTTAAACACATTGCCGGGTTCCCAAGAAATAGACAGAGGCAATTATATTTCATCTAGCAGAGCTTTACTGCTACTGAAGGCAAATGAGCATAATGGTCACAAATCCAATACATTCAGGATTGGAACTGTCCATAAGAAATCCAGTTGCAGCAGACTTAACTTAAGCTTACAGTATAATAAGACTAAACCTTAATACGAAGCATACTATGTACAGAACGCTGCACCAGAAGGAAAAGAGATAGAAAGAGAAAGTGAAACTTAGACTCCTTCTGGCCTATTATTATAGTCAGCATGGCCTTGAGAGAAAGATAATAGGACCAGTTTAAAGCAGCTGTACTCAGCTTCTCTGAAGGAATAACCCAAACATCATGAACCTTATGCTTGTTTCTTTCACACAGAGAAGCTCCCAGAACCCTCTTGAATTAATTACACATCAAATCAATACTTTCTACACTAAGAAATGCAAACTGACATTCAGCTCCAGTAATCCTTGCTCGCTTTTCATACTGGTTTTAATTGCTTACTTTTGCTACATGTCTTGAGTCTTTCTTTTGTTGCTTTTAGATGGCAGCTATAAATAAACTACGTGCAAAAGGCCGGGTCCTCGCCAAAGTGGACCCAAACAGCATAAAAAGGAAACGATCCAGTCTAGACATTCCGGAGATTTCTGAGAGAGCTGAGAAAAACATCCCTCTGTCCCAAGGTATGGAAAGTGTAGAAACTTTTTACAAAGATAGCCAGACTTGCATCAGAATTAAGTCACTTGGGTCCAGCCCAATGTTTCAACCAGCTGGTGTCAAGCTGAATGGTTTGGCTTGAAGTTTCTCCCTGAGACAATAGGCAGAAAACAGCGCAGGCTACAGGCAGCGGGCTTCCATCTTTCCTGTCTCGCTTAAATGTGTGGTTATGGGCTACATGCCTGCTCTGTGGAAATCCCTGAGATTTCTGTGCTGGAAATCACTGGTTTCTATACGAGCAGAATTGAGGTAGCAAAAGAGGATAGCTCTCCTGACTTCTCCTAACTTGATTCATAACATTTGTATAAAGTCCCTCAACATAATTTGCTGCTTTCCGTGGCTTCAATATTCCTGCCAGTAGATATTTATACAAATTTTGAATTCTCTCTTCCTCATCCATTTTTAGAAATTCATTTCCCACCACTAGCTGACAGACCCACTTACCTCATTCCCTTTTCCTCTGTTGTCAGTCATTGGCTGTCAAGTGGCAAGCCTATTGAGTTTACCCTGAGAGTTGCAGCTGAGATGCATGACCAAAAATACCCCCACAGCAGCAAGAGTTTGCTCCTTGGAATGACTGGGGAAATGAAGGATCTTGGCAGGTTATGTAATAGATTCACTGTATATTGTTGAAATAATTTCCCTGTTGGATCCAACCAAAGGCCCATCTGGGGTATCCCTTGTCTCCAGAAGTTTCCAGCCGGATGACCCTGAGGAATCTGGTAAGTAGGGCATGGTGGAGAAAGGCGTGCCCTTTTTTTTGTCAAGCAAATCGAAATTCTGCACATTAGAGAGGCACAGGTAAAAGATCTGTTTGTATGGCACACTATCTATGCAACACCTACTGTCAGCGGAATGCATTACCTTAGTTTCTGTTGCAGCAGAATATCCTTTGGAAATAATGGCTAAGCTTCTCTTCTGTTTTTGTAGATGTTGATGCAGCAGAACCTGCCGGAAAGAAACTACGCCAGCAGCTTGCATACTTGGAGTCTGATGAATTTCAAGAGATCTTGAATGCTAGATCCAAACACACGGGTGTCCTTAAGGAGGTAAGCCCCTCCCGCATACAAGGGAACTGGCTGGGAATGCCTGCATGTGGGTGCTATTGGGAGCGTGTAAAGAGGAAAGGATCCTGCCCAGCAGCAGAAAATAGGACTGTGTCATCTTCAAGAGACATGCCTGACAGTTTTGCAAGAGAGGCATTACTCTGATCTGATCTGCTGGCCTGCATTGTGTGTCAGAATTCACTACCAGAAATTCAGCATTGACCATTTTCAGTGCAGGAGAAGAGACTGCAGTGGGCTTCACATCTGACCCCTCAACTGCGTTTCCCAGAAGTCTGCTTTAAGAATGTGGCAAGTATTGATTGAAAGGCCAAGCAGACTTCTGGGAAATGTAGTTGCTGACCAAAGAAGAGTCTGAATGTAGAGAAACATTTTTCTGACAAAGGCAAAAATGTGAGTTCTTCATAAGTCTGCAAAGCGGGCGGGGGCCTCAGACCCAGGGGGCCAAATGAGGGTCTGGCCCTTGGGACCCTTCCCAGACTATGCCCCTCCGTGGCCCTGCTCTTCCCCCTCCTCCAGTGGCTTTGCCTGGATGGAATGTGTCCTTAAACTGCGACCATGTCTCTTGTTTGCGAGGTGGGCGTGAGTTGCCTGTTGCTGCACTTTTACCTCTGGCCTGGGCAAGTGTGCCTGTGAGGGAGAATGGCCCACAGGCTGAAAAAGGTTCCCCACCCCCACTGTTACATGATTACACAACTTCATTTTTGTTATCAGACGTTTGTCTTATTTGTTGATGTTTGCAGTGGGAGGAGCAGGTGCCTGGTTTATTTTATTATTTGTTTTATTCGGCTTTGAGTACCATTAAATATCCCAATATATGCTTTTTGTCTTTAACAACCGACCCTTGTCTTTTCACAAGGCCTCTGGTTTTGCTGTTTGTTCAGTAGATGGCACTCTTCCTCTGAGTCAGCACTGAATCCGTTCCCTTCTGTTGTTTCGGAAATGCATGCTGCCTTAGGCATCATCCAGCAGACCCTGCAGTTTTCCTTTTTAAGTGTGTATTAATACAGTTGCCTTTATCAGGAAATTTTCTGCGGGCTTTTGTGTGTCCGCACCCTTTTTGTACCCATACATGTTGAACACTTACAACCTGCCTCCAAATGAGACATTGCATAGTAGATACCACAGTTAGAGCTTTTTGGATTTCCTCGGGTGCAATGCCTTTTGAGGGAGAATGGTTCAGTTACAAATTGTCAGATGTTGGGCTTTTGAGTGATGAAAGATCAAGTGGATTTACATAATATATTTGAACTGGCTCTAAGAGTGGCTGCATTTCAGGGATGAAAATCAAGAAGGGGTCTGAACAAGCTAAAAAATACAACTGTGTGTGTGATTTTTTTTAAAAAAATCTTTTTATAATTTCAGGATGAGGATTCAATTGAAATTAATTGCTAATTGCTTATTGCTTCTGAAAATCCTTTTTTTCAGCTATGTGGGGGTTTTTAAAGTTTCATTTACAGTGTTAACAAGTTTTATATTAGCTGTTTACACATCTAGATTAAAGTTTCATCTCTCCTCCTGCCACAGTTTGAGGCTGAGCTACAGGAACGCTATTTTGAGCCCCTGGTGAAGAAGGAGCAAATGGAAGATAAAATGCGGAGCATCCGAGAAGTGAAATGCCGTGTTGCAACGTGCAAATCGGTGAGTGAAGCAGCCCCTTGAAGTCCAGCTTGATCAGCGTTGGATGAAAAATTCATTTTGATCCTCAGAAACCTTTCCTCGAGAAATCTGCTCAAGAGGGGATTCAGGGCTGCCTTTTCCTTTCATGATTACAGCTGCTTAGAACAGCTAATGGCATCCTCCATGGCTGCACAGAAAAAGGGTTGCTTTGAAATGACTGCATCATACATGCAGTCCCTTTCCTGGAAATTGTGCAGTCAAAAAGATGGCAGTGTCCCTTGTAGACTTATAAGCATTTTAAAACCACTTCTTCCCTTCCCTTCCCCCCCTTCTGTCACAGTCACGGAGGAGGTAGTTGCACTCTTTACAGCTTCAACATGTTTAAAGAAAGGAGAAGGAAGCCGCCTGGCCATCTCAGAAGTACAGTGTGGACCAGGGATGAGGAACCTGTGGCTCTCCAGATATTATTGGATAGCATTTACTCCCATCCTCCCCACCATTGGCCATGCTTGCCGGGGCTGATGGGAGTTGTATTTCAGCAGCATCTGAAGGGTCACAGGTATGGATGCAGGCATGAATCGGTTCATCAATTACGTGGCTTAACCTGAAGATCTATATTCTGATCCATGCATGAGTCTGATGGGCAGGCAAAATAGGTAGGTATGTTCCAAAATATGAAGTGAACTGCAATCCTCCCATCCTTAACCCCAAAAAGGCATGTCAAGGACTCCACGCTCCGCACTGCATGTACTCACGCTCCTGCAAAAACACAGCGCATCTTGCTAGGGGCTTAAACTGCATCTCCCAAGCATATCAGGATGTGACCTGAGTTTTGAAGGCAGCCTCAGGTCAGTGGAAAGTGATCCTCCCATGAGGTGCCATAGCATTTGAAAAAATAATAGCATTAGCAGAGTGGGTTGGTGCCAAGAAACAAGCTTTAGCTTTCCTGTGCCTCTCGTAGCACATGAA
Organism: Podarcis vaucheri; assembly: GCF_965113315.1. Taxonomy (NCBI): domain Eukaryota; kingdom Metazoa; phylum Chordata; class Lepidosauria; order Squamata; family Lacertidae; genus Podarcis; species Podarcis vaucheri. Next base: position 3,163,361 of record NC_138748.1, read on the forward strand.
GTCCCAGGGAGGGAGAATGTCCTTGTTGGATCCGCCTCGGTTTGTGGCCTCATGCACAGGTCAGTTCGCTCTCCAAAAAGGAATATTCACCGTTAAAAGCCCACTCTTATTTATTATTACATTTTCACCCCATCTTTCCTCCAAGAAGCTGAAGGTGACGTGCACCATCCCTCCTCTCCCATTTTAGCCTCACACCCACCCTGTGAGAGAGGGCAGGCAGAGCCATAGTTCCTGGCCCAGGGCATGGCAGAGTGGGCTTTGAACCTTGCTCTCCTAGGTCCTAGTCCAGCACTTCCAGCCTCATAACCATCTAAAGCTTGGTAGCCAAGTCCTGTTGAATACAATGATAAGCAGATCCAGGTTGTATTTTTCACACTGGTATCCTGTCTTTCCGAATAACCCAGAATAGTGAAACCTTTTGAGGTAGGCAGAGTGAGAGAGCAAACTTTTCAGTGGCCAACTCATCCCTGTCCAAGTGTAGCATGTTGTTGTTATTTATTAAATTTGCATATCACCCTTCATCTGTAGCTCCCCAGGTCAGTTCATAGCATAAAAACACAAAATAGTAATAATAATAATAATTTACAGTGGTACCCCGCAAGACGAATGCCTCGCAAGACGGAAAACCCGCAAGACGAAAGGGTTTTCTGTTTTGGAGGCGCTTCGCAAGACGAATTTCCCTATGGGCTTGCATCGCAAGACGAAAGCCCATAGGGAAATGCTGGCGGTCGGGAGCAAAGACTTTCGCCCACAGCCGGCCTTCAGAAGAGGACCTCTTCTGAAGGCCGGCGGGGGGCAAAAGTCTTTGCTCCCCCCCGCCTGCCTCCCCCCCCCCCGCCTGCCCCGGGCGATCTTAAAATGCTGGCGGGCGGGAGCGAAGCGTTCGCTGCCGACCCCCAGCATTTTAAAATCTCCAAGGGACAGCAGAGAAGTCTCTGTCCCGGGGAGATTTTAAAATGCTGGGGGGCCGACCCCCAGCATTTTAAAATCTCCCCGTGTCCCGGGGAGATTTTAAAATGCTGGGGGTCGGCAGCGTTCGCTCCCGACCCCCAGCATTTTAAGACCTCCCCGGGACACGGGGAGATTTTAAAATGCTGGGGGTCGGCAGCGCTTCGCTCCCGACCCCCAGCATTTTAAAACGCTGTTCCGAGGGGGGGGCGGGAACACCTGCCCCAGCCGTCCCACTTCGGAATGCTGTTCCGAAGCGGGGAGGGGGGGCGGGGACACCTGCCCCAGCCGCCCCACTTCGGAACGCTGTTCCGAAGCGGGGAGGGGGGGCGGGGACACCTGCCCCAGCCGCCCCACTTCGGAACGCTGTTCCGAAGCGAGGAGGGGGGCGGGGACACCTGCCCCAGCCGCCCCACTTCGGAACGCTGTTCCGAAGCGAGGGGGGGCGGGAACACCTTCTGAAGGCGGGCAGGGGGCGAAAGTCTTTGTCCCCCCGCCTGCCTTCCCAGGGGCTTTTAAATCCCCCCGGACAGTGGAGAAGTCCTCTGCTGTCCGGGGCGATTTTAAAATGCCACCCGCCAGCATTTTAAGATCGCCCCGGACAGCGGAGAAGTCCTCCGCTGTCCCGGGGTTTTTTAAAATGCTGGGGGTGGGAAGAAAAGCCCTTGCCCCCCCCAGCCTTCAGATGAGGTCCAGGGACAGACTGTCCCCGGACCTGGTCTGAAGGCGGTTTCCCTAGGAACGCATTAATTGATTTTCAATGCATTCCTATGGGAAACCGTGCATCGCAAGACGAAAAAACCGCAAGACGAAGAGATTTGCGGAACGAATTAATTTCGTCTTGCGAGGCACCACTGTATTTATACATGCATACATACATACCCACCCCACCCAACTGGCTGTGCTTCCCCAGCCATTCTGGGCGGCTTCCAACAAAAACAAAATATTAAAATACAGTCATCCATCAAACATTAAAAGCTTCCCTAAACAGGGCTGCCGTAAGAACAACAAACCCAGCACACAGCATTTCATTGTATTAATTGCTGGTGATGTGGCTGCATATTTGTATTTAAGACTTGCAGAAGATGGACCTCTTTTCCATCATTAAAATGCCCTGATCCTTTGGTGAGTTTCACCATTGATGCAGATAGCTATTGTGCGATCTGCATTTTGCCCGGATTTACACTGTGGCGACAGAGGTGGTCTTAAAGAGGAAGAGGGACCAGTGTTGGGGGAGCAGAAGCAAAGAGTTCAAATGGGATGTCCTCTCAGGTGTACAATATAGCTGCTTCCCTCTGGTTTGCAGAGTAATTTGCTCTTCTGCCACAGCAGAGGACTGGGTTTTCACTACAACAGTGACTTTGAAGAAGTTGGAGAAAGTGTGTGTGACTCTTTATTTCCCTCTCTCTTCCTTTTACACAAGTGCAAGTATACCTATTTCAAGCTCCTGGATTCATGTGTGGAACAAAATCATGACTATCACTGGCATGATGGTGTAAAGCGATTTTTCAAGTGTCAGTGTGGAAATAGAGCCATATCTCTTGACAAGCTGCCGAAAAAACACTGCAGGTAAGAGGAGCTGCATTCTCCCCTTCTCAAGCAGACCGTTGCACAATCTCTCAACCCTACTGCAGTCTATCTGCAAAGGTTTGTCAACGTGCATCTCTCATCCCTGGCTGTAGACTCTGAAAAGACTTGCTAAGTAATAGTGGTCTGGTTTATTCATTTTGTTTATTTTTGTTGGGTGGGCAAGAGCTCACTTCACCATTTGTCTAGACCAGTGGCCCTCAAAGGGTTCAGGAATGCCACCCTGGTGTGGCAGGAGAGGATGGCAAGAGTGGCTGGAAGATTCAAGGACAATCAAAGAAGCATTTAAACATTTCAGTGCAGTATAGTGTAGTATCAAAATAATTTTTTAATATGCAGAATATGGATAGATATCCTTTTAAAATGAGAGCAATAGCCTCAGGTGATACCGTGGACAATCCTAGTTGTGTTTTCCAACTGTCTTTCTTGTCAATAAAACATTGGATGTGATGCAAGCAGATTTTATTCTGCCAATGCGACCCAGAGAGAAAAGTTTGAGACCAGTGGTCTAGGCAGTCCTTTCCAATGAGAAATGGCTATGAAGAGGCATGAAGATAATGCCCAGAGCAGTGGAATGGGGGGGGGGCACTTAAATGGTAACGTTCATGTAGGAAATGAAACCTTAAAACAGTTTGGTGCAGCACTGCTACCAACAGCTACTGAAGCAACCCTGATTTTTCTGTCTTCCCTTTTCAGCAATTGTGGTCTCTTTAAATGGGAACGTGATGGAATGCTCAAGGTAAGAGTAAACCCAAGACTGTCTACCTACATTAAGAAGCTGTGGTTTATTTTATTTTTTTCCATTTAGTCCCACTTTGTCCCTTTTATCAGCCCAAGGGTCCCTCATTAGGAACATACTTAGGGGTGGCATGCCAGTGGCGGGTGTGGCTGGAGCCAGAGACAGTCACCCCACCCACCCACCCACACACAGCCACCCGTTCCATTTTCCTTTCCCCTCCCCTCCTTCCCTCATCTGTTTCTTCTTCCTGCCCCTGCCCCAGAGCAACTGAGCTTTTAGAAAAACCTCCTGGGACCCAATGATGCTTCTGAGAGCTCAACCTTTACAAGCTTGATTGGCGCTGGGGGAAATCCTAATTGCATCTGAGGAGGGAAGGATTAGGCCTCCCTGTGTGCTGGGACCCTCCCAGAAATGGCCCCATACACTTCAGTTCCCCCTCCCCAATGGCCCTTGCAGGCTGCAGCTCATCCTAAGAACCTTATCTTTATGTACTGCTTTTCAAGTAAAACTCCTGGAATATGCACAGCGATTACGCCTGAGGGAAGAGCTGAGTAGTCCTCTCCATTGGGCCTGGGCTGGGAGCTGAGCTGAGGAAGGGGGAGAGGAGTTCCATCTTTGGAATTGTCCTCCTATACTAGTTGGCTTATATCTATAATCCCCTGGGGTGTTCTCCTGTGTGAGCCTCACTGAAATGAATGAGGATTGCATAGCAGGTGAAGAAGATTGTATCCCTGTGTTTTGCTTCTTGATAATTTATTGAGAATTATTTATTGAGCTGGCTTTTATTCTACCATATTGGACACAACCTCATTGCACGTTTCTCCTTTCTAGGAGAAGAAAGGTCCCAAGATTGGTGCAGAAACTCTTTTACCAAGAGGGGAAGAACAACCGCGATTCCTCAGCAGTATAAAATAGCTATGAAAAGTTCTTTCTCTCATTTACACTTGCCTTTTGAATTTATCTCTCATGTCTGGTAAGGTGCAAGTAGCTCTGCGTTTCAGAATGACCGAGGAGTTCCTTCTGAAAGACACAGACTGCAGTAGTAACCCCACTTACCTGACGGTAAGCCCCATCCAGTTCAGTGAGGTGGATGTGGCCAGGATTCAGCCCTAGAGACCCCCAACCACCTTTCCTTCATGAAGTCTGAATGATCCTTTGCTTTGGGCTGCCTTTGCTCAGTCTGTAATGTTGAATGCGTGGACCCGTCATTCTTTAGGAATTGCTTGTCACTTGATGTCAGAAGACAGAGCTATTTTCCTAGACTGCGTGTTGCATGTTTTCCAAGGAATTAGAGGGTGCCTCTTTGAAACTGCAGTTTCTGCTAATGTAACTGTAGCCAAATTCAGCTGTATTATCTGACACTACCTCCAATGTGCCACAAGAAATATTGACCAGACTAGGCCCATGTCTAGAGAGCGATATCAGCATTAAATAGTCCTTTTTATTTCTAGAACTTACACCAAACTGTGTGACTGTTTATATATTTGTAATATGCTCTCCACACTAACGAATTTCCACAAATACCCACCTAGAATAATTTTCCTGTTGAAGGGGAAAGTAGTTTGTGATTTTTAGTGAGGCAAGTTACCTTGTTTTTATTGCCTTTGCTTTTAAAACTTTTTTATCTAGCTTAACGTTTAAAAATTCTTCTAAATTTGGGCTGGAATCTTTTATCAATAGTTTAGAGGGGTACAGGCTGTTTCAGACTGTGAACGGTCTGCTGCAAAAACATGATCTTCTGTGGAAGCAGTCAGAAAAACCTGTATTTCTTCTCTCCAAATGGCTATAAGGTTTCTTATTAAACACAGCAAGAAACAATGGAATCCCCCAAATTAGAAGATACGGCTGTGTGAAATGGAGCTAAAACCTCATAAAACAAAGGACTTTTTTCTGAATGTATGCCAAGTTGGCTCTTCTGTCTTCCCTTGTGACATTATGTAGAGAGGGACTTTGAGATGTGGCTTAGAAACGTTCTTATCTATTCATCAGTTATCGCTAATTAATTTGCTTCCCTTTCAATTGTGCCCATATGTACTGCGAATATCAAAAGTGTTTCCTTCAATCACTAGTGTATTTTGTTTAGTGAACCAGTGGCGTACAGTTTCTTGGCATCTTATTGTTACTGGAATCTCTTGAAAACGGTAAATATCTTAACCATTAACCACAGTGCTGTGATTGAAAATGTCACCAGGTTGTATTGGAGTCTGGTGTATATGCAGCATTGGGCCTAAACAGCCCAACATAGATTCTTTACAATAAACACCCATAAAATTCTGTGTTGAGGTGCTTTGAGTTTCTTACTTCCCCTGCCTCTTTCTTTTGGAAGTTTTGAACGAGGCAGAATGACTTGCTTTGCCCTCAAGTACAGTGGTACCTCGCAAGACAGAAAACTCCCAAAACGAAAGGGTTTTTTGTTTTTTGAGCTGCTTCGCAAGATGGAAACGTCTTGCAAGTTTGTTTCCTTTTTCTTAACACCGTTAATACAGTTGCGACTTGACTTCAAGGAGCAACTCATAGCACACGGTGTGGTAGCCTTTTTTGAGGTTTTTGAAGACTTTGGTGATTTTTGAAGCTTTTCCAAAACTTTTCCGACACCGTGCTTCGCAAGACGAAAAAAATCGCAAGACGACAAAACTCGCGGAACGAATTAATTTCGTCTTGCGAGGCACCACTGTACCATAATTATGGGACGCGGGTAGCGCTGTGGTCTAAACCACTAGGACTCTTGGGCTTGCCGATCAGAAGGTTGGCAGTTCAAATCCCCGCAACGGGGTGAGCTCCCGTTGCTCGGTTCCTGCTCCTGCCAACCTAGCAGTTTGAAAGCACGTCAAAGTGCAAGTAGATAAATAGATACCACTCCGGCGGGAAGGTAAACGGTGTTTCCATGCTCTGGTTCGCCAGAAGTGGCTTAGTCATGCTGGCCACATGACCCGGAAGTTGTATGCCGGCTCCGTCAGCCAGTAAATTGAGATAAGCGCTGCAACCCCAGAGTCAGCCACGACTGGACTTAATGGTCAGGGTCCCTTTACCTTTACCATAATTGGCTGAAGACTGGGGTGGTTTTTTTGTCTATGGCTGATAGTTTGACATTTAACTGTCCAAGAATTTAATAACATCATCCTTCTTAACATGCTTAAAAAATGCAGCAAGTCTTCAGCAAACGTGAAGAGGCGAAAGGAGGAATGGCCCTGGTTTTATATTGTTTTATGGGCAATGTACATCAGCAGTCATAATTCATTCACTGTTTAGATGTGATACCACAGCTGAATGATTTCAGCTGAGAAGTTTCCCACTAGCATCATTTTATTGACTATGTCAGATCTCTTTTGGTGGAATCTGAGCAAATCTGCTGAAATCTGCAACACCGTCATTTAAAAGGGCTTTCTCCAAGATACAACATCATCTTACAATGAGGAGGCATTAAGGCAACTGCTGGTTTGTGTCTAACCTCAGGAGGAGGAACGAAGAAAGGCATTCCCTTTCATGCACACACCTAAGGTACAGAGATGAAAAAGAGCCTCTTCCTATACTTGACAAACCCATTTTTTAAAAACCTCCTGAATTAGCCCTGGGAGATGGCTGATTTTAAAATCGCTCTCCAGCCTGTCTAGTCATGCACTTTGCAGGATATTCAGCACTAGCCATTGATTCTGATTTTCTTCTTGTGTTTGCAATTGCCTGAGGGATGTTGCTGCAGAAGACACTGGGATTAAGAGGATTGTGAGTGGAGATCATGAAAAACAAGGTGCTGAGATGAATTGCAGGTGGAGATCCTCAAGCCTGGGGGAATTGTTCTAGTGAAGGAAGAGCAATGTGCCTGCTTTGGAGAGTAATATAAAGGCCTTTGAAGTTTCTGGCTTGGCATTTCTTTCAAACCATTAGGATAAACGTGACTGGACTTTGATGCAGTATGTTAAAAATGTGCTTTGTAAGGGGCTGCGTTGTTTTCTTGCTGGAAGAAGTAGCAGGCCAGCTACTAATGGAATTCCTAGGTAAGAAATGTTTGCTTATCCACTGGGTTATTTTCCAGACGCCAACTGCCAAGCTCCCATATTCAAAGATGAATCCTAACCCTTCCATTAACAACTTTGTTGTCATTTGGTGCTCCACAGTTGCCCTGGATTTGAGGATTACTTTCTGTTGCTCTTGGAACACCTAACAGTCTTAACTTTTCACACACTTGCTTTGTCTCATTAAGTGTTAAATAATAATAAAAAGTCTCTTGAAAATGTAGGTATGTGCATAGACAGCATCTAAAAGCACCTGTAGCAAAACTAACACTGTGTGTGAAAACCCTGCCAGCTTTGATTACTAACTGAAGTGGGACCTTCGTGGTGCAGCTACTGAAGCATTCAAGCCTTGATAATGGTGGACATTTTCATAGGACACTTCTCTATCCCAGTGAATAGTGCCTAATTCTGTGTGCTTGGCTGGCGCTGTTGTTGGTGAGTCATGTTGATGGGACGTTTGGCAGGAGACACTGCGAAGCCACTCACGTTGGGCCCCACGCATGGATGTTGTCAGCAATTCCACTACAGCAGTTTGCTTAATCAAAGGCTGCCTTCATAAATAAATGGAAATGCTGCTGTGTCTGCTTGCTTGAAATGGTGCAGCCATCTTAAAGTCAGCTGTTTTTTTGGTTCCCGTTTTTCAAAGAGCCCTGGCTGAAGACGGGGTGGGATAGCTGGGAGCAACTTTTGTTGGGGGCCTGAGCAGGCTGTGCCCAGGCCTAGGTAGACATTGGTGTACTCTGCAATGCTCCCCAAAAGCCACAGAAGTGGATTGTTATTAGCTGCAGAAAGTCGTGAAGCTGAGAGTTTGTGTGTTTGATTTGGTATAAATGACATTTCCAGCCCTTAGGACAGCAAACACAGGCTTTCCCATGTGCCCTGCGAAAACTTCAAAGCTGCCCTCGAGCTCATCTGGTGGGGTGTGGGACTGCAGGGACTTGCAAAGAAGGAGGACATAAATTATGCACCTGAAAACAAATCTGTGTCTATTTTGCATAACAGAAAGATAACGGCTTTTACATTTTTCTTTCTGCAGAACCACGATGCAGGTTAAAGAATGCACCTCCGTCCAGAGAACCTCGCTGCATATAGAAAATGAGGATGTCAGGGAGAAGGCTAGGCTAGAGTTTGTAGGAGAAGTAATAAAGGTAAAGGGACCCCTGAGGTTGTGGCACTCATCTCGATTTAAAGGCCGAGGGAGCCGGCGTTTGTCCGCAGACAGTTTTTTCGGGTCATGTGGCCAGCATGACTAAGTGAAACCAGAGCAGTGCACGGAAACGCCGTTTACCTTCCCGCCAAAGCGGTACCTATTTATCTACTTGCACTTTGAGGTGCTTTTGAACTGCTAGGCAGGCAGGAGCAGGGACCGAGCAACGGGAGCTCACCCCGTCGCGGGGATTCGACCTTTTGATCGGCAAGCCCAAGCGGCACCCACGTCCTCTAGGAGAAGTGATAAGTCACTTTCAATATTTCATTTGAATCCTAAGTTAATCTTGCCACCAGTATGTGAAGTGCAAAACTAAAGATACCTCACACCCTGAATCGTAAAATCTTTAACTGGCCGCAACTCTAGTGGTGTAGTTGGAGTGCTGGACCTGGGAAAATCCTGGGGAACCATGGAATTCAGCCTAGCCTGTGAAGATAAGAGGGGAAGAACCATACAGGCCACCTTGAGGAAAGGCAGGAAATAAATGTAATAGTAAATATATAAACTAAGAAAAGTGATTGCAAGAGGCTAATATATTTTTAATAAACAAATACAATGTTCTTTGCTACATATTCTAAAATCATTTGAAACAGATACAGCACAAGCTGGCATTGGGGTTTTTTTTTCCAATGCCCCTATCAAAATACAGTGCTTATTTTATGCATTTGCTCTAATATAAAGTTTGGTCGACCTTTTTTGGCCCAAGACCACATGCAGCCTTGACCAGCCCAGGGCTGCAAGCAACAGTGGCCCCTCCACATTCCAGGCACACACTTGCAGGACACACACCCAAAGCAGATCAGCAGGGGCGGAGGGGTTAGCGTCAGGCTGGTGACTGAGGAGGTGGTTAGTCTTCCTGCCAGGGGGCTGGACTAAGCAGGGGTTTCGCTTCCCTTTGCTCCCTTGTTCAGATAGGCACAGGTCTAAAAGATCCCCTTTTGCCCGCAGCGATTTGGCCTTTGCTCCAAGGACTGGAGGTGGTGGCGTACCAGCGCTTCATGATACAAAGCAAAGCAGCACCTATGAGCCAACTCGATACTAGCTGAAGCCCTGGTGAAACAGGTTCCATGGAGAGGGGATCAGTCATGCTTCCATGACTTCATCTATCTTGCCTTGCTGGCAGTCCTGCCACTCGCACGCTCAGCAGGGATTTCCCATTTTCATTGTTTTGTGTTCCCCGCTCTTCCTTTCTGCCCTAGACAATGTGCCGGTTATATAGGTACGGTGGGTAGAGACCGTCATAATGGTACTGGCGCCATTGCTCAATCTGCTCTCGGCTTCTCTCATCCTGCTCTGTAGAGGGAAGAGAAGTAAAATTAAATCATTGGTGGTGAACATGACCCACGTTCTGGTTTGGTTAGGTTTGCTTGTTGCTTGTTCACCTCAGGGGGAAACTCCTTTTGTATATTTATAAAACTGTCTACAAGAGAGGATCCATGACAATTCAATGGGGGGGGGGTTGTAGAGAGGGGAAGTTAGGAGTCGGTGGGGGGGTGGAACAGTTGGGGATCCGTGAAAATTTCCGGCAGAGTGGAGGTCACAAAGCCTGCTGCCTCCTATGCTAATGGTGCCTCTTCTCTTAGCAGACATTGTCTGGATTTTATCTAGGACCTTTTTATAGTAAATCCCCATACAGGGTCTACAAAGATGTACTTTGTTTTCCAACAGAGATAGACCTAATCTTTATTCTAACTGAAATGGAATTTCTGATCTCTGATATTTAGCATCCTTGCAGTACTCATCATGTAAGAAAATAACTCCTAATAGGGCCTAAGACATTTTGTAGGTCAATTAAAGTGTCATAGGTTCCGAATCTATTAATATTTGTGAGTCTATAAATTAAATATCTAATATTTTCAATATTTCTGTATGACTGGGTAGGGTCACAATAGAAGATTAAAAGTTATTTCTTACTCCTTACAGAAATATATTAATTGGAAAAGAAAATATATTAATTGGAAAAGAAAAAAGATACAAAATATTGCCAGTGGTATGTTTTGTTTTGTTTTTTCTAAATGAAATCTTGCAGCTTTTAAACATACATTATTTGTAGGTCTTCAAACCAACGAGGCTCTTCATTATTTATGATTTCCTGGTCTTCCAATTTTGAGATTTTACATTAATTATCTTTAACTATTGTATACCAAGTTAAAACTACCCTTTTCAATAAGGACAGCAGACATTACAATTTGATGTGCATGCTCTCATCTTCTAAGGTTTGCATATCCAATTCCTGCCCTGCTTACATCTGAGGAGACAAGCAGAGGAATGTGCCGCTTAAGAAGTAAAAACTGAGGGTAAGATGAATCTCCCCTTTTCCAGCTTCAGAATATCTAGAAATCTGGCAGTATCAGCGTATGTCAAGAGTATCCACCATTACAGGGAAAGGGCAGCTCTGGAAAAATATCTGGATGTACTGACACACCAGGCAGGCACGCTTGATGCAAAGAGCAGCATTCAGCTGGGGCTGCACTTGGAATTCCAGAGAACAAAATTTGATGGAAAACTTCCTCCCATATTTGCATTTCCTGCCAAATGTGGAAATGGTAGGAAATGATGTGGTGGTTAAAAGCAACATGATTTACTAGGTAGGGGAAAATATGTATAGGAAGAAGTACTTTCATTTGTGGCTGAGGAGCAAGCAAAGCACAAGGCAACAATTCAGACGGATTTTTTTACTCTCTTTGGGGTTTCTGAAGCCCCTCCGTGTTATGCTAGAAACCATGATGTAACTTGTATTTCTTGAGGAACTGTTACTACATTAAATTAAATCAGAATCCAAAAAACCACACAGCCCTGCTTAGTTCTTTGCAATGAAGAAGGTTTGGACTAAGTTCCTCAACATGCTGCACAACATATTACCGTACTTTTGAAACGGAGGGAAGTTTCCAAAGCAGATAATGGGACCGGGTCGTTTAAAGGAAGTCAGCCAAAAATCACCCTTGGGAATGATATGTTGGACTTGTGTTAAAAAGAGTGAGTCGGCTGAATTTAATTCTCCCATTTTAACAAGAAGCTTAAATGTATCTGGCTACTCAGCTTCATCCAAGTGGCAGTTGTCCACCCACCACCCTCTCAATCAACTTACTGCGCCCCCCCCCAATTGAGAGCTAGTTATCTAATACCCCCCTGGGCTCAGAGGGGGCTTGCCTCCTTCAAAGAAGTGGGGATCCCCTCTCACAGCTAAACTCCGGTCAAGAGGACTGTGGTTAAGCTGTGTCCTGTCCACATCCTCAAATCCATCTCAAAAGGTGGAACTAGATGGTGCGTTGGGGATTTCACCAGGATTTGTTTTAGCTACACAGGCATCTCTGGCTTGTTGAGTACCTCACGTTTGGGGGTTTTGCTTTCCCACTAGGTTTCCTATGCATTTAAAAACAACTGTGAGGCCTTCAGTCAGTGCTGAGCACCAACCAAGATGGAACTGATAGCATGATTTTTATCATACCCTCCAACGTTTCTCAGATGAAAATAGGGACATTCTATTCTACATCAGAACCACTGCCTGAGCATTTTCTCCTGGTCAAGTACAAAAGTTATTAGAAGAAACACACAAGACTGCAGTATTTTAAGCACAGAAATCTTTGAACTTATGAAGTGCATTTAGGGAAGCCAGAGGGGGGGAAAGGAAACCCCAAATCAATAAATCCAACTAACTAGCAGTTGTACTGATGTAGAATTGAATGTACTTATTTTCATCAGGGGAATGTTGGAGGGCTTGTGCTATGCTGGGGCAGGAAATGCAAAGCATTTTGTTATGGGGCCTGAAAAAGGGCTACGTTCAGATGACAGTATTGGAAAATTCCATCCAAATACTTGTTTTGAAAGGGAATTGGATCAGAGCTGCCACACCTGCCTGGCTGACAAAGTGGCTACCAGCCTCTGCACAGGATCCGGGGACCCAACGGCTCTTGAGCAGCGTGTGCCACAGTTTAGAAAGATCATTTCCATATTTAGTACACGTTTCCCAAACTGTTTCTGCCTCCCTCTGAATATGCTTTCAGGGTTTGCTTTTTTAAAAAAATATTCAATACATGCTTGTCCTCTGCTGAACGACGCTCACAAAATCAGAACAATTGGCAACCTGAGACAAGAAGGAGTTTGTTGTGTGTGTCCTAGTGGTATTAAGTAACTCACATGTTAAGAACAATTCTCTTCAAAACTACAGATAGGATCTCATGAAATGGAGACTTTTGCAACAGTATCCTGAAAGCAAAGAAAGTTCTCTTTCTTAACATCACTTGCATTTCACAAGAAACCTTCTGTCGTCACTGCAAGCCAGAATTCACAAGCTAAGGAAGACTCCATGAGGTTTTTATTTAGGGCACAGGTGGTTCAACTGCAGCCATCCAGACTTGGCCAGAGGTTCATCACCTCTGCTTTAAAGGGTACAGTGGCACTTCCCCAAACCTTGCTGTTCTCCATTGTCCCCCGCAGATTGCGAGGATATCAGCACATGCATTTTTCTACATTGTGGCGTGTGGCGCTTGCAGTGATCAAGTGTGCACCCAAAGCATGGAAAACACATGACACCCCTTTTGCTTCTGTGGCTAAACCCTGAGGTCTTACCATCACGCTCTTCCTCAACAAAGTTCTCAAACTCGTTCCTCTGCTCCTCATAGTATTCCCTCCTTTGTTCGTCAGCAGCCAGCATCTGGCGGGTCTCGGCTGTATTGGAAGATGAGCAGAGTATTAGCCAGCAGGCCTGAAAAGGGACTGGGGGATGCTTTGCTCTTGTTGCACTGAGCCACTTCAATATAAATGTCCTATAAATCTCCCTTAACTGTAAGCCTTCGAGTGCTTAACTATAGAGCAAGAATGGAAAGCCTGCAGCTCACATGCCACCTGCAAGTCTCGAAATGCTTTTCTATTTTAAAACAGAAAAATAACATTTATTAATGCTATCCAATTATTGGATTAACCCCAACTATTTAAGAGTTAATCCAGCTAAAAAGGAGTGCAAAAGCCCACCCCTTGAAGTAGCAAGAATTAACGTGTTTTTTAGACTAAATAGGCAAAAAGAATCCAAACTGGTGATGTTTTGTAGCCTCAAAATTAGTCACTTTATTTTGCTTGCAGCAAGCAGCTAGTCTGCATTATTCACTTTCATCTTCATGAGGTTCTTGGTCTGCAAAATCTTCTGTACCCTTGTGCTCTGTTATCAACATAATTTGCTCTGGGCTGTGGGGGGGGGGGTAATCTGAGTGAGTCCGGGGTGTGAGTGGTTCCACTCTGAGTCAGGGACTTAGCACTGGGTGGCCTTTTGGTGCCTCTGGTGGTGATTCTGTGAGTTTGGAATACCTGCACTTGAGGAAATCTACCCATGCCCTTCATCTCCCCATCATTAACAGAAAGTGCAATTAACAACAGAAAAGTTCACTGCTGTTCGATATTCTAAGGTCTTTGTTTCTTTGGCTGCCTGCTGCCCCACAGAAAACACCCCATGTGTAGAAAAGTAGCATCTCAGGGAGAAAAGTTCAGCCTAACCTCCCCAAGTCCCTGATAATGCTGGGTGCTGTTGTGCTTTTAAGTAAAAAGAGTGGGGAATAATAAACCCACAAACCCATAACTGCATTCTGCAGTAGTACAGTCCAGAAAAAGCTTTACCACTGGATTCTATAGATTGCATAAGATGCCCAACGGAGAGACACACCTCTGCTCTGAGTGAGGTTCTCAGAAGAGGGAATGGAAACTTTCCTCTCTTGCTAGCCTGCACTATCTTGTAGGAAGATCCTACTAGATGAGGGTGAGGATTTCTGACCTGTCCAAGGCACTGCACCCAGCTGCACCACTCAGCTGCTCTTAATCAAGGAAGTCAAAAGTATTCAAAAGGAGAACGAACACTGTTTCAGGGATCCTGTGTAAGACGGCTGGATGGCGCCTGGTGTGCCTCCTTCCAGCAACTCCTGCAGCCCAGCTGGTGCCAGAAGACTTGCTCTGTTTTCCTTTGGACCCCACCAGAGAGGCTGAAAGGGGGGTTTTGTCGACTGGGCTGTCAGTGTTTGTAAAAAGCAAAAAAAGAAGGGAAGGGTTCTGACCTCCCTTTATCTTCTCAGCCTCCTTGTCGGCACAAAAAGAGTCCACGGGAATATCTTTGCAGAGTTTTATTCTTAAAAGTCCTTGTGCAAAACACGACTGAATAACTATACACACCAGCACCAACCAACCCAAACACCAGCCACAGCCCAAACTAACATTTCTCACTTATATATACAACTTGGTGCAGACCGCTGAGTCATGCTGACCCAGCTTTATTCGCATTAAAGAAACAGCGGCCATTTTAGCCGGGACACCCCTTCTGTTTCTTAAATGTGAAAAACCCCAACAGAAACAATACATTACAACAATACAACAATACATTATATACATAAACCCAGTTTTGTCATCAATTCATTATGGCATGTTGCTGGCAAAGGCTTGGTAAACAAATCAGCAATATTATCTTGTGACTGACAATACTCCAGTTTGATTACCTCATTCTGTACACAATCTCTCACATTCGCATGACGGATAGCAATATGTTTTGATGCGGATTTCATTATTTCCGAGCCCGCTAATGCAATGCACGATTGGCTATCTTCATACACTTGGATAGGCAAATCTACTTTACAATCTAGATCTTTTAGTATCTGTATAAACCACATGATTTCATTGCATGCTAGCGACAGGCTCCCATATTCTGCCTCACAGGATGAGGTCGCAACAAATCCTTGTTTCTTTGACCTCCACCCAATTATGGAATTGGCAAACATCATAACCATTCCACTTGTAGATTTTCTAGTAGCTACACAGCTTCCCCAGTCCGCATCAACAAATACTTCTAGTTTTTAATCTTGTGTACTAGATATCTTTAAACATACATTTAATGTCCCCTTTAGATATCTGATAAGCCTTTTCAAAGCACACCAATCAGCAGTACTGGGTTTAGATACACATTGGCTCAGAACATTTGTAGCACATGCAATGTCTGGCCTTGACCACTGGCTTAAATACAACAGTGATCCTATTTTTGAGTGATACAACTCAGGCTGATCAAATTCATCATCACACACTGTCTTTGGGAAATCTGGTGTCATGGGAGTCTGAACTGGCTTGCAGTTTTCCATGCCAAACTGCTCTATTAAATGAAGAATTTTCTCTTTCTGGCTCAATAGGAAGCTTCCATCAGCTTCCTGCCTTACTTCTACTCCCAAGTAATTGCTTACAGGCCCTAAGGCTTTAAGCTTAAACCTCTTTTCCAGTTGGCTTGTGAGCTTCTGGATCTCATCTGTGGAACTCCCTGCCACAAGCAAATCATCAACAAAGACTAAGAGCATTAGATATTTGTTGCCTGTCCCCTTGGTGTACAAGCATGGATCAGCCACACTCCTTTTAAAACCAAGTTTTACAAGGACTTCATTTAAACACTGGTTCCAACACCTTCCACTTTGTTTGAGACCGTAAACAGCCTTTTTCAAACGCCAGACTGCACCATTCTCCTCTTCAAACCCAGGGGGTTGTCTCATTAACACTTCATGGTCTAAATTTGCATGCAGATATGCAGCATCAACATCAAAATGGTGCACTGCTAGTTGTCTTACAGCAGCAATGGAAAGCATTAAACGAAAAGTTTCACTCTTTACCGTGGGAGAAAACACTTCATCATAACTCTCCCCTTTAATCTGAGTGAACCCTCTGGCTACTAGTCTGGCTCGAAAACGTGGTTCCCCAGATGCAAGGGTCTTCCTTTTGTAAACCCACTTGCATGACACCACTCTGCCACCAGGTGGCGGCATTATGACCTCAAACACTTTGTTACGTTTAAAAGAGTCCATTTCTTCTTTCATAGCTTGTTCCCACAAAGCACGTTCCCCAGGGGGTAAGTCTAAGACTTCATTATAACTTTGTGGTTCCACACAACTCACATTGCATACTCTCACTCCTCCTATGGTCAAACGTTGAGGAGGTACACCCTTGTTTGAACGCTGGGAGCGTCTAGGCACAACTACTTCTTCTTCCCCCCTTATCTCTGGCTCTTCTTCCTCTTCCTCTGGAGAAGTATTATCTATTGCCACATCTTTTGGGGAAATCTGTTCCTCCTCCTCCTCATTCTGCTCCTGTGTTGCCAATGGCTGAGGAGGAGCCTCTTCTCTTACTTGCAGGGGCAGTAGGCAGTCAGGGTTGGCATGGATCGCAGTCCATCTGTCCTGGTCAGCGAAGTCTGCACTTCGTGACAGAACCACGCGTCCTGGGCGTAAATTGAAACGCCACCCTTTGCCATAAGACTGGTATCCCACAAACCGCAGTTTCTGCGCTCTAGCGCCCCCTTTCTGGCGCTGAGCTTTGGGAATGTTTACATGTGCCCAAGAACCCCAATTATGGAGCATTGTCCACTCTGGTTCTTTACCAAACAACACACGATATGGAATATCTTTTATGGAGCTAGACCAGGTTCTATTAATCAAAAAGTTCGCGGTCAGAAAAGCCTCACCCCACAGCCTATGGTTGTGACCTAATCCTGCATCCATTAGCAGGCAGTCCTTTACTGACTGTATCACAGCCCCACGTCTTTCACACAGACCATTTTCAGCAGGGCTATAAGGGTTAGTCAAACGATGGGTGATCCCCTTACGTCGCAACCATGCCCCAAATTGTTTGTTCAGAAATTCTCCGCCCCTATCTGTTTGCAGCTGCACAACAGGCCGAGCGAAGAGCTTTTCAGCTTGGGCAACCCATTCTCTGAATGTGGGGAAACACTCAGATTTCTGCTTTAACAAAAACAGCCAACTAAAACGTGATTTGTCATCTATTACCAGAAAAGCATATCTGGCGCCCCCTTCAGTCTTCTGTGGAAAAGGGCCTATCACGTCACAATGGACAAGTTCTAAAACCTCTTTAGATACTCTGTCGCTTTTAGAAGCCACAGGCTTCCTCTTAGATTTGGCCATTTTACATACATTGCAATCTAGGAAACAGTTACAGCTATTTACTTTTAGGTTCTTGCACACCTTTTGCATTTCTGAAAGCACACGGAAATTGGCGTGACCCAGTTTTCTGTGCAGTTCATGTACACACCCCTTATGAACTGGCAAATTATCCTGAACCACCTGGGCTGCTTTAACAGGCTTGTCCTGCATTACATATAACCCATTTTCCATCTTTGCATGGCCACATACCTGAGTTCCATTCTTTATCAGACAGCCATCCTGCATGAACTTAACACTATACCCTGCTTTAATCAAACAGCTTATAGACAGTAAACAATAGTCCAAACTGCTGACAAACAGAGTCTCTGGTAGATTAGTGTTCAAGCACTGCAGGAAACATGTTCCCTGGCCATCAGTCTTGCTTCTACGACCATCAGCAAGATAAATTGAGTCTTTTCCATCAGCTGGCTTCTCCAGGGTCTTAAAGTCCTCCCGACTGTTGCAGATAATCCTGCTGCTGCCAGAGTCCAGCAACCATGTTCCTCGAGGTATCTTCCTCTCCTCTCGAGAAAATGCAGACACAAACTGAGCAGAACGCGTGTTCTTCTTTCCTGAAGAGAACCCCTTCTGCTTATGTTTCTGCGTCGATTGCTGTCTCTGCTCCACGTCGTCTCCTGGAAGTCTTGCCCTGCATTGACGTTGGAGATGCCCAGGTTGGTTGCATCTATAGCACCTCCTCACCGCCATGGCCAAGTCCAAACCTTGGCGTTGCTCCATTGGCAGATTCTGCTGCTGGCCCCCTTTGCTGTAACTCCTCCGCTCTTGGAGTTTAGCCTGTCTATCTGACCTTCTTTCTGCTTCTTCGGTCAATCTGCCAACCACATACTCAAGGGTCAGATTTCGGGGATGCATACTCTCCATGCTGTTAATCACAGGCAACCAGCTTTCAGGCAAACTTGAAAGGATAATGTAGGTTTGGTCAGTCTCATCATAACGCTTACCTCTCTGTTGTAGTTGAAGAAACAGAGATTTCAGCGTTTGAAGATGAGTTGCCAAACTCTCACCTTCTTTCATAACAGTCCTGAACAGCCTTCTGGTCAGAGAAATTATAGTTCCAGCAGTTTCTCTGACATGCATTGCCCTTAATAAATTCCAGCACTCAAACGCTGTGCTGGCATTTGCTACATGCAATAACTGAGAGTTGCTCAAACACAGCATAATTTGGGCACGGGCCCTTTCATCCAGCTGTTTTTTCTCAGCAGAGTCCCGTCTCAAAACCTCAGTTTCAACACAGTCCCATAGTCCATCTCTCCTTAACAACTGCTGCATTTTAATTGACCAACTCAGCCAGTTGTTTTCTGAGAGAAGTTCAAAAGGGATGCCTCCCCCAATATTTACAACTTGGGAAGACTGGAAATCTGCCATCTCTGCTGGTGCTTGCTGAGCCCCTTCTGTAGGGCCTCCAGCAATCTCTCCTGACTCTCTCTTTAGAGTCCGACTGGACAGTCCTGGCTGGCACTCACCGGCTTCTAGCTGCTGCCTCTGTTGACCCTCAGGTCCCGCCTGGCTCTGCAACTGGTGTAGCCGCTCTGTGAGTCGCCTACTGTGGTCCTCTAGCAGTTCAAACTGTTCCAGTAGCCGACGCTGAGTGCTTTCCTGATCCTCAGATCCTAGCCGCTCCAGCGTCACTGCAGACAGTTACAGCTTGCCACCAACTGCTCCAACGCACAGCCACTGTCTCCGTACACCACCAGGACTCACCAGCTCCTTGCTGAAATGCTGTTAGTCGTTTTGCACTCTGCACATGCTCAGAAACACTGGGCCCATAACCTGTCAGTGTTTGTAAAAAGCAAAAAAAGAAGGAAAGGGTTCTGACCTCCCTTTATCTTCTCAGCCTCCTTGTCGGCACAAAAAGAGTCCACGAGAATATCCTTGCAGAGTTTTATTCTTAAAAGTCCTTGTGCAAAACACGACTGAATAACTATACACACCAGCACCAACCAACCCAAACACCAGCCACAGCCCAAACTAACATTTCTCACTTATATATGCAACTTGGTGCAGACCGCTGAGTCATGCTGACCCAGCTTTATTCGCATTAAAGAAACAGCGGCCATTTTAGCCGGGACATGGGCAGCCCAGGACCTCCATACAGCCCAGGCTTGCGCCCCAGAAAGGTCACTTGGGTCTTGCAAATGCAGCAAAAAGAATGCGGGAGGCAGCAGGTACAAGTTATCTGTCTCTGCAGCCACAGAGGGTGCTGTGATTCTCCAGCAGTTTGGTTTCAGCCCTGGAGGCACGCTCCATTAACTCTTGATGGGTGCCAAGAAGCAAGGATCCTGTGTATTTTTTGTTGTTCAGTTTAAGTATTATGGGTTGTTGAGTTGAGGGTAGCAAGCAGTGGCGGAGGGATGCCAATAAAGGAATTCTGACTTTGGAAAGGCATGCGACACATTGGATCAACCACGTTTGGCTTTTGTTTCCTGCATTTTAAGTGCTCCATCAATGTGATGCACAATGTGATCACAATGTGATGTCTTTATTATTGTCTCAGTCAAGTTCTATGTTGAGAGGGGTCATGTTTGGTGGTCACTTCCAGCTGTTAAATGTCCTGGGAGTGGTGAGAAAATGAAATGCAGGAGGGGCCGTCCTCAGAGTGGGTGCCAACTCTATCCTTTGTGTGCAAGTCTGGCTGCTTGCCCCAAACGCTCCAGGCATGTTTTTGCCTGCTAGCCCTGGGAAAGTGCTGCACACAACTCCCTTTGTGTTGTTAAGCTAATGACAAAAACTGCAGGAGTCAGGGATGCAAAATGCTGCCTGCCCAGGGGTGACAAATCAGTTTGAGCCAGCCCTGGTTTCTAGAAGGCAAGATCAATCGCTGACAGTACTTTTTAAATAATTACTTTAAATGAAGTCAGGTGTGCATTTCTATGAATGCTGTTTAGGGTTCTACCAAGGGGGGCTGAATCTGGTCTTGCAGGGCCTGCCCACCCCAGATTTCTGGTGTGCTTGCAGCTGTCTTCCCATTTAATCTGCATAGTCCACATGACTATCAAACAGCACCAATCTCAGTGCTTTTCCCCCTCTGTAAAATCAGGTTTTCCCAAAACAGAGATAATCTAGTAAATTGGGGTGATCAGTCATCATTTCCTGTCACTCCCCTTTCCACACCCACTACTTCTGAATATGTGCGTGTAACTATTTCCTGCACACTCTTGAATTATGGAGTCTAGTTATAGACATATTGGTTCTGCACATTTTTGCAGAACCAGTAAAGTGCACAAGCAACTTTTCAATTGCCTGGCTGCATGCTTTTGCATACGACTTGGGTCAGATTTTTTCTTAAGAATGCAAGGGACACGCAAAGCTGTCTGCGCACACCCTGTCAGTACTCAACTGGCGTAACAGATTAGAAGGCAACAGATTAAAAGGCAGGGACAAACACAAAAAGGCCAAAGTTGCTCCCCATATACAAAGACAAATTCAAATACTTTTATCTGTGGACTACTCTGGTCTAATTCCAATGAGGGCAAAGAGAATTAACAGCCAAATAACGTCTGAATGTGGCCAAGCCTGTGCTTGTTCAGCTTCTTCCCTAAAGTGCAGAAGGAGACAGAGCAGGTCTCTGCATTGCACTCAGGTATCTTGAGTTCACCAGGATGCCCTGCACCTCCCACTCTGTCCCCCAATGGACCACCATGTGGTTTAAACTAATTAAGAAACATCTCATACTTTCAAATACATTTCAGTTTCCAAACAACAACTTAGCTAATTTAGAAATGCAGCCAATAAATATGCGTATTAAGAAATTAAATGAAAATCCCCAGCTACAAAGAGTTTTTCAAGTACTGACTTACACAAGCAAACTTTCTTATTTTTTCTTCCTGCTGCCTTCTACTATCACTCCTCCGCACCCATGTGCCAGTCTTTGACATCCCACTGCCTATTACTCTAGAGTAGTCGTATTCAATCAGATAAATGGATAGTGGTGACCACTGCATACATGTGTGTTTCGATATGAAAATCGAAGAGTAAGGAGCCTGTTCTAATCTTCACTGATCAGTTAATAAATATTTCACAGCGTGGCAGACAATTTAGGAATGTGCCCAAAAAACAAGAGATTAAAGGAACATTAAATAAATCACAGCTTTCCGTAAACAGCTTCCAAACAGTCTCACCATTGAGCTCGTCTCTGGACTTGGTAGATCTTTTGCCTCTTTTCTTGAAAAAGTTAGAGGCATCTGATTCCTTCATGAAGACTCCCTTTTTAACACCTGGAAGTAGAAAAATAAGGGAGCCTGACCACTGGTGAGAAATGGGTGGGGGTTATTCATTTTCAAAAATGTTTAAAGTAAATATGTGTCTTGTTTATATTGTCTTATCCCTTTCCAAAGCCAGTTAATTAATAAAATTGAATCTCCCCACTTACTTTCCTTGCTGAGTTCTCCAGCTGCTGCTTTCTTGGACTCCACAGCCACGGCACCACCTTCTTCAAGAACTAGAGAAGGTGAAGTATAAACCCAGTTTTGGATTTAGTGAGAGTAAGTACAGAATCTTGGAGAAAATCACAGATGATTTTTTAAAACTGTTACCTGCTATATTATAACATGGCAAAGATAATTGTTCTTCTTAACATGCCTTGGATAGCAAATGCACTAAGGTTTAGTCTATATCCTGGACATAGCTTAAAAGCAGTATTGCTGATGTAGTAGCTAGAAACTGAATATCTTTTAGCATTTGGTGATTTGATGGGAAAACTACAGTCTCATCCCATTAAACCGACAAATACTGCCATTTGTTGCCCTATTATTCCTTGCTGAAATTCAGCCTTTCCTTGTAGTTATTATTGCAAATAATACATACCAATCAGAAGCACTAAAGCCATGAGGCAGGAACGGAAAAGCACTTGCTTCCACTTCATCTTTGCTGTGTTCCAGCCGGCACAGTAATGAATGTCACAGCGACTTTTGCACACAGAAAAAAGAATAAAAAGAGTCCTGTTCTCTTTCTAGGAAATGAAGCAGAAAGTGATGCTCTTCCCTGAGGGGGGGGAGAGAGAGAGGAGGAACCTGGGATGGCGCCTGACGTGGGAGCTCCTGCCTTGGCTGCAGAGACAGGTTCAAGGGAGCATGGAAAACTCAGCATAGGAACAAGTGTGAAGCAAACATGCTGGCTCTGAGACACACACCCAGCGGGGAATGAGTTGTGAACAGCCAGGCAAAGTGGGGAGACTCATGGAAACCAGACATATTATTTGCAAAAATGGTGACGAGGAAGTAGAGATTTAAGCAAGAAACAGTCTGACTGCTGAAGAGCACCTGGGTGGCAAGGGTAGTAGCAGCTGCAACTTCAGGGTGGTGGCAGAGCTAATATATGTGTCTGATTGCATCTAGGTTTCAGTTGCAACTGAATTCACTATGTGAGGAACCTTGTGCATCAGACCAAAGGACCACCAAATCCAGTACTCTGCTTCCAACTGTTTCCAGTAGTGACCAGCAGGGCATGAAGGTAACATCTTTCCCTCTCCCCCACCCCATCACATCTCTGAACTTGTGCCTAAGGCAAAAAGTAGGTACTAGGCACAGTTGCTGAAAAAAACACATCTGGTGAATGGAAAAGTAAGTTATTGAGTTTCATGAGCTCACTATTTTCAGGAAGAAGGTGGACGGGATAGAGCCTTACCACAGTTTAGTACAATCAGGATACACTTTCTTGGAGGAGGCAAACAACAGAGGCTGGGTGTAAATGTCTGTCCCATATGGATGATGATGCTGATGATGCTTTGCTAATGAGTCTTTATGAAGACCTGATTCCTTTTTTGATGGAGTAATGTAGATGGTGCTGGAGGAGACTCTTGAGAGTCCCATAGACTGCAAGAAGATCAAACCTCTCCATTCTTAAGGAAATCAGCCCTGAGTGCTCACTGGAAGGACAGATTCTGAAGCTTAGGCTCCAGTACTTTGGCTACCTCATGAGAAGAGAAGACTCCCTGGAAAAGACCCTGATGTTGGGAAAGATTGAGGGGACGACAGAGGACAAGATGTCTGGACAGTGTTCTCACAGCTACTAATATGAGTTTGACCAAACTGCAGGAGGCAGTGGAAGACAGGAGTGCCTGGCGTGTTCTGGTCCTTGGGGTCACAAAGAGTCGGAAACAACTAAATGACTAAACAACAGCAACAAAATCACATTGTGATGTTAGTGCACTCTACCAATGCCATTTATTGAATGTTTCTTATTAAAATCTCCTCAACAGCTGACTTACTGGTGTCCAGGGTAGCAGGCTCTTGAATCAGGGCTGCCAACTTGAATAAATGATTTGGGTGGCAGGTATGCCCTGCCTCACATAATTAATCCCATGACACAGCATACACACACACCATTTGAATGGCAATGCCCATCAACCCTGGGGGACCCCTCAAATATTTGGGGGGGGCGCAAAGGGACCTTGACCCCTAGGAATTGGCTCCTATGCTTTAAATACCAGAAAGCCCACACGATGGGCTGCATTTATAGCTAACAGTTTCTTTGCCAAAAATGAATGTCGAGCTAACAGTTAAGTATCTTAACAGGAACAAGTGAGGTTGATGATGTTTCACTTGGACTAGAGAAACGTGTGTCCACTTGGACACTTTGCTCTCAGACAACTTGAGGGGGAAGACCTAAGCTCCATTTTCGGTGCCCTGAAAACAAAGCAACAAATATGTGTTCAAATCACATCTGTGGTGGTGAGAGTAAAATATGATAGAGAGTAAAAGATGAGAATAAAAGATGATAGACAGACAGACAGACAGACAGATGATGATAGATATAGATAGATAGATAGATAGATATTCCCTCCATGCAAGCTGTGGAATGAGCAACATTAAGCAATGAAATAAACTAATCAATCAATGATAAAGTAGCAGAGAAGCCAAACTGGGGCGGGGGGGGGAGAGACAGAGAGAGATCTAAGGAAATAAAAAATATCTTCACCTGGTGCCAAAAACAGTGTTCCATGCAGGTCCCCTGGGGGAGCATCCAATAACTGGGACACATAACAAAAAAGAATGCTGGATTTGATGAGGCTTTTTATCCATAAAGTAATTCCAGTGAAGATGAGAGTCTAATTCAGTGTCATCCATTCAAGTTTACTGTTTTAACAGAAAATAACCAAAAACTAGGGGACAGAGATTGGAGAAGGACTAGAATGGCAAGGCAGTCTAAAAGAGAAGATGTATCTGAATGCTGCAGAACTGAGGTGTAAACATTCATGTTCAAAACTACCACTTCAGTCCTGAAATGCCGCATTGGCAGCACCCAAGTTATGGAATGTACAGGAGTGCTTGAAAGTAAACACTGAGTTTGTTCTCCTGGCAGAGCAGCCTGTGAAGCGGATGAATGGGGGTTTATGCCCTGCATATGTCTTTGCCACTTCTGATGCTTCTACTACAAACAGCACATGATGTTCCTTCATGTACCACACAGGATACCATTAAGCTACTGAATGTGTCTAAGGATATTTCCCCCACACTGAACAAAAATTGACACACCTTCACAGCATTGTCGAGTTGGAAGGGACTCTGGGGATCATCTAGTCATTAACCTTGTTCCTCCTCTACTTGAGTGGCTCTTGGAACTATGTTGACTGTGTGGATCAGGATGGTTTTGCTTTCCTCGGAACAAATAAGGAAGCTATTCATCATGTTTTCATACCATATGGCCACTAAGTGGAAGAGCATTTGAGAGGCTTCTGATTAAAGCTGAAGTTGTCTTAGCGGCTGTGTTGCAACCACACACTGTATTCATGCATGAGGGAGAACCACACACCGCACCAAGGTTTTCATTGCAGCTGCTTGTCCCACTTGAAGAGGAAAGCAACTCTTCATTTTAAGCTTTAATTTAAAATGCTAAACAGCATTGCTTTCTCACCCTGTGATGGAGATTTCAAAGGCTCTTCTGCCTCGTCACTATTTTTCTCTGTTATTTTTGCTGTGGTCTGTTGTGTCATCTTAAAGTGCACATGGGTCCCCTGGTGATTCCCAAACCAGAGTTTACAGAGTTTATGCTGTAATGTGTGTCAGCTTCCAAATTATTATACACTTACAAACCTGTGAAGAATTGGGAGAACACAAGTGACCAAGCATCCAATGCTATGTATCTTACTTTAGCAGGAGCTACACCTCTCTTCAGTGAAGGATTCTGAAGGAAGATTTTATAGAGTGAGTGGCAGGACACAATGGAAGAATGCTTTTGCAACCTAAGAATGCTTTTGCAACCTTTTCTCATGATCTTAGCCAAAGTTCATATATTAATTATTCCCTCACATGGAGCAGCTCCATTGCTTCAGCCACATGGCAAGAGGAAATGAAGCAGCAACCAACAGACCATTCAGTTAGGACTTATTATTTTTATCATCATTAGTAGTAGTATACCACCCTTCCTCTGTAGATCTTATGGTGTTTATTTACTTGGTTGTGCAATTAAACTTGATGGCCTCATTATTTATTCTAGTTTTTGAACTAATAGTAATTTAAATTGGAACAAATAGGAAGTTACTGGGGTTCTATTGGTAAAACAGGATATGAAGATCTGTCTGTTTGTTGATAATGTGACACTTGCATTAACCCACCTGAAAAAATCATTTTCAATACTTTTTCAAATTTTCTCTCTCAATTCAGCTTAATTTCCAGTTACAAGACAAGACAAAACCATTTTGAATGGATGAGTGTTAATATAGAATAACCTATGGTAAATAGTATTTTTAAAGAAAAAAAAGGTAAAGGTAAAGGTACCCCTGCCCGTACGGGCCAGTCGTGTCCGACTCTAGGGTTGCGCGCTCATCTCGCTTAAGAGGCCGTGAGCCGGCACTGTCCGAAGACACTTCCCGGTCACGTGGCCAGCGTGACGAAGCTGCAGCTGGCGAGCTAGCACCAGCGCAGCACACGGAAACGCCGTATACCTTCCCACTATAAAGCGGTCCCTATTTATCTACTTGCACTTAAGAGTGCTTTCGAACTGCTAGGTGGGCAGGAGCTGGGACCGAACGACGGGAGCTCACCCCGCCACGGGGATTCGAACCGCCGACCATGCGATCGGCAAGTCCTAGGCACTGAGGTTTTACCCACATACTCTGCCCCAAATAATCTTTAGGCTGTAATTTTATATCATCTTTCCTGAAAAGGAGCCCTACTGAATCCAGTGGAGCTTATTTCTGAGTGAACGTGTATAGAATTGCACTGTAAACCAACTCAATAACTTGGGATTCAGCTCCATAATAATTTAGATCTCATAGTACAGGGAATAATCCAAATTTATTATTTGGGAGCAGCTACGAATTTTAGGAAAGCTGAATCACTGGGCAAATTTGCCCTTTTCCTGGCTAAGTAAAATTGGCACGTTCAAAATGAAGTTGTTCATTCTCTTAACTTTGCCACTAAAACATGACAGAGGTATATTGGACACAGGGAAGGAAACTGTTCCATATAAATTTATAAACACATTTTTCTGCCATAAGAAACCACTAAGGTTCAGGCTTCAGTCTGAGCACCCAAAGGATTAACCCTAAAACTCTGGAGGTGGCAGAGGCACGGATACACAAGCAAGACTTGCACCAGCCATGCTGGCGTCTCCTCATGGTGGCTTTAGCATGCCTGTCTGGTGAGGGCTCCTCAGGACCTTCTGCTGAAGGCACTCGGGAGCTTTCCTCCCTAGAGAGCCCTGTCTTGCCAAGGTTCCTCCTTGCGGAGAGGTCTGAAGAGCAGCCTGAGAGGCCAGGGGCTGTTCTAGAATTGATTTCTAGTGGGGATTGGAACTGGAGTATAGCAATTCCTCAAAAATATTACATCCTCTTAATTTCAATGAAAATTCTTATGTAGATGGCACCTTACATGGACTCTGTTGTTATGGAGGGTCTGGGAGCAGGACACTCTTTGGAACAGATATTTAATTGCGTGTTCTTCAATAATATATACTTTCACATACAGTTTCAAATGACACAGTTCATAAGGCTTTTTGCATGATAGTAATTACATTCTTGTTTGGTCATTTCTCTTTCTTAATCATCTATGTAAGTTGAACTTCTTTTAAATTTCACTGCAGTTTCCAAATGAGATTACATCCACCAGTCATTTCTTACAAAGCTTACAAAGCTGACTGCAATAGGCTCTTGACAGTCAAGTACAACACTTTTAGGTCGAGTTTTATAAGGCTGAATACCAAAGCACAGAATCATAGAACTGTAGAATCGGAAGGAACCTCAAGGGTCATCTAGTCCAGCCCCCTGCAAGGCAGGAATCTCAGCTAAGGAATCCATGAGAGAAGGCTATCCCACCTCTGCTTAAAAACCTCCGTGGAAGGAGAGTCCACCACCTCCCAAGGGGGTCCATTCCACTGTTGAATGTAGCCCCTGTGTATGTCATTGGTGCATTCCATTGGTGCAGAAGCCTGTTTTCTTGACTGGTTCAATATGCTGCTGGAGGCTGAGCCAAGCTCTGTTCAGAGGAGAACATGAGAGGAGACCACACAAGACGGCCTTCTGGCCATTGGGGGGGGGGGCCTTTTCTACACTGCTCCCAACTCTGCCGCAGCCTTTCGAGATGGGGCAATCAGAAATGGAGAGCCCTTTCCTGATTAGTCAGAAGTCTACCAGCATACGTGAAGTTCCTATTTAGTTTTTTTTGCCCCAAAGTATATTCCTTTAACTTACATGGAACTGCATTTGCAATTTTGTTCACTTATTCACCCAGTTTGGAGAAAATAATGCTACGCTACTAAGAATACAGGATATGGCTTGAACATTCTGAATCACTGTATAAAGGCAGCTGTTTCAGTGCCTTGTTGAATCATACAGCTGTCTACCATTCTATACTGGATAAAGTAGATCATTAAGTGCATCAATTAAAATAGTTAAAACTGTTCTTGAACTTCAGAATATTGTTTACTCAGAACAGCAGGCGTGTCCAAGGAGGTGTGCCTAGAATTCTCACCTATGCTAGAAAACTGCAACCTGTGCTGCTGATAGAAATAGTACGACTCATGCACATGTTGGCGACTCATATACACACAATAATTAATAAAATGATTATACAGTCTTTATCAATCGTCTGAGAAAAATACAAAACCTTGTACAAAGCCACAGAGACTTGCCAACTACCCAACCTAAGATAAACTCAATGTCTGATTTCAATGGATTTTTCAGGTGCTTAACTCAGTCTTTAGGTAAGTTCATGAAGAGACCAACAAAAGGTAAGTTCGGTGTTGTTCACAATACTGAGAGATGCTACTGGAGTTGTAGATGGATGTTAATGAAGTTGTAGACAGGATGCTGGCGTTTTGCACCTGTTTCGCCCTGGCAGTCCAAGTGATCAAGAGGCCGTTGTTCGCCCCTGATGGGGCCCTTTTACTGGGGCTTGCAGGTAGCACACTCCCAAGGTAGTTTTCCGGGCTTCTTCAGTGGTCTAATCTCAAAGCCTTGATACGTATATTGATATTCAATTTCATAAAGTAAAGGTAAAGGTACCCCTGCCCGTACAGGCCAGTCTTGCCAGACTCTAGGGTTGTGCGCTCATCTCACTCTATAGGCCGGGAGCCAGCGCTGTCCGCAGACACTTCCGGGTCACGTGGCCAGTGTGACAAGCTGCATCTGGCGAGCCAGCGCAGCACACGGAAACGCCGTTTACCTTCCCACTATAAAGCGGTCCCTATTTATCTACTTGCACTTAAGAGTGCTTTCGAACTGCTAGGTTGGCAGGCGCTGGGACTGAACGACGGGAGCGCACCCTGCCGCGGGGATTCGAACCGCCAACCATGCGATCGGCAAGCCCTAGGCGCTGAGGTTTTACCCACAGCGCCACCCGCGTCCCTACATTCAATTTCATAGAGAATACTATTTCTTGGCTTAATCTTAAGAGACTACTACTACTACTACTACTACTAGAATTCTCACTTAAGCATCATTATCAAATATAAACATACCTCAGAACTGTTTTACTGCATAGTAATTGAAAAATATTCAGTGCAAGAAAAATTCTGAACACATCCAACCAAAGGATCATGGTCGCTCTCAGTTCAGGAAGCCAGCACATCATTTTCTAAGTCTGTGGCATCTGGATAAGATTCTATAGATTTATTCGCTCTCCTTTAACAAGACGACTTCGCATGATCCAAATATCCTAAGGACAGAAAAGAACCTTGTTTTGTGCGCAAGTTCATTCCCGCTGCACATACAAGAAGTTGCATATGGAAGGAAGCCCACCACACCCAGATGTTTTGGTTCTGCATGAAGCTTTGCTTCTGAACTGAGGGCTCATCCACACTTTTGCTCCAGATTTCTAGCCAGAGGCCTGAGCATTCCAGGTCTGACAACTTTCCCCCCATTTTCTTACCACTTTCCCTATGAAAACACACTCTTTACTGCTGAACTGAAGGAAATGGCAATGCGCAGAAAACCCTCAGTTCACTGCCAGCAACACAAATCACACCGCATGCCTAGTGCTTGTCCCGAATGGTGTGGTGTGGTAGTGAAAATTGTAATGTGCTATGTAGAAGCTGGGAGAGAGATCAGGATCAGACCTGCTCAACACCCACGTACATGACTGAGTAGGCTACCACCAATGGAATAATTATTCCCAATACCACTATGTCAGACGTATGACGTGAAAAGTTTTTGATGCAGGATGTTCACAAAAAAAAAATTTTTAGGAAACTGCTTGACCTTTATACAACTTAGAATAATATTGATGAAATACTCCCCCCCCAAAAAAAAAAATTTGTCTTATCTGTTATTACAGCATTTCCTTTTTGCCACTTTAATATCACTTTCTTCTCTTTCTCTTTCCACAGTTTATACACCAAACATTTCCCCAGTTTGTAAGTAAATTCAATTTATTTTTGGTTTAGCATAATTCAGTTTCATTTCCTTCTTCTGCATTGTTAACATAGGCAACTGTCTTTGCAGCATCTTGATTTGCCTAGTTGTATTTATCTCAGTTGGAGATCATTCGAACTATTTTTCTTTTAGTCTAATCTTGGACAGTTTTCTGTAGTTTTCTCTGCCCAGTCTCTTTCTTAGGATTAAAAAAATATGTTGTATGAAATAACCTCTGATGAAAGCTTTATTGGCATCCCAAACCATTTATATTCCTGTCCTTGTCTAAGTTATTCTCAAACAATTGTTTCAGCTTATGCTTGCAGCCTTCCACAACTGTTTCTTCTTGTGGTAGTGTTTCATTAAGCCTCTAGCTAAAGAAACCATTTTTCTTTTTAAAAGTAATAATTACTGAATTGTGATCTAAGAAAGTCTTTGGTAATATGTCTATGGAGTTGCCAGTGTCTTAGTTAACCAAATCATATTTTTCTTGAGAAGCATCTGTGTCTTTCAGAGAAATATTTATATTTCCAGATGTCAACAAGTTCCAAATTATCCTTCATTTCAAAGAAAACCTTAGGTACTTTATCCTGGGAAGTTTTAATATTTTTCTTTGAAGTTCTGTCCTGCATTGGAAAGACCACTCCATCCCAGTCAGTTTTCATATGAAAAGTCCATCAACCACAAGCCCACAAGTCCTATATAAAATGTTGATTACTTTTTTTACAGCCTTGGATAGTCACTTCCACCCCAACATATCTACATTGTTCATCAGAGATTATCAGTTTTGGGCAAAAGAACTCCATTCCCCCCCCCCCAATCCTGCAGAGATCAATTCCTCACCAAATTCTTTTTTTTTTTGTCAAATATTTTATATCCTTTTCCCTAATATATGTTTCTTGTAAACAAATTAGATTTTTTAAAAAAGAAATATATTTTTTTCTCTTTTGAGGAATATTTGCTCCATTTATATTCCATGTTAAGTACTTGTAATCCATAGCTGAGAAGGTTATTTTGTCATATCTACAGCTCCCATTTATGTTTCTTCAGTCTAATCCATTTGTATTTCTTCCATTTCAAATTTAAATTTCTCCACAAAGTCTCTTGCTTTCTGTACTGAATCAAGTTGAAATCTTTGTTAATCACTCCCTCCTGTGTGCCCCATCTTGATTGAATTCTTTTCTGCTAAAGTTATTTGTCAAAAAATAGTAGCCTTTTCTTTTTTGCAGTACCCTCAGTGGAATTTCTTTCAATTCAATCACATCTATATCATCAATTTTCAACTTAGTCTCAAAATATTACTGTAAGACTTCGTCTCTGGTTTTCCTTCTAGCAAATTGGACCGAAACATCTCTTGGAACCTTTCTTAAATTTGCAAAACGTGTACAGTGGTACCTTGGGTTACATACGCTTCAGGTTACAGACGCTTCAGGTTACAGACGCTTCATGTTACAGGCTCCGCTAACCCAGAAATAGTGCTTCAGGTTAAGAACTTTGCTTCAGGATGAGAACAGAAATCGTGCTCCAGCGGCGCGGCAGCAATGGGAGGCCCCATTAGTTAAAGTGGTGCTTCAGGTTAAGAACAGTTTCAGGTTAAGAACGGACCTCCAGAATGAATTAAGTTCTTAACTTGAGGTACCACTGTATTAATTTTGTAGATTTTGTCCATTTCTGCCTCCATATCAAGCACATCCTTTTTCAAAAAGTATGCCAGGGAATTAATGACTTTATCCCTAATATCTTCACCCTCCTCTTCTGGAATCTCTCTGAATTGTAGGCAGATCTCTTTTTCTCTCAACTCCATTAATGCCAAATTCTCCAAATCTTTCCATCTGTTTGTAGCTTCACTTCTACTTTCCAGATGTGAGATATGCTGGCAGGTACAGGAGTTTCCCTTTCTCTCTGGAAGCCTCCGATAAGAATCAACGAGCCTCTGACAGGTTTATAGTCTATTTTATTTACACAGAGGCATGGAGCCACCCTCCTTCAGCATCTCAGTTGGTCCCTCTGCATCCCCGCCCCTTCCACTGCCCCGCTCTCCCACCCTGGTGCTTCTGTTGAGACTTCACCCTTTCAGACCTCCTAGTGCAAGGGGAGGGAAGGAGGTCCCCACCGCTCTCAAAGGGGACCTCTCCCAAGCAGTGGCTCCCTCCTGGTTGCCTAGCTTCTGACTCAGAGTTATCTAGCTCTTCCCCCGACTGTGCCGTCTCTCAATCGGCTGCTGGGAAAGTTGAAGGAAGAGGGGGGCAAACTCTCCCCTTCTTCTTCTGTCAGAGGCTGCTCTGTCTGTGTCTGCATTCCTTCATCTTCAGAGTCAGAGCAGTCTCTGGCATATGAGTCAGACCAGCCCCTGACACCAAAGCCTACACTTTTTATTTAATTGCTTCATTTCTACAGACAACTGTGCATAGGAGTCTTCTATTTTATTAAGTGTTCCTTCTAAATCTTGCCAACTTTTCATCTATTTGTATCCAAATGGTTCATATTGTTTTTGATTTCATTCATCTCTAATTTAAGAGATTTTGTTTGCTCTGCCATCATCTGCTGAAAAATGTCAAAAGGGTCAAAAGGTATCAAAATATGTTTTTATTTCCTCTGCTGCCTTTTTCTTTCTGCCTGGCGTGCTGAGTATTCGGAGTATAAAAACAAACCGTCTTTCTTTTAAAGCCAACTTCTATTTTTACCAGCTGTTTCTGCTTCGCTTATTAAGAATGTCAGCCCTTTCTGTCTCTTTACTGCTCTCATAAAAACGTCAGCAACAGGACAGCTTCCCTAGATATCTTGTTCTGGCTGCAGCATCAATAAATGTAGCCCATTTAAAATAAACCGATTCCATTTTCACAGAGGAAATTTCAACTGGCAAAATAGCTTTTATATTCTTAGGCACACTTTTGTCAAGAAAATAAATAAATAAATAAATAAAAATAATCCACTTAGAACTTAACACAGAAACTCCTTTGTTTAAATCTTTCTTATCTCAGATCATAAATCAAGCCTTTTGTCTTCATTCAGCAGCTTAAACAGCAGTCCTCCTCCCTTCTAAGTTGTAGAAAGTAGATGGCTCACTGGATGTAAGTTTTCACTGGCAGATGAAGAAACTCACTTAAGTTGTAAATTATTTTATTCTAAAAATAATTAAGAAAGAGAGGTGTTTTGTGGATCCAGTGTCCATATTGGCTGTTGTATCATTTGGGCAAGGTGAAATTTCCTCAAAGTCAGGGTCTCCAAGAAGACTTCTCTCCACCAATCTCACCAGCTCCTTTTCTGAAGGGAAGCTGAAAGCCAATATTGGTGTCTGTCTATCATCAAACACCACACAACCACCACAGACAGATGAGCTGATGGAGATAGTCCATCGGCCACCATCGCTCCCCTGAAAGTTTTTCCTTTGTTTATTTTTTCTTTCCTCTTTTTTCTTTCTCTTTCTCTCATTTTTCTTTTCCTCTTTTTCTTTGTGTTTTTAGTTTATCTTTTATATTCCAAAAATATATTGGGTATTTGATATTAACTGTCAGGGGTTCAGGAGCAGAGGCGAGGGCAAGGGAGGAAACAGAGAGCGAGGGGGAGGAGGCAGAAGAAAGGATGAGTGACGACGACGACCCGAGATCTCCGAGTCTGTCCAGTGAATCAGAAGATTCACAAAGAGGAGCACCAGTGGCAAGGGCAAGGGGGGAGACTAGGGGGACACCCCAGGAAGAAAGAGCCAGAGGGGACTCAGAGGGGAGCAGTTGGAGATCGGGACCTACGTCACCGCCAGAGAGTAGGGAAGAGGAAGAGCGCCTGGGAACTAGCGCTGGCAGCTCACAACATGAGGGAGGGCACGAGTCAGGAGTGGCCACACCTTCATCGGGGAGCGAAGTGACGGTTAGACGGAAAGTGGAAGGTTGGGCGCGCGCGCCAAGTTCAAATGCACAGGAAGGTGGCGCAGTAGGCAGCCCGGAAAGAGAGCCAGGTCCTAAAGCCCGGCGCAAGGAGACAGGGGAGTCAGGGGGGTCAGCGTCAGAAGAATCCCGGAAGGGAGAGACCCAGGGGGGCAGAGGGACCCAGAGGAGAACTGTCAGGCGGAAAAGGTGGAGCAGGGCTAGGATATTAAGTTGGTGCGCAAGGGGCGGAGACTCAGAAGGAGCTTCGCCGACCTAAGCATAAGGCGTAGGGTTGCACGCAGCAGCTCAAGAATGGAGACTGTAACTCAATAAAGACTTTTAATCAACAACCGCTGGCTAGCGTGATCCTCTGTGAGCTAGGATCTGGAAGTAACCCTGACAGTAAGCTCCTTCTCATCAAATTGTGGACATCCACGACCTCGCGGAGAGGAGGGAAAGCGGGTGCCTACAAGAAAGCTCACGAACGGTAGACAATATGACGGCCGAACAGCAAATAACGGAACTCAGAGACGCGGTTTCACGACTGACTGCCGAGGCGGTGGCGTCCAGGAAGAGAGAGGAGGACGCAGCGGCCGCCTACAGGGATCTCCAGGTCAGGTTGGACGTGCTTACGAAGCAGGGGCAACAGACACCCAAATCAGAGGGGATTGGGTTGGGGAGACGCACAGGCAGTCTGGTCTCGCACTTCGATGGGAATTTGCAACAGTACCCCAATTTTAGAGCAGACGTAATGTGTGCACTACAACTACTGCACAAAGACTTTAGAGATGAACAAGAGAAAGTGGGGTTCATCATGTCCCATTTGCATGGAGACGCTAAAGCATGGCTGCGCAATTTGTGGAGGGATAAGGATCCTGCGCTCCAAAATGCGGACGCCTTTATTAAAGCGATGGATGGCTGTTTTTTATCAAGCATTGACGTGGATCTTGCCCGAAGGGAGGTGCACGGACTAAGACAAGGGAGGGCCAGCGTACGGCAATATCATGCCCGCTTTTTCGCTTTGGTCAGTGCCC
The DNA here is from genome assembly GCF_965113315.1 of Podarcis vaucheri. NCBI lineage: Eukaryota > Metazoa > Chordata > Lepidosauria > Squamata > Lacertidae > Podarcis > Podarcis vaucheri. Next base: position 3,198,502 of record NC_138748.1, read on the forward strand.
TGGAATGGGACAGAGATTCGGCTCCCGTCAGAGACCTTTTTTGGGAGGGCTTGAACAGCTCGGTGAAAGATGAGATTGCGAGGGGGGAGAGACCCCGGACCACGCAGGAGATCGTTCAGAGGGCGCTGGCGGTGGGAGTGCGGCTGGAAGAACGTCCGTGGAGCAGGGACGAAGGGCGCAGCGGGCGCGAACCAGCCAGGGGCTCCTCCTTCCTTCCCAGAGAAGCAGCGCGTGCGCAATCCACGCCCCCAACAGGGGGAGGGGTGGAACCGATGGAGGTTGGGAGTGCAAGGGCTCAGTCAGCAGCCAGAGCCCTAGCACCGGCAGCAGTGAAAGCGAAGCCTCCTAGAGGGAACAGGAAGTGTTACATCTGCGAGGATCCAGGCCATTTGGCGAAAGAGTGTCCCCGGAGGCTCCACAAGCACACTGCAGCCTCAGCAATGGTGACTGCAGCAACGCAGCAAGGAGAACCACAGCAGGGAAACGACGATGTCTGGCTGGAAGAGGAGGCACTGGGGCCCAGCCAGACGTGTCAGTGAAGCAGTCCCCAGAGATTTTACCGCCCATGGACCCCCTCCCGCCCAAGCCAGTAGTGAGGCTCACCGCATCGCTCCAGCTACCCAATGGAATCACCATGGACGTGCCAATCACCGTCGACTCGGGAAGCAATGCAGACTTCATAGGGCAGGACTTTGTCGACCGGCACGCTATACAGTTGCTGCCTGCCGCGCTGCCACTGCAGGTTGTCACGGTGGATGGCAGGGAGCTGTTAGGGGGGCAAGTGGTGAAGCAGACGCCACCTATGGTGCTGCGGCTTGGAAATCACAGGGAAATCATCAGCTTCAACGTCACTCAACTCTCGGACACGCCTATTGTATTGGGCATGAGTTGGCTGGACAAGCACAGCCCGACGCTGGCTTGGTACCAGAGGCAGCTGACCTTCGGCTCTTCCTTTTGTGCTGAACACTGCATCATGCCCCAGCAAGAAGGGGAGCAAGAGGAGTCACAGCTGCTGCTCGGCACGCTGCAAGCGATTCCCCACAAGTACGCAGAATTTTTGGAGGTTTTCTGCGAGAAAGAGGCAGACAAGCTACCCCCCCACAGACCATATGACTGCAAGATTGACCTGCTGCCGGGGGCGGCGCTGCCCAAAGGGAAGCTGTATTCCATGTCTGAAGACGAACTGCAGGAACTCAAGGAGTTCATTGATCATAATTTGAAACGCGGTTTCATCCGAGAGTCCCAGGCAGCGGGGGGCAGTCCTGTATTCTTTGTGAAGAAGCGAGACACGCCCCAGAAAAGGCTCGTGGTGGACTACCGCATTTTGAACAGTGTCACCAAGCCGTCGGACTTCCCCATGCCCCGAATCGACGACCTCCTCGCGAAAGTACGCAAGGGCAGCGTGTTCACCAAGTTGGACCTGCGAGGGGCGTACAACCTGATTCGCATGCGGGAAGGAGATGAGTGGAAGACAGCCATGTTCACACCCCTGGGCACCTACGAATATAGAGTTATGCCTTTTGGATTGCAAAATGGCTCCCACGTTTTTCAAGCTTTCATGCATCACGTGTTGGCGGGGCTCCTCTACAAGACGTGCGTCTGTTTCTTGGATGACATCCTGATCTTTTCGGAATCGCAGCAGGAGCATGACAGACACGTCAGGGAAGTGCTGAGCAGGCTCCAGCAACATAGGCTTTACGCCAAGCTGGAGAAGTGCCAATTCGACGTGACGGAGGTGGATTTCCTGGGATACAGGTTGTCTGACAAGGGGCTCGCCATGGACAGCGCCAAGGTTCGAGCGGTGTTGGATTGGAAAAGCCCACGCAACCGGAAGGAGGTCCAACGATTTGTCGGCTTCGCGAACTTCTATCGCAAGTTCATCAAAGGCTTCGCTATGCAGACTGCAGCCATTACAGACACGCTCAGTTCCAAGAAAAAGAAGTTCATCTGGACAGCGCAGGCGGAGCAGTCCTTTCAGGCACTCAAGCGTCTTTTCGCCTCGGAGAAACAGCTGCTTCATGTCGATCCTAGCAGGCCGATGAGAGTTGAAACAGACGCCTCGGACAGGGCCGTCGGAGCAGTCCTGCTGCAGAAGGACCCGCAGGGGGTTTGGAGGCCCGGAGCATTTTACTCCAGGAAGCTCAGCAAGTCCGAACAGAATTACACCATCTGGGACAGGGAGTTGCTGGCTATTCATGCAGCGTTCAAAGCATGGAGGCACTTCCTGATTGGAGCCAAGCACACGGTGCAGGTCTGCACGGACCACAAGAATCTGGAGCACTGGCGCACGGCACAGTTCCTGAACCAGAGGCAGATACGTTGGGCTGAGTTCTTTGCGAATTTCGACTTCCGAATAGAGTATGTCCCGGGGGACACCAACATCATGGCAGACGCGCTATCCCGTAAGCCACAGTATCTGGAGGACGCCACGCCAGCGGCCGCCATGCACATCTTCGCGCCAACAGTGTGGGCGTGCGCTGCGGCGACAGTGGACCTGGAGGCGGTGCGACAAGCGTTGCAGAATGACTCTTTCGCGCAAGCAAAGATGGCTGAGATGCGAAGGGGCACGGCAGCGACCAACGGGTTCCAGCTGAGAGATGGATTGCTCATCCGCAAAGGGGCCATCTACGTGCCGGGAGACGAACTTCGCGCCAAGGTACTGCATCAGCTGCACGACGCGCCCACTGCCGGGCACTTTGGCAAGGAGAAGACGGTGGAATTAGTCGCCAGGGATTTCTGGTGGCCCGGAATGAGAGGGGAGGTCGCGGACTACGTGGCGAGGTGCGACACCTGCCAGAGGGCCAAACCAGTGCACAGACCGCCGGCTGGACTGTTGGAACCACTGCAAACTCCGGTCGAGCCATGGGAGAGAGTCGCCCTGGACTTCGTCACGGATCTGCCCAGCTCGAGGGGCAAGACGGCCGTGCTGGTGGTGGTGGACTTGTTCTCCAAGATGGTGCATTTCATCCCGTGTGCGAAGGTGGCCACGGCGGAACAAACCGCCAAACTGTTCATAGACCACGTGTTCAAGGTTCACGGTCTGCCACGGTCTATTCTGTCCGACCGCGGGCGGCAGTTCATCTCGAACTTCTGGCAGAAGCTGATGGGCTTCCTAAACGTCAAGATCAACCTGGCGTCGGCGAGACACCCGCAGACCAACGGGCAAGCGGAGCGGGTCAATGCCATCATGCAGCAGTACCTGAGATGCTATGCGAATCAACAGCCTGCGACGTGGGTGGATTACCTGCCGCTCGCCGAGTTCGCCTACAACAACACGAAGCACGTGTCCACGGGGGTCACGCCGTTCTTCGCCAACAACGGGAGGCACCCCAGAACCTTCCCGGGACTGGAAAGACTGGTGGAGGGGGAGCCGCAGACAGCAGATGCGTTCGCGTCGGAGTTGCAAGAGGTTCACGATCAGCTGCGGCGGCACCTGGAGCTGGCCAAACACGCATACAAGGTGCAGGCAGACAAACACAGAAGGGTTGGCGAAGAGATCCAGGTGGGAGACTGGGTCTGGTTAGCAGCCCACGCAGTGCCGGCCAGGTCGTTGGCCAAGAAGAAACTAGGGCATAAGCAACTGGGGCCCTACCAAGTCGAAGAGCAGGTCAACCCGGTGGCTTTCAGGCTGGCGCTTCCGGAGGGTTCCAGAATGCATCCGGTGTTCCACAGATCGGTGCTCACTCCCTACAAGGCACCGCACAGGTTTCAGGAATCCGGCACGGCGCCGAGTCCGCTCCGAGAGGGAACCAGGCAACGGGGAGTGGCACAGGAGGTGCGCCTCAACGAAGTCACGGAGATTTTGGACTCCAGATGGGGGGAAGAGGGGGTAGAATACCTTCTCGCTAAGGAGGGCACCCCGGCCAATGCCAACAGCTGGGTGCCGGGCTACGCTCTAGATGAACCTCTGCTCAAGGAAGAGTTTCATGCCCTCTTTCCCCATAGGCCAATGCCGGCGGACTTTTTCGACGACTGGCTTTTCACACCCACGCTTTCAGCCAGCACGTTCCGGGGGTTCGACTCGGATGAGGAACCGACACGAGACGCCCGTTCCCCGGAGGGGTCACCCTCGGGATCTGCCTCAGAACCCTCGTATTGGTGGGATGATCGACCAGAGGAGCAGTGGCGCAGGAAGTGGCTGGAGGGTCCAGGACGAGCTACGCCTACAGAAGGAAGCGAGGGAGAGACCGACATGGACTTTTTCGGGGACAACCAGGGTCTCGAGCACGGCGGCACGGAGATGGAAGCAGAGGTGACCGTCGTTGACGAGAGCAGGGAGGAAGAACCGGGAGTCTGCGGATGGAGGCCGGCCACGGGAAGCGAACTGTACCCGACATTCGTCCCTTTGACACTGCAGCACCCAGTTCCCGCACCGGAGGGAGGGGAGGGGGGAAGGGGGGGCTTTGAGGGGGGGATGGATGTCAGGGGTTCAGGAGCAGAGGCGAGGGCAAGGGAGGAAACAGAGAGCGAGGGGGAGGAGGCAGAAGAAAGGATGAGTGACGACGACGACCCGAGATCTCCGAGTCTGTCCAGTGAATCAGAAGATTCACAAAGAGGAGCACCAGTGGCAAGGGCAAGGGGGGAGACTAGGGGGACACCCCAGGAAGAAAGAGCCAGAGGGGACTCAGAGGGGAGCAGTTGGAGATCGGGACCTACGTCACCGCCAGAGAGTAGGGAAGAGGAAGAGCGCCTGGGAACTAGCGCTGGCAGCTCACAACATGAGGGAGGGCACGAGTCAGGAGTGGCCACACCTTCATCGGGGAGCGAAGTGACGGTTAGACGGAAAGTGGAAGGTTGGGCGCGCGCGCCAAGTTCAAATGCACAGGAAGGTGGCGCAGTAGGCAGCCCGGAAAGAGAGCCAGGTCCTAAAGCCCGGCGCAAGGAGACAGGGGAGTCAGGGGGGTCAGCGTCAGAAGAATCCCGGAAGGGAGAGACCCAGGGGGGCAGAGGGACCCAGAGGAGAACTGTCAGGCGGAAAAGGTGGAGCAGGGCTAGGATATTAAGTTGGTGCGCAAGGGGCGGAGACTCAGAAGGAGCTTCGCCGACCTAAGCATAAGGCGTAGGGTTGCACGCAGCAGCTCAAGAATGGAGACTGTAACTCAATAAAGACTTTTAATCAACAACCGCTGGCTAGCGTGATCCTCTGTGAGCTAGGATCTGGAAGTAACCCTGACATTAACTTTATATATCTTTCCCCAAACTTTAATGGGGCAGGGGAAACAAGAATACATACCATCAAGGTGATAGGTGAGTCTGTACCATACTTTGCTCTTGCAGCATCTACTGCTTCTTTCTCCATGTTCTCTTGAATTGTACCTTTCATGTCAATATAGTGGCAGTCAGAACTTGCATAATGACACGAAATTGTCTGCATAAAAAGACCAATATAACTTATTTATTTTCATTTGTAAATGCATTTCTGCAAAGGCATGCATCCCATATGGAGGATAGCTTTTACCCCTCACCTCCAGCCCTCCAACAAAGAAACATAGAAATAATAAGGTGCAACTTCAGGTTTTGATATTAATAGCTCAAACATGGGAAAGCCTTGACTTGAACTGAAGGGGGGGGGTTAGGTGTTTAATACCTGCAACCTTAAATGGCATCTTACCTTACGAAACCCTTCAGTCCTGTTCATTCCAGAGCCATGGATTAGCAAGGGATGGAAGAACACTGTGTCTCCTTTCTCCACAGCAACGTGAACCCTTGAAATAGTTTTATCATAATCACGCACTCCGTGGTACATCTTGTTTACACCACCCTGGAAGTTCAATGCATTGAATTATCTTCTTTATCCTAAAGAACTTAATCTTTTGAAACCTCCACACTTCAAAAACTTTTAGAACTGATTTATAAATATTAGGTCTATTTAGTTGGATGAGACCAAGGCCTGATCCAGCTGAACAGTGAACAGTGATGTCCCTTCAGAAGCTGACATGCTGAATGTGAAGCTGAAGGCCCTCCTGCCTCCTTCCCCCCTTGCGTCTTGTATGGAGATGCCTGCTGCCACCAAACATGGATGCTCTGGCTTGCATTTGAGAAGCCTATTGCCCAGGATCCGGTCTATTTAGTTTTGTCTAAGCCATTTGAGTCCATGGCCCTCCCCACAACTGGTGGCACTGAAATAGAGAACGTTTATTTGGTGAAATAAATAAGATGCTAAAAGAAAATATTGTATTCTCCCCCACGTTGGTATCTTTTTCTAAGGGAGAGAATAAAAAGATAAAATGAAAAGATTTGCTACATTACCTTCTTATTGTTGCATGTATATTGACTGCCCAAAGATGGAGAACACTGTCTCTATGATGGAGTAGTATATGGGAAATTGCATTACATGAAAATCTTATCTGCAGCCCCCTGCCCCCTGCTGCTGCTGCTGCTCCACCTCCTTCTCCACAGGCCCCTGCTCCCCATCTTGAAGGTGGCAGGGAAGTAAAAGGAGGCTGGAGATCTACCAGCTGAGGAACTGCTTCATCTCACCTCATGGGTGGGCTGGTCTGTTCTTGTTCTGATTTCTTATGAGGGTAAAGGTAAAGGGACCCCTGACTATTGGGTCCAGTCGCAGACGACTCTGGGGTTGCAGTGCTCATCTCGCTCTATAGGCCGAGGGAGCTGGTGTTTGTCTGCAGACAGCTTCCAGGTCATGTGGCCAGCAGGACTAAGCCGCTTCTGGCAAACCAGAGCAGCACAGGGAAACGCCGTTTACCTTCCCGCCAGAGTGGTACCTATATATCTACTTGCACTTTAACATGCTTTCAAACTTCTAGGTGGGCAGGAGCAGGGACTGAGCACCAGGAGCTCACCCATTGCGGGGATTTGAACCGCCGACCTTCTGATCAGCAAGCCCTAGACTCTGTGGTTAAGACTACAGCGCCACCTGCTGGTACTCTCCACTTATTTGTCACAAAAATCTAGCTAACCAGCTTTATCATTTTTTTCTTGTGAATGTAACATCCAGTGCTAGCCCTGATTTGATTTGGTTTAGCTTTAATGTGTCTGTCTCATAATTTTTCTTCTTCTTATTTTGGTTATATGGGGGGGGATCAATAAAAATACATTTCTAGAAAATGCAACTTGTGGAGAGGGCACGATACAATTGCCTGTAAGTGCACTGATCTCCAGCTGAGACTTTTCATAGTTAACTCTGTGTCATGATGGACATTCAATAACTTTGGTTGGACTTGTGGATGTCTCCTGGATGGGTGGATCCCAGTAACAACAAAATGTCATCTGTGAGGCTGCCTTCAAAGAGAGTTTGGAAACTTCCTACTGGTGCAGAATGCAGTCACCAAGAGCTTGGAGGTGTGTGTGTTCTGATCATATGACATCAGTTCCATATCAGTTGCCCTGGCTGCCTATTCATCTCAATTTAAAGCCCTCTTTTTGATTGTAAGGATCATACCACTCAGTTAGCAAAACTGCTATTGGCTACCTCCAAATTTGCAGATACTTCCATCCTCCGTCCCTCCCTGTGATGAAGTCATAAAGAAATTACCTCCCACTCAGGATAATCATGCTGTTTCAGAGACCCCTTATGACTTCCTGGCCAAACTGCCAGGCATCCATTTCTGCGATCAATCTTCTCCATGGCAGTCCAGGCACAAACAATGCGATCTGCAGGCCGGAATGAGAAGTAGTGCAAATCTTGGTGCATCGGTTGGCGAGAGGTCTTCTTTCCTGCAAAAATTATTTGTATTAGCTTTCATAGTACAGATGCAGAATTAGTTAAGTAAATACAAGCACCATCTTCCAATACTTCTCATGTAGAGGTGGTGCAGTTTTGGCTACACCTTCACTGGCACTCAGAGACTCAAACCAGGACTAGTAGTTCTGGATTTAAGCTGGCAATGGCTGTACACACCCATCTATTGTAGTGATGGCATGGCAGGAATGACCTATAAATTTTGGATTTAATTTCAAGTGGACAATACAATGTACCACAAATACCTAGGAATTCATACTGGTGAAATTACATTAGAGTGACAATGCAGAATGTTTTGCCAGGAGCATAATTCCACTGAAACCCTATGTAGGAGTCAGCCATCATAAGGGTTGGGTTTCAAATAGCTACATGCAGTACCTAGTCCCAACCATGTTCCACCCTCCCTCTGCTCTCTTTACCAGAGTTACTCTAGCCCAGGCATGTCCAAAGTCTGTTTTGGGGGGCCTAATCCAGCCCGCCGGTTGGCTTAATCCGGGCCCTGTGGCAGTTTATTTCCAGGGCTATAATCATAAAAAAGCTCAACAACTTCAATCCTAAAAAAAGGTTGGTCGGCCCTCATGCATGTTCACCTCATCAAATCTGCCCCTCTTTGAAAAAAGTTTAGAATCTGGAACACCTGGTAACAACAACTGAAGAGTTATATTCCTAATAGCAGCCCTGAAAGTGACCCAGATGAGATGGGACCCAGGGATTCCTTACTTTTCCATATACCGGTACTTTACTATCTTAATAATTTAATTTAAATTTGATAACCCACTTTTCACCGTCTAGGCCTCAAAGCAGCCCACAATGATAAAAACACACATTTTCTCATTCTTCAAGTTTCCACCTGCCAGGTAACGCAAGTGCCCCATGAGAGTGTCCCCCTTATCTTGATGCCCTGACTTCAAAAGATCTATATCCCACTTCAGGGAGTTCTTCCTCCCCACACAAACCTCTACTATGGAGAGGAATGACACCAAAATCCCTGGAACTGAACCAAAATCCCTGGAACGGCTGACGGGGGCCTGAAGCAAAAAGAGCTGCAGGGTCCTTCCTATACGTGGTTTTGTAAAGAGGTTTAACCTTTTTGGTCTTCAGTTTTTGGAGAACTGAGTTTAATGTTCAAAGTGGACCTACAAATCTCTCTCAAACTTGCATTACTTGGGATTCTGGACACTTCTAACTCTCAAAAGGAACAGTTAGCATTTGTCCTATTAGTGGTGTGTATAGAAATTTCAAATTGCTATGCTATAGCTTTCTGCAGTTTCTGTAAACATTGAAGCCTGGTATTCCCGGATATGGACAATAGCCTTTGCTGAAAAACTAACCTACCAAATTCATGCAAATAAAGAAAAACTGAGTCCTTACCTTTTCTACAATACTTGGCAAATGTTTCTTGAATATATGCAACAACATTGTAACAGGAACCCACCACAATCCAAATAGTAGAGAGACTATTTGGACTAACTCTCAGGAATAAGATCTGATCTTCTGTGATACTGTGGTTGGTATGTTGCGACATGTGCTGTACATGTGATATTCAGTGGAAAATGAATAAAACCTTTTAAAGAATGAAATCAGGCAGAGGACTGCAAGAAAGGGGGGGGAATGAGGAAGAGAGGATGGCAAGGGAGAAAAGTGTGCCACAGTCACGTTTGGCTCTGTCCATGCTCACAGATTATACCAAGAAGGAATAAAACAGGAAACAGGAAAAATAAAGGTCCCACCTCTGATTTAGAGAGTACCAGTACAAAATCTGAGAGAAGTTAAATCAAGACTTGTATCAGAATGAACCATGTTGTATACAACTATACATCTTCGTTTAGACTTGCATCACAGTAGCTAACTCTCTAAGTATACGTACAGGACCTTGCAAAAGAAAAAAGGGCAAGTCCAACAATATTTACATACATGCTAGCATTCTTGAACAGAGTATTTTATTTTTCATCCGTTCAATTATTTCTTACCAGAATCCGGAGGCTTATTTATCAACATGGCGTGCATAGCCATGATGTTTGGTCCCGTGAAGCATTCGACATATTTCAATATCTAAGGTGAAGAAAGTTTCTCATGAGATGCTTATTTAAACATGCTAAAAATATATTACCCCTTATATTTCATGGGCAAAATTCAAGTGAATACGCATGATCAATACACCAGTGTTGAAACAGCAAACAGTGCTATGCACTGCTGAGAGACACCAAGGCTCGGAAAAAACCCAATATGGAGGCATACTGGCCGAAATACTGGGAAATAATAGAAAACATTGGAGGTAATTGGAGGTATGCAGAGGCATACTGGCCGAAATATTGGGAAATAATAGAAAACATTGGAGGTAATTGGAGGTATGCAGAGGCATACTGGCCGAAATATTGGGAAATAATAGAAAACATTGGAGGTAATTGGAGGTATGCAGAGGCATACTGGCCGAAATATTGGGAAATAATAGAAAACATTGGAGGTAATTGGAGGTTGCAGAGCTTTGAAAAATTAAAGGATAAGGTGCAAAATTGGTTACACTATGCCCAAATTAATGAGGTCTTTAAGCTAGACAAAAAAACAGGATTCCAGGTGGAAAAATCGAAACTTGAGACAGAGTTGTTAGAACCTAAGACCAAGTTATTATCGAGAATGTATAACTTGCTGCTTAAATGGAACACTCAGGATGAGACAGTTAAATCAGCGATGATAAAATGGGCTCAGGACATTGGTTATAATATCATGTCTGAAGACTGGGAGAGGTTATGGACCACCGGTATGAAGTTTACTGCATGTAATGCTCTGAAAGAAAATATTATGAAAATGGTATACAGGTGGTACATGACCCCGGTCAAGCTGGCTAAGATATACCATTTGTCCGATAATAAATGCTGGAAATGTAAGGAAGCTGAGGGGACATTCTTTCACCTTTGGTGGACTTGTCCAAGATTGAAGGCCTTCTGGGAAATGATTTATAACGAGTTAAAAAAGGTGTTCAAGTACACCTTCCCCAAGAAAACGGAGGCCTTCCTTCTGGGCATTGTCGGCCAGAAGGTGTTAAAAAAGGATAGAACCTTTTTTATGTATGCTACAACAGCAGCAAGAATCCTTATCGCTAAGCATTGGAAGACCCAAGATTTGCCCACACTGGAGGACTGGCAGACGCAATTCATGAACTACATGGAACTAGCCGAGATGACTGCAAGGATCCGAGACTTGGGAGAAGAGGCAATGGAGGAGGACTGGAAAAAATTTAAAGACTATTTGCAAAAGTATTATAAGTTATATGAATCTTAAGATGCCGTATGACTTGGAATGTTAGCCCCAGCAACGAAAATTTAATTATTTATGAAATTGGATAACATTTATGAAAGAATCAAAGTTTAAATGGGTAAAAATGACAACATGTTATATTTTTAGAGTAAATGGAAAATAAGAGATTTAAACCTAAACTGCAATTGAAAATACAAAGAAACATACGAAATAAGGGTATAATTTGCTGATAACTTTATTGTCAAGAATGCACTATGTGGGAGATGTGGGGAAGTCCAAAGGAAATTTGAAACAAGTTGTTGAAATGGTTGTGATTTTCTGTTTTTTTTTTATTTCTTTCTATTCTTTATGTTACTTCTTTCTTCTGTTCTTTCTGTAATTTGGAAAAAATGCAATAAAAATCATTATAAAAAAAAATAGATATCCCATTGAAACTAACAGGAATTAAACTCCCATCCAGCAGTAAACTGTCTGGAGCTACCTATTCCTATGGCACAGAGATTCATTTAAAAAAATTAAATCACTTTATGTTGAGTTATACTTAACATGACAATTAATAGCATGTCACCATAGAGCTAAGGTGAATGTTTCATTAGAGCAAGGGTTTTTCCTTGATCAGGAAGTGCCCTCTGCACTTCCCCAAAATGTGTTCTGGGTTTCCCCCCAGATTTGGAGGTGGAAAGGATACATGCGGGGGGGGGGGGGATTCCCTTGGGCTAATGCTAATGCTTGAGCTAGATTGAGTTGGTTAAATATCACACACAGTGATCACCACTGCAGAGATGCCTGATTTCACTAGACTGGGTACACTAGACTGGGTACAATCTGCAAAAGTTAAGCTCTGCTTAAAGCATCTATTGAACGAGACAAAATAGCAGATCAAATCTACTGCTGTATTGCTTCCTTAATTTAAAAGCAGCCATATGGAAGTGAGGAAGACGTATTTTGAATAGGACTGCAGCACCATGTGATGGATGTCATACTTTGCTCCTTCCCAGGCCATATTCCCAGTGTAAATCTCTTATTCAGTTTAAGGAGGTGAGGGAAATACGGAAAGACTCTGGTACCAGGAGGAAGTTGCTTGCTTTTTTCAATTCACACCTCTGGCTGCTTTCAACTTTTATAAAAAAAATATGGAGCCATGGGACATCCTGTTCCCACATCTCTGGCATCATTTCACCGTTGGTGTCACTTGGCTTTTGTTATATTGTGCTGTTCCTGATAGAAAATGACTGCCTTACTATGCCAGCAAGTTAATTAATGAAGTTTCCTATTTTGTACAGGTCTTCCCCGGTGGCTGCCCCCTTTTTTAACCTGAGGCAATCTACAATATCTGAAGAGCTTCTCATGTTGCTGGAAATCCTGTATTTTGGAAACTGTTTTATGATCTAGAACAAACTCCGACTTGGAAGCTGAAACATCTCTCATGACCACCAGTCCAGGGACAATCACTTCCTGTCTGCAGATCTTCATGAACTCATTTCTGAGGAGAGAATTCAAAAAAAGTTATTCATGGCAAAGTTTGCTATGCTGTTTAACCATGTTATTGCCTTTGTAAATTAAATTAAATCAAATCAAACTGGATACTTCTATTGTGCAAAATCATGGGTAATAATTTTTTTAATTTATTAAATTTGTATACCACCCATCATCCATAGTTTTAGAAATCCACATAACTCATTCTCTGTGAGGCTTTGAGTGTATATTTATAAGTGAATTATGCCTCATATCAACTGGCTGGATGTTCTTGTAAATCCAGGGGGAATTTTCATTTGGAGTGGGGCCCTTCCTGCGGCCTTCAGGTCTTGCTTGGCAAACACAAGCTCCTGGGCACACCTCAAGAGAGACCTCTGGACTGCAACCAGTGTGTTTTAAACCACGGGGGGGGGTCAAGTACCACGGGGGGGGGGTCAAGACTGACCCAAGGGGGGTTGAAACAGGATCACTACCACCCTGCAAAGCTATGGAAAAAGAGATGAAGAAATGGGTCCTGAATGCATGTTTGGGTGAAAAGTGAGTCCTGGGTCTGAAAAGGTTGAAGATACTTGTTTTAGACAATCTCACTACAGTATATGTGATTAGGACACATGGCAACAGTTTACCTGAAATGTTCAACATCCTCATCCGAGACCAGATTTTTTATGACGAGATAGCCGTTCTCCTCATAGAAATCCCTTTGCTCTGGGCTTAGAACATTATTATCTAAGGTGTAACTGCGGAGATAGGAACACACACTGGATAAGTTCACAGGGCAAGGATGAAGTCTAGGAGATAAGCGCTCCCTGGGAACTCTTCTGCAGCCTCCAACACACCCCGGAGTCTCCTGCAGCACAGAGGAGCTCTAGGGAAAACAGGCAGGTCCATGTGGGAGGGAGTCCCTGAAGTTTCAGGTGTTGCAATTGCTAGCTGTAACCTGTCCCCCCCAGTAGGTAAGAAACAACCACATCAGCAAAATACGTTTGTATTTCATGTTATATGCCGCTTTTGAGTGCTGCTGAGATAGAATTTGGCATATAAACAAAAAGGGGGTCTTTGCATGAAATAAACTATTTCGGTTGCAATCCAAATATACTTAGCATGGATTAAGAGATAATGAATGCAAAGGGACTTGCTACAAGACTGAACTGTGCTATTGGGTTATTTAGTTTATACTATGTGCCCTATCTTTACTTCACACAGAGATGCTGCAGGGAGCTATTGGGAGAGCAGGAGCTAAAGAACAAAAATTAGACAGCAAAATGCTGGTAAACAGAGGGCAATGGTTGCTGCATCCTGCATCCCAACATTTGCTACTCTACTATTTCAGAACTGCAAAATCTGCAGGAATTCAGAGCAATGTGATGGTTAATCCACCCCAAATTATCAAAACCTCACCAAATTCAAGCTTGGAATTCTAGCTAATCCACAAATACACTGATGCAACCATGCCCATAAGCTTACTGCTTCAGAATAGCAAATTCCACAGGACTCAGGTGAGGCAGCAATTTGATGGTTAATGCACCCCAAATTATCAAAGGTTCACCACATCCAAGGATGGAATTCTAAGGACATTAAACATGGTTTCCTTTCATTGCCACCATCAACATAACATATCTATTTTTTAATAGAAGAAATAATTTAAGTCGTCACTTACTGGTATTGAATTGGGTATTTCACTGTAGTAAATTGGGCTGAAGTTGGAAATCGTGTCTGGAGCACATGTTAAGGAACTTACATTTGTTTTATTTAGATTATTATATATTATTGTGTGATATAAAAAATCAGAATTGATTCTGCATCATAATAACTATTGATATGGTAGAGGAAATATAATATACTATATTAAGTTTAAATTATTATCCATATTTATATCCAAGCTTTTGTATCACTGGTTCCCTTCCCTGATGCAAGTTAACTGCATAGGAAGGGGGCATTTTAATGTAACTCATAAACTGCATTCTAAACTCTGTATAATGAATATTAGAGTTAAAACTATCAATGTTTGTTATCAAAACTCTGTTAAGTTTTTACTAAACTTCAAAGGTCACCCAGGCAGCAACTTATAATGGCAAATGGAAAACTATTTGGGGAAAGCAAATATTTTTACAATAGTGCCTTCCATATTGGCACTTTCTAAATACCAGCAAAAACACCAGATGGAAAACAATTGCCAAACACAAAGTGATGTCTTCCAAGAAAATTAAGAAAAAATACCGTTGATAAAACACCAAAATGAAAAATCTACAAAACAAAAATGGAAACTGCTGGAAGCCACAAATACTGGCAAAACTGCCTCTGTGTGATGCATTAAATACCCTTCTGTATAAATGAGTTTATTTGTATTAATATAAAAAACTTTTTTAAAAAGAATGTCAAAGTCAAATGGCATGTTTACAATATTACAGTCAAGAGCATCATAGCCTTGGAATGGACCACCAGGGCTTAATCACATCATTAATTATTTCAACAAAACTCACAACAACTAGATTCTGGAGAACTTGGGACTCTGACCTTATGGAAGTCTGGCATTGGCAACTTTGGGACTTGGCAGTCATGGAACCTGTAAGCTTTGAGCTTGTAGAAAGACGCAGACAATTCTTTAAGCTATTTAGACAGGTTTTATTTCTTATACAGCAACGACAGAACCAGATATAGACCACTGTGCTTCATGGAAACCTTTGACAGGACACTTTTCAAAGACAGACATGGCTGATGTAATTGTTTTACTGGAACAGACCAAAGCTCTGCTCTTCTTTTTTCCCTTGTATTGGGTTGTACTGCATTATTTGATACTTGAAATATAAATATATAGATATATAGATATACGGCCACAATGGTGTCTGAGGACTTTCTGGGGCAAAGAAACTATCCAGTAAACGCAACCTGGAGAGCTGGGAACCTGGTGCTTATTAACGCATGTGGAAATGGCAGTGCAAGAAGAGAAGAGCGAGAAATCATGGGGCTGAGCAGTTTTCTGCTTGTTCCAAGCTTTTTGAGCAGTTTGCCCTTGTCCTGTCACTTTCATTAGGAAAAGCCACTTTCTAGTGATAAATCAGAGCACACCTGATTGCTGTTTGCTCCAATTCAGCTGTAAAGATCAGGTTTTCCTGGGGGGAAGCTGTGGGGCAAAGGCAAGTCTGAGGGCTTATCCACACCTCTGCCACTTTTCACCAGGAAACTTGTTATTTTGGGCTGAATTTGGTTTTCTGCAGATTGCCGTCTGTTCCCATTTGTTGCCAAAGAGCAACTTTTCCGGGGAAAGCAGTGAGGCAAAGGCAAAACCGCTCAGACCCTTGGCTAGAGAGTGCAGGACAAGCACAGAACCACTCGCCGCCCCCCGAGGCAGACTCGCCCTTGGCTCCCCCGCCGCCTCTCTGGCTTGCAAACCCGCTTCCAACTTCTCTCCCCAATCTAGGATGGCATTCTGCATGTCCAACCACTGAAGGCATCATGCTATACAGAAAGCTAAAGGGAGCTGCTCAACCTGGATTCCAGCGGGAAGCCATTTCAGCCCCCATCGCCGCCCGCCCTCCCTCCCGGCCTGGACGCGGAGCTCGGCCCAAAGGATACGGGGCGCGGCGAGGCGGCGCCGGGGCGCAGGACGGGGCGCAGCAGGGCGCGCAGGCGGAGCGCGGCGGGGGCGCCGGCCATGGCGAGGGGAGCGGCTCCTCTGCGGGAGAGAAGAGAGGCGTCGCCGGGCGAAAGGAGAGCGGCGCCGGGGCGCCAGAAGAAGCAGCATCGGAGAGAGGATCCCGCGGCGGCCTGGGGGGCTGAGCCAGTCTAGCGCAAGACCCCCCCCCCCGGTCAGGGGGCGGCGGCGGCGGCATCCCGCCAAATGGGTTCCAGACCAGTACTGACCCTGCTGAATTATTACTGCTCCACAAGGAACTAAAATACTGTTAAAAAACCTCTGGGTTTAACACGCCAGGGGCCAACGAATAAAGGGGGGGGGCAGGTGGGCCCCGCCCCGCATCACCAGCCACAAGATGCGGCACATGATGCACACCATTGGAAGGGCAATGCCCATCCACTTGGGAGGCCGCAGCCCCCTCAAAGATGTTATTAGGGGGCTCAGCCTCCCCCGTTGGCTCCCATGAACATGTGCAAAGTCCGGCTTCTCTCAAGCTGCAACACGCCAGGAAGTGAAAGGCATGGGATTTGGTGGAGATGAGGCTACATGCAATTTATCTTATGTCTAATTAAGTTAAGTGTTAAGTGAAAAATAAAGAACCCAACTCTGATGAAGATGCTGAAGAGTCCGCACCTTAAAGCAGAGCTTTCCAGACTGTGTGTCAGACGTGTTGGTGTGTTGGTCGCAGTGTGCAGGTGTGTCACTCGAATGCTCCTTGCGCTGATCCTGGGGCTGGAAAGGGGTTAGTTGAGCCTCCTGCTTGCTAGTAAAACTGAATTACTGTGTTGCGAAACGATGCATGTCTAAAAAGTGTGTCACCAAAATGAAAAGTTTAGAAAGCTCTGCCTTAAAAGTCTGCAGTGTCTTATTTTTGATTTCTCCTTCTCTCTCTCCATCACAGAAAGCATAACTGAAGGGGCTGAGCACATCCCCATTATCATAGTGGCGATTCGGATTTGTCCTCCATGACAAAACGGTCATGGCCAATTTTAAAGTTCTTTTTAGTATCTTCTGTTACGATACATATATTGGAGGCTAA
The DNA here is from genome assembly GCF_965113315.1 of Podarcis vaucheri. NCBI lineage: Eukaryota > Metazoa > Chordata > Lepidosauria > Squamata > Lacertidae > Podarcis > Podarcis vaucheri. Next base: position 3,215,608 of record NC_138748.1, read on the forward strand.
TCGAGTCTCTACACAAAATGGCTGCTCAAAAATGTGTTCTGCATGCATAGTTGTTCTCTATAATAAGGAACTGTTTATGAATTTACAATAGTGTCTGCCTAGAAGAAGGTTGAGAGCACAATCCAAGTAGTAATAGTAATAATAATATCAAAATACCTGAGTGTTTCGATTGGAGGCCTTGATCCGACGAAGCCTGGTCCCCGTCCAGAAGCCTCACTGAGATCTTGCCTCCTGAAGAGCCTATGAGGAACTGAGCCGCCTTTCATAAGTCGAATCATAAGACATGACACACACACACACCCCACACACACTTCCTGGCTATATTGTCAGAATGAGATTCATTATATATTCATTATATGCATTACATGCGGCAAAGCTCCGCCCCTGCTTCATTCTAACATTATCAATGTCAAATGTTTATTTAATTAATCTTCTAATCTACTTTTGCCCCTGCCCAGCTTGTTGCTTGTTGCTTGTATGTTGTTCTGCTTCTCTCTTTGTACAGTGAAAAATACTGAAATGGCTTATGTTATAAAAAGGCCTGGGGAAAGTTTGCTAAGAGTTTCGAGAATTAACCACAAGAGTGGTGAAAGCTGAAATTTTACCAAAGACACTGTCAGATCATAATGCCACTGTAATGGAATGGAAAAGTAAAAATTTAACAACGCGAAGGTGGAGAATGAATGACAGCTTGCTAGACAATACAGAGAAACTAGATAAAGAACAAACACATATTTTGAATTAAATTTAAATAAAGGTACTGATATTAATGTAGTTTGGGATGCAAGCGAAGCTGTTATGCGAGGATTCTTCCTGCAACAAAACTCTATTCTTTATTTATTTATTTTATAAGATATTTATTAAGATATTTTTAAGATATTACACTACAAAATGAAAATGAAAACTCTATTCTTAAGAGGAAAAAGGAAAAGAACAAAGAAGAAATATTAAATAAAATAAAAGACATAGAAAAAACAGATGGTTAGGGAGCCAGAAGACCCAAAATTAAAACAAGCACTTAAATTGTTGCAAACGCAACTATCTATGATTATAAATCAAGAAGTGGAATGGAAAATTAAACGATTAAAACAACAAAATTTTGAATCAGCAAACAAAACAGGAAAATGGCTGGCCTGGCAATTAAAGAAAAAACAAGGGCAGAACTTCATAAATACAATGAAAGATAGTAATGAAATAATAGATAATCCCAAAGAAATAATGAAAGTTTTCTATAAATTTTATAAAGAATTATACAAAACACCCAAAGAAAATGAGGAAAAAATAAGAACTTACCTAGAGGAACATAAATTAAAGGCAATCTTGCAAGAAAGAAGAGAACAACTAGAAAGACTGATTTCAGAGGAAGAAATTATGGAAACAATTACACAAGGGAAAATGGAAAGGCACCAGGGCCTGATGGTATACCAATTAAATATTATAAGAAATTAAGCCAACAACTAATTCATTCATTAAAGGAAGTAATGAATAAGTATAACGAAGAAAGGGCAGATTCCAATGACATGGGAAGAAGCGTTTATTACATTAATACCTAAACAAGGAACGGATCTTACAAATGTAAATTTTTTTAGACCAATATCACTGCTTAATAACGATTATAAATTGTTCGCAAATGTATTAGCACAGAGGCTGAAAAAGATTATGGGACCACAAATACATCCAGACCAAGCGGACTTTTTACCAAGATGGCATTTAAAAGATAATTTACAAAACATAGTAAATATAATTGAATACTTAGAAACTAAAATAAATAAACAAGCCACATTGATTTTTATAGACATGGAAAAGGTGTTTGATAATGTGTCTTGGTCCTTTATGAAAAAGAATCTAGAAATAATGGGCCTGGGTACAAATTTTCTAAGGAGTATAGAGGCAATTTACAAAGAACAAATTGCGAAACTCATAATAAATAGCGGACTGACAGAGAGTCTTCAAATCACAAAGGGCACAAGACAAGGCTGCCCACTGTCACCTCTACTATTTAAATCAGTACTGGAAGTATTACTTCAAAATATAAGAGAGACAGAAAGAATTACAGGGATGAAGTGTGAAGAAAAATAGTACAAGGTCAAAGCCTTTGCTGACGATATAGTTCTGACAAATCACAAATCTTGACAGCAGAAGCATTAAAAGTAATTGAAGAATTTGGTTTGTTGGCAGGACTGAAAATTAACAAGGGTAAAACAAAAATGATGGTAAAAAATATGAATGGGGAACAAATAGATCAAAGCAAAACGGAAACAACAGTGGTAAAGAAAATAAAATATTTGGGTGTCTGGCTCTCCCCAAAAAATACAAACCTATTTAAGGACAATTATAAAACAACATGGAAAGAAGTAAAAACAAATTTGGAAATTTGGGATAGACTGAAACTATCCTTCTGGGGAAGGATAGCAGTTATAAAGATGAGTGTCCTACCTAAGTTGCTCTTTTTATTCCAAACTATCCCGATTATTACTGGATTAGGTCAATTCAAGGAGTGGCAAAAAACCATTTCTAGGTTTGTATGGCAGGGGAAGAAGCCTAGAATAAAATTTAAACTTCTAATGGATAAAAGGGAAAGGGGCGGCTTTTCACTACCGGATCTTAAAATACATTACGAAGCTGCTTGCGTAACATGGTTAAAAGAATGGTTTAGCTTGAACAACACAGATATATTAGATCTGGAGGGGTTTGGAAACAGATACGGGTGGCATTTGATCACTTTATGAAGTTTGGAAGAGATATAAAGAGTGGTTTGAAAGGAAAACACCATGGTGGCTGTCACCCCAATAAGCCTTCTCAGTGAAAAAAATAAACATGAAAGGAGAATGGCTAACGTATAGAGACATACTGTTGGAAGAAAATAACGTAATTAAGATCAGGCCTTATGAGGAACTAAAAGATAAACTATCAAGCTGGATGGAGTACCACCAAATGAATGACATTTTCTCAAAAGACAAAAAGCAAGAGGTTTTGAACAAACAAGATCAATATTGGAAATTGCAGTATTACAGAATAATACAAAATACTGTCCAAAGTTTATGAGTTTTTAATAGAATGGCACACAAAAGATGAGGAAATCAAGAGTGTTATGATTAAATGGGCAATGGATGTTGGCCATAACATTGAATATGAGAAGTGGATAAAATTATGTAACACAGGGCTAAAATTTACAGCATGTACCTTGTTAGAAGAAAATCTGTTAAAAATTATGTACAGATGGTACCTCATGCCAGTTAAATTGACAAGGATGTATAAAACAGAAAACAAGAATTGCTGTAAATGTGGGGTGAAAGTAGGTAGTTTCTTTCACATGTGGTGGTCTTGTGATAAGGTAAAATATATATAATGAATTAAAGAAGATATTTAGATACACGTTTTTGAAAAAGCCAGAGGCATTCTTGTTGGGAATGGTAGGAGAAGACATTACTAAGAATGACCAGAAATTGTTCTCATATGCACTAACAGTGGCAAGGTTATTGTTAGCCCACAGCAACAGCAAGTACCAACAGTAGAAGAATGGCAACAGAATGTAATGGAATATGCAGAAACAGCTAGATTAACAGGGAAAATTCAACCACAGGGTGATGAAACATTTCAAAAAGAATGGGGAAGTTTTATGTCATACATAGGAAGGATAAGGTGAAATAGTGAAACCAGTAGAACTGAAATAAACCTCATAATGTGAAATATTTATGGATAACAATAACGATATCTTTATTGTCATTGTCCCTTGCGGAACAATGAAATTGAAAAACTACATAAAAACTACATAAGACTACCACAAAACTACATAAAACTACATAAAAACCACATAAAACATTCAAAATCCCTAAAAACTCTAAAACCCCATTTTAAAATACACTATGCTACAGAGACCCCTTATGCTGCGTTTAGAACCAGAATTGCATTAGCGTAGAAACTGTTTTTCAGGCAGCTAGTCCTGGCCTTTATAACCCTATACCTTCTTCCAGAAGGCAGAAGCTGAAAGAGATCATTTCTGGGGTGCACACTATCATGTGCTATCTCCGCTGCTTTCTTATGGCACCTGGCAGCATAGATTTGATCTAAAGTAGGAAGAGTGCACCCAATAATTCTCTCTGCAGTCTTTACAACCCTGGACTGCATTGGTTTTCCCCTGGCCGTGCAGCTCCCAAACCACACGCACAGACCATAAGTTAGTACGCTCTCCACAGTGCAATGGTAAAATGCCATCAACAGGTCCTTTGAGAGATTGTTTTTCCGGAGGATTCTCAGAAAATATAACCTCTGCTGTGCTCTCTTCACCAGGTCTTTGCTGTTCTCTCCCCAGGTTAGGTCGTCTCTCAACTCCATTCCCAGAAATTGAAACACCGAGACCTGTTCCACGCACTTCCCCTCAATAATAAGTGGCTGAATATTCAATTTACATTTCCTAAAGTCCACAATGATCTCTTTTGTTTTCTTTAAGTTAAGGAGTAAGTTGTTTTTCCTGCACCACTCCCCCAACTGCTCAACTTCCTTCCTATAGGCCGCCTCCCCCTCTCCAGCCGTAATTAAACCAACCACCTTTGTATCATCTGCGAACTTAATGATCTTATTACTGGAGTATTTGGGGGCACAGTCAGCTGTATAGAGCGTATATAAAAGCGGGCTCAACACGCACCCCTGCGGCGTCCCCGTATTCATGATGAGATCCTCAGAGATGTGGGAACCCAACCTGACCCTTTGGGAACGGTTTGATAGAAAGTCCAATATCCACCTGCACAAACATGGTGGAAGTCCCAGGTCTAATAATTTGGGCACCAATCTATGCGGCAGAATAGTATTAAATGCAGAACTAAAGTCTACAAGTAACAGTCTCGCATAGTTCCCTTGCTTCTCCAAATGAGTCAGGCAGCATGTAAAGCCATTGCCACAGCTGTGGATCTCTTTGCCTTGTACGCAAACTGGTAAGGGTCAAGTCCCACTGGCAGACAAGATATGCTGCGGTTCCTCACCAGTTTTTCGAAACATTTCATTATAATGGGTGTCAGCGCCACAGGGCGAAAATCATTCAGACTGTCGATCTTTGGTGTTTTTGGCAGGGGTATAATGGTAGCGGATTTCAGACAGGGTGGAACAGTGGCTTGGGCCAGAGACTGGTTAAAAATCTTCGTAAAGATTCCTGCCAGTTGGTCCAAACAATCTCTTAGCACCCTGCCAGCTACCCCATCTGGGCCCATAGCCTTCCTCGTGTTTACCTCCTTTAATATTCGCCTCACTTCTCCCTCTTCCACCCTGGCAGCATTTCCTGTAGGTAGTGACGCCAATAGCTCTGCCATCCCTGTTGGAGTCACTGTTGGTGTCACCTCAAATCGGGCAAAGAAGGTATTCAGCTCTCCCACCAAGGAAGCAGTACTCTCTACCACTGATGAAATCCTTGATTTATAACCAGTCAGATGTGGGACTTCCTGCCACATTTGTCTAGGATCATGATTTCACAGGTGGTCCTCAAGTTTTCCTCTGTACTCCGCTTTTGCTTTCCTGATAGCCCTCTTCAAGTTCGCTCTTTCTATGCCATACGGCACCCGATCCCCAGTTCTAAAAGCAGAATTTCTGGCCTTCAATAATCTCCTAACCTCTCCTGTCATCCAGGGCTTCCTATTCGGATACAACTTAACATACTTTTCCCTGGTGACATTTGCTGTGCAGAATCTAACATAATCCAGGACCGTTGATGTATAAGTTTCTAGATCTTGATGGTCGAAGATATTCCAGTCGGTCTCCTGGAAACAGTCCTGCAGTTGCTGAGAGGCTCCCTCAGGCCACACCGTAACCATCCGTGTTCGTATCTGGCCTTGTTTCCTGAGGGGTGTCAGAAGCAGGGTAAAGGAAATTTATGGAAAATTTATGGATAAAGAAAATAACAAAAAGTAAAATGTACAATGTGATTAATGTAACCAATGGTAGTTGTAAATGGATATAGACAGACAATAAGAATTTGCTTTCGTAGATTTTCACGGGTATAGGAATGCAGGTTTTGGTGTCTTCGGGTGTCTTCCCGTGTAAGAGTCGGGGTGTCTGTGCGACGTTTCGACGAGGTCTCACTCGTCATCTTCAGGCTGGTGCTTTCGGCTTCTTGTTACTGGAACAGAGCAGAGTCTGGTGTTTGAGTTCTTATAAATACTGTTGAGGGGTGTGGTGTATAGCCTCCAACGTTCTGGGCAGAGAGGAAGTTCCTAGATTAGTGTGCCTTTTCTTCTTTTGTTCCTTAATTACTTGAGGGATATCTTGGGTGATTTCATGAGTGATATTCTGAATATCACTGGGTGGGTCATTAAGTGTAGATTAGTTGCTAAAGCTTTCGTGTCTTGACCTCTTGAGCTTGTGAAGAGTTTTTCTGAGAAGATGGCTGTGCTGCATTTAGTTGTGCTCTGGCTTGGCTTCGTGTATAGGGGCGAGCTATGGTTTTGTGCCTTGTGCCAGCCAGATCTGTGTAGGGATTGCAGGGGGGTGCAGCATCAGGAGGTGCCACTATAGTTTGGTTACTGGATGGAGTCTGTAATATGTCTGTGGAGAGGGTCTGGGTTTGGGTCTGGTGTGGTTGATTGGTGACGGCGTTCTGTGTGCCTCTGGTTCTGGTGTCGGTTTTTGTGGGGAGGGCTAATTTCCAGATGTCTGGCAGGCGGGACGTGTCGTCACGCTTGTTCATGTTGTGAGGGTGTTTCTCTATCTCGATGGCTGACACAAGGCACAAAACCATAGCTCGCCCCTATACACGAAGCCAAGCCAGAGCACAACTAAATGCAGCACAGCCATCTTCTCAGAAAAACTCTTCACAAGCTCAAGAGGTCAAGACACGAAAGCTTTAGCAACTAATCTACACTTAATGACCCACCCAGTGATATTCAGAATATCACTCATGAAATCACCCAAGATATCCCTCAAGTAATTAAGGAACAAAAGAAGAAAAGGCACACTAATCTAGGAACTTCCTCTCTGCCCAGAACGTTGGAGGCTATACACCACACCCCTCAACAGTATTTATAAGAACTCAAACACCAGACTCTGCTCTGTTCCAGTAACAAGAAGCCGAAAGCACCAGCCTGAAGATGACGAGTGAGACCTCGTCGAAACGTCGCACAGACACCCCGACTCTTACACGGGAAGACACCCGAAGACACCAAAACCTGCACAATAAGAATTGTATATACAGGAGGATTTATTTGACTATGAACAAATATGAAATAAGAAAAATAATATACAAAATGGATGAAGAGAATGTGAAAAAGTTAGATGTGATATAAAAGGCCAGAAGAGGGAAGGAGGGAAGTCAGGTGTGAAAAGTAATACAGTATGTGTATGTGGAGTGTGCAAATGAAAACCAATAAAGAATATTATGGGGGGGGGGAGGAAAGCAGCTCTGGAAAAAATGGATTCTGAATAAGAGAGACCTTTGCTTATAGGTCTGTTTGGATTATTTCATATTTTCTAAGAAGCTAAGCCTGTGCTGGACATATTTTTGAGGTACATTTGATGTTTTAATTATTTTTAAAGAAAGTTCTGCAAGTAAAATTTTGAATAATAACTTATGGGTCTGGACAATGCTTCATTCCAAAAGGAACAGTTTTTTAAGCATCCCGTCGCTTCAAACGGCACACTATTAATATCTGCAAAAATCCAGTCTACTACTGAAGCATAACAACCGTCAAGCCATTCACTGTGTGCAGATGTAAAGGAGTAGAGCTGTGTGCCATAAGGGCATTGCTGACAACGCCCTCAACCTCCAGATAACCCCACTGAGCAGTTTCATGTAGCTGTTAAACCCTGAGGAACCCAACATTGAAGGGCACTCCCCAAGCACCACCCATCCAGCAATGTCTATCCAGGTAGGACTGCAACCACCGCAAAGTGATGCCACCCACCCCTAACTCAGACAGGCGCTCCAGAAGGTTGATGGTATCAAACTGGTATCCAGTTCGGTTTCCAAAAGGATCTTCAGAAAGTTCCTTAGACGGTGTTTGAAAAGTAGACTGCAGTTTTTTGTACCAACTTTTCAAATGTGAACTACAAAGCTGGGAGTCTGTCTCTGAATAAAACCTAATCTGAGTAACTCGGCTGCTTTTGAACATGGAAATTGGAGGCTAATTTGTGCAGGTTATTTGCACACTACAGAGAGATGAGCTAAAAGAATTCCAGGTAAATGGCTAAGTTTAATATTGATGAATATGTACACAAATAGTACCTAATTGTGCATGCTACCCTCTTTAACTTATTCTGATGCGTGAATTATATTACATCAAACCATACTTAAAATAAACTATGGTTTAATGTGAATGCCCAGTGTACCTTTGCAGACTGCTGAAATTCTGGCCACTTTGCTTCTCCCCGGCTGCCAAGAAGGCAAGTCTGGCTTGTTGTGTTGTCTGAACGGCCCAGCCTGACGAGGAAAGAAACCATGTTCAGCCCGCACAACAAGCCTGAGTACGGCTTCTTTCCTGGAAGCGCAACAGCAGCAGGGGAACAGTGAGGCACAATTTCGGCAGTGCAAACCAACACGCTGCTTGTTCACAAGAGTGTTCGCATTAGCGTTACTTTAATGTGACCATGTGACCCAGGCCAACATGAGAAACCAAGCCTTAGGAGTGCGTACTCAGAAGTGTTACTCCATTAAGATTTTTTTCTCCCTACTTAATACTGCTTTCTTGCCCTTCTGTGTAATTTACCAAACACACATCTGGTCTAGAGCCACAATGTTGTGGACATTGGGAGACTACTCCAGACTAGAACTTGCACTAAAGACACACAGCAGCAGTGGCTAATTGGGCTCTCTGGGAAAAGAGCACCATCTGCTGACCTCTGGAAGAAGTTCTTTAAGCAATGCTTGCGCAAAATGCAGTGTTTGTATGCCAACGGGGTAGCGCCATCTTGTGCTGCCCAGTACTGCCAGGCGTGCTCTTCTCAACGGTTCTTTGCTGCAGAATTAAGCCTTGGGGGACTGGGCATCTTGCGCTCTGAAGTCTGGACTTCCAAGCACCATCCATGCGGCATGCAGGGGTGTTCTCCACAGGGAAGCTGCTCCCACACCCAATCTAGCAATTCACGGCTCTATTGCCCATCAGCTTATGGGCAATAGAGCCAAAGCTGCTTTCACTTGCCAGTGCATGAGCAGGAGTGCCCCACTGTGCCCAAGGCTCCGCCTGATGTCACATATGATGGCAGGTGGGCAGGGCTTGAAGAAAACAGCCTCGCAGGCCAAGTTTGACCCACCTCTGGCACAACAGTATCGCTAAACTGCAAACACGATCCTTTGGGAGAGTGTAACTCAGTCTAGAGCAGACTGAACATCATGTCCTTGAGCAACTAAAGTAGTGACAGAACCTCATTTGTCAGGAGTTTGATTCAGTTTATTGGCCTGCATTCTGGAAAATGGTTCTGCACTTCCACTACCTCAACCCGCAGAGGAGAGAAAAAATATATCAGAACTATAATGTGCATTAGCCACAGAGACTGGACCTGTGATGTTTGCCTGAAATTTAGATTCTTTGTGGTGATATTCTTTTTTTTTTAAAAGCAATGCTCAGAGGTCGTATTTTAAAAAAAACCACTTTTGGGTAATCCCATAAAATGCACTTGTTTAGGTAATATAGATAATTCCTGTGACATTAATTTGTGTTTGAGCAGTGTTCACAATATGTTTAAAGTGCTTGCCGATAAGAAATAGCCTTCTGTAGGCAGGTAGATGTTGATATCATGGCCTCAACAGCCTAAATCAAAATCACAACAGCTTGAGAAAGGATGTTTGGGTGAACTTAATTTGGTTTAAACATTATACAGTGGTGCCTCGCAAGACGAAAATAATCCGTTCCGCGAGTCTCTTCGTCTAGCGGTTTTTTCGTCTTGCGAAGCAACCCTATTAGCGGCTTAGCGGATTAGTGCTATTAACGGTTTAGCAGCTTAGAGGGGTGCAATTTCTAATCCATTAATAAACATGCAGTCCTCCCTTTACAGCTGATAAAGAGTGGATCAATGTGATATACAGTGGTGCCCCGCAAGACGAATGCCTCGCAAGACGGAAAACTCGCTAGACGAAAGGGTTTTTTGTTTTTGGAGCTGCTTCGCAAGACGATTTCCCCATAGGCTTGCTTCGCAAGACGGAAACGTCTTGCAAGTTTGTTTCCTTTTTCTTAACACCGTTAATACAGTTGCGACTTGATTTCGAGGAGCAACTCATAGAACGCGGTGTGGTAGCCTTTTTTGAGGTTTTTGAAGACTTTGGTGATTTTTGAAGCTTTTCCAAAACTTCTTATGCAGCCATTTGGTAAGTTAAACTTTTAAAACTTTTTGGGGGGTTTTTGGATTTTGGGTTGGGGTGTTTGGAATTCAAGGACTTGGTGTTGGGGAGGGGTTTGCAAGAATCTGGAAGCTTGTGTGGTTTTTTCCTGCATTTTTATGATTTTCTGTGACCATTGGGCCACTCTGCTGTTTTTTTTAAAAAAATCTGGATTTGAATTTCTGTGTGGTGGGTGGCTGGGGGAACAGTTGAGGAGGGGGTTCTTCAGCAAGAAGCAAAGAGTGGAAGAGGAACCTTCTTCGAGTTGTCCCCCAGAGTCTTAGAAAATGTACTGTACACTTTGTTGATTTTTAAATGTTTTTCTGTCATGTTTAGAAACTTAATTTATTGTTCCTTCAATTTTTGAAATGCTCTTTACAGTATGTGTGACTTTAAAGAGCACTTAATAAACTCTTGCTGTACCAAATGTGGCTTTGTTTGGACTTTTTTTGACCATAGGAACGCATTAATTGAATTTCAATGCATTCCTATGGGATTTCGTGCTTCGCAAGATGAAAAATTCGCTAGACGAAAAAACTCGCGGAACGAATTAATTTCGTCTTGCAAGGCACCACTGTAGAACCAATATCCCTCCAACTCTTCTTGTGTACTTGAAAAAGATTGCTAATAAGAAAGATTTAGAACTGGAATTGACTACTCTTTAACTCAGAGCAGTAAGACAAATAGCTTTCCAATGGAAAACTTCAAAGTCTATTTCCCTTGAACTGGTATGAACATGTCTGGGTAGTAGTGTATTTAACTAAGCTTACGTATTATAAATGAAGGAAAGGAGAAGCACTAGAAATATTAATTGAAGCACGACGTTTATTTATTAACTCTGAGAACACAAAAAACCCAAAGGAAGCATGCAATCTTATATATTATTTTCACACATAACTCCAAATGATAAGGGTGGTTTTCTTTTTCATTATTGTAATTACTTTCTAGTTTAGTCATTTGTCTTTCTTAATTTTCTATTTAAGTTGAATCTCTTTTTAGTTGATTTTTTAAAACGTGCCTGTCATATGGGTAACATTGCACTTTCCAAATGAGATTAAATCCACTGGTCATTTCTTTAAAAAGCTGATGAAGCTGACTGCAATAGGCTTTTGACAGTCTAATACACAGCTTTTAGTTAGAGCTTTGTATAGCTTAGGTAACAAATGTAGCCCCTATGGAGAACCTGTGCATGTCATTGGTGCATTCCATTGGTGCAGAAGCCTGTTTTCTTGACTGGTTCAATATGCTGCTGGAGGCTGAGCCAAGCTCTGTTCAGAGGACAACATGAGAGGAGACCACACAAGACGGCCTTCTGGCCATTGGGGGGGGGGCTTTTCTACACTGCTCCCAACTCTGCCGCAGCCTTTCGAGATGGGGCAATCGGAAATGGAGAGCCCTTTCCTGATTAGTCAGAAGTCTACCAGCATATGTGAAGTTCCTATTTAGTTATTTTTGCCCCAAAATATATTCCTTTAACTTACAAGGAACTGTATTTGCCGTTTTGTTCATTTATTCACCCAGTTTGGAGAAAATAATGCTACGCTACTAAGAATACAGGATATGGCTTGAACATTCTGAATCACTGCATAAAGGCAGCTGTTTCAGTGCCTTGTTGAATCATACAGCTGCCTACCATTCTATACTGGATAAAGTCGATCATGAAGTCCATCAATTAAAATAGTCAAAACTGTTCTTGAACTTAAGAATATTGTTTACTCAGAACAGCAGGCGTGTCCAAGGAGGTGTGCCTAGAATTCTCAATTAAGCATCATTATCAAATATATATATACCTCAGAACTGTTTTACTTCATAGTAATTGAAAAATTACTGTGCAAAATCAGTGCAAGAAAAATTCTGAACACATCCAACCAAAGGATCATGGTTTCTCCCAGTTAGAAAATGATATGCTGGGTTCATGAACTAAGCCTTGGCATCAAGATAACATTCTACAGACTTCTCCTCTCTCCTTTAACGAGACGACTTCGCACCATCCAAACATCCTAAGGATCAAAAAATGAAACAAAGTTATGGTGTGGGACAGGAAAAACCTTGTTTTGTGCACAAGATTATTCCTGTTGTACAAAGAAACAGCTGTATATGGAAGAAACCCCCCACTACACCCAGTAGTTCTGGTTCTGTACAAGGCTTTGCAAGATCTCAGTGAAAAGCAGCAGCAGCAGCAGCAAAGAGGCTGCCTATGGCACGGCTGGAGCCTTCTGCTCTGCCCAAGCTGCTGATCCTCTGTTCAACAGGGGAAAAGAGAGCTTCAGCGAAGAGAGAACCAGAGTATTTTGGTTACATTGCAATTTCCTACTTTCTGTACCGTGGCTGAGATATGGTTTCAAAGAAGGTGAGCAATGCATGCTCAAAACTTAGAAGCCAAAGAGGCAGCTGAATAAAATTTTCCATATTGGGGGGTTGTGGTGATTTAATCCCCTACACGGCTTTCTTCAGTTACTATGTAATTCCATGTACAACCAGTATTACAGGTTGATACGACTGCAGAAATTTCTATGCCAGCCACCAGTAAATATATATTAGGGCAGTTGCAAAGAGAACTAGAGAGTAGCAATATTCATTTCAGAATGCGATTTTAAAGCATGTTTTCCACCGTCCTGATTATGGATCCAGTAGGAACCTTCATGCAGAACAATAAACGTCTATTCTTGGCACGGAGTGCAGCAGAAGTTATTGAGAGGAGGAACATCTTGCGCTCTAGCTACAGGCCTCTGTACTCATCCAATAAGTTCGCTGCCAGCAACACAAATCACACAGCATGCCGAGTGCTTGTCCCCCAATGGTGTGGTGTGGTAGTGAGAATTGTAACATGTTGACCTGCTCAACACCAAAGTACATGACTGAGTAGGCTACCACCAATGGAATAAAAAAATTCCTTCCAGTAGCACCTTAAAGACTAACTAAGTCTTTAAGGTGCTACTGGAAGGAATTTTTTTATTTTGACTATGGCAGACCAACACGGCTACCTATCTGTAACTGGAACCAATGGAATAATTATTCCCAATACCATTATGTCAGACGTATGACGTGAAAAGTTTTTGATGAAGGACGTTCACAAACAATACCTTCAGGGGAATAGGCGAGTCTATACCATACTTTGTTCTTGCAATTTCCACAACTTCTTTCTCAATGTTCTCTTGAATTGTACCTTTCACATCAATATAGTGGCAGTCAGAACTTGCGTAATGACAAGAAATTGCCTGTAAAAAGACCCACATTATTTACTTTTTTCTCTTTGTAAGCACTTCACTACTTTTTTATACCAGCTTTAAACTAAAAATATGTAGGTCTAAGTCACTCTTGAAAACAAATTAAACAGGAGGATTAAGAAACATCAAATGTTAATTAAGAAAATGGGGAAGCTATGACTTGACTTTGCTTGAGCAGCATAATCCAGGTGTTCCAACACCTGCAACCTCAAATAGCATCTTACCTTACGAAACCCTTCAGTCCTGTTCATTCCAGAGCCATGGATTAGCAAGGGATGGAAGAACACTGTGTCTCCTTTCTCCATAGCAAGGTGAACCCTTGGAATAGTTTTATCATAATCACGCACTCCATGGTACATCTTGTTTACACCACCCTGGAAGTTCAATGTATGAAATTAACTTATTTTTCCTAAAAAGCTTAATGTTTTCAATCATCCAAGCTTCAAAAACTTTTAGAACTTATTTTCATACAAAAGGTTTATATAGCTAGATGAGAGCAAGGCCTATGTAGCCCAGGATTCAATTTCCAACACAGGACAGGGTGGTCCTTGAGAAATTCACAAGCTGAATGTGAAGCCGATGGCCCTCCTGCCTCTTTTCTCCCTTGCATCTGGGAGATGCATCCTGCAACCAAAGATGGATGTTCTACCTTCCTATCACAGCATTTGAGAAGCCTGTCTAATTCGTTTTGTCGAAGCCCTTTGAGCTCTGGCCCTCCCCACAACTGGTGGGACATTCCAAACCTTGCTGGTTTTCCCAAACATGGAAGTTAATTTTTCTTGCCTTTGCTTTTCCTACTCCTGATGTCCAGAATGTAACTCAAATCCACTGGCTCCCCATTCATCTCAATTTAATGCCCTCTTTTGAATTATAGCCTGGGATGCGGGTGGCGCTGTGGGTAAAACCTCAGCGCCTAGGACTTGCCAATCGTACGGTCGGCGGTTCGAATCCCCGCGGTGGGGTGAGCTTCCGTCTTTCGGTCCCAGCGCCTGCCCACCTAGCAGTTCAAAAGCACTCCTAAGTGCAAGTAGATAAATAGGGACCGCTTTATAGCGGGAAGGTAAACGGCGTTTCCGTGTGCTGCGCTGGTCTGGCTTGCCAGTTGCACCTTCGTCACGCTGGCCACGTGACCCGGAAGTGTCTTCAGACAGCGCTGGCCCCCGGCCTCTTAAGTGAGATGGGCACACAACCCTAGAGTCGGACACGACTGGCCCGCACGGGCAGGGGTACCTTTGCCTTACCTTTTAATTATAAGGACACTGAAAATACTACTCAGTTAGCAAAACTGCTATTGGCTACCTCCAAATTTGCAGATACCTCCATCCTCCATCCCTCCCTGTGATGAAGTCATAAAGAAATTACCTCCCACTCAGGATAATCATGCTGTTTCAGAGACCCCTTATGACTTCCTGGCAAAACTACCAGGCATCCATTTCTGCGATCAATCTTCTCCATGGCAGTCCAGGCACAAACAATGCGATCTGCAGGCCGGAATGGGAAATAGTGCAAATCCTGGTGCATTGGATGGCGAGAGGTCTTCTTTCCTGCAACAATTGTTTGTATTAGCTTTCATAGTACAGATGCAGAATTAGGTATCGTATTTTTCGCTCCATAGGACGCACTTCTTCCCTCTTAAAAACTAAGGGGGAAAGTCTATGCGTCCTATGGAGTGAATGCAGGGGGGAAGCAGGCAGGAAAAGCCCCCAAGAGCCGCACAAAAGCTTCGCGCGGCTCTTGCGGGCTTTTTCCCCAAGAGGGAGAAGGGACCGCCGCTCCCCGACCTGTTCTGGGGGCTGGGGTCGGGGGAAGCTTGGGCTTCCCCTGCCCCAGCCCCGCGGCTAAAAGAAGAAGCTGAAGCTCCTGGAGCGCAGCGCAAACTGCCGCTGCACTCTGGGGGTTTCAGGCAGCTATCCGCAAGCCTTCGGAGAGCAGCGGGAGTTCTCGCTGCGCTCAGAAGGCTTGCGGATAACCGCCTGAAGAGCGGGAGGAGTTGGTGTACACCGATCCCTCTTGCTCTCCAGGCTTCGCTTCACTGGAGAGGCGCTGCAGTTTTCCCTCTCTGCGCAGCGCCCCTTCAGTGAAGTGGGAGGAGAAATGGAAGGGGCTCCGTTTCTCCTGCCACTTCGCTGAAGGGGCACTGAGCAGAGAGGGGGAGAATTTTTTCCCCTGTTCTCCCCCTCCTATGGTCCTGTGTGTCCTATGGTCCAGCGCGTCCTATAGAGCAAAAAATATGGTAAGTAAATACAAGCACAATGAGAGAACAAGATGTCACCGTGTGGCGTTGCTGTGTGTGTTTTACCTGAGTCTGTAGCTGGGGGTTTACAGAACAAAAGTTAGCACCCAAAACAGGACTTGCTGCACTAACTTGTTTTTCTTTGTGTGCTATTTAAAAACAAAAAAACAAACATCTAGTCTACCTGCAAGTCAGTGAAATGTGAAGTTGATGCTCGCAGCTGAGTTCTGGATTTTGCCTCGGATCAGACTAAAGTAGCCCTGCCTCCGGCCTTCAATATTAACAGTGGACTATGTGGCAGGACTGCTGTTAAACTACTCACAGCACAGTCCTCATGTCTGCAATAGGGTTCTAACAGTGAACTACACTGCAGTGCAGCTGTGCGCAACTCTCTTCGCTTAATCCACAAAGTGGAGGAAAAAACAATGGATTAACATGGCAGGATTGTTGTAAGATGCTCAACTGGCTACACCACAAAGCTGCTATAATGCATTATCCATCCAACCAGCAATATGGGAAAAGTGAACTACATCTGTTTGGGATTTACAATAGCACTGTTGTGTGTGGGCATGTTTTAAACCACACTCAATTAGACGATTGCTACATTTTGGCTTGTTTTTGCGGGCAGGTGTGGAATAAGCTACATTAAATTATTTACAAGATGTGACTAGAAAGTTCGGTGAATGGTCACAGAAATTGGACAGCGAGAAATATTCGAACATACAATCGGCATTGGAAACCCACAAAATGGTCACAATTGTGTGCAGAGATGAAGCTGTAACTCGAAAGACAGTGCATGAGTAGTTTAAGCCTTTCCGTGAAGGGCGGCAAACCATCAAAGATGACCCTTGGTTTAGCAGCAGATGCGGGATCAGCGTGTGTGTGTCCAAATGATGGTGGAATGACTGCATATTTCGTGTGAAATCGTTACTAAGGTTACTGAGTTGTCCCACCCTCCATATTCTCCCAATCTGACCCTACCGAATTTCTTTCTTTTTCCAAAACTGAAATCTGCACTGAAAGGGCACCGATTTTCCAACATTTCATACGTCCAAGCTGTTGTGACGAGGGAACTGAAAGTGGTACGAAAAGAGGACTTCTCCAGAAGTTTCCAACAGTTCTATGAATGTTGTCAATGGTGCATTGTATCAGAGGGGCCTACTTTGAAGGCCTGTAAGGTATGTATGTTCGAGTATTTCTTGCTGTCGGATTTCTGCGATCATTCACCAAACTTTCCGGTCACACCTTGTACTTTCTCCACAATGTCCATGGGTGGCTCTAACTTCCATCCCTCAGGACATTTAAAAATAGATTCTCAGTGTGATGCAGAAGTGACCAATACAGAATGAGATTATCTGTATACCTGAGTCCAACTGTTCCGCTCCCACCTGGTTCTCATTTTTTCTCCCATTCAGGCAGCCAACATTCCTTGCCACTGAATTATTTTTTAGTTTTGCCCCCCTCATCCCACCTTCCACCAATTTCTTTTAAAGTCTCTGAAACCCTCTGTTCTCCAGAGTCTACCAATACCTCTCATGCAGTTTCGGCTACACCTCCAGTGGCATTCAAAGACTCAAACCAGGACTGGTATTTCTGGATTTAAGCTGGCAATGGCTATACATGTCCATATATCGTAGTGATGGCATGGTAAGAGCGATGCATAGATTTCCTCATCCAGTTAATCTACCCCTCTTTACCTAAGTCGCCTTACTAGCATAAGTTGCCACTGCTTAGAGCTAAAACCCAGGAGCACATTTTGTGGGCGACTGGGACATCTGAAAGCCAAGAGGTTCCCTCCTGACAGCAGCCCTGAAAGTGACCCAGATGAGATTGCATCCAGGGGCTCCTTACCAGCTTCTAGGTCCTTTAATATTTTATTTACAAATGTTTATATCCCACTTTTCACCAGGCCTCAAAGCAGCTCACAATGACAAAAATATACAATATATACATTTTCTCCTTCTGCAAGTAGATCCTCCCAATAGTGTCCAACTTATTTTCGTTCTTTCCTTCAAAAGATCTACAGCCCATTTCAGTGGGGCTCTTCCTCCCCCCACAAACCCCTAATGTAGTGGCGCCTGCCCTGTGGAACGCCCACCCACCAGATGTCAAAGAAATAAACAACTATCTGACTTTTAGAAGACATCTGAAGGCAGCCCTGTATAGGGAAGCTTTTAATGTTTGATGAATTATTGTATTTTAAAGATTTGCTGGGAGCCGCCCAGAGCAGCTGGGGAAACCCATCCAGATGGGCAGGGTATAAATAATACCCATGATGATGATGATGATGATGATGCACCCTCCTTGGCCCTCCATATCGCTAAATTTTGAGAACTAGTGTTTATTGCCTACAGAGTATGCTTCTGCATACACTTTGAGAAAACAAAGACACCAGAATCCTTGGCACTGAACTGAAATGGCTGACAAGTCCCTAAGGCACCAAAGGACTGCAAACCAATGACTTAGAGAAGGATATGCAACATGCCATTTAATGAAATCAAGCTATGGGGAGAGACATGGGGAAGAGGAAGATGGCAGCAAGAGAGAAAACCATGCCACTTCCACTTTTACGTTTGTCCCTGCTCACAGATTATCTTGAGGCAACAAAGCCATAAACAGGAAAAAGGTCCCATTGTTTAGAGTGTATCAATACCAAACCTGATGTATATTAACCATGTTAGTGGTATATATTTTCATTTAGACTTGCATCACAGCAGCTAACTCACTAATGATACCTACAGGACCTTGCAGAAGAAAAAGAAAAAAGGACAAGTCTGCTAATATTTAAATACACGCTTGCATTCTTGAACAGAGTATTTTATTTCTCCTCTGTTCAATTATTTCTTACCAGAATCCGGAGGCTTATTTATCAACATGGTGTGCATAGCCATGATGTTTGGTCCTGTGAAGCATTCGACATATTTCAATATCTAAGGTGAAGAGAGATGCATATTTAAACATGCTAAAAATATATTACCCCTTATATTTCACAGGCAAGACTCAAGTGAATATGCATGATCAATACACCAGTGTTGAAGAAGCAAACAGTTTTATGCAAAATCGCTGCCCTGTGCAAAAACTGCCATCATCCAAGTTACTGACAGAATCCACCAGCAATGTCTCCCTATGCATATCCCATTGAAATGGACAGGAACTAAGCAATCATTATGAAAAAGTCACGGGCCTCTGGCATCATGTGTCATTTCATCCTCAGGGTCTCTTAACTTTTGATAGATGGTGCTATTCCATGCCATACTATGCTAGTAACCTAAATAACGAAGGTGTCTATTCAGTGCAGACTTTGCCTGTGGCTAAAGAGCTGGGCAGCGATTTTCTAGAGCAGCAAAGGGCAACATCCTTAGATCAGGCTGTGGAGACTGTATACAGAGATTACAAGTTTCTTCCGAATTAATATAATGTGAAGGACCACATATAAAAAAAATGCAGATTACCGTATTTTTCGCCCCATAAGACGCACTTTTCCCCCTCCAAAAATGAAGGGGAAATGTGCCTGCGTCTTATGGGGCGAATGCAGGCTTTCGCTGAAGCCTGGAGAGCGAGGGGGGTCGGTGCGCACTGATGCCTCTCGCTCTCCAGGCTTCAGGAAGCTCTGCGCAACCCTCCGGAGACCGGCTCCGAGGGTTGCGCAGAGCTGCCTGCAATCCCGGGACCAGCGCAGCTCTGCCCGGCCACCGGGAGCCGGGGGAGAAGCTCCGCCCGCTCCCGGTGGCCCTGCAGAGCTGCCTGTGGTCCTGGGACCAGCGCAGCTCTGCGCCGCCATCCCGAGCGGGGCGCTAAGTCCCGCCCCGCTCGGGATGGCGGCACAGAGCTGCCTGCCCTCCCGGGACTGGTGCACTTCTCCCCATCGCCAGCCCCACAAGCTCGGGGGACAGCGGGGAGGCAGAGCGTGCCTTCCCACTGTTCCCCGACCTGGTTCTTCCAGCCCCGCACCTGGGGGGGGGGGAATAAAAAAATTTTTCTTTATTTCCCCCCAAAAAAACTAGGTGCGTCTTATGGGCCGGAGCGTCCTATGGGGCGCAAAATACGGTATTTGTGGTCTTCAGGATATTCTTTTTTTAAAAAAATTAACCTGAGACAATGTGCAATATCTGAACAGCTCTTCATGGTGCTGGAAATCCTGTAGTTTTGAAACTGCTCTTTGATCAGGAATAAATTCAGACTTGGCAATTGACACATCTCTCATGACCACCAGTCCAGGGACGATCACTTCCTGTCTGCAGATCTTCATGAACTCATTTCTGAAGAGGGAATTTTAAAAATTTACTTCGGCAAAGTTTACTAGGCTATTTACCATGTTATTGCCCTTGCTAAATGAACTGGATACTTCTACTGGGCAAAACAAGGCTGTTCAAAGCATAGCCTGAGGGCCACATGCAGTCTTTTGGGCAGACCTTGGACTGCCTTTCCCAACTCATGGAAGAGAGGCCTTGGGCTGTGGGAAGAAGGTGTAAGGATTCAGACAGGGTCCTAAAGTCCTCCCACCTCATTCCCAAAGCCTAGTTAGCACATTCCCAGCTTGGGAAAAGAGGTGGGAAAGCTCTATACCTTGTGCCTCCTTCCTGAAGTCCAGCACCTAGCTTCTCTGGGGTGTGTGAGTGTGTGTGAAATTTTGGGCTTGCTTCCCTGCCCCCCATGACAAAGCAGTGTGTGGGCAGAGGGTACTCTTGCAGCCGACTTGGTATGAAGTTGGGACACCTTGGTGCAAAATTATGGGTAAGAACTCGAAACTAGAGATCCACATAACTCATTCTCTGTGAGGCTTTGAGTGTATATTTATAAGTGAATTATGCCTCGTATCAACTGGCTGGATGTTCTTGTAAATCCAGGGGGAATTTTCATTTGGAGTGGGGCCCTTCCTGCGGCCTTCAGGTCTTGCTTGGCAAACACAAGCTCTTGGGCACACCTCAAGAGAGACTTCTGGACTGCAACCAGTGTGTTTTAAACCACGGGGGGTGGGGTCAAGTACCACGGGGGGGGGGTCAAGACTGACCCAAGGGGGGTTGAAACAGGATCACTACCACCCTGCAAAGCTATGGAAAAAGAGATGAAGAAATGGGTCCTGAATGCATGTTTGGGTGAAAAGTGAGTTCTGGGTCTGAAAAGGTTGAAGATACTTGTTTTAGACAATCTCACTACAGTATATGTGATTAGGACACATGGCAACAGTTTACCTGAAATGTTCAACATCCTCATCCGAGACCAGATTTTTTATGACGAGATAGCCGTTCTCCTCATAGAAATCCCTTTGCTCTGGGCTTAGAACATTATTATCTAAGGTGTAACTGCGGAGATAGGAACACACACTGGATAAGTTCACAGGGCAAGGATGAAGTCTAGGAGATAAGCGCTCCCTGGGAACTCTTCTGCAGCCTCCAACACACCCCGGAGTCTCCTGCAGCACAGAGGAGCTCTAGGGAAAACAGGCAGGTCCATGTGGGAGGGAGTCCCTGAAGTTTCAGGTGTTGCAATTGCTAGCTGTAACCTGTCCCCCCCAGTAGGTAAGAAACAACCACATCAGCAAAATACGTTTGTATTTCATGTTATATGCCGCTTTTGAGTGCTGCTGAGATAGAATTTGGCATATAAACAAAAAGTGGGTCTTTGCATGAAATAAACTATTTCGGTTGCAATCCAAATATACTTAGCATGGATTAAGAGATAATGAATGCAAAGGGACTTGCTACAAGACTGAACTGTGCTATTGGGTTATTTAGTTTATACTATGTGCCCTATCTTTACTTCACACAGAGATGCTGCAGGGAGCTATTGGGAGAGCAGGAGCTAAAGAACAAAAATTAGACAGCAAAATGCTGGTAAACAGAGGGCAATGGTTGCTGCATCCTGCATCCCAACATTTGCTACTCTACTATTTCAGAACTGCAAAATCTGCAGGAATTCAGAGCAATGTGATGGTTAATCCACCCCAAATTATCAAAACCTCACCAAATTCAAGCTTGGAATTCTAGCCAAAAAATAAATATATGGTTTCCTTTCATTGCCATGATCACCACAACAGATCTAATTTTTATACAGAAAAAGAAAAATTACCTACCGGTACTGAATTGGATATTTCACCGTAGTTACTTGGGCTGAAGTTGGAATTTGTGTCTTGAGCAGAAGTTAAGGAATCTAAATACGGTTTTGAATATATCTTATATCTTATGGGGTGAAATAAAAACTCAGAACTCATTTTGAATCATAGGAACTATTAACATGGAGGAGGAAATATAATGTACATTAGTTTTATTCTGATGTACACCACTAATCTCCCAAGTTTTCCTAATAATTTAAAGCCGCATGCAGCAGAACTGGAAGATAGCCATTCGACATTATAATTATTTATTTTAAGCTACAGTTAAAGAAGGTAGATTAAATAAATAAATAAATAGTAAGACATGGGGATTTTCATGCAACCCAAAATCAAACACCTAAGCATTTATCTCCCCTCCTGACATAAAACAAAAACATTCCAAGTTAATCATAAGACAATTATGAAAACTGCCACTTTTTTCTTTTTGACAAAGTAATAATCATAAATAAAATAGAATAAAAATATGCACCCCATCACCGAGACCATTCCACTGTAACTATCCAACCTCCCAGAATTTCAGCACCTCTTGCGATGGTTTGACCCCTTTCCGGTTTAACAGTACAAATTCTACAAACACCATTCATATCTCCTCAAAATCATTTCTCCTGCATATTCTCTGTCTTACCTTAATGACACATTAATTTATCATTAATATCCCACTTCTTCCATTTTATATTCTGCTTACCCCTTCCACTTCCTAGCTATAAAAACTCGTGCAGCTGCCATAAATTTGTGAGCAAGCCCTTCCTAACCTGCGAACCTTCCACCCCATCGTAAATTGATAATAAAGCCACCTCTGGACTTTTGGTCAGCTTTAATCCAGTGATTTCTGTTATCTCCTTAAACACCCTTTGCCAAAAAAAATGTACATATTTATACGTGAATATAATTCCCTGTTTCCTGGCACACTGCCATTCTCACAAGTTTCCCGGAAAGACTGCAGTTTTGAAAATGAATGTTTTATGAATATTCCCTCTCCCACCCAAAAAAATACACCAGTTCTCTTTTCTAAAGAAACCTGAGGAAAGGATTCTACAAACAACTTTAATTTGAAACAATATGCATCTATTTAAAAGTTTATGATCTTTGTGTCTTCTCTCACAAATAGTTTTGGATTATTATGCCCCTTCAATTAAACAGTGTATAGCCTGATTAAAACAGAAACGAAAAAACCCCACTGGTTAAAAACAGAAAAGAAGATGAGCAATCCTATTGAAATATTTACTATGATATTAAAAAGGAGGGGAGGGCAAATAAGGAATATTTGGATTATATGATACATTCCAATGTTGCAGTGACGTAACAGGGGCTCCCTGCACACCTTCAATCTACTGTGGAGGGTTCTCCAACCCTTTGGAGCAGATTTTGAGTGTTCATGGGGCACTGCCAGAAAGAGAGGAGAAGAGGGAAAGTTTACTTCCAGTAGAAATCTGCTGTGATAGCAGAATAATAGTAGCATTGGATATGGCTCCTTCTGTTGAAATAAGAATTACAGTTTGAATACATTTTGCAAATTATTAAGCCTGGGACACAGTATGGATATAGGAAGATACAACAGAACGCATGTATGGATCCACTCAACAAATCGTAACAAAAGAAGTGATTCTCCTCACATACACACTCCCCACTGTTTTCACTCTTTTTAAACTGAGTTATACAATCTATCATCTTGTGCAATGCACAGGATTGGAGCCAAAGGTTCCGTTCCCTGATGCAAGTTAACTGCCTAGGAAGGGGACATTTTAATGTAACCCATAGACAGCATAATGAATATTACAGTTCACAGAGTTTGGATAATAAACATTGATTGTTTTAAGTTTTTATTTGTCACCTTGGTGGCAACTTCTAATGACAAATGGAAAACTATTCGGGGAAAGCATTTTTTTTTTTACAATAGTGTCTTCTATATTTGTACTTTCTAAATATTAACAAAAACACCAGATGGAAAGCAATTGCCAAACATAAAGTGGTGTCTTCCAAGAAAATTAAGAAAAAATACCAGTGATATAACATTTTGTCAGAAAAATCTACAAAATAAAAAAAGGAAACTGCTGGAAACAACTGTAGGAATAACACTGTTCCAAAATGAAGGTTTGTTGGATGGAAATATAGAAATAAGAAATAATTCAATGAAGAAATAAGTTGAACTGGATATGCATTTCCACTAAATCATAGAGCAATTATAGTTGGAAACAGCAAAGAACAGCAGGAAGTATTCCCTTAAGAGCAAGATTCCAATGGTTTCCAAATGGATATCAGACTTCTTCCATATTCAAGTAGTGCAATTAGTTTCATTGAAGGCAAATAAAAGCAAATAAGTCTTTCATGGCAACTGGAGATATATTTTAGAATGGAAATGCAATTTATGTAATTCCGAAAATATATTTGTTGCAAATGCCGTAATAGCAGGAGAAGAACACTGGGGTTTCCCCCTCCCCCCTTTTCTTTAAACTTTGTTAAATTATTAATCAATTCCAAGACTATGATGCTCATGAATGTAATATTGTAAATATGCCTTTTGACTTTGACATTCTTTTTTTATTCTTTTTTTGAAAAAAATGAATACAGTGGTACCTCAGGTTAAGTACTTAATTCATTCCGGAGGTCCGTACTTAACCTGAAACTGTTCTTAACCTGAAGCACCACTTTAGCTAATGGGGCCGCCGCGCCGCTGGAGCACGATTTCTGTTCTCATCCTGAAGCAAAGTTCTTAACCTGAAGCACTATTTCTGGGTTAGCGGAGTCTGTAACCTGAAGCGTATGTAACCTGAGGTACCACTGTAAAATGTTTTAGATTAATACAAGTAAGCTCATTTATCCAATAGGGCATTTCACACATTACGCACAGGCAGTTTTGCTAGTATGTATATTTTGGTAACTGTGGACAACCATAGCTTACTGATAAACCCATTTGTGATATTAACTCTATTCAGTTTTTAAAAGTATTTTTGCAACAACATTAAAAGCTTTGTGCCACACATTCCAATCCACAAAAATTACAAAAATACGAGTCAAAAGACCAAAGCATACATGCTACTCTTTCAATCTATTTTTTTCCATAATTGGTGCCCAGTATGAAAAGACAAAGGAACGCGGGTGGCGCTGTGGGTTAAACCACAGAGCCTAGGACTTGCCGGTCAGAAGGTTGGCGGTTCAAATCCCCGCGACGGGGTGAGCTCCCATTGCTCAGTCCCTGCTCCTGCCCACCTAGCACTTCGAAAGCACATCAAAGTGTAAGTACCTTCCAGCGGGAAGGTAAACAGCGTTTCCGTGTGATGCTCTGGTTCGCCATACTGGCCACATGACCCGGAAGCTGTACGCCGGCTCCCTCGGCCAATAAAGCGAGATGAGCACTGCAACCCCAGAGTCGGTCACAACTGGACCCAACGGTCAGGGGTCCCTTTACCTTTACCTTATGAAAAGACAATCATGGTTCATTTCTTTCACAGAGAATTCTGTCTGGAATTATCATCAATAGAAACTTCTAACAGGGAAACATCCATTGTTGTTGCTATCAATATTCTGATAACTTTTAGTATTTTTTCCAAAGTAGAAGAAAGGGGCCAGGACAGGTGCTGATGCAACTGTCCCTGGTTTGTATATATCATGAAGTCATAACACAGTGCATAAACATTGAGCAGAAAAACATACTAAGGGTATGCCTGAGATACCTTATTTGTGAAGATAATTCAGTAGACATTAGTTTCAGTGAAACTGCATCCAAGGTCTTTTATCATAGAATCATATATCGTTGGTGTATGTATCCTTTCTCTTTGAATAAAATTACAAAACGACTACGCACTACAAACTGCTGGAGATATGGTAGCAGCTTTGGCTCATTTTTTCACCTCTGGTTGTACTGCCCTAGTCAAACAAGTTTGGTTACAGGTCTTTCGCAAAATTGAGTGAATAACCAAATAGGTCATCCAAAAATTATCTCCCTCTCTCTTTTTGATTTGGGTCACCACATAATTAAATATTGCAAAAAAGTTCACAGCAGCTAGATTCTGGAGAACTTGTGACACCAACCTTATGGAAGTCTGGTATCAGAAACTTCGGGACTTGGCAGTCATGGACAAATAAAGCTGTCAACCTTTGACTGTGTAGAAAAATTCAAGAGGCAGAAAAATCTTTATGCTATTTAGACAAGTTTTATTTCTTATGCAGTAATTAAAAAACATGGGCTTTCTCTCACTGGAAGCTTTAACATGACACTTTTCAAAGATAGAATTGACGTAATTGTTTCATTAGAACAGACCAAAGCTCCTCTCCTCCTTTTTCCTTTGTATTGGGCTGCACTGTATTGACTGATATTTGATATATAGAAAAATAGAAAACAGAGAGATAGATGATAGATATACAGCTATTCATACAGTCACAGTGGCGTTCTGATGACCTGAAGGGGCAAAGAAACTTTCCAGTAAACTTTGAGAGGTGGATACCTGGTACTTTGAGAGGTGAATACCTGGTACTTGCAAGATGGTGTTGAGGTAAGACGCTCCTGTTAGAGCTCCTCAATTAGATTTTGGGGGCTCCTACTCCTTTTAACTTTTTCAACATTTTAACTTTTTAATCTTTTAACCCTCTTCTTATCAAAAGTTTGGCAACCTGGGGTATTTCAGAGAACTTGTGAAGTTGGCGCTGTAAATTAGATCTAACGAAGTCAAACAGCTTAACAGCCGCCGCCCAGCTTATTTCAAGGACTCGTAACTCTAAACAATTTAATTAATCTCCTGAACTTTTTCCAAACTGACTCTGACTCAGGCTTTGACTCGGCGTTTTAAATGAACTAAGGGAGGTGAAGCCGTGTTGCAGGAGTGTTCCGTTTGTGCTTGCCTCTGCCCTCCTGGCTTTGGGTCCAACTCTGCTGTGCGCCTGCTCTGTCTTCCCAGCTGTGGGTCCGGCTGCCCTGCATGCCAGCGGTGCTCCTGGATGGAGACAGACTGGTCGAGTGCTCGGCATGGAGCCTGGGTCAAGATAGACTCAATTGAAAGGCACCTAGGGAGCCGGGGGGGGGGCTCCACCCTCAAGACGCCAGAGACTCTTAAGCCGCAGGGCTGGCAGCTGGATGTAGCAGAGGAGAGGTATGATTCTGTGGCCCTGAGAACACCAGCAGTGGGGGAAACCAGAGGACTCCTGATGCCAAGAGGAACACCTTCTCTGCCGCTACAAGTGCTAGCGCAACAGCAAGAGGAGGGCCCCCTGAGACCATCGGGGACGGCATTGACATCGAACAGGGCATTTACTGAGCCTGCCCCGCCTTCCTCTGCCCACCCCCCGATGTCGCCTGGTGGTTCAGGTTGGCAGATTCAGAGATCATTCGAGTAGACTCGAGCTGGCGCGTGATGCTACAAGAACTTCGTCTGCTACAATAACTTTTTTCATTCCTTTCCCCCCTCCCTTTGCCATTTGTTTTAGTTTTTTATAGTTCATTGTTTCATGATAATATTTAAGTTTTGCTTGCTTACTGTTAGGTGTTTGATGCTATTTAGGTGTCCCCCCCCCCTTAATGTATGTTATGTGGTAGTTTTGTTTAGCTATGGAATGTTTTGGGGTTTATTTTTCAATTTCTTAATTTAATTAATTGGTTTGCCTAATATTATAATAGTAGGCTGACAAAGAATATAATAGTTTCATATAATCAGAGAGGTAGCTGATGTTTAGCTGGTTTGTTCTACTCGACTAATTAGAGTTATTGAGTTGCTGATACTATAAAGCAGAACAACTAGGCTGGGAAAGAATAACATCAATTGCCGTCAATGGAGGCGAGTATGAGGCTTGGGATTGCTACCGTGGAGGGGCGAGGGAGGTATGGCGGTGGGGGCAGATGTCATAGGCGAAGGGGATCGAGATACGGATATGCTCGTACACCTTCCAATCTGCGCCCCATCCCAAGGGACGAGGGTAGGGTGAGCAAGGATTACTCACCTCCATCACTGGTGCTGTGCAATGCCAGGTGTACAGGCAACAAAACCGCCACCCTGCGAGATTTCTTTACCTCGCAGGGGGTTGACCTGGCTTGTGTGACGTAGACCTGGGTGCGCGAAGGGGAAACAGTTACCTTACGAGAGATGGCGCCCCCGGGTTTCTCCGCCCTCCACCAGTCATGGACTGTGGGCCGGGGGGGAGGGGTGGCAGTATTAATCCGGGAAGATTGTTCTTTCAGGGCTCTACCATCGCCATTGATCCCCGGCATTGAATGTGTTGGCCTAGTGTGGGGCTTCGAGGAGAGCTTGGCTGTCTGGCTGGTGTACCGGCCACCTAGCGCACCAGCAGCCACCCTGTCAGGCCTACTGGAGGCGGTGGACGGCTGGGCCTTGGAGTTCCCTAACCTATTGGTATTGGGGGACTTCAACTTCCACGCTGATGCTACTCCCTCCTCACAGGCTCTGGACCTGGTGTCTTCCATGGCGACACTAGGGCTCTCCCAGTTTGTTTCGGGCCCCACACATCAAGCAGGCCACATGCTGGATTTGATCTTTGGCGTAGGTATAGATGTGATCATGTCTCCTTCGATGAAGGTGCCATGGTCTGATCACTACGCTCTGAAAGCCAGGATTGACTTTCCACCCCCACCCTGCTTAGGTGGCGAGCCAATTTGGGCTTGCCCGCAGAGGCTGATGGACCCTGATAGATTCCGCCAAGGCTTGCGGGACCTTGCTCCCCCTGGCGACTCATTGACTGAGCTTGTTGAGGGCTGGAATACCCAGCTCCTGGCAGCCACCGATGAGATCGCACCTAAGCGCCCTCTGCGACCTTGCAGAAGCCGGGCTCCCTGGTTTACCGAAAATGAAGCCGGACCTCAGACGGCTAGAGCGAGTATGGCAGTATGGAGCCTCAAGAACATCTTATAGGGTTTTTATGAAAACCTACAAGATGACAGTGAAGGCCGCTAAGAAGTCTTACTTCTCTGCCTCCACTGCATCCGCTAGCTCTCGCCCGACGCAATTATTTAGTATAATTAGGTCTTTAACATCCCTCGAGGAACAGCCAAATTTAAATAACAATTTGACACACAGATGTGAGGCATTTGCGAGCTTTTTTGCGGAGAAGGCCTTGTTACGCCGCCATGACCTCCCTGCCAATTTGGATACAATAAACGAACTGGAGGCCCCTCGAGTGTCCTCGGGTCCAGTATTGGACCACTTTGACCGGATATCCCCAGCCAAAGTGGACAGACTCCTCCAAGTTGGAAAGCCCACCACCTGTCCTCTTGACCCGTGCCCGTCTTGGCTGATTAGAGCGTGTCCAGACGAGGTGCGGGCCCCCCTGGGGGATATCATCAATTTGTCCCTTGGCACCGGGACATTCCCAGGGGAACTGAAGGAGGCAGTGGTGCGCCCGCTCTTAAAGAAAACATTATTAGATCTATCCAATTACCTCCCAGTTTCGAATCTTCCATTTCTGGGTAAGGTGATTGAGAGAGCAGTTGGTGGGTTTCTGGATGAAACATCGGCTCTGGATCCATTCCAGTCTGGCTTCTGCACTGGTCATGGGACCGAGACGGCCCTGGTCGCCCTAACAGATGACCTCCACAGGCAGCTGGATCAAGGCGGGTCGGGGCTGCTGATTCTTCTAGACCTGTCAGCAGCCTTCGACATGGTTGATCCCGAACTCCTGGACCACCTTGCCAACGTGGGGATCCAGGGCACAGTCCTTCAATGGCTGCGCTCATTTCTCTCTGGTCGGGGACAGAGGGTGGCGCTTGGCGGGGAATTGTCATTGCGCCACTCCTTGGTGTGTGGAGTGCCTCAGGGTGCGATACTCTCCCCGATGCTTTTTAACATCTTTATGCGCCCCTTCGCCCAGCTTGTCCGGAGTTTTGGGTTGGGCTGCCATCAGTATGCTGATGACACCCAACTCTATCTGTTGATGGAAGGCCATCCTGACTCGGCCCCAGACACACTGACCAGATATTTGGAAGCTGTGGCTGGATGGTTATGTGGGAGCCGGTTGAAGTTAAATCCTTCGAAGACAGAGGTCCTTTGGCTGGGTCGGGACGATATGGGATTGGGGGGGCAACTCCCATCTCTTGTGGGGGCACAATTAGTACCGGCACCGTCCGTTAAGAGTTTGGGTGTAATCTTTGAGGCCTCCCTTTCCATGGAGGCGCAGATTGCAGCTATAACAAAGGCGGCATTTTTTCATCTCTGCCAAGCTAAGCAGTTGGCTCCTTACCTCTCTCGCCCTGACCTAGCCACTGTGATCCACGCGGCGGTCACCTCCAGACTGGATTATTGTAACTCGCTCTACGTGGGGCTGCCCTTGAGACTGACCCAGAAACTCCAGCGGGTGCAGAATGCCGCGGCGAGACTCCTTATGGGGTCCTTGCTGCAAGATCACATTCACCCGGTGCTATACCAGCTGCACTGGCTCCCGGTGGAGTACAGGATCAGGTTTAAGGTGCTGGTTTTAACCTTTAAAGCCTTATATGGCCTAGGACCCTCATACCTAGGGGACCGCCTCTCCTGGTATGTCCCACAGAGGAACTTACGGTCTTCAAACGAAAACATCTTGAAGGTCCCAGGCCACAGGGAGGTTAGGCTGGCCTCAACCAGAGCCAGGGCTTTTTCGGCTGTGGCTCCAATGTGGTGGAACGCTCTGTCATAAGAGACTAGGGCATTGCAGGACTTGACATCTTTCCGCAGGGCCTGCAAGACAGAGCTGTTCCACCAGGCCTTTGGCCAGGGCACAGCCTGACTCCCTCCTTTGGCAATTCTCACAGAACTCTAGCCCAATGGTTGCCATTAATCTGATTTGAACTGATTTTATAATGAAATTATTTTAGAATGTTGTATTATTTTATTGTTGTTAGCCGCCCTGAGCCCAGCTTCGGCTGGGGAGGGCGGGATATAAATAAAATTTATTATTATTATTATTATTATTATTATTGTTATTATTATTATATGCTGAGCTGGCAGTAGGAGGGAGAGAAGAGAAGCAGGAGGAGAGATAACTACAACCTGCACTCCCCCACTGCCAATCTTGCTTGCAAACCCACCTCCAACTTATCTCCCCAATGCATAAAATATCTAGGATGGCATTTTGCATGTCCAACCACTGGATGCATAATACTGTACACATAACTAGTGACAGACCTAAAGGGAGTTGCTAAATCTGTATTCAACAGAGAGGAAATTTCAGGAAACCTTGAAAATGCTCAGACTTCTCTATTGTTCCTCATCTTGAAACACATTAGTAATAAATAGTGGGGGAGAGGGGAAGAGAATCAAGGAAAAAGTATTAGAAAAAGTATTAGATAATCACATATACCTTATGTAACTGTACCAAGTACAAAGGTCAAAAGCAAGATTGCTAGTTCAAAAATAATAATAAATAAAAAGGTTAGCAGCAATCAGAGCTGTAGATCTGATATGCAATATATAGAAATGTTTCTTCCATCAAAATATATCCCTACAAAGCTGTGAATAACAATGGAGAGACAAGAGAAATTGGATTGATACATGTCCAAATCATCAGGATATTGGGGGGGGGGGCGCAAAGGCCACTGCAGGTATTTTCCTATCCCTGCAGCAGTGGCGTAGCGTGGGTTGTCAGCACCCGGGGCAAGGCAAGTAATTTGCGCCCCCTAACCCGTGGATTTGCACCCCCTAACCCTAACCCCCAGACGTTGCGCCGGGTGCGGCCGGCCCCCCCTGCACCCCCCACGCTACGCCACTGCCCTGTAGAATTCTTTGTGCTGTGCATAATTTTGCTTAAACACACTTGCAGTTATTTGCCACCCACTGACAGAATTATATAAACACAGAATTGTACAGTTGGAAGGAATCCTGAGGGTCATCTAGTCCAACCCCCTGCAATGCTTCAAACGTTTAGTTTCAGCTTCACTGGGGCCAAAATCTGTACAACCCTTGCTCAGACATATGCAATCTTGACTAGATACAAGATAATTTGATTTATAATTAAAAGGGCTGCTTTGCATTTAAACTAAAGAGGCCAGCATAATAGACACACAGCCATTCAAGTGGCCCATCCAGTTCTATAAGAATTACATAGCTCTCTAGTCAGTATACAAACCAAACCCAAGAAGTGGTGAAGCCTGAGAAGGGACCTGGTCTGGGAATTAGAATTAGGTCCCATGTCTGGGAGAGGCAGTTGCCAAGGTCCTCTCTGCCCTCTCCCCATAGAAGGGTTATGCACTTCTAACGAGCCTCAGAAAAGCAGCAATTCGACAGGTGAAGCTTTTTCCCATTGCCAATTTGAATGTTAGGAAAAGATGCATTTTTTGAAAGTTCTGCTGCCATGCAGGTCCAACATGCTCAAGACCTCTTCCAGAGACCGTGTCCAGCCCCAGTTTCAAAGGCTCTGCTTCTCTGCAGACTTCCTTACAAGTCTGCTCCCACTTCATGATGCAGGTGAAGCTGCCTGGAAGGGGCTGAGCCCAGAAAGGCGAAGGAGAGATGGGCAGGTGCCTGGGCCTGGAGGGGGGGCCCCTTCCAACTCCCCCGACCGGAGGAGGGTCCGAGGGGGTTGGAGAGCTTGTCCGAGAAAGAGGAGGGCGAGGACGAGTCTCTGGCTCCGAGGGCCGCGGCTTCCCGCCCTGCCTCGCTCGATGGCCCTCGGGGCCCCTTCCGACGCCACCCTTGAATCCCACGGGCCGGGCCTCCCCTCCTCGTCCTCCCTCGTCCCCAAGGAGGAGCTTCTCCTGCCGCCCGCCAGCTCGGTCCAAAGGATACGGGGCGCCCGGCCCCCGGTCCCCGGCCGGGCAGGACGTGGCGCAGCAGGGCGCGCAGCCGGAGCGAGGCGGCGCTGTCGGCGTGGCTGGGTCCCTCGGCCATGGCGCCCCGGTGCGGACTCCTCCTCGGCCTCGGCGCCTCTGAGGCAGCGCCGCCGAGGGCCGGAAAGAGGCCGGGCCCTGCGGGGCTCCTCCTGCCGGGGCCGCCCTCCTCTCCGCCCTCCTCTCCGCGAGGAAGCAGGCCGCGGAGCTTCGAGGGCGTCCCGTGTGAAAAGCTCGGGGCGGCCTCTTCTCGAGGGGGACCGGCCAGCATCTCTGGGGCGCAGGGCCCGGGCTGGCATGACGGCTGGAACCGGCTTGGCCACCAAGAGATCTCGCAGGGTAACCGCCCTACCACAGACACACGCAAAAGGCCGTCGATTGCTTCATCAGCCATTAATTTCATTATTTGGAGTATTAATATCATGTGACAACAAGCCTGCTTTCAAACCTGCTCACAGTACTGGTGGCTGGTCCTGAAACACAGACACGCACCACAACATGCTGGAATAAGGAGCCAGTGGACAAAGTGACATTGCTCAGAGGTCACTGGCAGATTCTGCTTGCGGGCTAAGAGGGATGGGGAGCCGGGGACCCTTCAGATGTTGGGGAACTGCAGCGCCCATCATCCCAGGCCACGGGCTAGGCCAGAGCCCAGCCCATTTTGGGAGGGCCACAGGCTCCCCGGCATTAGAACATTTCTAGCCTAAGGTTACCAGATTTTTTCCAATGAATCCAGGGACTTTTCAACTTGAAGGGGATGGATTTTGTCGGGACTGATTTGTAAATCTGGGGACTGTCCCCGGGAAATGGGGACGTCTGGTAACCTTTTTGTAGCCTTCCTCTTAGCCAAAGAGGAAGTTGGTCCGCGGATTTGGGACCAGCTCGCCTTGAACTCAGTGGGATTTCCTTTTTCCGTAACCAGAAAATGAGCAGTGGTAGAGCACATGCCCCAAATTGCAAACATGCGCTGGATTATGGAGAAAGCTAGAGAGTTCCAGAAAGACATCTACTTCTGCTTCATTGACTATGCAAAAGCCTTTGACTGTGTTGACCACAGCAAACTATGGCAAGTTCTTAAAGAAATGGGAGTGCCTGACCACCTCATCTGTCTCCTGCGAAATCTCTATGTGGGACAAGAAGCTACAGTTAGAACTGGATATGGAACAACTGATTGGTTCCAAATTGGGAAAGGAGTACGGCAAGGCTGTATATTGTCTCCCTGCTTATTTAACTTATATGCAGAATTCATCATGCGAAAGGCTGGGCTGGATGAATCCCAAGCCGGAATTAAGATTGCCGGAAGAAATATCAACAACCTCAGATATGCAGATGACACAACCTTGATGGCAGAAAGTGAAGAGGAATTAAAGAACCTTTTAATGAGGGTGAAAGAGAGCACAAAATATGGTCTGAAGCTCAACATCAAAAAAACGAAGATCATGGCCACTGGGCCCATCACCTCCTGGCAAATAGATGGGGAAGAAATGGAGGCAGTGAGAGATTTTACTTTCTTGGGCTCCATGATCAGTGCAGATGGTGACAGCAGTCACGAAATTAAAAGACGCCTGCTCCTTGGGAGAAAGGCGATGGCAAACCTAGACAACATCTTAAAAAGCAGAGACATCACCTTGCCAACAAAGGTCCGTATAGTAAAAGCCATGGTTTTCCCAGTAGTGATGTATGGAAGTGAGAGCTGGACCATAAAGAAGGCTGATCGCCGAAGAATTGATGCTTTTGAATTATGGTGCTGGAGGAGACTCTTGAGAGTCCCATGGACTGCAAGAAGATCAAACCTCTCCATTCTGAAGGAAATCAGCCCTGAGTGCTCACTGGAAGGACAGATCGTGAAGCTGAGGCTCCAATACTTTGGCCACCTCATGAGAAGAGAGGACTCCCTGGAAAAGACCCTGATGTTGGGAAAGATGGAGGGCGCAAGGAGAAGGGGACGACAGAGAATGAGATGGTTGGATGGTGTTCTTGAAGCTACTAGCATGAGTTTGATCAAACTGCGGGAGGCAGTGGAGGACAGAAGTGCCTGGCGTGCTCTGGTCCATGGGGTCACGAAGAGTCGGACACGACTAAACGACTAAACAACAACAAGAGCACATGCCATTCGTTCCTATGGGGAAAAGTAAACCAACACACTTAGGCAGCATTTCTCAAACCAGTGGCCCCCTCAAGACTACAGCTTGCCCAGAGGCCCCCTCACTTGCCTGCCCTGCCCCTTAGCCAGCCATAGCACAGACAGACCAATGCCAGCACCAGTAACCAGTCCTGCAGGAGACAGAGGGGTTGGTAAAAAAAAAAGAAAGTGAAAGGTTAGTGTCATTATTAATAAACAAATGAAAACTGGGAATTGGAAGGAGTAAGAGTGGAAAGCTGGTAGAGGAGGAAGTGAGCTTAAAGGAACCCAAGGGGCAAGAAACTGTCAGTTGGGGAGGATAAGCTACAGGTTGGGCATTGAAGAAGCTACAGGAGATGGGTAAACATACTTTTGGGGGGCACAAAGGAGTGGGAACTAGAAAATTAGAGCAGGCATGTCCAAAGCTCAAGAACTTCAATCGTAAGAAAAGGTCAAGAACTCTGGTCAGCCCTCATGCACGTTCGCTTCATCAAATCTGGCCCTCTTTGAACAATGTTTGGGCACCCGACTTAGAGCCTCTGCCACAGGGCAGGCAGTCACAATACCTCCAGGGCAAATGACTGCACTTGTCTTGAAAAAAGCTAGGTAACAGAACGCTTTACCACACTGTAGCAAATCACTGAACCATTTCCAGAATTGGGATTAGATACAAGTAGAAAATAATGTCAGTATTTGCCAGCTCCCTGCCACTATCTGCTGCCATTTTGTGACTGGTGGGCCTCTAAAGGGAAGTTCTCTCTCTGCACATAACTGTCGCATTATGGGAAAGTATTGCTTCTTTTCTCTTGCATTCTGGGAAGTCTTGCTTCTAAGCTTTGTTTTGCTCACGCTGCACAAACTGTGCTGATGCTAAGACATTCCATCATCACCCTGGTACGTTCTGTTCACCTTGAGTTCACACCATCTCAATCTGTACTTACCCCTCCTTGTACATTCCTTTTTCGTACCACTCTGGTACGGGCAGTCCGAACCCATGCCTGTGTAAACTCCGTGTTCCTTTTCCCAACCTTTAACCTGTCTATGACTAATGTCTTATATGCAATAATTAATATCTTGTATGCAACCCTTGTTTTGAACTTATGTTAACCAATCAGCAACAAGCACACGTGGCAAACGTAGTAATATTCAATAAAAGGGAGTCTCCGAGGCTTGCTCGAGAGACGCCTCCCGTATGACACCTATCTACTCGTCTGTCATTCATTTTCAACCCAACAGGCCTCAGTGAGTTTTGGCCATTCCCAGTGGGCGCTGGGGGTAGAAAGGTTAAGAACCTCCAGACTTTGAGACAAATATCTGATACGGGTGGGCCCAAACTTCAGTGACAGGGATCCTGAAAAGGGGTGCACTCCCACCCCATGTTCGTGCAATATACAAGGTTTCTCCATCTCAATGGTTATGCACATATGAACAGTTGCCCAACATGCTGCAGTTATGGTAAATGAACTTATGTTTAATTTTCCTCAATGAGGTAAGTACTGTAACACTTTGGTGGCTGTGGTTAGGAAAGGGGAGCAGAATTAAGTTTTGCATTTTGCAAATGTTTTTATGAGAAGCTGATGTGGCTAACAAACTAGGACCTTTGCAACCTAATTCACTAAAGCCAGCTGCAATACATGAGTGACCTTTGGATAGGCTATCTTGGAAATAAAAATCATGCAACTATATAATGGGGGAGGGTGCTAGAGTACAGGAAAAACAATAAAATTAAAGCCTCCACTGGGACTTGGGTCTTAGGAAATACTTTCCAACACCATTTTGTGGCTTTTCTTTTAGCTGTTCTGTATATGGTATTTAATATAGAATATTTTTAAAACATTGGTTACTTACCTGTCTTTGCACAAGAGCTGCATGCCAGTAGTGAGTGGGATAAACTACACTCACATGCATTTTCACATAGGCACAAATCACCCTCAGACTTATCTCTCCTTTGAAATCAGTTCATTTTTCCAACTATAGAACTTACTGTCCACCCTCCCTCTTTATAATGGCAAGATGCAATTTAGCCAACTCACCCATAACTGTATGCAGCCCTATGGCTTCCACATTCATTCTCTTGAAAAGAAACAAATCCCCCTTAGATGCCTGCATTCTAGAATTTATAACCCAATGCATGTCTATTTCTGAATATACAGCAAGTCCCATTGAGCTCACTGGAGCTCCCAGGTAAACGAGTATAGGATTGCACTTTTACAGGTAATTTAACCCCAAAATAGCCATTGGATATAACTGCTTTCATTTTTCACGGTTTATAAATGTCCATACCATAATTCTAAATGGCATAGTAACCTACTTGCCACCTTTCACCCACAGTAAGCTTAGGCAGAAAATTAAAAAAGTCATCCATTTGTACAAGAGCAATACAAAAATTAAATATTTATTCAAATAATAAGCTTAAGTTCAGGCTGAAATGTTGGCAATGCAGATATTAAACACATCACAAAAGCGTGCACAAAAATGAATTTTGAGCAGAGAACAAAAATACTAGGCATTATACTAGACAGCTGATTTAAGAAAACAAAAAAGATTTATAATAATCACTATACAAAATATAAAATGTATTAAACACTACCATCCACAAAACAGTTTTTTAAATTGGTTATATTTAAAAATTAT
Organism: Podarcis vaucheri; assembly: GCF_965113315.1. NCBI lineage: Eukaryota > Metazoa > Chordata > Lepidosauria > Squamata > Lacertidae > Podarcis > Podarcis vaucheri. The sequence goes on from NC_138748.1 coordinate 3,252,968, forward strand.
TTGTGTAGTTAATCATATAGTGAATTGTAAATGATTATACAATAACCTGTTTGGCTGGCAATACCTTGTTGCTCTATAGCACACCCAATCACATTGCAAAACTGAGCATCATCATTTATGCTATCAATAAAAGAAACAATTATTGATAATACAAGTAAATATTGTCTGATCTACAAAGAAGAAAATTATTTTTCCCCTTCAACTCTGAAGTGCTTCCATGCAAAGTCAGCACTTGCTTGTTTTTAGCAGAATGTATTACCAAGCAATGTCCAGGGTTTTAGATGCTCACAGATAAGACTTTTACAAATCAAAGATTGACTGTAGACATGCAACCCTCTTGGCTAATGGATAAAAGCACTGTGCATCACTTTATCAAATTTATTGCCTTCCTGGAATTTCATTCAAGGCATCTGAAATTAGACCTAATGATAAATATACACATAGTGAAAAAGGACATAAACTGCTATTTGACACCACTATTGGTAATGTCTGTGCTACGTGAAAGCACCCTTTTAAAAAAGAGCCTATGCGGCAAGAGATAAGTGTCTAAAGATTCAAAATGAATCAACAGTATTGGATAACAATATAATTCTCAACTCAGAAGCTGCCTCAAGATTAGGTGCATCTTCAGTTAATGTAACAGGAAAAAAGGCAATGGGTTTTATTTTATTAAACGCATCCACTCAAACTGACCTAAGGCCACCAGATTTGCAGACACAACGTGTTTCTTTTTCTCTTTTTACAGTTCTTTAGGCTGTAAAATGATAAAGGAATAGATCTATTTTAAAAAAAGCTATTTCATCTAGATTAAGAAGTTGCTCCAGGCGTTGGGTTCACGTTCTGAGTAGCCACTTGTGGTGCTACCTCAATGATTCGAGGTTTGTCTATAATTCTGGCAGTGCGGTTGCCCTTTTCTACAATCCCAATAATCCATGCTTGGTGACCTTCACCATATTTCGGAGACTTGATTTCAGCACAGAAACGTGCTGCCTGTTCACGTGGTAAACAAATAAGGAGTCCTCCTGAAAGGAAGAAGAGTTGACAGTTCAGATCAGAAGTCACTACAAACCTTCTCAATTACTCCAATCTAAACCCCACCATTCTTAAAATGGAAGTTGGTAAAAGTTATTTCAGCTACAAAGTCTGGGCATCCTTGTTGACTGATGATGCTAAGGTACAATTGAATAGGCTTGCATTTTCCATGAGATTTTGCTTCCCTCCATCTATGTCTTGTGGATCTTTAAACACTCTTCCGTGTAATTCTGATTGTTTCTTTTTATTTCAGTATTCTTTCTAACAGACCTAAGCCACCAGCAATTTTTCTCTGGATCAAGTTAGGAGAAGCTCAGCATTTTATCTTATTTTTATTTGGGGAGGCTCACCATGCAAACTTTGGCCACCTCATGAGAAGACTCCCTGGAAAAGACCCTGATGCTGGGAAAGATTGAGGGTACAAGGAGAAGGGGACGACAGGACGAAATGGTTGGACAGTGTTCTCGAAGCTACCAGCATGAGTTTGACCAAACTGCGGGAGGCAGTGGAAGAAGCGAGTGCCTGGCATGCTCTGGTCCAGGGGCTCACGAAGAGTCGGACACGACTAAATGACTAACAATAACCATGCAAACCATTTGAGAACTCCTGTAACAGTTTTTCAACCAAGTTCTCATCAGACATAGTTATATATATCCACCAGTGACATTATGTATTTTTAAAAATACATAAATGAATAAAGGACACACAATGGCATCAAAAGATGCTGGTCCTTATACTGTATCATTAACTCCAGAATGAAAAACAGCTTCTTTGGAGTAGCATGCAAAATCAACAGACATTGCTATATAATACATGGTTATCAGTCAGCAAAGCCTTTTGAACTAAAAATTATTTATATTTATCAGCATTCTTCCTACCAAGACTTAGCATGAACTTCTTTGGTGAAGAAAATAAAGATCTAACAAATATGGTGCTTGGAGACAGAGCACGCCTTAAAATTTCTACAAGGATGCTTTCCGTGGGGATTCATCCACATGCAGGTTTTCTTGCCTACATGTACTGCAAGCATGTAATCATATTTTATTTGGTCACCTGCCTGCCCTTCTGCCCCCACCATTCCAGGAAAATGGAGAGGAGAGAACCACAATCCAGTCTACTAGTGAAGCATAACAACCGTCAAGCCATTCACTGTGTGCAGATGTAAAGGAGTAGAGCTGTGTGCCATAAGGGCATTGCTGACAACGCCCTCAACCTCCAGATAACCCCACTGAGCAGTTTCATGTAGCTGTTAAACCCTGAGGAACCCAACATTGAAGGGCACTCCCCAAGCACCACCCATCCAGCAATGTCTATCCAGGTAGGACTGCAACCACCGCAAAGTGATGCCACCCACCCCTAACTCAGACAGGCGCTCCAGAAGGTTGATGGTATCAAACTGGTATCCAGTTCGGTTTCCAAAAGGATCTTCAGAAAGTTCCTTAGACGGTGTTTGAAAAGTAGACTGCAGTTTTTTGTACCAACTTTTCAAATGTGAACTACAAAGCTGGGAGTCTGTCTCTGAATAAAACCTAATCTGAGTAACTCGGCTGCTTTTGAACATGGAAATTGGAGGCTAATTTGTGCAGGTTATTTGCACACTACAGAGAGATGAGCTAAAAGAATTCCAGGTAAATGGCTAAGTTTAATATTGATGAATATGTACACAAATAGTACCTAATTGTGCATGCTACCCTCTTTAACTTATTCTGATGCGTGAATTATATTACATCAAACCATACTTAAAATAAACTATGGTTTAATGTGAATGCCCAGTGTACCTTTGCAGACTGCTGAAATTCTGGCCACTTTGCTTCTCCCCGGCTGCCAAGAAGGCAAGTCTGGCTTGTTGTGTTGTCTGAACGGCCCAGCCTGACGAGGAAAGAAACCATGTTCAGCCCGCACAACAAGCCTGAGTACGGCTTCTTTCCTGGAAGCGCAACAGCAGCAGGGGAACAGTGAGGCACAATTTCGGCAGTGCAAACCAACACGCTGCTTGTTCACAAGAGTGTTCGCATTAGCGTTACTTTAATGTGACCATGTGACCCAGGCCAACATGAGAAACCAAGCCTTAGGAGTGCGTACTCAGAAGTGTTACTCCATTAAGATTTTTTTCTCCCTACTTAATACTGCTTTCTTGCCCTTCTGTGTAATTTACCAAACACACATCTGGTCTAGAGCCACAATGTTGTGGACATTGGGAGACTACTCCAGACTAGAACTTGCACTAAAGACACACAGCAGCAGTGGCTAATTGGGCTCTCTGGGAAAAGAGCACCATCTGCTGACCTCTGGAAGAAGTTCTTTAAGCAATGCTTGCGCAAAATGCAGTGTTTGTATGCCAACGGGGTAGCGCCATCTTGTGCTGCCCAGTACTGCCAGGCGTGCTCTTCTCAACGGTTCTTTGCTGCAGAATTAAGCCTTGGGGGACTGGGCATCTTGCGCTCTGAAGTCTGGACTTCCAAGCACCATCCATGCGGCATGCAGGGGTGTTCTCCACAGGGAAGCTGCTCCCACACCCAATCTAGCATGTCTCGGCTCTATTGCCCATCAGCTTATGGGCAATAGAGCCATAGCTGCTTTCACTTGCCAGTGCATGACCAGGAGTGCCCCACTGTGCCCAAGGCTCCACCTGATGTCACATATGATGGCAGGTGGGCAGGGTTTGAAGAAAACAGCCTCGCAGGCCAAGTTTGACCCACCTCTGGCACAACAGTATCGCTAAACTGCAAACACGATCCTTTGGGAGAGTGTAACTCAGTCTAGAGCAGACTGAACATCATGTCCTTGAGCAACTAAAGTAGTGATAGAACCTCATTTGTCAGGAGTTTGATTCAGTTTATTGGCCTGCATTCTGGAAAATGGTTCTGCACTTCCACTACCTCAACCCACAGAGAGAGAGAGAGCACAAGAGCGCTGAGTGTAATCACCGTATTCATGGCACCCACTCTAAATTCCCAGGTGACTTCTCTCAGCATTTTTCTGCAGGTGGCAAGATGCACAGGAGACAAGTTTGGATGACTGCAATGCACTGTGTGCGACTGTTCAAGGCTGACCCAGAAGCTGCAAGCTGGTGCAAAATGCAACAGCTGGACAGCTCCATGAGGCAGAATATTACCATCCTAATATGCCACTGAAAGAATGGCACTTGTTGCTGGTTTGCTACTGATTGCTGGTATTGGTGTACATTACCAGTAATCAGTAGCAAAGCGGCAGCTAATGCAATTTTTCAGCAGCTGCATATTAGGGTGGTGATATTTTATAATTGGTGTCTGTCCTGATACTGGTCATTGATCATAAGAAAATGATTTGACTTGGTGTACCCTAAAAAGCTTGGGATCAGGATCCTGTCTTTCCCTCCTTTATAGTGGAATTTGCTGCCAAGGAGTGTGGTGGAGTCTCCTTCTTTGGAGGTCTTTAAGCAGAGGCTTGACAATGTCAGGAGTGCTCTGATGGTGTTTCCTGCTTGGTTGGACTCGATGGCCCTTGTGGTCTCTTCCAACTCTATGATTCTATATACCCAACTATGCAGGACAGGGTATCTTGCAGGCACCATTTTATCAGGTGGACCATTCCACACACTGTCAGAATCATACCAGAAGTGTAGCACTAAAGTCTCTTTATAGGACGTGGGTGGTGCTGTGATCTAAACCACAGAGCCTACGTCTTCCTGATCAGAAGGTTGGGGTGAGCTCCCGTTGCTCGGTCCCTGCTCCTGCCCACCTAGCAGTTCGAAAGCACATCAAATTGCAAGGAGATAAATAGGTACCGCTCCAGCGGGAAGGTAAACGGCTTTTCTGTGTGCTGTTCTGGTTTGCCAGAAGTGGCTTAGTCATGCTAGCCACATGACCCGGAAAAACTGTCTGCGGACGAACACCGGCTCCCTCAGCCTATAGAGCGAGATGAGTGCCACAACCCCAGAGGCGTTCGCGACTGGACCTAACAGTCAGGGTTACCTTTCTCTTTACTTAAAGTCTCTTTGGAACTCCCCCCTACTGCATATCAGACAGGCACCTTCTCCATTGTCTTTCAACAACAGGGGAAAACATTCCTCTGTCAACAAGCCATCCAGAATCTTTATCCCAATTGATATTTGTCTTTGTTTTGAATTAATTTTACATATGTGCTGCTGTTTTAAAATTCTTATTTTTAAAAAATGTTTTATATATAGGTTATGATATTGTAAACCTCTTCAGGATGCCTCATGGAAAGCAATTGATGATGATAATAATATAGTGGAACACCTCAACATAAAGGTTATCGGGCAAAGTAGTAATCCCTCAGGTAGTCCACCTTCTGAATCAGTGCTCCAAAGAAGAGAACCACCAAAAGCCAAGCCTCCTACTACCAACCCAACCAACCTCTCCAGAAGGATGCCATGATCAATGGTATCTTATGTAGGCCAAGAGAATTAGCAAGCTCAAACACTTAACTGGCCTTCTCTAGCTATTAGTCCATTAGACTAACCAAGGGAGTTTCTTGAAAGCTACATGCTAGCAAAAGAGTTGACATCTTTATAATTTGCTTTTTGAATGTGTGGTGCATCCTTCAATGTAGGAAGTGTTCATAATATTTACTTAAATTTACTGGTCTGCCCAAATAAGTTCTTACTGCTTTGTCCAGTCAATATGGCAAGCCTTCCTTTTTACTTGTCTCACTGAAGGCTATTTGCAATTGCATAAATGCAACATCTCACGCACTGCAACCTACCTAGAATTGATTCCCAGTCCCAATTTTAATGCAGGCTGCACTTCACAAATATACAAATGCCATTTAATTCTATAAAGATAAATCTCAGCAATATGCATCCTGCTCTCCATGAAATGATTCAAATATTGTTAAAAATGCAGTGCACAAAGTTTGGAAATTTGCCCAGTCACATGAAGTAAGCATTTGCCTGGCCAAGACACTGCTGACACAGATTCATATTAAATTTCCTGCTATAGATATGGTATGTTATGATATTCTTAGGAGAAAAACCTTATTTTAAAAAGGGAGATTTACCTGAAGTCTCAGGACACGTCCCATGCATAAGGCCAAACATGTTGCCACACGCCTTGCTGACTGCAGCCATTTTGGCAAGAACAGGAAGATTGTGTATAACAAAAGAAACCTCATTGCGCTGCTGCTTGGCTAAATTTTGTGCATGCCCCAGGATTCCAAAGCCTGTGATGTCTGTGGCTGCATGTGCATTGAATGTGTGCATCAGTCCTGCAGCTGGAAATGGAAAACAGGAGAAAACATTACGATGAATTCTGGAGTTTCTTTTCCACCACTTTGTGAACCAGTTTAAGTTATGTACTGTGAAGTTTCAAGACCCATCACTTTACTCTGAACTTTAACACAAGAGATGTGGTTTCAGGACCCACCCTATTCCTGTGACTGTAATTTATATGAACTGTTTTCCATATTGAATTTGAAACTGTTGTAATTCACCCATGGACCACATAGTGAACTGAATAAGTACCAGTAGCAGTAGCAGTAATTCTGAACTAGGTTTTATTAAAATACTCAGAAATGTTGCAGAAAGAGTAAAAATGAAGTTGCATCATCACCACCATCATTTATTACTTATACACTGTCCACCCAGCTGGGTTTCCCCAGCCACTCTAGGCTGCTTCCAGAAGGAGACTAAAAATACATTGAAACATCAGTCATTAATAATAATAATAATAATAATAATAATAATAATAATAATAATAATTTATTATTTGTACCCCGCCCATCTGGCTGGGTTTCCCCAACCACTCTGGGCGGCTTCCATAGAGACCAAAAATACACTAAAATGTCACCCATTAAAAACTTCCCTGAACAGGGCTGCCTTAAGATGTCTTCTGAATGTCAGGTAGTTGTTTATCGCTTTGACATCTGGTGGGAGGGTGTTCCACAGGGCGGGCGCCACTACCGAGAAGGCCCTCTGCCTGGTTCCCTGTAACTTTGCTTCTCACAGGGAGGGAACTGCCAGAAGGCCCTTGGCGCTGGACCTCAGTGTCTGGGCTGAGCGATGGGGGTGGAGACACTCCTTCAGGTATACTGGACGAGGCCATTTAGGGCTTTCAAGGCAGCACCAACACTTTGAATTGTGCTCGGAAACGTGCGGGGAGCCAATGTAGGTCTTTCAAGACCAGTGTTATGTGGTCTCAACGGCCGCTCCCAGTCACCAGTCTAGCTGTCACATTCTGGATTAGTTGTAGTTTCTGAGTCACCTTCAAAAGTAGCCCCATGTAGAGTGCATTGCAGTAGTCCAAGCGGGAGATAACTAGAGCACGCACCACTCTAGTGAGACAGTCCATGGGCAGACAGGGTCTCAGCCTGCGTACCAGATGAAGCTGGTAGACATCTGCCCCAGACACAGAATTGACTTGCGCCTCCATGGACAGCTGTGAGTCCAAAATGACTTCCAGGCTGCGCTCCTGGTCCTTCAGGGGCACAGTTACCCCATTCAGGACCAGGGGGTCCTCCACACCCACCTGCCCCCTTTCCCCCCAAAATAGTACTTCTGCCTTATCAGGATTCAGCCTCAATCTGTTAGCCGCCATCCATCCTCTAACCACCTCCAGGCACTCACTGCCTTCACTGGTTCTGATTTGAAAGAGAGGTAGAGCTGGGTATCCGCATACTGATGAACACCCAGCCCAACCCCCCTGATAATCTCTCCCAGCAGCTTTGTATAGATGTTAAAAAGCATGGGGGAGATGACAGAACCCTGAGGCCACACAAGTGAGAGCCCATGGGTCTGAACACTCATCCTCCACCACCATTTTCTGGACACGACCCAGGAGGGAGGAATGGAACCACTGTATAACAGTGCCCCCAGCTCCTCTAGACGGTCATGATTGATGGTATCAAAGGCCTCAGAAATCCAGCAGAACTAGGAAACAGTTTTCACCTTTGTTCCTAGCCTGCTGGAGATCATCAACCAGCATGACCAAGAAAGTTTCAGTCCCATGGGGCGGTCTGAATCCTGACTGGAAGGGATCCAAATGGTCCGCATCCTCCTGGAGTGCCTGGAGTTGTTCAGCAACCACCTGCTCAATCACCTTGACAAAAATGGAAGATTTGAGGCTGGGTGATAGTTGGCCATATTGGCCAGGTCCAAAGATGTTTTTTTAAGAAGCGGTTTAATGACTGCCTCTTTCAATGGGTCTGGGAATGCTCCCTCACAGAGGGAAGCATTCACCACCCCGCAGAGCCCATCGCCCAGCCCTTCCTTGCTCGCATGTATGAGCCAGGATGGGCAAGGATCAAGGAGACAGGTGGTTGGTTTCACTCGTCCAAGCAGCCTGTCCACATCCTCGGAGGTAACAGATTGGAATTGATTCCATGCAACTCTACTAGACAGGACTCTAGCACTCTCCCGCTCCGGCCCTGCTCCCACGGTGGAGTCTACCTCTTCCCGAATCTGAGTGACTTTATCTGCAAAAAACTTTGCAAAATCATTGCAGGAGATCTTGGGGTTAGCGGAACCCCAATGGTGGTTCCATTAAATTGTGAACCACCTGAAAATGTCTCCTGCTATTTTCTGCAGATGCAATAGAAGCGGTAAGCAGGTAAGAGAATGTGAGCAGGTAGTCATCAAATGCAGTAATGATTAGTATACATTACAGATGACACATTCTAGGGTGCTGTTCAATGTAGCTTTCAAAGCATGAGGAGTTTGGGAAGTATTGTTCTTAGTTAGAAGAAGGAAGTGTCATGTAAATATATTTTACAACTTTGAAAGAACAGTTCCAGGTTAAGTTCAACTTTGTTTTATTTGAGTGGCTACATATACTCCCTACATACTAATAAGTTTAATTACATGACCAGTGAGTAGGAAAACCTAATTTCAAATGAACTGAAGTCTAAGCTTCTTTCATTCTCTATGTAGAATAGATTTGGGATATTCAGACCTGAAACACATGCGCGCGCACACACTCCACTTAAAATATATTTTCCTTTTAGGGGAATTATATTTAGATGATGCTCCTGCGGAAAGATAGTTAGAACAGCTTTATAAACTATCAGGTAAGCAGTTTCTCAATTTGTGCACCATACAAAATAAACGAGCATCATAGGTTATTTCCACAAACATTGAAAGAAACATTAATCACTGACTAGCAGCAGTTTTTATAGGATATACTAAAAAGTGTCTGTATGGACCTGGGGCCACCCACAATTGCAGAAAGTTTTAACATGTTTGAAAAGCCCTTCTGTAGGACCAAATACAGTGGTACCTCGGTTTACGAACTTTAGCTAATGGGGCCTCCTGCTGCTGCCACGCTGCCGGAGCACAATTTCTGTTCTCATCCTGAAGCAAAGTTCTTAACCTGAAGAAATATTTCTGGGTTAGCGGAGTCTGTAACCTGAAGCGTATGTAACCCGATGTACCACTGTATTTGCAAAGAATGCAGAAATTCTACGACCAAAGTTTGATTTAAAAAACTATCTGCCCAGAGAGAAAGGGAGTACTAGGTATGAAGCCATGGCAAGGATAGCAAGAGTAACCATTCTTGTCATTTCAATCAAAGGCAGAGAAAATGTTCTGATGTCCTCTGATCCTACTTTTAAAAAGGAAGCCAAGACCCTCCATTTTGATTTTCAGAACATTGCAAAGGCCTCTATATTCTGAGGGCTTTGGAAATCTGATTTATTTCTGATTTATTGCAACACTAATATTTTTCCAGCTCTAATACAAACGGTGTACATGCTTTTCAAAAACTGTTTGCCTCTTAGTGACTTATTTAGCCATATTTAACTCCAAAAAGTTTCATCATGAAGCATGTATACCCCATTCTCATACCTGTTCTGTTGAGTCTTGCCATATTCATCATTGCTTCTTGATAGGCTAGCTCCACATCTTCTTGTGTAACCACCAACTTGATTTTGTTCCATTTTTCTGGCTAGTATGTTGAAGAAGAAACAAGATCAAACTATCTGTGTTTTAACTACATAAATTCTGCATGTGATGCAATTACTTTGTTTAAAGTGCAGTAAACTAAAGGTCTTATATAGTCCAGCATCTTGCTTCCAACAGGAGTCAAGTATTATTACTATTGTCATTTATTTGTTGCCTTCCAAACATATCTCAAGGCAAATTCCTTTCTAAAGTCACCTAAGCTAGTAGAGATGATGAAGATGGGATTTTTTCTCCCAATGTGCATCACTTTATATTTACTTTCACTGAACTGCATTTGCAATAATGTTATCCATTCACCCACATTAAAGAGCTGCTTTTGGAACTCTTTACAGTTTGCTTGGCTTTCTACCATCCTCAATAATGGTCTAGTGTGTATATTAACTTAGAAGAAAGTTCTGCTGTATTCAATGGGGCTTACTATCAGGTAAGTGTGTAGGGTTGCAGCCTTAATGTCAAAAATATGAACACACAATACATAATTCACACAGAACTCACACTTAATTACGGACGCAACCTGGGAAACCAGGTGCAACAATGAATCAAGAAGCATTTCAAGTCTGCCTAACAGTGTGGGGCAGAGGACAGTAAATCTGTCTGATGAATGCCCCAATCCACCTCAAAGCAAAGGGTATCTAAACAATCAGTATTCATTTTCAATTAGGTTGTGAGTACTTGAATACTCAAATGGGACTGCAAGATCTGAAAAGGAATATCCCACATTCAAAAAACTATGAATCTCCTGAATTGTTCTTTCATGTCTCCTCATCCTAAGATGGTAGGAAGTGTGCCGAGAAAGCTCCTGGCCTTTGCATGTAACATACATGATAGCCCAACTTGCTTTTATTTATACTTTACCTTTCTTAAAATGATGACACGCTTTAAAAAACTGTCAATATATACTGTTTACTAGTGGTTTACTAACCCTGCAACTACCACCTAAGGCCCTTCTTTGTGTGGCACCTCCACAAGAGGCAACAACATGAGAATGGGGCCTTTCTGCAGTGGCTCCCCATTGTGGAACGGTCACCCCAGGAAAGCTCACCTAGTGCCTTCATCATGTATCTTTAAACCATTGACTGACTGAACAGTCTACGGCCTTTAAATGTGTTTGTGGGAGGGGGTTATTGGTTTCTTTTTGGTTTATTGTGTATTCTGTCTTCTCATTTTGTATTTTTATGTTGTGAACTGCCCTGCAATCTTTGCATGAATTTAAATTCATAAAATCATCATCATCATCATCATCACCATCTGAGTATTCATCAAGCACAATGAAAAGCATATTATCAAAATAGATGCCCTATATCAACATACATAGAGATGTGCTTTTACAGTGAAAAGTTTCAATACTACCACTAATACTGAATTTCAGAGATATATTTTTTTTAATTTCTAGATAATTAACTGATCTATACTTGCAGAGCAAAACCCCAGTTTCAAAGATTTCAATAGCAAATTGCTAGCAGTTTATGTAAATAGGTTTAAGCCTATGCCTATTCACTGGTTCAAATACTGATTAAACAGGTGTATATTTTCAAGGTTAAGATAACTGCCTCAGATAAAGAGCTACACAGATTATTTCTCTGATCCTTTACTCCGACCCCATTCAGACGCATTTACTTACAATATCTAGCCACTGGTGGACAGCTACAGCAACCTGCGTTCCCAAGGGTTTAGTTAACACAAGCACGTCTCCTGGCACTGCATTGTCTGGCCTGCAAACAAGACACCCATATATGTAAAAAGACACATATGATGTGACTATTTCCCAGTCATCATTCCACAGAATATATACAACAATGCTCAACCACCAAAAGAGCTTACTCTAAAACTGAGGACTATGAGAAGTGAAATGCCAGAGGACAATTTTATGAACTTTGCATCTCAAACTGAGTAACAGTAGCCAGCTACAGAAGGCTATGGAAGGCTTCTGTCCAGCTACAGAAGGCTATGGAAAGATACTACAGGTAACCAATGAAAAAACAACATCTTCAGAACTATACTGTGAATCAGTCACAGATACTAGACCTTTGGTGCATGTGTGGGTTTTTTTTTTAAAAAAAGAATATAATCACAAAGACAAAGTAAAAGAAAAGGTCAAAGATTTTATTTTTAAATAACAAAAATACTTTTTGAAATCCCATGAAATGTGCTTGTTTAGGTGGCTTAAATAATTCGTTTGACGTTTATTCGTGTTTCAGAGGATTGTTTTTAAAGTGCTTAATGATGAGAAATAGCCACTCACGCTACCTATAATAATAGATCTTATTTATGTCAAGCTTCCATAGCAGGATTCTGGTCTCAGTTCTGTATGTAGATGGAAATCTCATTCCTCCTACTTCAAAAGCTTAGGATTTCAGCATAAGTTATTGTATCAAGGAGAAACAAAGTAAGCAGACTTCAAAGCCAACTGCAATCATGGAAGGATTTACAGCCACATAGTGCGCCAAGGATGTTCATTCTACATTGTAGGGTACAATGTAACAGGTAGCTAGTACAGGCATACGTCGGGTTGCGATCGCTGCAGGTTGCACGTTTTCAGGTTACGGACACACTGAACCCAGAAGTACTAGAATGTGTTACTTCCGGGTTTCAGCGCTCGCGCATAAGTGCTAAATCACGCTTTGCGCATAACTGCCGAATTGCGTCACGCGCATGCACAGACGCGGCGCTGTGGGTGCCTCATTCATGGATCATGTTCACAACCCGAGGTTCCGCTGTATGCTGAATACAGTGGCAACTATTAATATGATTTCCTGGGTATGTTTATACATGTTATTCAAGGACCTTTAAAAAAATTGGTAATGGTCACATTCAATTAACATTCTAACCTAGAATGTGACACCAGAAGAACAGAAGCTTAACTTTCATTCTTGATACATGCTTCTCCAAATGAAAAGGGTAACTCATTTTAAAGGTTTCTGAGGCTGCCATTCTAAACACACTTACTAGAGAGTAAGCCTCATTGAACACAGCAAGACTTATGTCCAAGAAAATATTTATAGGATTCTGCAGTTAGACATGTATGATTAATATCCAAGAACCCAAAGGCCAAAATATCATCAGTTTTCTTACAGATAACATTACAGAAAGGAAATATCCAGAATTTTAACAGTACCTACCCCTTTTAATATTTTACAACCCCTTTTGCATAGGATTAAATGCTTCAACTCACATTATAAACTCATTAGGCTGGCAGACTGTTGTGGCCACTCCTCCTAGAACAATCCAAGGGTTTAATACTGTCTGACCACCAGTCACTGATGTTCCTGCCTCTTCTGCGGCATCTTTGAAACCTTGGATAATTAGAGGCATTACTTTGTCCCTTTCCTAGAGATCAGAAACAACACAAGCAGATAAACTCTATAATCAATGAAAAAAAATCCAGTCTGGAGGTGCAAACCAGCACCTGCTGAATCCATTTTTAACTTGCAAACCATCCATAGGAGCTACTGGTCAAACCAAAACCAGAGCAGAATGTTTCACAGTTTCTTTGAAAGTCTTTGAGACACATTTTCCAAAAACTTAAAGTACAAGTACAATTAAGAACAATTTCTTGGATTCAAAACCTATGCTTAAATGGGTTGGATGTAGAGATGTGAGTACTCAACTCGTGAAAGTGGGTGCTTTCAACTGCCATTAATGGAGAGGGGAAGAGATTTCGGCAACTTTTCTCTTTCCCCTCATTCTACCCCACCTCTAAAATGTTTGCACTTGGGAGCTGCTTGACCTTTCAGGACAGCTTGGGAGGTGGTACAGGGGAATATGGGGAAATGACCAAAAAAAGCTCCTCCTCCTCCTCCTCCTTTTGTTTGTGGAAGCCCCCACTCAACTGAAGCCCCTCTCTGTACCACTGAATCCAAAACTTTTAATAAAAAGCATACAGCAAGGTATGTATAGGAGAACACAAAACAATACAAATGTACATTGTGAAAAGCAGAACACTTTTCTGCATGGTACAAGTCATGCCAAGCAAAAAAGCACCCCTTTCACACATTGTGCCATTCAATAATGAGATGAAAATGCAAAACAAAGATGGGGCAAGTAGATATCCCATATTTGTGAGTTCCAGATTAAACAGAAGTCATATGCTGCTTGATATTATGCACTTGCTAAAGTGTGAGAAAAAACATTCCAACTACCTTCAAGCACCTTGCTGTACCCCAATAGTGGTATGAACCGCAAAAGCCTGTGTGCATGTTTTAGTCTGACTACAAAAATAGTCTGGTCTCACCTGGCCCTGGTAATTGCAGACTGGCCCAGTTCACACAACACTCAGCCAACCTCTGATCTCCCCTAGGCTTGCTTACTCTTTTTACAACTATTTTAAAATGGGAAGGGGAGAACCGTGTGTCCTGCCTTGAACTCCTTGGAGGAAAAGGTGGTATATAAATGTAATTCTTTTTTCTTTGAGCATGAATCATAACGGAAGCTGGAAAAAATGTTTTTGTTATCCTAGGATAACTGATAGATGTTCAACAACAAACATGGGATTCTCTTGTGGATGCTTGGAATAAAGGTTGCATTGTTCTCTATGAAAGCTGGTGTTCATTTTCAGGGACACAAGGCAATATGTTAGCATGAGGCATTCCTATAGCAGTATTTACAGTACTTACCCTATCTGTCATTTTATTACTTATTCCAAGCAGCATCAACATGTTGTCACACTCAGTGACTCCCATAGCATAAAGATCACTAAGAACATTGGCACAGGCTATACGTCCCTAAAAACACACACAAAAAAATTTATTGAATTTACAAAGCATCATCAATTCATGTGCTGCTTTACAAAATAAGATAGGGGAAAAAGATACACCCTTCTCCCAAACTTTTCAACAATGGAAAGGCAGAGATAATGAACTAATGATTTTTATACTCTGTTTCAAAGGGAACTTTTTTTTACAACTATATTAAAACATGCTTCTAGTGTACTGTATTGCCAATAATGTCCAGAATTCTGTAATATATGTGGCACCACCTCCAGGCAGAAATAGACATTTGCAGGCAGGTCTACTACAATTAGAATTCCTTTGTTTTAATAAGCATTTTAATATTGCATTGGTGAATGATTATCTATTTCTTCCTTTAAGAGACACAGCAGACAGCTCTGGAAGATATTTAACCAGTGTCAACATTTCAGAGTTAGGCTGAAGTGGCAAATTGTCAATGGTGCCTCCGGCAATGGCGGAGTTCCTCTGATCGGGAGGAACTTGCCCCGTGGGAATTTGGGTCTGTACCGCCGCAGCGAAGGCGGAGACCCGTAAAAATCACAGGCGGGAGAAGCCTGTGAACGTGGAATTTGGCGGGCACCTTTTGCGCCTCCCCTACTCGCGGGGAAACCCGGTTTCGGGGATCCGGACCGATGTGCGGTGAGCGGCGCGGTGCTTCGAATCGTCTGCTTCTTCCATGGAGCAAAGCCGCATAGCTGTTGCCGGAGAGCATTGACTTTTTCCTGTGGACAATTTGACTCCAAAGTAATTACCCGTGAGTAGAGCTGAGACGGGAGAATCGGATTTTAAAAGTTTAATTTGGCATCGAAACGGTGAGGTTCAAAACAGGAAGTCCGCCTTCCCTACTTGTAAACAGACTGAGGCAAGGAGGTTGTAGGCTGAAGTCTTGGAAAGCCTTTTGTAAAAGCCTAAATTTCCATCGGTAAAGAGCACAAAACCCCCCTTGGATGCAGGAGAAGAGGGGGGGGAGTTGTGGACTGAGTATGCCTGCAGGAGAGAGTGAAGGGAGATAAAATAAATAGACCCTGGAAATGGGCTGCTAGTGGACTGACGTTGTGGAATGTTCATTGACAGCACTTAGAACGTTCCTTGACAGCTAGCAAAGGAAGAGAAATACATTGTTTCTATAGTTTCTGGCTGCTTCTAAAAAGGAGTAAAAAGTAACTGAAATCTGAAATTAACTTTGGATTGTATGAGTTGTGTTTAAAGGGGACATTGTTTCCCTCTAGTGGAAATCTCTGAAATTGGTTACTTTATAAGAGCTGGGCTAGGGGGACTTCCAGCTGCAAGATAAGAACTGTGAGACTCTGAAATTGACCTTGAATTTCTCAAGTGTTATGGTAAATGGAAAGGAAAAAAACAGGTGAAAGAGGCCTTAGTGGTCGCTTTAGTGAAAATAAACGATTCGTTGGAACAGCTTCACAGGAAAATAGACAATCTGGGACAAAAGGTGAACACCAACACATAAACCATTCAGAGATCGATACAGGAATTTACATCGATACGGCAAACTGCGGATGAAGTCAGGGAGAAAACCCTTGCTGCTGAATGTAAAACAATACAACTGGAGTGTGAAAGAGCCCCATCCATTCAAAGGCAATTTGATGTGACATCTGTTATGATGGAACTTAAAGGAAAACAGAAGAATTTGAGGACAAGAGCCCTATCTGAATTGGGAAAGGAAAGCCTGACAGAGCTTCAGGAGGAGACAGGACTAACATCAGTTGAGAAAGAGAGGTTTTTGGGGGCCAGTATGACCTCCAAAGTAGGGACGCGGGTGGCGCTGTGGGCTAAAGCCTCAGCGCCTAGGGCTTGCCGATCGAAAGGTCGGCGGTTCAAATCCCCGCGGCGGGGTGCGCTCCCGCTGCTCGGTCCCAGCGCCTGCCAACCTAGCAGTTCGAAAGCACCCCCGGGGGCAAGTAGATAAATAGGTACCGCTTACCAGCGGGAAGGTAAACGGCGTTCCGTGTGCGGCTCTGGCTCGCCAGAGCAGCGTTGTCACGCTGGCCACGTGACCCGGAAGTGTCTTCGGACAGCGCTGGCCCCCGGCCAATAGATGTGAGATGGGCGCACAAACCCCAGAGTCTGTCAAGACTGGCCCGTTCGGGCAGGGGTACCTTTACCTTTACCTTTATGACCTCCAAAAATGTGAATCTATTTAAGGGTAACTGTGAAGGACGTTGGATTGAAGAGAAGGGGGATTGGGAAATATGGACAAATCTGAAGTTGCTATTGTTGGGCCGAGTCGTTGTGGTGGGGATGAAGGTTGCTGTGATGCCGGGGATGTTGCTTTTGTTTCAAATAGTGCAAGTTTTGGATGGGATGGATTGTATCAGGAGGTGGCAGAGGGATGTTTTTGGAGTTGTTTGGCAGGGCAGGAAGCCTCGAGTAAAACGTAAGATATTGACAGATGCTAAAGAAGGAGGTGGACCTGCCCTGCCAGACCCCTAAACTTTGTTGTGAATCATCTGCTCTTTGCTGGCTGAGAGAATGGTTGTCTCCTGGAAGCACAGAAGTGTTGGATAATGGCAGATGAAGTTGATGGACTAGATAGAATTGGTGGAAAAGACTGGCAAGATCCGAGACCAGGGAGAAGAGTCGGTGGAAGAAGACTGGGAAAAGTTTAAAGATTATTTATAGAAATATTGTAAAATTAATGAATGTTAGAAGAACGTTGGAATGAAGTTATATGGCTTCAGTAGAAATGTTATAAGGAATTAAGTATAAATAGATTAATAGAGTATCAAAGGAAAATAAGGTTAAAATGTGTTAAGATAATTATAAGATAGAAAACAGGGGAAGATGGATAGGAATTGGAATTAAGTATAAATAGATTAATTGAGCTTTAAAGGGAAAATATGGTTAGAATGTGTTAAGACAATTATAGGATAGAAAACAGAGGAAGATGGAAAGGAATTGCTGAAACAATTAACAGAAATGGAATACAAAAAGGGAGGTGTGAGGAGGTCGAGGAAATAAGGGAAAGAAAGATAAGATGTTGAAATTGAAATTTTAAATGGTTTTTATTTTGTCTTGTTTGTTTCTTTTGTTATGTTTGTTTTCTTGCTTTTTTTATTTTGTATTGTATTGTATGGTTTTTTTTTTCTTTTTTGGCTTTTTTGTAGTGTTGTGTTTAATTTGTTGGAAATTTAATAAATATTATTTTTTTTAAAAAAAAATTGTCAATGTATCAGAGTTAAGTGAAAGTGGCCAGTGGTCCAGTGGTCCCCTCCTCCTCCCTTTTAAAAGAATATGGCAATTGCTCACAAACCAGGAATTTTAAATTGTCCCAGGCATAGCTGGACACAAATTGCTTGTTACTGGTAATTTTCAAGTTACACACATCTGCAAAAAACCTAGCCCCCACAAAGCAGAACAGAACACATGAAACCTTGTCTGCAATATAACGAAACAACAGGCATGTGTAACACATAACTGCACATACAGCTGGAGTTTCATTTGTCAGCATCCAGCAGTTTCCATTATCAGCAAGATATAATAATAATAATAATAATAGTTATTATTATTATTATTATTATTATTATTATTATTATTAATATTATTATTATTATTTATTATTCATACCCCGCCCATCTGGCTAGGCCTCCCCAGCCACTCTGGGCGGCTTCCAAAAGAATATTAAAATACTGTGATACATCAAACATTAAAAGCATCCCTAAACAGGACTGCCTTCAGATGTCTTCTAAAAGTCTGGTAGATGTTGTTCTCTTTGACATCTGGTGGGAGGGCGTTCCACAGGGAGGGCGCCACTACCGAGAAGGCCCTCTGCCTGGTTCCCTGTAACTTGGCTTCTTGCAGTGAGGGAACCGCCAGAAGGCCCTCGGTGCTGGACCTCAGTGTCCGGGTAGAACGATGGGGGTGGAGACGCTCCTTCAGGTATACTGGACCGAGGCCGTTTAGGGCTTTAAAGGTCAGCACCAACACTTTGAATTGTGCTCGGAAACGTACTGGGAGCCAATGTATATGGTCTCAGCGGCCGCTCCCAGTCACCAGTCTGGCTGCTGCGTTCTGGATTAGTTGTAGTTTCCGGGTCACCTTCAAAGGTAGCCCCATGTAGAGCGCATTGCAGTAGTCCAAGCGGGAGATAACCAGAGCATGCACCACTCTGGCGAGGCAGTCCGCAGGCAGATAGGGTCTCAGCCTGCGTACCAGATGGAGCTGGTACATAGCTGCCCTGGACACGGATTTAACCTGTGCCTCCATGGACAGCTGTGAGTCCAAAATGTGACTCCCAGGCTGTGCACCTGGTCCTTCAGGGGCACAGTTACCCCATTCAGGACCAGGGAATCTTCCACACCTGCCTGCCTCCTGTCCCCCAGAAACAGTACTTCTGTCTTGTCAGGATTCAATCTCAATCTGTTAGCCGCCATCCATCCTCCAACCGCCTCCAGACACTCACACAGGACCATCACCGCCTTCACTGGTTCTGATTTGAAAGAGAGGTAGAGCTGAGTATCATCCGCATACTGATGAACACCCAGCCCAAACCCCCTGATGATCTCTCCCAGCGGCTGCATGTAGATGTTGAAAAGCATGGGGGAGAGGACAGAACCCTGAGGCACCCCACAAGTGAGAGCCCAGGGGTCTGAACACTCTTCCCCCCACCACCACTTTCTGAACACGGCCCAGGAGGAAGGAGCGGAACCACTGTATAACAGTGCCCCCAGCTCCCAGCCCCTCTAGACGGTCCAGAAGGATGTTATGGTCGATGGTATCAAACGCTGCTGAGAGATCCAGCAGAACTAGGAAACAGCTCTCACCTTTGTCCCTAGCCTGCCAGAGATCATCAACCAGTGCGACCAAGGCAGTTTCAGTCCCGTGATGAGGCCTGAATCCCGACCGGAAGGGATCCAAATGGTCCACTTCTTCCAGGCGTGCCTGGAGTTGTTCAGCAACCACTCGCTCAATCACCTTGCCCAAGAATGAAAGATTTGAGACTGGGCGATAGTTGGCCATTGTGGCCGCATCTAAAGATGGTTTTTTAAGAAGCGGTTTAATAACTGCCTCTTTCAGCGGGTCTGGGAAGTCTCCCTCACGGACAGAAGCATTCACTACCCCACGAAGCCCATCACCCAGCCCTTCCCGGCTAGCTTTTATAAGCCAGGATGGGCAAGGATCAAGGAGACAGGTGGTTGGTTTCACTCGTCCAAGCAGCCTGTCCATATCCTCGGAGGTAACAGATTGGAATTGATCCCACGCAATTTGACTAGACAGGACATATAATGATATTCAATTAAAAAGCAACTCGTCTTTTCAGTAATAGGAACAGCTGTAGCACAAACACCATACACGCTTGTGATTGTACCTGCAGTTATATTCCATATGTATATACTGATTCTTTGGATTGCAGCACCCAGTTGCAGACTTCATACTTGCTATTCTGAATGTGTTTGTATCAATACAGTAGGTTGGAGTACCTTGGGCAATAAATTTCATGGAGAGCAGGTATTTAGTTAAGAGTCCAAGAGTGATCCTAATACAGTACAGTTCTGATTCAAAGTATCCCAAGACAACTGGAGTACAAAGCTCAGATCTAGAGCTCTGCCTCTAACAGGAGAAAAACTTCACAAAACTGGCAGGTCAACTGTCCAATCACAACAGAGAAAGTCTAGAACAGCCCAAAACAATGCTCGCCAATCACAATTTAGGTAGCTAACAGGCACCTTTCCCCCGCCCCATACATATGTTTAGGCAACTCACCATCATATAAGGATCATCCACAATAGGATAAATGTAATCTGTTGTCTGGACCAAAGATAGGCCTCCATGTCTTAAAGGAATAACACAAGTGTCCATTCCAATTCCTGTAAAGACAGTGGTAGTTAATTACCAACTAATAAAAGTCATTTCCTAGGATTTCTCAAAGTATATTCTATCCTTGCCCACCCCACTCACCCAAAGACTCCTTACACACCAATGAAATTCAAAAGGAAGCAACAGCTAGCGAGGTTTGGGGAGATACATCAGTCTGTTTCTCCTCATTAAACATCAGTCCGACAACCCTAGTCTTTAAAACAGGGGTCAGCAATGTTTTTTGAGGCCGGTCCGGTCCAGTCCACTCACTGGCAGACCTCTCGGGTGGGCCGGAGCATGCACGCCCGTGCGTGCGCTCAAGCTATTTCCAGTGCACTTCTGGGGTGGAGGAGTGGCCGTGTGCATATGCTATTTCCAGCACGCTTCCGACCCGGAAGTCGGTCACCGTGGCGAGAAAAAAAATGGTGCTGCGGGGGGAAAAGCATAGAATCCCCATGCCGATCCACAGAACAGCCGTGGGCCGGTTCCAGGAAGCTCATGGGCTAGAACCAGCCCATGGGCCTTAGGTTGCTGAACTCTGCTTTAAAACATGTCTGCCTACAGAAAACAACTGACAGACACACAAGCTGATTAGGACAAAATAATGACAGCAGATCTGCACATTAGCCAGCAGCCATTCATGAGGTTCAGTCTCCTCCTGTAGTGTGCAGCCTTATGAAAACTGCCTGACCATCCAATTGCTGCAGAACCTAAGAGCTTTTTACCATCTCTCTTGCAAAAATACAGCGGCCTTCTCTGACGGATAAGAACCTGGTAGACGAAAAGCTGCCATCTATACTTTTGATTTAACAAAGGGAGGGAGGGAGGGAGAGAGCGAGAGAGCAATGTGCGCTGCATGAGATTGGCCCTTTGAATTTAGACATTAAGAGCTTTCATAGAAACTTGTAGTTGAACTTGTAGTCAGGAACAAATGACATGGGTGCTCTGGTACTTCCTTGGCTTCAACCATATAATTTAGGGTGAATCTCCCACAGAACTTATAGATTCCCCCATGACCTCCAAGATAAAGCACTCTCAATATACATTTATTAGACCCTTGATTAGCAAATAGTTTTATAAGAAGACCACTTTGAAGCAACGGAAATGGGAGGTAGTAGACCAAGTCTCCTGCACTGTTCAGAAAGGTTTTCCATACATCTCTCAGCTTTAAAGACCAAATGATACCAGGACTTGGGACCTCTTTCTAACCCCTATGTTCCATTTCCCCCTTGATCTTTCTTAAAGCTTAGAGATACTTTTGCAGTGTTCTGAGCAAGAGTCTTTTCAGATTGCCATCCACTGGGCTCACGAATAAGTTTATGGCAAGATTTGATAAGAGATCATCTGTTCTGGGAAGAAGGAAAACAGGGTAATTTTTGTTATACTATATTTATAATTTGTTGAATTATGCCTGACTCCTCACCCAAGTCATAGAAACATAGAACTGTAGGAGTTGGAAGGGTCCCCAGGGTAATCAAGCCTGACTCCCTGCAATGCAGGAATCTCTACTAATGACTTATGGCCATTCCAGTTCATAGCTAGGAGGGAAATTTGTGAACTATGCTATTTTTTTCTGGCCAGTACCACGCTTGGGCTTGCCTCATCATGCCCTGCTTGCAGCAGAGTAACAGAACAAAGTGCATCAAGCCAAGCATTCTGCTTCTGCAATAGTGAAATCAGGCGTTCGAAGAAAACCCACAAGCATGAAGGTAATAACTCTCTCCTGCTGTTGAAACTGAGATTAAGCAACATAATCCTTAGGAATATAGTGGTACCTCTGTACTTCACCAGATCTTAACCTATTACAGTACATTGGTACCTCTGGTTACGTACTTAATGCGTTCTGGAGGTCCGTTCTTAACCTGAAACTGTTCTTAACATGAGGCACACTTTCGCTAATGGAGCCTCCCGCTGCCGCCATGTGACTTCAGCTCGCAAAGTTTGCAAGCAGGAGCATCTACTTCCGGGCTAACGGAGCTCGTTAACTGAAGCGTTCATAAGGAGTACGGTACATAACCCGAGGTTCCACTGTACTTGGTATTCCTTTATTCAGCACATAAACCATGACCATCCAAATAATCCACCAGCCACACATGGACGGCCTTCTAACATTACCTATGAACTGGAAAAAGAAATGATACGATACCAAAAAAGTAAAACAACAAACAACAATATGTCTGTGTTGATTACCTGATATGTTTAGGGAGGGTTAACAGGTTCTTGTTACTCTTCTTCATGTCAAAAATGTAATGTACAAGTACAATACTTTGGAATCCAAGGTATGCAATATATGCTTGCTATAGATTCAGGTAGGTAGCCGTGTTTGTCTGATGCAGCATCATGATTTTTAGTCATGGGTTATATAGTAATATATTAAAAAATAAAAAATTGTCCAGTAGCACCTTAGAGACCAACTAAGTTTGTTCTTGGTATGAGTTTTCATGTGCATGCACACTTCTTCATAGTATCTGAAGAAGTGTGCATGCACACGAACGCTCATACCAAGAGCAAACTTAGTTGGTCTCTAAGGTGCTACTGGACAATTTTTTATTTTTTAATATATTACTATATAACCCATGACTAAAAATCATGAGTTTATCTTATCCCCTTTCAGAGTTAACTATTCTAGTAATCATCACATCTTGCAGCATCAAATTTCATAAATTAATTGTGCACTGTGTAAAGTATCTTCTATCCTGTTCTATCCTGAATCTCCTAAAGATCAGTTTCACCGAATGGCCCCAAATTCTATTTTTATGTCAGGGTTTTCAGTGAGCTGTCCACCTCAATACAAATATCTCTTTCCTGATTGGTTACTACTAGTTCATATCCCATCAGTGTGCATGTGAATTTAGGAGTTTTTGTTCCAATGTGCAAGACTTTACAGTTATTTATACTGAACTGCATTTGCCATTTTGCTGCTCCTTCACCCAATTTGGAGACACTCTTTTGATTTCGTCCATCCTTGGTCACCTCACTGCTCATGCCTAACCCCAGATCATTTATGAACACGCGAAAAAGAATCAGTTTCAATATAGATCCTTGGGGAACCAAGTTATGTGCCCCCCTTGTGAAA
Source organism: Podarcis vaucheri (assembly GCF_965113315.1). Classification (NCBI taxonomy): domain Eukaryota; kingdom Metazoa; phylum Chordata; class Lepidosauria; order Squamata; family Lacertidae; genus Podarcis; species Podarcis vaucheri. The sequence continues at coordinate 3,276,513 of NC_138748.1, forward strand.
GCTATATTCATTCCTGTGGTCTACTTTCTCTTTTTTAGCCAGCTACAAATTCGTAAGATGCCGGCCCTCTAATCCCATTGTGCCAAATTTACTTACATTCCCTCAACAAAGGCTTTTATCAATAGCTTTTCAAACATTCAAGTATACATAGATTACTGGATCACTCTTATCCACATACCTGTTGACACTCTCAAAGAACTCTAAAACATGAGTGCTTTCTTAGTAAGAAGCAAGGCTTGGAATGCCTGAGTGATCCAGCCATGTAAAGTATTGAATGCCCCCCCAACCTATTTGGGAGGGGTGGGGTAAGGGGTTTGCTTTGTTTTTATTATGTATTTTGTGTAAAAACACAAAATCTTATATTTTATGCTGTGAACAACCCTGAGATCTACAGATGAAGTGTGTTATAAAAATTTAATAAATAACAACAACTGGCCTCTGAGCATTCTGTGGGGTGGTAGCAGTAGTAAGTGCACCAGCGAAGTAGGAAAGAATAGTACAGGCTTGGTACAACATGGAACTATTTGTAGGCCTTCCTTTCAGCATCACTCAGATAGGGTGGGTTCGGGGGGGGGGAATCAAGAAGTGAGCAGGGGCCAGTTGTGCCCCAGACGCTGCCAGTTGGCCATTGCTACAACAGGATTATGGCTATAGTCCAGTTAACCCAAAGGACAATGGTGATATTTGTTGATTCAAATCATTAGCTTTCCAAATTTGCTTTTGCATGTATACTTAAATCTCAGACAATGAAAATGTTGGTGCTCCCATTCTGGAATTTATCACATAACATGACCATGTTCTGAAAATTAAAAAGTGAAATACTCAGGAACCAAAGATTAAAAAGAATATAAAACGTACTCTTTGGCAGAAAAAGCACACATCCTTTTTTCACCAACTTAGAAGCATTATGAGGAGCTGCAGAAGGGGATCATGCTACATGGAAGTGAAGCATGAAACACAAGTCACAGGGCCCTCTCTAGATCTGAGCTGCAAAATGGGGCTAGGGCTTGTTTTGGCCATGCAGTTCCAAAGCACTCTGAGCACCTCAGAAATGGTGAGCCAAGCTGATAAGCCGCCAACCCGCTTCCTTTCATCCTGGAGCTGTAGTAGTAGTCTGAGGCTTGTAATTATGGCACAACACATTTGTCGACTTTGTGGGGAAACCAGTCTTTAAAAATCAAGAAAGAAATGGTCATGTGGAAGAGGTGGGTGAATTTGGGTACATTAACGTTAGACCAGTTGATAAACAAAGAGGATGAATTTTATACATATTCCATCTTAAGAGAAAAATACAGATTACCTACAAATTCTCACTGGCAATATCTCCAGACAAAACACTTGCTAACCACCATCTACAGACCAGGAGCTTTTACAGCCTCAGAGACCCCAGAAATATTGAAGCAGCTGATTAATTCTTACACAACAACAAAAACGGCCATCAGCATATATAAATATTTGTTATCAGCAAACCATTTTGATATACAGGTATTGAGGGAGGGTTGGAATAAAGAATTAGAGATATCCATTTCAACCACACAGTGGGAAACTGTTTTAACTGGTATAACAAGGGTGTCTCTGGATCTTAAATTGAGGCTCACACAACAAAAAATAATATTTAGAATACACTGGAGCCCATTACATTTGTTTAAAAGAAGGGCTGTTAGAGATGCAATAGGGATAATGCTTCTCTAAAACATATGTTTTTTCACTGTCCTACATTGAAAGTTTTTAGCAGAAGGTAACAAACCATCAACAGAAATGTATGGAACAACCTTACATTAACAGAGCAAAATATCCTATTGAATTATATACCCAGCACATGGAACCTTACAAAAGGACTATTTGAGTGGACTCTCCATGCCCTTACCACAGAAAAAGACTGATGGGGGGAAATGTGGCTCCCTTCTACGAGTGGATTGAAGACTTGTACAAACTCGCAACATATAAACGCAGACTTGCCACTGTAATAAGAATTTTAAGGTCTTATATATGTAATAAATGTTCATAAATGTACCAAGAAAAATGTACAAACCACATGTCTGAAGCAGCACAGGAAGACAGCCCTGAAACGCTTCAGGTTACAGATTCCACTAACCCAGAAATAGTGCTTCAGGTTAAGAACTTTGCTTCAGGATGAGAACAGAAATCATGCTCCGGTGGCGCAGCGGCAGCAGGAGGCCCCATTAGCTAAAGTGGTGCTTCAGGTTAAGAACAGTTTCAGGTTAAGAACAGACCTCCAGAACGAATTAAGTACGTAACCAGAGGTACCAATGTACTGTAATAGGTTAAGATCTGGTGAAGTACAATAACAACCTATGTAAAATACAGTGGTGGTACCTTGGTTTTCGAACATAATCCGTTCTGGAAGGCCATATGAGTTCCAAAACATTCGAAAACTAAAAACAGAAGCCTCAAAATGGAAAACTCAATATGGAAGCCACATTTCCGGTTCAACTTCTGAGATGAATTTGAAAACCAAAGCATTTACTTCCGGGTTTACAGCATTCGAGTTCCCGAAATGTTCGTCAATGGAGATGTTCGGAAACTGAGGTACCACTGTATATAGTTTTGGGTCCCCCTTCCCCCCTTTGTTTTCCCTTCTACACAGGTTGTTTCTCTTTCTTGTTTGTGTCTCACCATGTCTGGTGCACATATTTATGTACTTTTTGAACTTTCAATAAATATTTTTTAAATAAATAAATGGTACAACACCATAATTATTCTGGAGTTACAGGATAAGAATCAGTAATAGTCTTGATTTTATTTTTAAAATTATGCTCTGCCTTCACTCACATACCTCTAAGGGAAGTTATATACAAAACTTAAACAATAAGAATAAATGTAAAAACCCTTTAAACAACTTGTATTTCACAGTTTGAGCATCTCTGCTTCAAGTTTTACTTGTGTTTCTGTTTTTTTAATTAATGTGTTATAATTTTCATTCTTTTGTACTATATCTTAATGTTGCTGCTGTTGTTTTGCATTGGGAGCAGCTCAGAAAAATTGTCATGGGGCAACTGTGATGGGGTGACTATACAGATGCAGTAAGTAAATACACCATTAACTAATATCTGACTGGTCAGAATTGACCCAACATTTTTGATTGGTGAAATAACCAACCTTGTTGTTGGTGAAATAAACAACCTTGTACACACACACACACACACACACACACACAGAGTACAATATTTTTCCTTATTCTCCAACACATGATACAACCATTAAATATCATTGAAGAACTACTGCTTACCCAATCTAGGCATAACAGCTCCCAAAAACTGTTCATCTTCCTGGAAGTGATTTTCTTGTAGAGATTCAAGCAATTTCTGTAAAATGTCCTGAGGCACTTTACAGCCAGTGCCTTTAAGTTCAGTGAATCTTGTTAGCCGAAAGCTCTTGTCAAGTTCATAACTTTCTGGGTTAAAGGACTCCCGGACAGACATGATTCTCACACAGTAAGTACCAGAAGCTTTTTCTCTTCTTCAGGATATTTGTTGGTATGCTTTCGTGGTAATTATCCTAGTTTGCAGAAAGAAGTATTAATACAATATAGACTTTCCAGGCTTGTTATGCAGAATAGTTGTATATCTATATCTATCTATCTATCTTTTCCCTTCTATCTAAAAATCTGAGCTGCAACCATACATTGCAAGAACAGACGCCTCCTTCACTAAGGCTACCAGCTCTTGACATTTTTTTAAAAATAGGCAACATTCATTTTTGCATATACAGCCCCTGCACAATTACTTTCTTGCAAGTTCTGTAGCAGGGGATGGATCTAAAACTACCCACCCCCCCTTAGGTCACTTTGACAAGTAGCAAGGGAACATCCACCATGGTTGAATTCAATTTATGTCTCTAATGACATGCCAAACATGAGTTTGGAAGTGCTGTGCTGAGCCAACTGGACTGAATTCAGTGCATAATAGTAGCATATATGTGATCTTGCTACAGGCTTACAGAAAACCAGGTCTTTAAAGGTCGGCTATGTTTATAGCAAATTGACCTGTGTACGCAGCCCAAGATGTCCCACTTTGCTCCACCCTTAGGTGCATACGCTCCAACATTTCCCAAGAAGAAATTGGGACATCCCCACACACCATCCTGCTGCTGCTGCCTGCTCACTCTCCCCACTGTTGCCTAAGCGTCCACCTGCTGCCACACAGAGAAGGGCCACTGACAATACTTCCAGAAGTGGCACCATTCTTCCAGAAGCTGTGGCCCACCTCGTATGTGTGTGGCAAGTGGTGGCCAGCGAAGGTGCGGAACCAAGAGAGCATGAAACAAAAAGACACACATATTTTGATTCTGCGCTCTTTGGGTCACCCAGGAAAAAAATGGGACATTTGTGCGGTATGGAGGAGATAAACATTGGCTGGATCTAGACACATCCAAAAAGTGATTCAGTTAAACCTGCTGTAAACTTCATAAAGGGAAAGTGTGCTAGTGAAAGATGGGACTCCACAGTGTCATAGTGTTATAATGCATGTAAAGCATTTTTTCTTTACTAATGTAGCTGAGTTCATTATGTCTGAAGTACAGTCCAAGCAAAGTTAAGCACCTATGACACTACGAAACTGAAACAGTAACAACAACAAATCAAAATAAAAAAATTCCTTCCAGTAGCACCTTAAAGACCAACTAAGTTAGTTCTTGGTATGAGCTTTCATGCACATGCACACTTCTTCAGATACACAGTGCATGCACACGAAAGCTCATACCAAGAACTAACTTAGTTGGTCTTTAAGGTGCTACTGGAAGGAATTTTTTTATTTTGACTATGGCAGACCAACACGGCTACCTATCTGTAACAACAACAAATCAGTTTCAGTGGGAACTGTGCCCACGGTATTTAATAGGCAGTAAAAAGTTACGGATTCCTCTACATTTCCTATTAACAATTGAACTTTAACACACAAAACAATAGCTTCCTCCTCATGCTGTTCCCCCAAACAGGTGTCAATCTCCTGAAGCAGGGCTGGGGAGCCTGTGGCCCTCCAGATGTTGTTGGACAACAAACTTCCACAATCCCTGGCTACGCTAGTTGGGGTTGCTGGGAGTCCAACAATGCTGGGGGAGAAGGCATAGGGAGCTCCCACCCATCCTATAAACCATTGTTTGAATGACAGACACCTATTTTCCCCATGGAAAACTAAGCCTTATAAGCCATACAAAGAGTCGGGAGTACTTAATGCAGCTACCTATATAATTAAAAGCTGCCACATTCTGAATCTTGACTGAACTTTTTTCTGTTTTCTGAAATGAGGAAAGAAGACTGCAGAGCTGTCCCAAACAACTACCGTGTTCACAACACCATAATTTATCCACTTTAGAACCATTTCTTGCAAGTTTGTTTTGTAACTTTGAGAACACACGAGTTAGAATTAAAGTGCTGCGTGAAGTCTGTCCAGAGTTGCACCGGAAAAGACCAAGCTCCCAGTTTCCATTAGTTCAAATATCAAGACTGCTCCACGAATTTAACCTTTGCTTCACCGTGGATCTGGCACACGAGCGCAGCTGGTAAAGCACGGGACTCAGTCTGAGGGTCGCGGGTTCAAGCCCCACGTGGAGCAAGAGACTCCTTCCCCGCCAGGGCTCGGGCCAGGGGACTCTCCCCCCTTTCGAGGTTCCGCGCGGGGACAGACATTGTAGGCCGACACGCCTATCCGGAAGGAAACCCGGCCACGTGCGGAAAGGGCTGGCAACCCTGCCTGGCCCGGGGAGCCCAGAGGGCGACTCTGCCCCCCCCCCCGGGCTCTCGCCCGCTTCCCGCCTCCCTCTCTGCCCGAAGCGGCCCCTGGGCGAGCAGAACCGGGGGTCCTCTGGGAGGCCCCCCCCCGCCCTGCGCCGCGCCTCGAGAGGGGGCACCTCGAGGAAGAGGAGCCTTAACCCTTTCGCGGGCGGCTTTAAAGGCATTTCGGAGGCGGGGGAGGCCGCGGGCGGGGGGGGCGCCGGGGGGGCTTCTCCGAAGGGAAGGGAGGCGACGCGGGCTCCACGCGGCCCCCTCTTTCTCCTCTCAGGGAAAAATGTCGGCGGGTGGAAAGTTTAACCCCTTCGCCGCCCTCGCGCAGCTCCCCTCCGCCGCCGCAGACTCCGCTCTGGCCCACAGCGGCGGCCCCAAGCCAGCCTCCGCCGCCGCCCGCCCGCCCGGCCCTCTCTGCCTCGGCCGCCGCCGCGCCCCTCCGGCCGGCGGAGCGGCCTCTCCTTCCTGCGCAGCCCCTGCAGCAGCAGCAGCGGCGGCTGAGGGCAGGGCCGCGTTCCCCTTTAAGCCCGCCCAGGCCGCCCTCTTACCGCGTCTCCCCGGCTGCTCCTCGCTCGCCCGCCCGCCCGCCGCCCGCGAACGGGACTCCCCTCCGCCGCCGCCGCCGCCGCCGCCTCCTGGCCCCCCAGCCCAGCCAGCCACTCCCACAATGCACCGGGCGTCTGGCCGGCCCGGCTCGCGCGCTCGCTCGCTCTCTCTCTCTGGCAGGGCAGGCGACTCGGCCGCGGCAGCGAGAGGGTTAAGCCACCCCCCTTTTCCCGCGTTTCCTCTCGGCTCCTGCAACGGCCGCTCCGGCCCCGCCCGCCAGGGACCCGGGAGGGAGGGGCCCGCAGCCCGCGCCGCTACCTGCCTTTAAGGGGAGGAGGGAGCCGGGCGCTCCGCCTGCGCCGGGGGGAGGGGGGAAGGGGGCGGGGAGAAGCCGGAGGCAGGCCCCGCCCCTCGGAGCCCCCCCCCGTGGCTGAGGGGAACTGGAGGGGCTGCCCCCCCCCCGAGTTCCCCCCCAAAGTGCGCCAAGAGGGCGAGGGGCTGTGGGGAGGAAGGGCTTTGGGGGCCGGGGGCGTCTTTGCCCCTGTCTTCCCCCCCAGGATGCCTCTCTCCAGCCTCACAGTCCTGTCTATTCTCCAGAGACCCCCAGAGAGCAAGGGCTGTTCGTCTGTGAGGTGTGTCTGGAGAGGTAGGGATGCCATTTGTTCTCTTTTAGCACTGCAGACCAGGTGTGTCTTGGAATGTGGGCAAAGCTTTTAAATCGCCTCTGAACATGGGCAAAGTGTATAATATACAATATATACTACAATCTCTAAAAAAAATGCATGTATAATTTTTATCCATTCTGAAGAGATGTTCTTTGTATTACTAGAAGATATTGAAATAATGTTTCATCTCCATTAGATGCAAATGTATGGGGTGTGTGCATGTAAAATGTATTTTGCATGAGGACCCGCAAAGCATGGACGCCACTTAAGATGAGTTGCTGCTAGTGGGACTGATTTTTTCCCCCTTTCAGTTGTGGATTTATTGAGCAATAACTTGGAGTGACTACTGTTTTACTTTCCTCACAAACTGCTTCAAAATTCCTTTTACAATGTTTTATCCCAGTTGCATAACAACAAGAAACTTAATTTAAGATATTTTACTCACAAGAGAAACCAGTTTATATAAAATAAAATTATGGAAATGTTGGAAAAGGTCTAAAGACATATTTTACTTTGTCTCTTTCCTTAGGCTGTTGGTTTTTTTATTTAATGAAAGTCCAAATTTGCCCTTTAACTTTTATATAAGGGAAACTTTAGTCTTGTCAACACAAACTGAAGTATTACTTTGTAAGAACTGTGGGCAGGCAGTGGCGTAGCGTGGGGGGTGCAGGGGGGGCCGGCCGCACCGGGCGCAACATCTGGGGTTAGGGCAAATCCACGGGTTAGGGGGCGCAAATCCACGGGTTAGGGGGCGCAAATCCACGGGTTAGGGGGCGCAAATTACTTGCCTTGCCCCGGGTGCTGACAACCCACGCTACGCCACTGTGGGCAGGTGGCTGGTCTAGACAAGAAGGTGGAGTTCAATCTGTTGTGGATGAGATGGCACTGGCCTTGAGGGATCAAGGTGCATTTAGATCCACCTTTGGCCCTCGAGGTGCAAGTGGTGACAGGGTCTCCCTTGGCTAAGGCTTATGTTCCGGCTGCCTAAATGCTCCAGGTTAGACTATGGGTTTTCCTTTGAATGCTGCTCAGAAGCTTCAGCTGTTGATTGGGATCAATAGGTGGGAACACATCTCACTGAATCTTAAGTACAGTGGTATCTCGGGTTACAGACTCCACTAGCCCAGAAGTAGTACCTCGGGTTAAGAACTTTGCTTCAGGATGAGAAGAGAAATTGTGCAGTTTCAGGTTGAGAACGGACCTCCGGAACGAATTAAGTACGTAACCAGAGGTACCACTGTAGTGGCACTAGTTGCTATTCTCTTTTTGAACATGTTCTTAGCTTGGGATCAGAATGCCTGAAGGAATGCCTGCCTCCAAAGCAGCCTGTGCTTGCTTAGTTCATCATCAGAGGCCCATCTCCAAGTTCCCCCACTATTGGAAGTGAAGTGGGTGGGGACTGAAGAGAGGGTCTTTTAAATTGTAGCACCACATTTTTGGAATTTTCTCCTTGAGGAAGCTTGCCTGGTGCCTCCTTGGCTATCTTTTCAATACCAGGGGACACCTTTTTAATTTTGTTCCTAGTGTATAATTGTTAAACTGTGATTATTTCATCACTACAGTTTTAAAAGACTGTAATATATATTTATTGCATTGCTGAAATAAATGTTTTACTACATATTATGCCACTGTGATAATATTTATATTGTTGGATGACACAGAAGCAGAGGAGCGTGGCTTCTGATGGTGGGCTGTCTGTTCCAACAGGGATCTGAACAGGTGGTAAGCAGACCTCTCTCTTGTAGTCAACAGAAAGTCCTGAAGTAGTGTGTTGCAGGGATGGGGCCAGGGCACCAGTCAACGCTCTGCATATCACCCACCTGCCCCAATCTTTGGGCCCTCCACCTTCTGCCCTGCCCTTTTAGGATTGCTCTACCTATTAACATTTCCCCTATGCACAAGCAATCGAGTGGGGCTTAGCACATTTACAAAATTAAGCAGGGTCCTGTATGCTTTCAATCCTGAACATTGCTTTTTTTTAAAAAAAATGATATTTATTAGATGTTTAAAGATTACAGAAAAAAGAAAAAAAAAGAAAACAATAGAAAATTTAACAGAACATACCTTACAATACATAAAAAGAAAAACAATAGAAGAACAATACAACAAGACAACAAAAAGAAACAAAAACATTAAAACACACATCCAATATTCCATATCTTTACCTTTCATTTACTTGTTTCATCGACCTCACACCTCCCTTTTTTGTATTCTAGTTCAATTAGCTATTTCAGCAAATTCTTTCCATCTTTCTCAATTTTTGTTCTATAATTTATCTTAACGGTCTAACCTTAAATTTTTCCATTTTGGCCCATTATCAATCAGTTTTTACTTAATTCTTTATTACATTTCTGCTAAAGCCATATAGCTTCATTCCAGCATCCTTCTAACATTCATTAATTTTGCAATATTTCTGTAAATATACTTTAAATTTTTTCCAATCTTCTTCCACCGACTCTTCTCCCTGGTCTTGGATTCTGCCAGTCATTTCCGCCAATTCCATGTAGTCCATCAGCTTCATCTGCCATTCTTCCCTGGTGGGTAGATCTTGTGTCTTCCAATACTTTGCGATAAGTATTCTTGCTGCTGTTGTGGCATACATAAAAAAGTTCTATCTTTCCTTGGCACCAATTGGCCAACCATGCCCAGGAGAAAGGCCTCTGGTTTCTTCAGGAAGGTATATTTAAATACCTTTTTCATTTCATTATAGATCATCTCCCAGAATGCCTTAATCTTTGGGCATGTCCACCAAAGGTGAAAGAATGTACCTTCAGTTTCATTACATTTCCAACATTTGTTATCGGGCAGATGATAGATTTTTGCAAGCTTGACTGGTTATGTACCACCTGTAGATCATTTTCATTAAATTCTCTTTTAAGGCATTACATGCCGTAAACTTCATACCAGTGGTCCATAACTGTTCCCAGTCAGCCATCATAATATTGTGTCCAACATCTTGTGCCCATTTAATCATAGCAGATTTCACCGTTTCATCTTGAGTATTCCATTTCAACAGCAAGTTATACATTCTTGACAAATTCTTAACTTTAGAGTCTAACAATTCTGTTTCCAATTTTGATTTTTCCACCTGGAAGCCTATTTTTTTGTCCAAATTATATGCCTCCATTATTTGATAATAATGGAGCCAATCTCGCACTCTGTTTTTTAATTTTTCAAAGCTCTGCCGTTTTAATCTGTCTCCCTCTTGTTCCAAAATTTCCCAATACTTCAGCCATTTGGCCTCCATATTGAGTTTTTTTCTGAGCCTTTGCTTCCATTGGTGACAACCATCTTGGGGTTTTATTTTCTAACAAGTCCTTATATCTTATCCAGACATTAAACAGTGCTTTTCTGACAATATGGTTTTTGAACACTTTGTGTGATTTAACCTTATCATACCACAAGTATGCATGCCAACCAAATACATTGTTGAAACCTTCCAAATCCAACACATCCGTGTTTTCAAGAAGCATCCATTCTCTCAGCCAACAAAATGCGGCTGATTCATAATAAAGTTTAAGATCTGGCAGGGCAAATCCACCACTTTCTTTAGCATCTGTTAATATCTTAAATTTTATCGGAGGCTTCTTGCCCTGCCAGACAAATCTAGAGATATCTCTCTGCCACTTCTTGAAACAGTCCATTTTGTCCAAAATTTGCAATGTTTGGAACAAAAACAACAACCTTGGCAATACGTTCATTTTTATCACGGCAATTCGGCCTAACAATGATAACTTCAAGTTTGACCATATTTCTAAGTCCTTTTTTACTTCAGTCCAACATTTTTCATAATTATCCTTAAATAAATTCACATTTTTAGCAGTCATATTAACCCCCAAATATTTCACTTTCTTAACCAATATTAATCAATACTGAACATTGCTAACAACCTAATGAACAACCTAACCTGTGAGCCAGACACTTGTGTGTACATCAGTTTTACTGCAGCAACCATGGAAATATTTTTGGGGTGCTTCTCTTGGCTTAGATCAGTGTTTCCCAACCGGTGTTCCGCGGCACACTAGTGTGCCGCCGGACGTTGCCTGGTGTGCCGTGGGAGGGAGGCGGGCGACTCGGGCTAATCCTCCGACGAGCTCCACCTCCAGACCCATTCCTCAAATCCTTTAACCCAGGAAGGCAGGAGGGCGGGGAGGGGGGGGGAGAAAGAGAAAAAAGAAAGGGTGGAAAAAAAGAAGGGGAAGAGAAAATATTTTTTTAAAAAAAGGAAAGAGAGGGGAAAAAGCGAGGGATGGAGGAAGGGGAAGGGGGAAGAAGATGGGGGGTCTTTGTGTATAAACAGAAGGGGAGGACAATGAAGAGGGGCGGGGCTTGGCAGGCAGCAGATAACTGGGGAGGGGGACGCGGCTGGCGGCGGCTCAAGGCAGGAAGGGAGGAGCTGCCTCGCGGAGAGTCTTGGGCTGCAGAGATTTCCCGTTCAGGAGCGCGGGAGGCCACGCCGTGGATGGGAATCTCCTCCTCCTCTTCCTCCTCTTCCTCCTCCTCCTCCAGGAGAGAGGGTGGTCCGCCCCACCGAGTCGGGCCTGCTCAAGCGTGGGAGCCTATAGTTAGAGCTCAGCTCCTTTTCTTGCCTTCCCCGCCCCCCCACGGAGCACATTTTCCTCCCCCCCAACCCCCGCATGTAGAATAGAAGCCCTCCAGCCTCCACGGTGCACAAACTCTCCCCTCTGCAACGAAGCGCTTTGTTGCATATCTTTGGTGAGGTTTTTAGGCAGTCTTGGTGCACCTTAAATCAGCGCTAATTGCGCTTGGACACAGTATTTACTTCTGAGTAGGCCCCCTTCTCCCCCCCCCCCGGTAGCACCTGACGTTGCTATTCGTATCATCAGGTTTGTTTGTTGATAATTTAATTGTTTTAAAAGCATCATGCTAAAGAGCTCTCTCCCACCCCCAGACCCTTGGGCAAAACAGAAACACACACATACACAAACACAGAGATTGAGCCCTGTAGGTTTTATGAAATGAATGGATTCTGAATGCCTGTTTCAGTGGCTTGTCCGCCTTAGGCTGCTGGGCCAGACACCTGTTACACGGTGCAGTCCGTAAGCTGTGAGCGCTGCTACCTGCCGCCGAGACCACGTAACGACAGTCTTGAAAGACCTACATTGGCTCCCAGTACCTTTCCGAGCACAATTCAAAGTGTTGGTGCTGACCTTTAAAGCCCTAAGCGGTTTCGGTCCAGTATACCTGAAGTAGCGTCTCCGCCACCATCGTTCAGCCCAGACACTGAGATCCAGTGCCAAGGGCCTTCTGGCAATTCCCTCACTGTGAAAAGTGAGGTTACAGGGAACCAGGCAGAGGGCCTTCTCGGTAGTGGCGCCCGCCCTGTGGAATGCCCTCCCATCAGACATCAAAGAGATAACCATTACCTTCTATGCTGTTACTATTTTTTTTATTTTTTTTTACATAAGTAAAAAGTGACCTTTCCCCATCTGGCATGGTGGTGTGCCTCGAGATTTTTTTCATGAAACAAGTGTGCCTTTGCCCAAAAAAGGTTGGGAAACACTGGCTTAGATTTTCCAACTACTGTGATTCAAAGCAATACCTTTTACTGGACCCAAGTTGTTTGGAATAAGGAAAAATCAGGCAAGGATTCCACTATTCCACTATTGCCATTTATTTTATTAAGAAGTTCCCTTCCCAGCTATTGATATTTTACACCAGGGCTGATATTTTACACCAGTGTATACAAACACTTGGTTGCCAGCTGAAAGACTTAAGTCATATTGGTTGCTTATTACTTTATGAGAAGGCTCAGTTTTTTAGCAGCTTGTTCAATAGTTCCTGATTCAGATTGCTCACTGCAGAGTTCACTGTTTGACTTTTCTTTCACTCAGTCTGTATAGAGTTCTGTACCAGAATATTTTCTTTCTCTGAAATTGGTCGGCAAGAGTTCCTGCTCCGACCTTTGTTTGGAAGGGAGGAACTTTAGTTGTACCACCAGGTCTGCTGATACCTGATCTGTGGCCTGGCTTTCGTGAGGATTCAAGTCCAGCCTTAGCTTCCTGAATTACCATATCAAGTAGCAAGGAAGGGACAGAACTAAAGCAGGTGTCATATTGCAGTCACTGGCAGCCATTAAAACATCTGCCTTGCTCTTGTTTTGTACTTTTTTATATAATCACACACAGTTCCCTGCAGACTGCTTGAGAATCTATCTAGTGTTCCTGTGAGCTTAAACCACCTGCTTCAAATGACATTTTTGCAAGTTTTAGTCATTATTGTCTCAGTCTTTCTTCACTGCCCAAAATAAAAACAACTCCCCCCTAAACTAACCTGAACAGAAACCTAGGACTTTTAAAAATAAAAGCAAATAGTCCCCTCCCCTCTTAAAGGATTTGAGAATGTTGAATCCATTTTCCAAATATGCTAAGATGCTAGACATTTATGAGGGTGGGGTAAGAGAGATGGTTTGGAAATATTACTGCATGATATTATGTTCTGAAACATAATATGTAACAAATTCTTATTTAGGCATTTTCTGACATGATTTTTTTTTAGGTCTAGCTATTGTTATGACTCTTGACCAATAGGTCTTTTGTTAGGCAGATTGCTGGCTAACGATAAAAGATGGCTGTTGATGTTTCATCAATGGGTGCTAATAGTTAGGAGATGGCCTCCTGATATTTGAAGTAACCTCTATGGGGTTTTTTTGAATGACATACCCCCAATGGAGGGGATGTGGGTGGCGCTGTGGTCTAAACCACAGAGCCTAGGGCTTGCCGATCAGAAGGTCTGATCGGCGGTTTGAATCCCAGCGATGGGGTGAGCCCCCGTTGCTCAGTCCCTGCTCCTGCCAACCTAGCAGTTTGAAAGCACGCCAAAAAAAAAGTGCAAGTAGATAAATAGGTACCGCTCCAGCAGGAAGGTAAACGGTGTTTCCATGTGCTGCTCTGGTTTGCCAGAAGTGGCTTAGACATGCCGGCCACATGACCCAGAAGCTGTACGCCGGCTCCCTTGGCCAATAAAATGAGATGAGCGCCACAACCCCAGAGTCTGCCACAACTGGACCTAATGGTCAGGGGTCCCTTTACCTTTACCCCCAACAGACCTTGCAGAAGGTGTCACCCCCCACAAGGGCTAAGGTTGTGGGTGGGTGGGTGGGTGGGTGGATGAGAGAGAGAGAACAAGCAGTATTTGCCTTGTAGGACTTTCACATTCATTTATGCTCTGCTTTTAGCTTTGCACATCAAGCAAATGTTACAAAGTTACTGTAAGTATTCAATGCTCTATTATCCAAAAGAAATTAAACCAATATTGTTGCCCCTGGAACTTTTTACAGCTCAAAAATTGTGAGACATGCAATAGTTTTATGCTATTACCTTAATTTGTGAAAAGATTTAAACTGAAACTAAGAGCAACATATTGTAAAAAAAATAATACTTATTCAGAAAGCATATGCTTAAAAATGGGATTCATTACCTTGCAGTTGTGTTCCTTACAACTTTTGTATAAGGTTTAGTACTGTTAACCTGAAGTTTTGTGAAATACAAAAAAGATTAAAAGTCTAGAATCAGAAATGGAGTAGGAAAAAGGTGTGGCCTTGACTGAGGGGCAGGGAGAAAGCTTTGGAAAGAACAGGGATGTTCCTATGCCATCAAATGGAAGGGCCTGTATTTAGGAAGGGTTAGGAAAAAGTGGAGGTGTTTGTAACAGTGGGTGGAAGCAAGCTAGTGCCAGAGGGCTTTCCAGCAGGCTTTGCTTAATGTTGTTAATCCTATACTGTACTCTCTTACCTGGGATTACAGTTACTCTTATTAGTTGTTTTGTTTACCAGGGGGCCCATAGGCGCCTACTCCATGGGGCCTGAGGGGGCCCGAGCCCCCTCAAAAATTCGTTTGGGGGGCTCTGCCCCCCCCAATAATCTCGGGCGCCCCTCCATCAGAGCGCCGCCGCCGAGCATCAGCCTTTGTGGCCTTACCTGCCACGGCGTCCGCTGCACCTTCGTACCTGTAGAAGCACCCGAGCACCAGAAAGAGCGTGAGGAGCCCCATGGTGTCTGCCGCCTCTCCGCGCGCGAGAGGATCCGCAGCGCAAGACAGGGGATCGCATGCACACGAGCCAAGACACCGCACGAGCCGGGGGGGGACACGGGGGCGCGGTGCAAGCGGGCTCTACCCAGGGCAGCAAGCGCGGAGTCCCATCCCTGCTCCCCGCCGCGCCTCCCTCGCCCTGCAAGGCGCCGCGATGCCGAAACCCTCCGGCTGCGCAACAGGCGCTCACTTCCGGGGAGGGAGCCCTGCTCTCCCCGCCTCCCTCTTCCGCGGGGCGGGCGGCCCCCGCCGAGGCGCCGCTTGGCGCAGAGACAACGGAGTTTGCTTGGCCGAGGGGCCAGGGCAGCCGTGCCGGTTGCAGCAACCCTCCTTCCCCAAAAGGGCAGCCCGCTTGCTTTGTTGGCATCTCTCGCCGCGCCTGGGAATGCCGCCGCCTCACCCAAAATGCCAAATGCTTGGAAATTCAGCTCACCTTAAAAAAATTAAAAAGGATTGCCTGCTTCAAGAGCGTGGAGGGGAATAACTAACCCGCAAGCCACTGGGGTGGGAAGGGGGAAATGCAGCCTTGCATTAGGGAAAGAAAATCTTTAAAGAAAAACTTTAAAGAAAAAAAATCTTTAAAGAAAAACTTTAAAACTCACTAATTTTCATCTAAAATTTAGAAAACTTCCTGGGGCAGGACCCCGGTATGGACCCCCCCAATATTTTTTATAAGTCGGCGCCCCTGCCAGGGGCCCAGTGTTTCTGTGTTATCAACACATATCCTCCTATATGAGTAAATATGTTTCCGTAATATGATCTGTTACTTCAGAAGCATTTTTATTTGCATGCAGCACACTTTAAAAACACACACAGATGTCCTGACTAGAGGCAGTGTGACTCTAAAAGTTAAAGAACATAAGCAAAAGCTACTTAGCACCCCCAACACACACTAACATTTTAAGCTGTTTGTAACAACTTAAACAAACTTCCTTGATTGGATTTATGCTAATGGATCTCCTGTAGGCATTTCTAATTCATTTACATTTAATTTTAAGGTTGCCTCTGTTGTGTTTCCAATTCAAACTAATACCATTAACAGATAAAATGAAAGTGTGTAACAGGTCAGAAGCCACAAGATGGCAATAGTTGAAGAGCAATTTGCTTCAAGAAGGAGTTGGATTGTAGATACTACAGTGAGATTACTCCTACTATGTTATTTATATAGTGCCCATCATCTGTAGCTAGAAAGGCACTTTATGTAATTAAATATAATTTTATTTTCTGTACTGATGGGAAAAGGAGGAAATGGAGGTGAAGGGATCTATCAAAGGTGTGTGGCAGAGCAATGCATAGCACACATATCTCCTTGCAGAGAAGAATATTGGACCAAATATGGTGGATTGAGAAACCCAAATTTTAGGTCCCTTCATGTCCCTATTTTGAACACAAAGTTACTTCTGTGACAGTTCCAAGAAGTACAAAACAGGAAATGGGTATCTAGTGGATGTTTGTATGTTAAAAAGTCTTTAAGGGGCCATCAAATGGATGTTTAGATCAGTGTTTCCCAACAGGTGTCCCGCGGCACACTAGTGTGTCGCGAGACGTTGCCTGGTGTGCCGTGGGAGGGAGGCGAGCGAGTCGGGCGGCGAGAGGCGGGGCGGCGGCAGCAAGGAGAGGCCGCCCAGCGCGGGGCTCTCGCCGTCTGCCTGCCTGGCTGCCTGCGTGGCGCTGACGTCACGGGGCTGTAACGTGCCCCACATAGGCACACACGGGGCGGCGAGCGAGCTCCCTCCCACATCCCATCGCCGGCTCTGCACCAGGCGGTAGAGCTCGGCGAAGTCGCCGCGCTGGAAGGCCAGCAGCGCGCGCGCCTTGCCCTGGCTCTCGCCCGCCTGCGCCTCCAGGCACGGCGCCTCGGCGTCGGGCGGCAGCGAGCCCAGGAAGCGGCCCAGCCGGCCGGGGTCGCCCGCCTGCAGCAGCGCCTCGCACACGCACGAGACCTGCTCCGCCGAGAAGCGCGGCGAGCGCGGAGGATCGGGCGCGGCGGAGGCCAGCCCCGCGCTTGGAGAGGACGCAGCAGCCGTCGCCAAACCCGATCCTCCTCCTCCTGCTCCGCCGCCGTCCTCTGGCTCTCGGCCGGGAGGAGCCTGCGGCGATGGGGCGGGCGCCAAAGTTGGCAGAAGTTGGCGCGCCTCCTCGGCAGCGCCTTCGTCCTCCTCCTCCTGCCTCTGCTCTCCTCCGGCGGCGGGGGCGCGCTGCCCTCCCCGGCCGGGGGGCTCGGTGGGGCCTGCGGGGAAGGAGGCCATGTTCGCGGCGCGCGGGATCACGGCCCCCCTCGCCCGCCTCCGGTCCGCTCCCCTCCCCCTGCGCGCTGCCCTAGCCGTGCGGGTCTCCTCCCCCTGCGCCGCCGTCCCCTTTCCACATCCTAGGAGCCGCGGTCCGCCTTCCGCCCCCGGGCCGCGGCGCGGCTCCCAGCCTGGGCTGGCCTCCGCCTCCTGGGACGCGCGCCCACCCCCGCGGCCCCCCAAACTTCGGAGCAACTCTCCAGACGCTTCTCCCCCGCCTCGGTCTCCCTCCTTTCCACTTCTCTTCCCCCCTTCCTTCCCTCTTTCTTTCTCTTTCTCTCCCACCCGCCTTTCCTTCTATTAACTTTCCTTTCCCCTTCCCATGTAGAACAGTCCCTGCAAATAAAAACCTAGCATATTTGAAAGAGGGATGCTAGCCTAACCATTACCTTCTATGCTGTTACTATTTTTTTATTTTTTTTTACATAAGTAAAAAGTGACCTTTCCCCATCTGGCATGGTGGTGTGCCTCGAGATTTTTTTCATGAAACAAGTGTGCCTTTGCCCAAAAAAGGTTGGGAAACACTGGTTTAGATACTATCTCCAATAAAAGGGTTATATATAATGTGGTGGAGTTGTGCTGAAGTCCATATGTTTTGGAAACTAGTGATTACAGAGAGCTGTACACTTAGAAGTATAAATGTGATTGCAGACCCTAAACTATGTATTTTGTCATTTTCTTTTTAATAAATGTAATGCAGTTTTTCTATGGAAACAGTTAATTATATATATTCTGGTAGCTGCACAATTAGTAATCACTCAGTGCTGGAAAGGCACTTCATGTTATATCCTTGATAACTGGTTCAAGGAAGTTATGTTCATTGCTATCTCAAATTGACATGTAATCTTTGTGTGCCATTAGGTGATGCTGATGCTTCTGATCTCACCTCTGTTTGGAGGTTATATTTAATAACAGTCACATGGGTGGCAAATCCCTTCAAAATATTATTTTATTTGGCAGTGTCTGTAAACAGGAAAGCCTTTCTCCTCCCCCCATTTCCTTCACTGTATAATGTGTTTGTATTCTTATGCCCCATTTATAATTTCAGAATTTCCATTCAGTTCTTCCCTTGGATGGTTTTCCTAAAATACTTACAGTTGAAAGAGAGTGGGGAACAAGATGAAGTCAAGAAAACAGAGACAGACTGTGCACCTATTCAGCCACATGTGCATAGGCATAGAGTTGGCATTGCCTAATTAAAGCCATTTGCTGCCAAAAAGGCAAGATGGAGCAAAGCCACCTAACATCACATATTACCTAAGGATAGTAATTTATGCAGAAGAGTGTTGCTGATTATCTTAATTGGTACTGAGTTAATAGCTATATAAGAGAACTACACCTTGGGCAATTGCTAACTGTAATGGTTTGAAGATGTGCTTATCATCAACACAAGTGCAGTGATTATGCGCTCAGGCAAACTTTCAGTTTTGTTAAGCTCTTACATGTCTTACTGCCATGGCTTGTGCATGTGCACGAAAGCTCATACCAATAACAAACTTAGTTAGTTTCTAAGGTGCTACTGGAAGGAATTTTTTTATTTTGTTTTGACTATGGCAGACCAACACGGCTACCTACCTGTATACCACACCATTAATGTATGTGGTGGTTTGCAAAGTAACATACGTAAAGAGATATGTCCTTGCTCCAAGTAACATGCAAACTACAAATGCTTGCTGTGTGTGAGAAAAGGAAGAGGCATAGACCCTATGGGGATGAAGGGTGCATAGGGAACAGGCTCCGTTTTCTAAACCTAATTCAGGTATTTACATTAAATGCTAAGAACAGCTTTCAGGGAGGAATGTATCACTACTAAAGTGAATTCACCCTAGGACACAGACTCTATGAGGATGCAACAAGATTGTTGAAGATCTCTCCTCTCACTCCCCCCCCCCGGCTGTTGCTCCTTTTAATGTTCAGGACAAAACCAGGCTGTCAACCAGGCTGAGCCAGTATACATATTGAAGCCAAAACAAACAACAGAGTGCAAGAGGTCCACCAGATCAGGCCAGGGGCCCATCTAGTCCAGCGTTCCTAATCTCACAGTGACCCACTAGATCTCTATGGGAAGTCTGCAAGCGGGACCTGAGCGCAGCAGCACTCTCCCAATTTGTGATTTCAGCAGCTGGTATTCAGAGGCATATGGCCTCTAACAGCGGAAGTAGAACTGAGCCATAACCTCCATGACTTTGTGTCTATTCCTCTTTTAAAGCCGTCCCAGTTGGTAGCTGTTTCTACATTTTGTGGGAGCAAATGCCATAGTTTAACTTGGTGTTGTGCAAGTAAGTTCCTTGTTCTGTCCGTCTTGGATTTTCCAATGTTCAGTTTCATTGTATCACCTCAGGTTCTAGTACTCTGAGAAGGAGAAAAACCTCTCCCTGTCTGCTTTCTCCTCAACATACAAGTCTTGCATACCATCTTTCCCCGAAAGTAAGACATCCCCCGAAAATAAGACCCACTTCCAGTTTTGCCTCTCGCTGTAATATAAGGCATCTATACATCCCTAACAATAAATAACACTCCCACCCACTGACTAGCATATAGAAACTCAGCAGTGACACCACTTCCCTAATTCCAAAATCATTCACGTCAGCTCATATATATTTTTAATCACCCCGCCCAGAAGTGGCAAAAGTGAGAAGACCCTGCAGGGGAGGATGGCACCCTGGCTGGCCACAATCCATCAAGTCCAAGTGTGTAAGCATTGCAGGAGGACAGGAACTAGTTTGCCAAGTAACGGGCATGGAGCAATGCCAGGAATTTGTTACCTGCCATGACCAAAGCAATTATCTCTCTTATCCCCATAGGCTTCTTTACAGAGTGCCATATTTTACTAAACAGCTCAAGTGTTCTTTATGGAGAAAAGCCCTGCTCCCTTGCCCTCAATTTTGCCTGAACGAGCCAGGCGTGCCCTTCTGTCAAGGCTCCCCAAATACACAAAGCACAGGTTAATTTTGGTCTGGCAGCCACATGAAGAGATGGCCACTTCCCCAGATTCCCAGGAGGCATCTAACAGCTTCCCTAAAGGTCTTTGCAGACTACCTGGCAAATGTGACCTGTGCTATGATTGGCTGGAAAAGTGTCGGCTGCACTCAATCCAAAGTGGGTAGAAAAGCCTTAAAAATTGACTAAGGACATGTTATTGGCATCTGTCTGTCTCGAGAGACAGTGGGTGTGCACTTTCAGGGGTGAAGTCAAACCGCTGCATTGGCAGCACTGAAGTGACCTCCCTAGGGTGCAAGCCTGGGCCGCGTGTCTGGAGGTCCTGGGCTGCCCCCAAGAACCACCGTCCCCCTGGCCTCACTGATGTGGTCCAGAAGGAAAGCAGAGCAATATGTCTGGCACAAGCTTCTCTGCAGGAGTTGCCAGGAGGCGGCAGACAAGGTGCCATCTTAGAGACTCTGCTCCAGATTTGTGTAGGGTTTACTCCGCAGCCTTTCCCCCCAAATATATCCTGCAAGGCAGCAGAGGGTTATCAGAGTTTTCCTTCTCCCAGATGGGCTCCCTTCCCAGGTTGACGAGACCCATTTGCCCCTCACTTCCATCTACAGCACGTGCAGAAACCACCTTCTTGACTGTTGGACCCATTCTTGGTCTTGCCCACTCCATCTGCCAGAGCCTATGTTGGCATGCAGGAGAAGCCACTAACTCACTGGGGTTTGAGCCTCATTGGCTACCCTCACCTGGTTTAGCCAGCCAGTCGAAACCATTCCTGGGGTGTGGCTGCTGTCACATGCTGACAGCTTCTAGGAGCTACAGGTGAGAGCTGAGTGCTGGGTGGGGACCAAAGGTGGACAAACTACCCCAGAAGCAGCAAGTGTCCCCACCAGAGGTACTACCCTCCCCTAATACCCCAAACGACCATGCAGACCCTTTAAAATGGTCAGTAATCCCTGGCAGCTCACGAGACTAGTAAGCTGTTTGTAAGTAGAAAAATGAAAGTTTGATAGATTTGAACCAACATGCTCCCTTTTATTTTCCATATCCTGCTTTGTCCATTTGCCCTCCTCTCTTAATAAAACTTCACATACTTGGTGCTGTTAGGGTCTAAATGGTAGGATTCTTGCCAAGTACTTGAATGAAAAAGTGGAGTTTCCCAGGGGAAAGAGCAGTGCTGAGCCTCAGGGTGGGGAAGGCAGCTGGATGCCAGCTCTCTTCCTGATAAATTGAGAGGTCTTTGGTGAAGTGCAAAGCATACAGTCTTGGGAGTCTCTTTGGAAGCAATTGCTTTTGCTCCCAGAATTCACCCTACTTGGAGTTGTAGAGGTTAAAAATGGGGTAGTGGTGGTGGCAGAAGTATTGGATGGTTTGGGTCACAACTGGTCTACCCTGCAAGACAGTTGTGCAAGGAGGGTGCTCCTAGTCTCCCTCTTCTGTTAAGATTCATAGTCTCTCTTTCCCCCACTGTTTAAGACAGGTGTGATGGACAGCAGAGCCAGACCAGTCAGGTGATGCAGTCCCCCCTGAAATTCCACCAGAGGGCTGGAGCCTCTCTCTGATTGGCTACAGAGTCTGCTAGACACAGAGGTGGGAGGAGCAGCACATTGGGAGAGAGTATAAAAACAGCCATTTCTGAGGGAGAAAGTTAGACAGGGCCAAGGTTCAGGTTGAATCCACTACAACAGGATTTTGCCATATTTTTTGCATGACCTATTCGAGTCTGTAGTCCTTTCTGGCAACAGCCATACAATAATGCATTTATGTATAACCAAAGTCCAAGCAGTTTCAGGAGGGAGACTTGGAGTGCTTTGTACACTTAACCCTTCATCAGCTGCTTCTCTACTCAGTTTGCCCCCTCAGCTGCTGCCTGCTCTCATTGGGCTCCAACACTGTGATTTATTTGTTGTTAGTTACAAGCATTTGGGGCTTTGTTCCATATAGCCTTACACAGTCCAGGGCCCAAATACAGTATATGGACTCCTCCCCCGCCCCCTTACTTGCCACCCCATGCATTAAGGTTTGTGAGAGCAGAGCAGCTCATAGTTCCCTCCAGCTCCAGTTTGTGGGGCAGTGGCACATCCTTTGTTATGGCACGCCAGATGTAGAAGTCCCTTGCCACAGAAATTTGGTGGTTCCCAGTGTTCTTTACTTTTAGGCGTTGACTCAAGACACATTTGTTTTATCCGGCTGGTTGAGAGCTGGATTGCTGCTGGATTGTCTGAAAGTTTGGTTCTCTGCTCTCTGTGTGTTTTGTGTAGTGTATTAGGAACTACCCTGGGAACTTCAGGGTTGAAAGGTGAAATAGAAATTCAAATATTATTATTGTTTCCCATATTGAATCTGGAATGCTATAGCCTGGCAAGAGACATACTACAGGGAGTTATTGCCTATTTATTTTAATTCAAAAATAAACCCTGTCAAGCAGGAGCAAGATTCTATGCCTTTCTGAAACCCTCTTCCTTTGACCCCCTCACACATTCTAGTTTTGGTTTTGTGTGGTGTTGCCAGTATCCCACCCATAGTGACTCCTGCTTAATCCACCCACTATTTTTATTTCTTCTAGCTGTGGTGTAATTGAACAGTGGACAAAATGGATACCCATTTCCTTGTTTGTTAAAAATTATGTTTCCTGTTCTCAGCTGCAGACAGATGTTTTCCCCCTACAGATAACTTCTGATAGCTGTTGTAATGTGTTTTTGAGAATGTTCTTCATACCTGGCAGGGGGGTTGGAGAAGAGAAACAATCTTTATTTTTAGGATATACAGTTAATCCCAGGAGATGGAGCATCATAACACAGACAGCCATCGTGTCGGAACGCAAACAGGTGCAGTTTCCCAGACACCATTAACTCCTGAACAGCCAAGGAGGTTCTGCCTACACTTTACTACAATGCCAAACCATCAGTTTATTGTAACATGTGAAAAAGCATAGGCAAACGAAATACGAATCCCATGTATATTTCTTTTTTAAAAAGGGTCTAAGTTATATAAGAGGGGCAATATAACATTTAGTTTAACATATAGATCACATTATTATCTTATACACACAAAGGATGAAATCCTGAACACTAGGGAGCAAGTCCCATTTAACTCGATACAACTTCTGCATAAATATTTGTTAAAGTGTTGTTTATTTTGTGGAATTGACACACCCCATACGTTTGCAACACACCCACCCACCCTATTCTTTTGACAGCAGAAAAGGTTTATAATCTCCATGGTTGGTGGAATCTTATCCTGGTGTTAACTTGTTTCTGTGCCAATACGCTTTTAAATGCTTAGGAATTTCTGCAACCCATTGCCATCTCTATAAGCATATGACAAAGTGTATGTACAGTGGTACCTCGGGTTAAGTACTTAATTCATTCTGGAGGTCTGTTCTTAACCTGAAACTGTTCTTAAGCTGAAGCACCACTTTAGCTAATGGGGCCTCCTGCTGCCGCCGTGCAACTTCTGTTCTCGTCCTGAAGCAAAGTTCTTAACCCGAGGCACTAGGTTAGTGGAGTCTGTAATCTGAAGCCTATGTAACCCGAGGTACAACTGTATGGTGTATGCTGCTACTATACAGCACACAAAAATATTCAGAAACTTTTCGAACGTTTGTTAACGCTGCTCCTGTATAGTTGATGGAAGGCTGAGGAACAAGAGGACCAAAGCAACCAGAGTCTGTAGCAAGCAAGAGCTGTTTTCCTAATTGCTCTGACCAACAAATCTGACTCAGATTTTTTAAAACAGAAGTCAAGGGTATCACTTGATCCATTCTGAAGGACTCTTGGTACAAAAGGCTTTCTTGGCTTGCCTCGCCTACCAGAGATGGGTAGTGGCACATAGTTTGAATCGCTGGCTGACACCCCTGGTCATCCACTTGCAGCCTCAAGTCCTTGTGCTTCTGGAGATACTCTTGCAGTCTCCTCTGTTCGTACTGCCTACAGTTATACGTAATGGGCTGGGCCACTACTTTCTCCACTGGTTACCACTGGAAGGAAACAGAACTGTCATGGTTTGGTGGCTGCTAGAGTATTGCTCAAATGTAGTTCAGGCTTTTTGGACAAATTAGTTTGTACTGCAATCTTTTCTGAACTACGGTATGTCTGAAAAGCACATGTGGATACACACACACCAGAGACACTTGTTGAATTAGAGTAATTTATTGTGTGTTTTTTTCTGAACTTGACAGATTCCCAGAGATTGATAACACAACACAATCTTATGCACCAATTCACAACTAGTCCCTTGTTGGTTTTATTAAGAACATAGTAATTTAAAAAATAGCTAAATATGTACATATTAATAAAACTTATATACATAAGATTGAGATACTTTTTTTACCTAAATATGGAATGATTTCCTAATAAAACCTATAAAAAGACTTCTGAAAAAAATCTGAACAGTAGTCACAGTAAGTAGACAAGAATACTATTATTTTTAAGATTTATTAAAAGAATGCTGATTGTTGGTTAACTGTTACTATATGTATGACTTCTTTGTAGATTTACTGGGGAGACTGAGTAGTTTTGTTCAAGAGGGAACAGTCTCTAAATCCTTTCCATCTCTAAGGAGAAAATGTACTTTTTAAAGACTGCAGTGCAAGTCAGGTTTATCTTGTCATCAAGAGAACACAGCCACATTTCAATAATTATATGTGTAATAATGATTACACATTATGTGTAAAATTCCATAAAAGTGTTAAACTGCAGTAGAAGTAGTTATTCAGCCTGAGTTGAACAAACAAAAGATTCTGTATAAATATCTACAGCAGTGTCTTCTGGTGTGCTTAAGATGACTATGAAATTTTCATTATATAACATTCATTAATCCTTCATTGGAAGTATCACCTAGTACCTTTTCACACACAGACTAGGACAGAAGCCTGATTCTTCAAAAGGTAACAAGAATACATAAACCATAACTTCAGATATTATTTGTGGGCTTTTGTGGTTAATAACCTTAAAGACCAGTGTATAAATTTATGAACACTCATATCAAAGTTTCCTTTCAAAAGCAGAAATATAAAATAAGCCAAAAATATTTGACGGGGCAGAACACTTGCTTTAGTTTTAACTCTGAGGAATGAGATAAGGAGATCAGTACACAATGGTGATAAATATATACGTTTTGGAAGGAATTTAATATAAATATTAATTAACTGGCAAGTGATAAGGTGGGATTATATATATATATTAATATAATTTAGGGTTCAGATTTTGTACACTGGCCTCTCTTTCCCAGCACCACCCATGATCCAGGGGATAACAAATAGTAATATATCTGATTACAATGGAGTGTGTGGAGCTTGACCCAGAGGATGTTTGGTCATCTATCTGAAATTTCAAATAACAAATCTTTCATGGAAATTAAGGGGGGTGGTAATTTGCAGATTCTGGGCCAATTTCCTTCATCCTTGGCCTACAATATTCACAGGGAGAAAACTGGTAATCGATTTTTTTTGGCAGATTCACACACCTGCCAGATGAGGAGGAAGTGAATGGGTATGCTCTTTACATATAAGTAATTGTGTGAGCATTTTCACTTCACAAATAGGCCTGAAGATGTGGAGACCCAATATGAGCTATCATTTGCTCTCACTGAAGGGATGAAGATTTATGGAAATCAAGCCTATGGGTAACTATGGAACACCTAGTTTCCATAGTGTAAGTGCAAGAAGATTATATACACCCAATCCACTCACGACAGAATTATCCTTAGTTGGGGAAATGTGTGAACTCCTCGTGGTCAGGAGGAAGGTGTGATACTATGCTCCTTTGAGTTGAACAAAGGAAACCAGGATACATGTTCCTATATGCACTTCCTTATCACTCATTTCCCCCACTGCTGGACAGATCCTTGAAGAGGCATGAGGAAAGGCATGAGCATTTGTGAAAATCAACACACCCCAAATGTAATGGTATTTCCCCTACATCTCATGCAAATATGACAGAAAAGCCATGTATAAGAGTGTTGGGGAGGCTATTGGCAGCGATAATTATTGAAATAACTTTTTAGGAACTACAAGATGGTGCTGGCACTCAAAAGCCAGGGAGAGAGAGAGAGATAAGGGGGGTTGTTATACCAAATGGTCTGAAAAATAAAATGTCTGAGTAATCTCAATATTAAGAACAGTTCATTCCACGTTCACCAATACTTGTTCTGGACAAAACACCAGCATCAATATCAGCATCAATTATTGGGACTCTTATTGTCAAATACCATATTGCAACTTATTCAGAGAAGAATACTTGGCAATTTACCATCTTTACCCAAGAAGGAAAATCAAAGGCTAAGGAGAGAGAGGGGGGGAGAGAAAGGGTCTTCAGACCAGATGACTAATGATTTATTAACTTTGAAGTTTTTTGGTCCTTTGATTTCTGCACCAGAATCCAATATGAAATGGGGTCCTTCAGAACACCTTTCTAAGGGAGGCCCTTAACTTTGTTAATGTTTCGGTGTTTAATCAAAGATGGAACAAACAGCCAGCCAGCATGCATATACTTATGTGGGGAAATGCAATCATAAAGGCAAAATTTGTTCTATTTTAGTGGTTATCAGATTAACTGCACTATATCCTTGCTGAACAAGTCTATTCTGATTAAAATAAGAAACAAGTAATTTTGTGGCTTTGTTACCCTATGTTACAAAAGCATGAACAAACTTAAGATTGAGGCCATGATAGAGAACGCAGATATTGAAGTAGTCTGAAAATAGCGCTGGTGTCCTGCTCAAAAGTAAAGACGTCTGGATCTGCTAGTGAAACACTGGTGCAGAATGTGTGGTTTCAAAGAGGTTACCTGAAAAAGAAGAGCTGGGCTTAGGATCTGATAGGTTGGCTGTATAAAACTGACACACAAGTATTAAAAGTAACCTATGGATTTCAACATTAAAGTAATAAAAGGTGTAGTCTGCAATAGAATTAGAACACTAACAGGCTGTCCATAATTTATTTCTTGGTATGTATCTTTATTACAACCCCTGGGAATCACTTATGGAAAGGTATTACAATATTTTTCACCCTATAGGACGCACCGTCCCATAAGACGCACCTAGGTTTTTTTTGGGGGGGGAATAAAGGGGGGGAATTATTTTTTCCCCCAGACGCGGGGCTGGGGCCCGAGCTTCCCCCGACCCCAGCCCCCAGAACAGGCAACTCTCCGCAAGCAGCTGGAGCCCAGCGCAGGGCTCCCGTGCCTTGCGGAGAGGTGCACGAAGTCTGTGCACGCTGGGCTCAACGCGCTCAGCCTTCATCATGCAGGCAACTCTCCGCAAGCAGCAGGAGCCCAGCGCTGGGCTCCCGTGCCTTGCGGAGAGGTGCGCGAAGTCTGGGCGTGCTGAGCTCAGCGTGCCCAGCCTTCGGCATGCAGGCAACTCTCCGCAAGCAGCAGGAGCCCGGTGCGGGCTCCCGCTGCTTGCGGAGATCTGCGGGAAGCCTGGAGAGTGAGAGGGGTCGGTGCGCACCGACGCCTCTCGCTCTCCAGGCTTCAGCGAAAGCCTGCATTCACCCCATAGGGCACACACACATTTCCCCTTCATTTTTGGAGGGCAAAAAGTGTGTCCTATGGGGCGAAAAATACGGTAATTACTGTGAGAGAAATCTAGTACACAGAATTGGAGAATAAGGGAAAGAACACATGCAAAGGTGTGTATTAAGAGCAACAAGGAATTCATCTAAAAATATTACACACATGGATGGAGAACAAAGCACTTGCATAACAATGCAAGGGAGTGTCTATCAAATATCTGAAATTAATCTGCAAAGTGGAAAGAACAGCACTGCTCTATTGAGGGGGTTTTTTTCAAAACAATATAGAAAGCACTTAAACAGAACTCTCCCACCCCACCCTCCCTACAAATATATATAATTACAATGATCTCCCCTCCCCTGATTGCTCACTTTTATTTCGGGTCACTTAATAATAATTTTATTATTTATATTCCTCCCATCTGGCTGGGTTTCCCTAGCCACTCTGGGCGGCTTACAGAATATAGCACAAATGATAACCCCACCACCACCACCACACACACATCCTGGAGAGTCATGTCCGGATAACAATATTGGGAGATATCATGGCATAATATTGTCCCCAATGCTCTTCAACTCTGAAATGAAGCCACTGAGTGTGGCCATTCGGCGTTTCAGGGCAGTGTGTCGTCTGTGCTCTGGGAGTGGTAGCCAATGTTGCTGAAGCCAGAACTGGGATTCAAGATGACTAAGAGATTGGGGAACAGGGTCAAATGAACAAAACAAATTTCAGTAGGGACAAATAGGTTGAGAGAACTGGGTCAGTTTAGTTTGGAGAAGAGGAGACTATGGGGCCAAGATGGCGTCCAGCACTCTTCTCAGCTGTGCCACTGCTGTCCGTGCCGGTCAAAACCTCTTCCAGCCTCTTTGGCCCTTTTAGCAGAGTTTACACAGCGGTAGAAACTGTTGCAGTGTGTGGGTAATAAATCAGACTGCACGCAGGCTTTCTTGCTTATCTCCAACAGTCTTTAATCGTGTAGCAAAACATCATAAATCAGCCCGGCGACAAAGCGCACATCTTTCGCCTCTCGGTCAAAACCGAAAGAGAACTCACACACAGAGAAAGATTCCCGTATGTGAACATAGCCACGCCTCATGATGTGAGACGTCACTCAGAACTATTAACCCTGTAAGTTCTGATTCTCTTCACAGAGACTGAGAGGAGATATGATAGCCATCTTCAAATGTCTCGAGGGCTGTCTCATGGAAGAGGGAACAAGCTTGTTTTCTCCTGCTCTGGAGGGTAGGACTCAAACCAATGGCTTCAGGTTACAAGGCAGGAGATTCCAACTCAGCGTTCAGAAAAACTATCTGACAGTAAGAGCTGTTTGGCAGTGGAACAAATCCCACAAGAGGTGGTGGACTCTCCTTCTTAGGGGTTTTAAAGCAGAAGTTGGATGGTCATCTGTGTCCTGGATGCTTTAGCTGACATTCCTGCATTGCAGAAGGTTGGACTAGATGACCCTTGGGGACCCTTCCAACTCTACCATTCTATGATTGCCATAACATCTGAGTCAAAAGAGGCTATGTATAATCCTAATCACTGTCCTAGTGATGGACTGGAGGAGGGCTAATAACCCAATGTTGAACCCTGGGAAGATGGAGGAATGGCAGGTAAGTGGATTGGTCAGTTGCATGTTCTGGATGGGGCTGCACTCCTTCTGAAAGAGCGCTTTCAGAGTTTGCGAGTGCTTCTGGATCCATCTTTTTCACTGAAGGCTCCGGTAGAGGACCCTTAACCAGCTACAGACATCATCTTTGACAGGCAAAGCCTGGCCATGGTAATTCCATTATGAACTTCCAGACTCAGTTATTGCAGTGTGCTCCATGTAGGGCTTCCCTGGTCTAGACGCTCCAGCTGGTGTAAATGCTACGGCTACACTGTTGGTAGGAACAGACAACCACCAGCACAAAGTTTCAGTGCTTAAAAGCTTGCACTGGCTACTCAGAGGCTAACAAGCCAAGTTCAAGGTTCTTGTGTTAACTCACAAGATCCTTAACAACTTGGGTTTAGGATACCTAAAGAACCACTGAGGTCTCTAGGGGAGTTGCTGTTAGTAGTCCCCCGTGGCTCTGATGCACAGCCTGTATACACCAGAACCCAGGCATTTGGTGTTGGGGCCCCCATTCTGTGGAACACCCTCTTGGAGGTGATCAAACAGGCCCCCTCCCCACTGAACTTCCGGTGTGTGGTTGAGAGTTAATTTTAGCAGGCATTTTAAGTAAGCTTCTATGTTTTTATGGCTAATATTAACTGATTTTTCTCCTTATGCACATTTTGCAGAAAGGAGACCAAAGAAATCAGATTTCTACTAATGTGACTGCCTCTTTGTGTCTCACTTATGAACTTTTGATAGTAGAAAAATTAGCAGCACTAAGAAATTGCATGAGATGAAATGGGCACCAGTAAAATACTAAATAAAATTACTAGAGCAATTAAAAGCTGACATATAAAGACTTCGTTAAGGAAATTGATTATCATGTCTTCTTACATAAATTGCCTTGATTGCCTGATTAGGTGTGGGGAGCAAGAGTGAAGGGATCTTTATAATCTCCGTGATCTGAGGACAGATTTATATATTCAGTTGTTACTGAGTACTAAAGCTTTCCCTAGACTTCTGGCTATTATAAGGTCACAGTTTAAATGCTTCTCTGTAATGAAGGACTCCTTGGGCACAGGCACAATGATGTCAGGGAGAAGGGTGTTGTCTGGCCTTCCTGAATTGTAGTGTTTTATGTTCAGTCCCCTGCCTCCAGTGGAGGAGCACTTCAACATGGAATAACCTCCACTCCTAGCACTACGGAACAGGCAGTGGAGACAGAGGGTAAGAAAATGTGAGGCATATCTAGTGACAAAGGAAAATGTAAGTTTAGGTAAGAGATGTTATATTGTGCAAGGTTATTCCAGACAGCCCAATTCTAATGAGACTCTAAGCAAACAAATGGCCAATTTGTTTTTATTAACCAACAGCTTTTTTACCTGTTTGTAGTAGAGAAAGGTCCAGTTTCTCATCACAGTCAGTTGTCTCTACTAAATAAAGATAATACACAAAATATATTATTCTCCATAATACATACAATTAGAATTAAGTAAAACAGTAGTAATAAAATTAAATGGGAAAAGTGGTATGGAAAACAGGCAAGTGTACTACACAAACGCATCAAAACCCCTACAAATTAGAAGCATTTTAAGAACTTAGGGAATTCAAAGGAAGAGCTGCTCCATAAGACAATAACCAGTTCTCTTCAGAAGGTGACTGATGAATATTTCAATGGAGGTGACTCAGATATTCAACTCTGAGTCATAGCATTTCCCAACCTTGGGCCTCCAGCTGTTTTTTGGACTACAACTCCCATAATCCTCAGCTAGGAAGACCAGTGGTCAGGGATAATGGGAATTGTAGTTCGAAAACAGCTGGAGGCCCAAGGTTGGGAAACACTGGGAGTGACAAGACTAAGAAATGTACATAGGCCTGAATCAGCCCTTAGGAGCAGGGTCCTTCCTCAGTCATTCTTAAAGGCTGGCTTCAGGCTGCTCACTGTCATACTGTTTGTCTTGCCACCTTGCTATCTGCATTCCATCTGCTTTCTACCTCTAACCCTCCCTTACCTGAGCCTCTTTTTAACCGTCTTCTTGCCAGTTTGATTTGATCCTGAAGAATCTGTACCCAGTCTCTTGGGCCAGGTAGTTTATCCACATGGTTTGCAGTGCAGTATTTTTCTGTGAACACTAAAAACAGAAGGTACAAATAATCTCTTTACCAAAAGGTTGAAAAAGATGGAAAACTGCAAACCAAGGTTTAAGTAACCAGACACAAGAAAAGCAAACTCACAACAACATTCTACATTTTATATAAAATGTGAGAACTGGATGTTTACATTTTTGTAACTTAAAATCTCCATGACTGAGCAAAGTCAGCATGTAAATTTATTCTTCCCAAACGATTTTCCAAGTGCAGGAAGATACTAACATGGGAGACCTTCAAACAAACTAACTTGCAATGTAAGCTTGAATCATAGAAGACTTCTGAAAAAAATTATTTCATTTTTGGATAATTCTGTCGTGAACCAGAGATCATGGTTCATGACAAACATATTATTTAAACAAGCTAGCTTTATAACCCATGGCATGAATGTAATGCCAAGCTAGGCTCTCTGGTTCACATGCAATACTAAGCCAGGATTCCATAAAAGTGAAACTAAACCCAGCAGAAGCCCTTTTCCTGGCTGCGGTGGGAAATGGATGGGGCAGCATGTGAGGCAGATGCTTTTGCTTGGGCTCCTTCCAGCTCAACCCATGTACCACTAAACCACTGTTCAGCATTACATGCAAATATGACCAACATTTGGCTTTGATTTTATAAAACAGAATTAACAAGGGTAAACCTTTCGTGCACATTTCAAGCTACATTTCATCTACACATCAGTGCTTTTTATGAACATATATTTGACAACACTGCTTCCTCATGAAACAAAATCTTGACACATCATTTTTTAAAAAGTTTTTTTTTATTACAAAAGGGAAAAAGGAGGTATAGATCATCTGTCTTAGTTTTCTGTGAAAGATTCCAAATATATAAGCAGGTATCTTATTATAATAACATTTTAAATGACTGTCTGAGTTCACTATTTATATGCCTTATTGCTCTTGGGCTGTTTAACCAGAATGGTCAGGAGTGGGAGTATGAGGAAGTAAAGAAAAACAGGAAATATTTCAGTGTTGTTGGGGAACTGGTGACCTTTAACCTGAGAGACTGCCTCAGGTGTGCTCCATCATACAACAGCAGCAGCTTTGAATGGAGGATGAATGTCAGCTATGATATCACCAGGCAAATGACCAATCAGCTCCTTTCGCTGCCCTACTTGCATGTTTCATGCAGCCAACCTCAATTCCTCCACTGTACTTCCTGATTAAAGAAATAGAGTATATACAAGAAATGTACAAGAAATAGAGCAAAAAATGGAGCCATGCAGGCCTCCAACATGGCCCCAACGATGAGCTAAAACAGCCAGGACTTACCCCAGTGATCAGCCAAGGACCGCAGGGTCTTAGAAGGCTCCTTCCCTGCCCTCTCCACCAGACCCCTGGGTGCTTTTCAGTGACAGGCAGCAGTGCTGCTTTTGAACAGGAGCAAAGATCAGCTCTGATCTGTGATGGCCAATCTTCATTTAATATTCCCAAAATGTAACACTCTGGCCTGTAGAGCTATGAAATCCATTGATTTCATAGATCTGTACCTATACTTCAGTTAGGAAATCTATAGCTTTCATTGATAGGCAACATTGCATTTTGGGCAACTTAAGATGGGGGGGGGGGCTACCTGGGATGAAAGCCGATATTCGCTCCCATTCAAAAGTGCCACCACACATCCACAACTGAAGTGTGATGAGGGGCCCAACAATCGACTGACAGCCAGACCTTGTGAAGCCAGGGGCATGGGGCTTTTGCACTGTGGGCTTCACAAATACCAGGCTACCAGGACTCCAGCAAGTCCTGTTGATGAGGGACCTCTGTCCTGAAGACACTCTGCACAACCCTTCACAGGTGCCACCAATCAGCTGATTAGTGCTACCTGCAAAGCCCCTGTTGGATCAGCCACATGTTTATCCATCCCATGATAGGTCAAGTGGGTGTGGCTTGGCCCAAACCGTCTCATGGGCCAAAAAACCACAAAAACCCCACAAACAAATGGGGAGGCCTGGTGGGTCTAAAGAGGCCTGTGGGCTGGAGGTTCCCCACTGCAGTTGTAGCTCAAAATATATTTGGGGGGCAGGCAAGTTGGGGAAAGCTGGGCTAAAGCTTTCCAGGACTGAATAAGCAAAAGACCTGAGAGCCAGGTAAAGCTGAGGCAGTGAACAGAGGCAACAGTCCAGGCAGACAAAGACAGGGGCTATGGGGGGAAATGTATAGCAAAGCCAGCTTGGAAAAGTACCCAAACCACACACTCTGCTACAAGCCCATCTTTAAGGCTTCATTTCTGTAAACATTCTCATCCTTTGATGGCCATCACTCTACTATTAAACATACCAGATGTAAAGGAGGAAAGAATACTCTGAATTTTTCTTTGCTTAACAGTGCACATTTCTAAAGTGCGAGAGAACAACCATCATTGATATAAAACTACCTCAGCAGAGTAAACATTTTTCTTTACACTCTTAACTGATTTATTGAGCAGAGCCAAAAGTATTGATTACAGAACATCTGAAAGGGCTACAGAGGAACCCAGTGGCAATGATGCAAAGAACATCTTTTCATTCTTAGTGCAATCTTACACTGGCTGAACCACCACAAGGGATAAATGGGCCCATAGTATCCAGCAGAACAGCTCTTGGAAGGCAGAACGTGCAAATGGAGCCAGGCAGAGTTAAGTTCCACAGGGTGCCATCCCTTGTGTTTGCTTCTGGGAGAAGAACCCCCATCCAGCATATCAAAGTCCTCAATGCAGCATCCCTTGTGTGATACCATAAAGACAATATAAAGAGAGCCCTCTTATTATAAACAGTGCCTAGCACTACCACTCTAGATACTATCAGCTGCTGGTTGTAACTGAAAATGATAAGTATTTGAGAACTGCCTTAGGTTAGGGCATTGATGGGGAACTTATGGCACTACAGACACTGCTGAACTCCACCTTTGATCAGTTTCAACCAATTTCAACCAGACCAATGATCTGGGAACAATAGAAGTTGTAGTCCAGGAACAACTGGTGAGCCATAGACTTCAGATTTCTGAAGTAGCAGGCTGGTGCTGACAAAGCCCCTGAAGCTAAATGGACCCATATTGATACCACCAGATTAAAATGGCTATGCTTAAGTGTGCAGGATAAAACATAATACAAACAAATGCAGGCAGTTTGCCTGACTGGCAGCATATATGCAAGCTGCCTCACCATTTTCAGTGCTCATTTCAAGTTCTGTCTTACAAGTCAAAAGCAACAGCTAATGTCAGATTAATAACTAGGCTAAATATGATGTGGAGTGGGACCCCAGTTAGATTTGGACTCACACACAAGTATAGTTGCCATGAGATTGTGTTCAATCAGCACACACCCTAGTTCCTAATTTTTTTATCTGCCTTTCTGAACAAGGAGAGCAGTAGCCACAACCCCTGCTATACAAACCAAACTTGGCTTGCTTGTCCCACCTGCATGGCAAGGGATGGGTGCCTAACTCCATAGCTGTTTGTAGGAATGGCCCCAGACAGAGGAAGACATACAGGTCAAAGAATGTGAACCAGCAAACCTCCCTCTACCTTTCCATTCCACGCAGAGCTATCATAGCCAGCAACATGTTTGGCTAGGGTATCTTGTTTATTTTTTTATTTATCAAAATGTATGCACCACTCAATCAAAAGAAACATTTTAAGCTGTTAACATAAAATATTGCAGCAACATCACCGCTGCATCCCAATGCACTAAGAATGTTGTAGGTGAAATAATTAATTTGTAGTTGGAAATTTCAAAGAAATGGGGGCCAGATAATACAACTCTTAAAAATGCATGGCGTGCTTCCCAATAGCTACATTTAAAACCAATATTTTATTTCATTGACCCTCTTGACCCTCAATAGCATCTTACCATCCCTATCTTTATGATTATTATTATATTTAATAATTTCATTTCTCAAAAAAGAAGATAATCATACGCAGTTGCATAATGAGCTTTCTTCAATGCTGATCTGTAAGCACCACATCAAAAAGGTTCAGTTAATTTCAAGTTTCAAACTATATTATGAAGCATCATGTCTTTATTGGTTGAAAGAGTGGATAAAATTAGAAAACACAGAATTGTTAGATTTGGAAGGGTTCGATAACAGATTTGGATGGCACGCCTATTTATGGTGTGAGAAGAAGAAAAACCATAAAGGTTTTGAGAACCACATCTTCCGGAGATCTTTAATTGAAATATGGGATAGGTATAAAAACCTATTAGAACCAAGAGTCCCACACTGGTTATCTCCGTTAGAGGTTAAAGTGTAAAGTGTAAAGAAAATCAATATGAGAGGGAATTGGATTACATATGGTGAGTTGATAGCAAAAGAAGGAGGAAAATGGAAAATGAAACCTTATGAACAAGTAAAAAAGTATGTATATGATTGGTTGCATTATTTTCAAGTAAATGAAATGTTTAAAAAGGATTTTAGAGAGAATGGATATGTTGAAAAAGATTCAAAATTTCAAATAGAAATAATAAATAATGATTGTAAAATTTTATCAAAAATGTACAAAATGTTGTTGGAATGGCATACAAAGGATGAGGAAGTCAAGTCGGTTATGATACATTGGCCCAAAGATGGAAAAAGGAGGAATTACAAACCCTGGAAGAATGGAGAATGAAAATGATAGACTATGCAGAATTGGATAAACTAACTGGGAAGATTAGATATCAACGAGACCATAAGTTCATCGAGGACTGGGGAAAATTTGTAGAGTATCTGAAAAATATATGTGATGAGCAAACAACGCTCGTGGGATTTCAAGAAGCTCTGTGAAAGTTTGAGGAGTATTGTAAAAAAGAAAATAAGATTGGGAAGGTATATAAAAAGGCAGTATTAAATTTAGGAAATGCGTAACTAAAAATTAATTACGGATGATTGGCAGATAAGCTGAAGGAAGTCCATAAGAGATAATTTGTGATAAACTTTTGATATGGTATTATATGTATATTGTATTGAAAACTAATAAAAATTATTTTTTTAAAAAAAAGGTTCAGTCAAGACCGAGGCCCAGTGAAAACAAGCATCTTGTTGTGCAGTAAAATATACACTGAACTATTTTAAACTGTAGGTTGGAAACACCATGTCTGAATGATTCCCCCCATTTAAAAAAAAAGCATCCTGGCATGGGTCGTCACATATTACATTAAATAAGTGTAGAATCTTTGTACTTGTGTATACCAACAATTGAGCTGTACATTTGTAACATTTTTCACATGTAA
This sequence comes from Podarcis vaucheri, assembly GCF_965113315.1. Classification (NCBI taxonomy): domain Eukaryota; kingdom Metazoa; phylum Chordata; class Lepidosauria; order Squamata; family Lacertidae; genus Podarcis; species Podarcis vaucheri. The sequence goes on from NC_138748.1 coordinate 3,313,192, forward strand.
CATTCAATGAATGTGCAGTCCATGTACTCATGTACACAATAGTTGAGATGTACAAATCAGCAAGTGTACAGTCTTTCACACAAGCCCTTGCACATGCCTTGTACTACCAGTTTGGAGATGTGTTCAGTGTTAAGGAGGGAACAAGTCTTAAATGTCAGTAGTGATACGTGTGCAAATCTTTATTCCTCAACCTACAATCTGAAATGATGTAGTCCCGGAACAGTTTGACCATGCAAAAGGTTGTTGATTCTGATCAGATATCAGGAACACATAGCCAAGGCAGGCTTGCAGATGAGCTTGAGAAATTTGTAAAGATCACCAATGTTTTTAGCAACTCCCAAAACGTGATACAGCATAACCACTAGATTATATTATAAAAGCACATTTTTTAAAAAGAAAGAGAACAATACCTTTTATTGCACCCACAATATTTTGGTCTAGTCCTTTTCGGTTGTCATTGAGACCTCTTTTCCTCTTGCCATTGGGTAAAGAGTTGGCCAAGGTCTTGTCATCAAAAAATGCACACACCAGCTTTCGAAACAGCAGACTTCCTGAACGAGTGTAATTTGCTAATATAGAGTCCAGTTGTGATTTCGGCATAAAGACGTCAAAGCCTTCAGCAAGTTGCACTTCTGGCTACCAAAAGAATATCAATGCTTTATTAGTACCTCTTTCATAACTATTTTGTCAACAAATGACATCCAAGGAAAACATGTTCACATCAACACACATACTAGACTTTTATGACACCAGAATAGACACTGAAATAAAATAGACATTGAAATCAAAATTATCAACTGAGTATAACAAAATGCACATCAAAACCTGCTCTGTCCATTATCTTTACGAAATTATAATTACAGTGGTACCTCGCAAGACGAATGCCTCGCAAGACAAAAAACTCGCCAGACGAAAGGGTTTTTTGTTTTTTGAGCTGCTTCGCAAGACGATTTTCCCTATGGGCTTGCTTCGCAAGATGAAAAACGAAAACGTCTTGCAAGTTTGTTTCCTTTTTCTTAACACCGTTAATACAGTTGCGACTTGACTTCGAGGAGCAACTCATAGAACGCGGTGTGGTAGCCTTTTTTGAGGTTTTTGAAGACTTTGGTGATTTTTGAAGCTTTTCCAAAACTTTCCCGACACCGTGCTTCGCAAGACGAAAAAAATTGCAAGACGACAAAACTCGCGGAACGAATTAATTTCGTCTTGCGAGGCACCACTGTACTAGAACAGGGGGAAATCCCAAGGAGCTAGTTACCTGGATGTTAATTAATTTAATGCTGGCAACTGCAATTATGAAATATTTATTCAGTACAGCAGCAGCTTTGAATAACTGGATACTGCCCATTAGGAATTTGAACTAAAATTACTATGGCTACAATCCTGCACTCACTGTTAAATGTTTAATCCCACCATAATAAACTGTTGTGATCACATTACTTGAAATCTAAGCAAGTAATATAAGGAAACAAAAGTCAGAGTATAAGAACAAAAATATTTATTTGTTGCTCAACACCCATTTTGTCCAAAAGCTGCATGCCACTTGCCTCTGGGAACTTCAAGAGCAGGACATGAAGGTTTCATTTAAATATTATAACTAACAGTCATTGATCAACTTATCCTCCGTTTATTTGGTGAATCCCCCTTCAAAGCTATTTCAGCTTGTGCCTTTCATCACACCTTATGTCATATATATTGATGACATGTTGCATGAAAAAGCCCTTCTATTTATCTTTGACTCCCAACTGTAAATTCAGCTTAAGAACTTGCAATAACTGGCACTAGGGCAAGATCTGATTCTGGAATCAGTTTTTATCAGTGAACACAAGTATCGTATTTTTTGCTCTACAAGACTCACTTTTTCCCTCCTAAAAAGTAAGGGGAAATGTGTGTGCATCTTATGGAGCGAATGCAGGCTGTGCAGCTATCCCAGAAGCCAGAACAGCAAGAGGCTGCGCAGCGATCCCTCTTGCTGTTCTGGCTTCTGAGATTCAGAATATTTTTTTTCTTGTTTTCCTCCTCCAAAAACTAGGTGCGTCTTATGGTCTGGTGCGTCTTATAGAGCGAAAAATACAGTAGATTGTTTTACAAAGTGGCATTCTAATTTAATAATTTAGGAATAGCAGTTTTTAAAATTACCCACAGCAGCTTACGAGAACTTCTTGAATTGCCACCTTTCAGAGTAAGACAAAATGATTCTACTTATTCTACTCTGCATTGTACAACTTTACAGTGCAACATTTTTCATCCGCTGCTAGTTAATAGTCAAGCTTTGGTGACCTTATGGAGATTTTCAAAGTGCAGAAAAGGTGGACAAGTTTAAGCAAGCAAGTAGATATTAGCACATACTAATCAGATTGCAACCGGAAGTTCTCAAAGTGAGAATGACAGGTGCTTGGCACCATATATAGAACTTTGATTAGAAACAATGTCCTGTGAGTTAAGTTGATCTCATCAGCATCCCTTTTGTCAAGGAAATCATGATAGGGCTTTTTCTTTGTTTTATTATCACAATAGTGTTGTTATTGTTTTAAAAAAATAAGCTTAGAAAGTGATAACCTAAGTTCTAAAAAAGCCTGTGAATCAGTATGAAGTATGGGCATGCAAAGTACTGGGGAAATGATTTTTTAAGAAAAACTGAATAAAAGATGTGAATTGCCTCCTGCCGTGTCCCTTTCTGCTCATGGAAAGGCTTGTGATCCAGCAGAGGCATCCACAAATGGAGGACAAAAGGTTACTTTAACTGATATTCCCTTCCCTCTGCATCTCTTTGCACATCCCACCCCACAAGACTGCTCCAGAGGCTTAGGGGGACCTGTGGAAACAGCACGAAGTGGCAAGGAGGTTGGTACGAGAAAGGGGAATTTGCTGGAGCAAAAAGGCTTCCATGAGCAGAGGGACATACTGTAATGGAATACAACCCATGATGTTTATTTCTAGAATCCTCACTATAATACCCAAGTGACATTTCTTTTCCTAAAATTAAGTTTAAAAAGAAACAAATCTAGCAAAGTTAGTATACTGAGGCTACAGAAAACCCACACCATATCTTTAAACAAATGAATGACATTTTTCAGATTTTGCTTATTTTTGGAATGCAGAACAATGGGCTCAAAATCTATTGGTATATATCAATTCCCATTCTCTCACACAGCTGCAAATCCTGCATTATTAATCAAACTTTTTTTCAACAACAATGTCTTTACAATTTAGTGTGGTCTGCTCACTATTCCTACTTATGGCCCCAAACCCTACATAATTTATTGGTGTATATCTTAAGTAAAAGCCGAATTCCTGCTCAAACCCACATCAAACCCAACTTTGGAAAGGCAACATAAGGGCTGAGGTGTGTGTGTCAAATGTTGCTGATGACTACCCTGCTTTAAGCCAAGGACATAATTATTCCCATCTTATTTGGATATAACTATAAGAACTGTTCCCTTCAGGGTTCTGCTTCCACTCTTTTTCCACTTGTATTCCTGCTTCTCTGTCTCCAGCCAACCAGTTACTGGACTCCCAGTGCCTTAACTCTCCTAGCAGCAGGTGTCTTTCCATAGCCCCCTGGTTCCCTCTGGTTAAACCCGGTCAACTGCATACAATTTCTCCTCGACCAAGGTCTTGCGGGAGCTTTCTGTCCCAGCCATACTGACCTTTCCTTGTCTTCACAGGCAGTCTCCTGCCCTCATTTAGTAGTTAGGGGACTTGCAAGCAACAGACACAAACCGGTTTTTAGCTTATTATGTGCAACCATTTTAAGGCAATGATTCTGCCGCGCCACAGTGGAGCTCTTCCAGTACGAGCTGTGCTTTCCCCCTTTTATAGCCAGCAATGAAAACATTGCACTTGTGCAAATAACGCCCCTGTTAGCTCTCACATATTCTCCTGACATAACTCTAAATGATTTCTCCCTGTAAAAGCCAAATATTTCAATAATCTCAGCCAATTTATCAGTAGCCAATTTAACCAACTGAGGGGGAATGATTTTTTGTACATTTGAGAATTTGGTTGGAAACAAAAGGAGTTATTTCAATATCCAGCCAGCCATATTTTTAGACCTTTGAGTGGGCGACAGCAGTTTAACACAAGCAGACTAAAATACAATTTAGCAAGCTGGAATAATCTTGTGTGGTATACTTAGATAATAATAATGTTTTTTAGAAAAGGATGATGCAATTACTAAGATCCAGCATGGGTTTCTCAAAAATAAGTCATGCCAGACAAATCTCATTTCTTTTTTTCTTTTTTTGGAATTACAAGCTTGGTGGATCAGAGAAATGCTGTGGAAATAGTTATCTTGATTTCAGTAAGGCTTTTGACAAAGTTCCCCATTATATTCTTGCAAGGAAGCTGGTAAACTGTGGGTTGAATGAGGTAACTGTTAGGTGGATGTGTAGCTGATTGACGGACGGAACCTTGTCATCCTGGAAAAAAGGGACAAGTGGGGTGCTGCAGGGTTCAACGTCTTTATAAACAACTTGGATGAAGGTAGCCGTGTTGGTCTGCCATAGTCAAAATAAAAAATTCCTTCCAGTAGCACCTTAAAGACCAACTAAGTTAGTTCCAAGAACTAACTTAGTTGGTCTTTAAGGTGCTACTGGAAGGAATTTTTTATTTTAACTTGGATGAAGGAATTGAGGGGACGCTCATCAAATTTGCAGATGACACCAAACTGGGAGGGGTAGCTAATGCTGCAAAAGAAAAAATCAGGATTCAAGATGACCTTAACAGAATGAATTTCAGTAGGGACAAACATACGGTTCTGCACTTAGGCAGGATGAACCAGATGCACAAATATAGGATGGGGGGACTTACTAGCAGTACATGTGAAAAGGATCTAGGCGCCTTAGTGGACCACAAGTTGAACATGAGTCCACAGTGTGATGCAGCAGCAGCAGCAGCAGCAGCAAAAAAAAAAAAAAAAAAGAGCTAATGCTATTCTAGGCTGCCTCAGCAGAAGTCTTGTGTCCAGGTCAAGGGAAGTAATAATACCACTCTATTCTGGCTTGGTCAGACCACACCTGGAATACTGTGTCCAATTCTGAGCACCACAATTTAAGAAAGATGTTGACAAGCTGGAAGGTGTGCAGAGGAGGGAGACCGAGATGGTCAAGGGTCTGGAAACGAAGCCTTATGAGGAACAATGGAAGGAAATGGGTATGCTTAGTCTGGAAAAGAGAACACCAATTGAAATATGATAAAGGAAGGTAAAGGGACCCCTGACCATTACGTCCAGTCGTGACCGACTCTGGGGTTGCGCGCTCATCTCGCTCTATAGGCCGAGGGAGCCGGCGTTTGTCTGAAGACAGCTTCTGGGTCATGATAGCCACCTTCAAATATTTCAAGGGCTGTCACATGGAAGAGGGAACAAGCTGTTTTTCTCCTGCTCTGGAGGGTACGACACAAACCAATAGCTTCAAGTTACAAGGAAGGAGATCCTGACTAAACATCAGGAAGAACTTTCTGGCAGTAAGAGCTGTTCAACAGTGAAACTGTCTCCCCTGGGAGGTTGTGGACTCTCCTTCCTTGGAGGCTTTTAAGCAGAGGTTGGATGGCCAGGTGTCTTGGGGGCTTTAGCTGAGATTCCTGAATTGCACAGGGTTACACTAGATGACCCTTGGGGGTCCCTTTCAATTCTACAAGTCTATACCTAGGTTATCTATTCCGATTGCATTTCATATCCTCAGATGAACTTCATTTTTCAAAATAAAAAATTCCACACTAAAAAAACCAACTGCCACACGGCAGAGTGCCCTTGGTCACACAAAGTTGAAAAAAAATATGCTCTTGTCCTCAGAGCAGCTGTCTCCACACATTGTTTCCAGCACTTAATAATAAAGGTAGAGAGATATCTTGAAATGTGTGCCACATTTTGTTTGGATTACAGCTTCACGGCTGATTTGCATGAGTTCCCTTGAGAAATCTTTCCTTTCAAATTGATTGATATTAGCTGTGCATTAACAACAAGAGATGCTCATTGCAAGTTTCCAGTGACCAGGCTATTACACAAGAACCACAATAATCATGGAAAAAGCATGACCCTGGATCTACCTATTAGAAAACCAATATCCCTGTACTGCAAAAGGTAGAAATATGTTTAACAGGGACTCTTCACAGGCAATCCCTAGTCTCAATTAGAGATGCAATTAATGTGTTTTGTACATTTGTGTGTGTGTGTGTTTTATAAATGAATCAGTCTGTACCCTAGTCACATATTTTGAGGGGGGGGGGGAATGCTGATTTATTCCAGATTCCTTCAGTAGCAAATTATCCTTCAATTGCACGCAATCAGTACCCAATTGAGCTTCACATGGACATTTCCAAGTATGATTTATAGCCAAATAGAGTTTGTTAACATAAGATAATCAAGGCAATGGTGTACATGATTAAACACAAATGAAAGAATTGCCAAAACTTTTGTTTAGCTAAAATTAGCAAGCAGCAAATTAGATTTAGTCCAAGCATTTCTGAATATTTTAATTGATTAAAACAGAACTCCTTTGCCAAATCTATACAAATTATTTGCTTTGCATGGAAAACAAATAGAACGTTTACTTAGAAGTAGGGCACTCAGTTGCTTTAGTCACAAAGGTAGATAGCATTTTTCGGCAATCCTATGCCCAGTTCCCAGTGACCTGAGAATAATATCCACTGAACATACTGGGGCTTACCAGTGACGTAGTGCAGGTTGCCAGCAACCAGGGCAGGCTAAGTATTGTGTACCCTAAAAAGCAGTGGTAGTGGTGTCAGACACCTGCCAGCCCCGGAGGCAGCTCCTGGGTTTGTCTCATGCCTCTGTCCAAAGACCATACCAGGATGGGCTTCTGAAAGCCTGGAGGATGGCCAGAGCCTTGCCCTTCGCTTTGCCCAGAAAAGCAGAGAGATCTCCGGATGAGGGGAAAGGCTGCTGCGCCCTCCACTTCGGAGGTCAAAACTCCCTCCAGCAGTGCTTGTGGGAAGGTGGCCACCAGGTGCCACCTTGTTCCCAAGCTGGGGTGCCTGCCAAGGCCACTTGGCTGAGAGCCCCGGTCTAAGGAGGTCACTCCCCAAAATGGAACAGGCATGCCCGGCCCTCCCCTGCTGCCACCAGCTCTCCTCTCCTCCCTGCCCCCCCCCAGAAGCACCTTCACCTGCAGCCTCTTGAAGTTCTTGCTGGCCAGCTCCTTGAGGGCACAGAGCAACGAGGCAGGAGCAAGCATGGTGTTATCATCTCAGTTCACCAGCCCCTCTGAGCTGCCCCCACCAGCTTTGAGCGTGGAAGCTCCTCTCCTCTCCCTGCCCCTATTGCCCGCTGGATCTGGGCTTAGGAGGAGAGCGCTGCCACACGAGGCGCCTCACGGCCATCCTCCTGCCTGGCTTCCCTCGGCACGACTTAGGGCGGGGTGTTCCGTTGGGTCTTCCTTGCCTCTGGCCACCAGTGAGCCCAGTTCAGTCGTAGCCAAGCCTACCAGGCACTCCAGCCTTAAAGGAGGGCCACCAATTTCCTGGGAAATTTTTACACACATGCCCAACTGCACCCAGGGCCACCGCCCACTTGCCTCCTCCCTGGGGATTACTTCTGCACAGGTTGTTCCAGTAATTAATTAGAGTAAATCTAACATGTAATTCATGTTGTATAAACCTCCATTGAAAGAATCCAAAACCAGTATTGGGGTAAAATGTACACCAAGACAGCCAAACAACCTAGTTATGGTCAAAATAAAAAAATTCCTTCCTGTAGCACCTTAAAGACCAACTAAGTTAGTTCTTGGTATAAGCTTTCGTGTGCATGCACACTTCTTCAGATACACTGAAACAGAAGTTGCCAGATCCTTCTATATATAGAGAGAAGCAGTCAATGTACAAGTCCAGTGTGGTATTGCGTCCATCAGGAGGGGTCCATGTGGAGTCCCCTTTTGTGTAACACTTTTTCAGTGGTAGTTGGTGGTCAGTGTTCTGTTGGGAGGGTGGTTGTTGTTCTCCAGTGGGTTGAGAGGTGTTGTGTTGTGAAGTTGTTGTTTGTTCTGATTTGTCTTGTTGTTGTGTGTGTTGAAAATACTCCTTCAGGCGAAAACGGCGGAAAAATGCTTCCAAGTCCCCGTAGAACTGGATCATGTGTGGGGATTTGGCAGGGCAGAATGACAGACCACGTGAAAGGACTGATTCCTCAGCTGGGCTGAGTGCTTGCTGTGAGAGATTGACAATATTGTTGATCTTGTTTTGATTAGTAGCCTGTAGGTTGGAAAGGTTAGAGAGTTTCTTGTTTTTCTGTTTTTTCAGTAGCTCCAGTTGAGAGTGGTAAATGTTTTGTTTTTCCTTTTGGAACTCTTGCCAAGCTTGGTGGTTCCTGATAGAGTTGTCTAATACAAGGAGTTCCTCCTTTATTAGCTTCTGTTTAGAGTAGAGAACGCTGATCAGATGTTTGAGCAGCTTCTTAGAGAAAGTGTTGCATAGTTTTCTTGCATATTCAGTGGGATACGTGGATTGTAGAGGGTTCTTAATTCTAAGACCCTTGGGTATAATGTCCAGGTTCTTGCATTTAGTAAGAAAGAAGATATCAGTCTGTACCTGTGCAAGTTTCTTGGTGAGGTTGATGGACTTCCATTTCATGCGGCTCAATGTGGTGCCTTCCATGGTTCCAGTTACAGATGGGTAGCCGTGTTAATTCAATGTACAAGTCCAGTGTGGTATTGCGTCCATCAGGAGGGGTCCATGTGGAGTCCCTTTTTGTGTAACACTTTTTCAGTGGTAGTTGGTGGTCAGTGTTCTGTTGGGAGGGTGGTTGTTGTTCTCCAGTGGGTTGAGAGGTGTTGTGTTGTGAAGTTGTTGTTTGTTACGGCTACCCATCTGTAACTGGAACCTAGTTATGGGATATTGTTTGTATGGTTAAATTCACAAATATGATGAGAACAAGAGAAGGCAGAGGGTATTTATAAAATGTAAAGTACAAACCTACACAATAACATATTTTGTCTAACCACAGTTTTTTAAAAACAGAAATATATATATATATAGTGCCATTAACAGACAAGTCCCAGGCAAGCTGGCTATACAGACTCAGCCCAGCTCTAGATTTAGGTATAACAGGAAGTGATGTCTTTTGGAATGTTCATGCCATGGAGGGCTTCCCAATAATATAGGCATTTCAGCAGGCAATGCCCACATTCCTTTAATTTAAAAGGAAAGCATTGGCCACCATGTGGAGAGCATGTGGTCATATGCGTCTACACCCAGTGCTATTAGTCTACAAAAAGAGGGGCCTGCCAGAGCTCACCATGGACCTCTCCCGTCTCCTGTCAAAAAGGCAATGGTGCCCACCTGAGAGGTGCTGGAGCTGAACTCCTGCCTGAACCTTCAGTTTTATAATAATAAGGAATGCCCTCAGGCTGGAATTTCTGATCTGTGATTCTTACATGGAAGAAATGAGAATTCTCTTAAACAGAACAAGTGTCTAATCTTCAGAAGCAGCTTAGCACTGACCACTTTTGCTTTTTCATTAAAAGCTGCCAGACAGGTCACAATCTACATTTAACACAATCTGGGTTTAACCCTTACCATCCCCTTTCTTCCTGAAAATTTCTCCGACTGCTTCTATTTTCCCTAAAGGTGCTACTTACTGCATAAAAACAGTTTTGAAGGGCACATGGAAGCTGGGAAGCATTGTCCTGCAAGAAAATGTTGTGAGAAGTAAACTATTAAACCCCTGCCCTGAGCACCATGTTCCCAGTCTATCTGGAGCCCTGCATAGCTGCTTTTTCTCGAAAACAAAACATAAAAATAAAGTGCCCGGCACTGACACATTCTTTCCAAAATGAATTTGCATAATGTGTTGTCTGCTCCCAAATCAACTTGCCCATTCTTTGGACTAGAGCTACCCTTATGTTTCTGCCGCTTTAAGTGTAGGCCTCCTGATGGGAAGAAGGGAAGCCCAGATAAGCAATTCCTGCCATAGATACAATAGGAACTATTCTCTGAAGGTGGGTAGGCCTACTGCTTTTCTACATAAGGAGCTGAATCCAATCTACCGTATTTTTCGCCCCATAGGACACACTTTTTGCCCTCCAAAAATGAAGGGGAAATGTGTGTGCGTCCTATGGGGCGAATGCAGGCTTTTGCTGAAGCCTGGAGAGCGAGGGGGGTCGGTGCGCACCGACCCCTCTCGCTCTCCAGGCTTCAGGAAGCTCTCCGCAAGCCTGTTCTGGGGGCTGGGGTCGGGGGAAGCTCGGGCTTCCCCCGCCCCCAGCCCCACAAGCAAGCTCTAGGAGCGAAGGCAAGGGTGCGCAACCTCGCCATCGCTCCTGGACCCACAGCCCCGAGGCTAAAAACGAAGCCAGGACAGCGAGCGGGATCAATCTGTCATGGCTTCTTTGCTCTTTGGGGCTCGGGGGGGGGGGGAGAATAATTTTTTCCCCTCTTTATTCCCCCCCCCCAAAAAAATAAGTGTGCCCTATGGGCCGGTGCGCCCTATAGGGCGATAAATACGGTACATAATTCAACTACACCCAAAGAAGAACCATGGTACGATCGCCTTCTTGCACATAAGTGTGATGGAAGGGAGGCTAGACCAGTGCTGCTTCTTGTAGTCCTAACAGTGTGTCCGTAAATGACTGGAGGCCAATTCTGGATCCACACATCCTTCCACAGAGGGGACATAGGAATTACTGGTGCAGTCAATAATGTTAATCAAGTATAACATTTCCGTATGGCAATAAGGCATTGTAGGAAAGTGTTGGCAAACTTTATCTCACAGATCACTACCTGGGGCATATGCATCTCCCATACTGGTAGTTCAGAAATGACCTTACTTTATTGATTCATTTGAAGGAGGCTACTGAAAGTGTGCCCCAGAAGTGTTGAGGGCGACCCTCAACTACATATTTTGCAAATATTGTTCTGTGCACAGAGAAAAGAGGTAATCTAGAGGCTGAGGGATTGGGTCCTTGCACTAGCTTGACCATGAAGCTGCCGTTTGTAATAATCAGCAGACAGTTTCAATGGGTGGCCTTAAAGAAAATCACTATGTCACATCCCCAGCCAACCAAGATATGGGGATAATAATATTGATCTGTCTTTCAAGGCTATTCTAAGGCTTGGGATCACTAAGGCACTGTATACAAAGGCATTCAATTCTCTAAAAAGCAATTTCTATATGATAATTACTTAATATTTTGCATACATAGGCTTCCCCTTTCATTAAAATTGAAAGATTCGAAATGGAAAGATTACTTAATTCAGCTTTGAAGGTTACCCTATAGACATATCAAGAGTTGTAATGTAGTTAACATGTATAAATTGAACAAGTGGAGCCTGCAACAAAATGTTGCAGTGTGGAGTGGTCCAGCCATTCCATTCACCCCAGCTGAAAATTAATGAGAGATGTTAACTCAGGCTTCCAACCTGATCCTATGCATGTTTACTCTTATGTAAATCCCACTGACAGAGGGGATTCATATAAGTGTATAAAGAACTGAAACAAGATCCCATACTCAGAAATCCTCCAGAGTTCACCAAGGTCAGTTCCCAAAGGAATGCAAGCTTCATTCACAGTTTTAGTTTTCAGTCCTTTGAATATGTGATAGCGCTAATGCCAAACTTTTCTTCTATGAACATGAGAGCTAGAGACATTTTTTAAAAAGAAAAAGGCTAGTTAGAATCAAAGAGACTCCTACAAAGGACTTCATCCCAGTGGAACAATTTGCCAGGCTTGAACATAATCACAAAGTACAAATACCCTCTAGAAATTATATGTACCTTTCACAAACTGATCATTGTTCTTCCACAACAACTGTGAAACCCAGGCCCTTAATGTGCCTGTCCACATAGATGCAGATAAATAAAAACCTCATTTCCCCCCACCTTTCGTTAAGGGACAATGCAAAATAGTGAATTGGCAAAGACTACAGAATGAGGGTCGTGACTAGGTGAGAATATGAACTCAAATCTCACCAGTCTCTTTCTAAATGGCATTCTCTCCCCCAATTCACCCAATGCCCTTCAGAGCAACTTCCAAGTTTTGTTGTTGTTTTTTAACTATATTGTGGTTAAAGATGTAAAACATGAACATTTTAAAATAATTAGCCCAAGGCTTGATGAATCATTCTGTAAAAATAAATAAATAAATCCAGCATTAATTACTACTCTGCCTGAATTCACTCACTGAGCAATGAGACACTGCTTAAAAATGTAGCCACTCTAGAAACCCCAAACAAAAAACCAAACCTTGAACCTGTATGTTCAAAACATGGAAAACTGACGGGCAATCTGAAAACAGGTCAAAATAATAAAATCACTTACAAAACTGAAAGAGAAGTTTCCAATCCTTTCCTTGCACAGTCATTTCTGGCTGTAATTATAATTACATACAAGAACCACAGAAAAGCATTTAACCAGTTGCTATGTATCATTACATAGAGTCTGTCGGATGACACACTAATCTAATTACCGGTGTAGCTCACATCTGTGTAACTGAATTATCATGACTGCTCTTTTTTATTATTAGTTTGCACTTCTAGAAAGGTACAATATTATCTACAGAATTTCTTTCATTTATGATCATTGATACGGAATTTAATTATGTTCTCTGAGCTTGCTGTACTTAGGAAATTGGAAACTGTCTTCTCAAAATTAAAAAGGTACGTTGAAGAAATTAATGATCAGCTTACTCATCAGTGAACTTTTCAGCCATCATTTGCTTGAAGCTCAAACAAAGCCAACCAGCCACCCTCTTGCTCTCCTGATATTCATTCTACAAACATCTAATTCAAAAGGAGAAAATGCCAAGTGTGCCCTTTTGAAATCCTGGCTCTAGATTTTGACATTTACAATTTCAGCCCCGATACTTCAAGTCTACCTTCACATGTATGCTTTCTTTGTGCCATGAGAGAATATAAAATTGGGCAGATCAGTCTTATGGTCAGGATTAACCACCAGTGGCCCAACTAGTGATTTGCACAAGTTCAACTCACAAGTGAATGCACTTCTGGTCAGCAGATAGGAAATCTCTCACTTCTCTTTATTGTTAAAAGGGTTCTGCACAGCCTTGTGACGTTGCTTCCACAGGACAGTTCTTACTAACAGATTATAACCATTAACACGGACAGAAAAAAGTGACATCGCTTTAGCTTTCCACTTGTTCTAGCATTACCTATGGCAGGGGTAGGGCAGAACAAGCTATTCTAGTGCTACAGACTGAGAATGAATACATTTCATACAAAGTCTTCACCCTTGTCATCTTTGTCACAAAGATCCTTGTGAGATACATCAAATTAACCAACCCATGGGAGGCTTTGATTCTATAACATCATCCCTGGTTTTACCTTGGCAACTGCAATAATGCTAACAAAACTCATCTTCTGTAGCAAGCCTCTTGCGTACTTGTCCCCCCCCCCAACTGACTCCAAGTAAACACTCTGCATTTGCTCACCACCCTCCCCCCATCTCATCTCTCCCTTCAGCCCACTGACCTTATGCACGAACACTGGTGACACGGCATAAATAACAACAGCTACTTAACTTGTGCACTTTTTCCTAATGCCAACTGTGCTAATCTGATTAAAGAGGAATGAGAAGTCAGTTTTTAAGATCTGCGGATAACTGAGAAGACTTTTGTAGCTCGTGCATGCCCCTCCCCCGAAACCCTGATTTCTTCACTTTCTTGAGGAGGAGGGGATATCATTATCTTAGTACTTTAGCACCAACTCTTAGATTCCCTCAGACTCATGTACAGTGCAGCTGCAAAACCAAAAAATAATTCCTTCAATTGTCCCATGGCTAAATGCTTCCCAATATGCTTGTGAACAAATGAACAAGGCCTATTCAATGCTAGGCTCAATAGAAATGTTTTTGGAATGATTCCCTCAGGGGCATACTAGTGCAAAACATGAAACAGGAACTGGACAATCATATGGATTTGTTAGGATATAGTGTGTGCATACAGATCTTTCCTGAAAATATAAAGTATGTGGATGGTCAGCCCTTATGTTGCAACCTGCAGATGTAGAAAAGATCCCACGGGAAACCGACATTACGGCCTAATCCTAAGACTTACTACACTACCGACAAGACCTGTGACATGAGGTTTGCACTCTTAACAGGGTCTGTTCTGCCAGCACCTGGTCAACTTACATCTGAAGATGAAGATTCGAGGACAATGCCAAATCCTGAAACCTGTGACTCCAACTTTGAGGATGATTCAGCAGCTTCCACACTAGAACTTTCAGAGTTTGCTGATAGCTTTTTTTCATTCTCTGCAGTGCTGGGCTTTTTATTCACAGTAAGAGGTTCAATAGTCTTTGGAGGTATTTTTTTCTTTTTATTTCTCTTTCTTGAAAGTGTTGATTTCTGTGTGCAAACCAGAGGAACTGGGGGCGGTTGTCTGTTCTGAGCAGCAACTGAAGAAAGAAAAACCTGTGAGTACACTTCCAAACGTGTATCAAAGATGACAGTTACCACAGCCCAGACTCCTGACCAGTTCCCACCCTCTTATCAGAACCAGCTGCTTGAACCAACAGCTGTGGGCGGAGCACTCTCTGTGGAGCCGTCAGCTGGGGAAGCTGCTATGGGGAACATGGCATAACGCAAAAATCATGCTGACACTGAGATCATGCCCACACTCAACACCCTGTTGCTGCTGTTGTCTAATAACAACAGGAACATTCCTCAGTACTGTACCAGGAAATATGCAACTTGGCCACAACACTCTTATTTCATGGAAATCGCTTAGATGTTGCCTGCACATTTTGCCCCATAAGTTTCTTTCTAGGAGGGCTAGAGACTCACTTTTTTCAAAAAGGAAAGCTCAGAGTACCTGTGGGCACTGGGTTGGCAACCCCTGATCCATACCATCTGGGCAGCAGTCTTTCTTTAAGACCTATGCTTCCATGAAAAGGCACTTATCTGTCTGCAGACTGAAAATTATACCTTAATAGTTGAAAAGACAGACTATCATACCTGCTTGGATCTGCATTATCTTTCTCATGGTTTTAAGCTCCTGAAGAATGGCTTGCAATGCTGGCTGGCAATTACAAGTGCAACAATTTGAGCCAGAGGACGTATTAGCCACCGGAATTTCTCCTGAAGAAAAAAGGGAAATGAAAACAGTGATGCCGGGCAAGAATGTCTTCACAGGGTTTTAATGCTGTCTGATACATGCTGTTAGGAAATTGAAACCTAAAATTAAAATCTCCACTGTGAGGTGGCGGCGGCAGGGGTGTGCTTTGCCATTCCCCTCCCCACACAAATAACGTTCCATGGTATAGTGAAGTCTGCACAAAACAGCAAACACAATGTAAGCTCACAGCAGGCCTCCTTATTGTCAAACTAGTTCATGGTGGATAACAAGAGCACTGAAGCTCATTACAGAAACAGTTGCTCTATCATGCGCGGAACAACCCAGAAAGGCCCTTCCTCCATATGACAATACCCTTAGAAAGAATGAGATGGCTGTGTAATAAGTTATTTAATAAAGAACTAACAAGTCTAAAATGGATTGAACGCCGCTTGTTGCTTCACAGTATTAAAAATTAAAAGAACAGAGTCCTCCATCATCAATTTCCATGAACAGAGAAGTTCTATGAAGGCCGAAAATATCCACAGCTTTCCCTTTCATTGTGACGGTGAACTCCTACTTCCCAGTTTCTTTTCAAGTATTGCTGTTGAAGGTTGTCAACCATCCTACTCCTGCACTTCATACTGTCTCCAGGATGCGTTTGTTAAATTTATATTTGCTATATAACCTGCTTCCCAACTCAAGCCTGAAAGCTTCCTGCACTTGATTTCAGGAGGCCCAGGAAGACAGAAGGCAGCCTTGCACTGAGTCAGGCCATAGGCCTCCCTAGTTCAGTCCTGTCTACACGGACCGGCAGAGGCTTTCCAGGGATTCAGCCCAAACTGGAGGTGCCAGGGATTGAACCTGGAACCTTTAAAACAGAAAGGATGTGCGTTCCCATGGCTCCTGGCTGCTGAGAAACGGAGACCTTGCCACCCTGGGCTCAGGTATCAATTTCTGTATTTAAAAACAAGGGTCTTTTCAGATGTTTCCAGCACAACTAATGTCAGTTGCTACATGAAGTCCAGGTAAAATGACTGTGGAGAAAGTGTTTCCATGATGGGGTCAATATAACAGGTCAGTGGCAGGGACCTAATCATGCCAGGCAGGGGCCCTACTTAGGTCTGTGAGGCCGTTTCCCCCAAACCATGCCCACTTGCCCCACACCTAACAGCATTATGTGACATCAAGAGTGGGGCAAGTAAAGATGTGTCTGGGATTGGCTACCCTAGAGAGCTGCACATTGGGAACTTCCAACGGAAGTGGATGGGGCTGCTGACAGCACACGTTAAAGCTCTCAGCATTGAACAGCTGACAGCAATGAGCAAAAGCCCCTCTGACTGCTTGCAGGCACAGTGTGGCTCCAAACCACCTGCCATGGGGCCTTCCAAGGGGCTTGCTCTCAGCGCTGATCAGCTGATCGATGCTGAAAGCACACCCCTTGTTATTACATATGAACGGTGGCACAGGAATATTTTAATAAACAAAGCCCTTTTTCAATAACACAAAGGGTTGCACAATAAAAGAATGGAAAAACCAAAAACAGCCTAAATGTATATTTCAGCAGGAAAGAAGCATTTGTCATCCGCCTCTTTCCTACGCCCCCTCTCCCTGAGAGGTTCGGAAGGTGACAACATGAGAACGGGCCTTTTCTGTGGTGGTTCCCCGTCTGTGGAACGCTCTCCCCAGAGAGGCTCGCTGGGCACCATCATTATATGTCTTTAGGTGGCAGGTGAAAACATTCAGCTTTACCCAAACATTTGGCCATTAAATAATTTGTGGCCTGTTAAATTGAGGGACTGTTATTATTATGCTGCATGAATTATGTTTTCAATGTTGTACAGTGCCCTGAGATCTTTGGATAAAGGGTGGTATATTGATCAAATAGATAAATAAATAAAACAAAACTAGTCCCAGATACCTTAGGAAGGATCTTCAGAGCCAAAGCTACCTTTCACAAGGCAACGGAAAGAAAAGTATGCAGCTAAGCATGCATCTATCTAGCAAGGAGTTCCACAAGACTGGAAAAAAGAAGGCCTTGTTTGAACATGCAGGTTGTCAGAGAGAAAACACCAGGATAACCACAAATCCTCAACAGGTCACTGAACTTGTATGAGCCTGTTTTAGTATATAGCCTCCTGCTCAAGAACTATAATTCCATTGGCTTTGCACGTTACTAGTTCCCAGTTCATTCTGCAGCAGAGTCTTTATATTTCCTAACTGTCTGTACAGCAAGGTTTAATCAAACAATATAAAACAAATATTATTAGGGCTATGAAACAGAGCACTATAAGGAAAAAAACCCTGTCTTTTTCAGCTATTCTGCCTATTAAAAAGAATATTTTAAAACGGAGTCTGTCTGTGTTGTGTGTCTTAGAGAACTAAGCTTAGCAAATAAATATTATTTTATGAATTTGTCCCTTTCCTTTTCCAAGTTTTTAATATTCTGGTGAATATCGTGATAAAATTTTGACAAAGCAAACCTTGGAATAAATTCATGCTCATCTTTTCTGCTACAAATATAATGCATTACTAATGAGGTCTGCAGGTACTGAAGCCCCATTTGAAAACCAAAAGTTCTGCTTTCCTACTGAGGCATGGGGGATTTACATTATAATTCCCATTAGCATTGATAGAAATTACCCATGTAAATCTACCCTGTGTACAGTAAATGGAAAAAAGAGACCACCCAATATTTCAAATCAAAAGCAGGGCTCTGCTAACTTCATGCATATTTATGGAGATTTTTTTAAAGAACCCAAAAAGCATTTCCATCATTTTTCTTCAAATCAACAAGAGTAAAACAGAACACTTTACAGAATGTTCTTATTCAATGTTCAAAGCATCACCTAAAGAATAAAAGCACTTTTGTCTGTTTATTAAATTTAACAATTTTTTAAAAATTCATTTCTCACTTTTTAAGACTACTTGTAGTGACAAATCTTAAGAACCACCTCTTGCTTTGCTCCTCCCTCTATATTATGGAAGGAAGCCAATGTGAAATATTTTGGCTTGCACAGCAGCCCAACAGCAGGAGCAATTAAAAAAAAATATTAAAGGCTATGTTTTTCTATCTTCGCAGATGCCTTTCAGACAGAAAAGTCAATATGTGAGTACCACAACTGTATTCCCAATATTCATATGGAAAATATCATAGCAAGCCTAGTAGCACCTTTAAAAACAAAAGAAGCCAAAAGCAGCTGCCAGTTTCTCTGGCTCAATTAACAAAAGCCATCTCCATGAAACAGATTGCCCACAGCCTGGACCAGGGCTCCTCAAACTTCTTTGGCCTGTTGCTCCCTTTTAAGAAACAAAATTACTCCGTGCCCCCCTGGAAATCTACCTTCTTTTAAGTGAACAAACAGAAATATGAATTCTTTTATGTATCTCTATTTCTACCTATGTCCTACAACATAGTAAAGAAATATGTTGTTGTAAATAAGACCCCTTATTCATTCCACAACAAATGAAACACATACGAACAGTTTTTAAAAAACTAAACAAGGAAGTTGACTAGGCATTATAAACCCATGAAGCGGACCGAGTGAAGCCGGCCGGTTCAGTCTGATCCACCCCAGGGATGGAGCTGGCGCCTCAGTCCACCTGCCATTGGCCAGTGGGAAACACTGGCCTAGAAATTACTGGAACAAGGACCGGTCCTATTGTTGGGCATCATGAGGCAGGAGATTTTTGGTGCTATTAAGGGTGGTCAAGTTGTCAGTAATAAGCTTATTTTTTATAAAGAAGATGCCATCTGCTTTGCATGGAATGGCTCACGAAGAAGAAGAAGAAGAAGAAGAAGAAGAAGAAGAAGAGGAGGAGGAGTTTGGATTTGATATCCCGCCTTTCACTCCCCTTCAGGAGTCTCAAAGCGGCTCACATTCTCCTTTCCCTTCCTCCCCCACAACAAACACTCTGTGAGGTGAGTGGGGCTGAGAGACTTCACAGAAGTGTGACTGGCCCAAGGTCACCCAGCAGCTGCAGGTGGAGGAGCGGAGACACGAACCCGGTTCACCAGATTACGAGACTACCGCTCTTAACCACTACACCACACTGGCTCCACCACTACACCACACTAGGTTGTTCTATGTGTTCAGATATCAACAACAGGACCCAGTTGGATGCGCCATTCTCAAGATTACAACCACTGGGCAGAACAGGAACAATCAAAAGCCTTAGTAAAATAAAAATCTGTATGAAGATGAAACATATGCAAAAGCCATATAGTTTTAACTCACGTTTGGTCTTATTTCACACCACTTAGAGACGACTGTGATTAAGTGGTATACAAATTGTTAGAATAAAGTAAATACATAAATAACCCCAGATATCTCGGATTGCAGTTGTTTATTACCATGGAATGAGTTGTGTAGGCAATACCTAATTCAAGATTGGCACAGAATCATAGAATTGTAGAGTTGGAAGAGATCCCAAGGTTATCTAGTCCAAGCCCCTGTAATGCAGGAATCTCAGCTAAAGCATCCCTCCTAGATGGCCATCCAACCTCTGCTTAAAATCCTCCAAGGAAGGTTTCACAGCACACTAACCTGTAGTACTCACTAGAACACATATTGGCCCCTGAAGGGAAGTGATATGATTTGCCTTAAGGGACTCTGTCTATGCCAAGGGCCAATTCAGGAATGAATTCAATAACCAAGCAGACTCAGGGAGACACAAGGGGCCTCAACTGGCCTGCTGACTTCAAACCTTGCCTCATGGACCTTGCGGTCTTGTTGTAAAGCAGCCTTTGCCACCCTGGTGCCTGCAGCTGCTTTGCACTACAACTCCCATCATCCCCAGCTACTTGCTCCTTTCCACATTAATGTGTTATACATTTGATGCTAGCCATGCTGAGCCCAGTTTTGGCCGGGGAGGGTGGGGTATAAATTATTATTATTATTATTATTATTATTATTATTATTATTATTATTATTTATCTCCCTTCTATTCTTTTATCTTCTCTATCCTGTGAAGACACTTCTGCCCAATAACAGGACTTGCCCAGTCAGTTAAAGCATGCCACAAACACGTTTGATCCTTTGTACAGACTCTGCCCCTCAGGTCTCAATTCAAAGACCATAGCATCTCTTTCTCTCTCTCTCTCCAGGAAAGGAGGAATGCTGCACAATAACTGGGTTGCTCTTTGCCCCTGTTCCTGGGTACAGTGTGCGTACTCAGCGCTGGAGAGGAGCAGTTCTCTGTCTTCAGAGGAAAAGGCTCATTAAATGGCGAGTCACTGCCACAGCGGAAGAAGATAGCCTTGGTGGTGCTAGCCACTTTTTTGGACTCAAGTCCCAGTATGAGAGCACCAGCTATCCTGAAGGAATGCATCCGATCCCACACAAAGACAAGAAACAATTGGAAACCTAAACACTTTGAGCACATGGAACTCTTCTCTTGCTCCACCACATTAAGAAAGCAGCCATATGACTGGAAACACAATACAGTGGTGCCTTGCAAGACGAAATTAATTCGTTCCGCGAGCTTTGTCGTCTTGCGATTTTTTTCGTCTTGCGAAGCACAGTGTCAGGAAAGTTTTGGAAAAGCTTCAAAAATCACCAAAGTCTTTAAAAACCTCAAAAAAGGCTACCACACCGCGTTCTATGAGTTGCTCCTCGAAGTCAAGTCGCAACTGTATTAACAGTGTTAAGAAAAAGGAAACAAACTTGCAAGACGTTTCCATCTTGCGAAGCAAGCCCATAGGGAAAATCGTCTTGCGAAGCAGCTCAAAAAACAAAAAACCCTTTCGTCTTGCAAGTTTTTTGTCTTGCGAGGCATTCGTCTTGCGAGGTACCACTGTACAGGCACCCCCACTTACATGTGTTCTGCTTGCATGAAACCGTGTACACAAGCGGTGCTGGGAAACAATTAAACAATTCAATTCAAGCACAGAAATGGTGGGAGAGAGAACCCACCCGCGAGGAGACCTTACCTGGAGCCCAAAGAGGATGTCAGTGAGGGCGGAGGAAGCCCCAAAGAGACTGGAGGCACAGTAGGGCTTTGTTTATGCTGCTCAGCTTCCCCGCCTAACAGCTGATATGTGGGGTAGTGCAGCAGCAGCAGCAGCCTCTTTCCCACATGTCCTCCAGCCTCCTGCTGGTCCCAGAGGTTCAATTCTAGTTGTGGGTATTTTTGGATACAGCAGTTTTGGTATAGATTGGCAAAGAGGGTGTTTAAAGGGTATCCCCACTTTACTTATGCACGTGAGGCCCCAGGATGTAACCCCTGTGTAAGTGGGGGCTATACCTGTACTGCATTTTCCACATTTCTAAGCAAACAAACACAATACAGTTAAGAAAAAAAATAGTTGTACTATGCTATAGTACTATCCTTCCTGTGTTCAATCTGAGCCAATGCACTAACAGAAATGAAACTGAGCACAAAAGGGGCAGTATTGTTTCCTCTTCTGCACAACTGAAAATTAATACACTGATATAATAGATGCAAGTGATGAATGTTTGCATCTATTACGAGTGATGAATACATCAGTGTCTTTGTCTATATACATGCAACCAACGCTGCAAGCGGAATTATTAATAAGAGAGTCAAAAACAATTAATTTTGTAAGGTGGATTTTGTGGGTGCACATTCACATTTCCCATCTATAATTGCAATAATCAATACAGACCTCAAAGCCAAGCCAACTTCTTTCTATGGTATAAATTAATTTTGACCAAGTAAAAGAAGGCTATATCTAGTTATGAAATGGAAATATTATTACTAAGTGCCAGAAGCAAAACACACCTTCCAATTAATCAACTAAAACAGTGGTGGTAACCAACAAGCCATGCGCCAAGTCCAGCAACGAGAGCATGCCATTCTATGCACATGAAAGCACCTTCTTGTGCGTATCATATTTTCCCCTGTAGTCCACTGAACCCCACAGGCAGAAGTGTGGCATGGAGGAGGCAGGCCCCCAATTATGTGCCACAAATGCCTTTACTTGTGCCATAGGTTGGCCATTCATGAACTAAAGAAGGGGTGGGGAACCTGGACTTGATCATTTCAGGCCAGGCTGTCTGGGGCTGATAGGAGTTGGACTTCACCAGCATCTGGAAGGTCATAGATTCCCTACCTATGGAATAATCTATCATTACGATATAGTGTTTGTAGCCTTAATATAAAATGCATTTTCAGTGTACCTAAAAAACCATTTAAAAGAGGTTTAAGATCAGCTTTGGGTTCAAACATAAAAACCTTAACTTTTTACAGCTGACAATCGTACAACTTTCTCTGAATTTGTATCTGCTTTTTATGCAGAAGGTCCCAGATTCAATCCCTGGAGTCTCTAGCCAGGGCTGGGACAGAAGACTGCCTGGAACCCCGGAGAGTTACTGTCAGTCAGGATAGACAATACCAAGATGAGCCAGTATAAGGAAGATTCTTATGTTTCTAACATAATGGCCAAATTATTTTATCCAAGTAACTCAGCATTCATTTTTTAAAGAGAACAAAACAATTAAGCAGTGATTTAAATGTATAAATGTGGATCCTACCATTTGCACCTACGGTTCTTGCTTGATTTTGGAAGGTCTTGGACCGCGTTCCATATTGCCCCGAATAGTGGCTTATCTGGGGGGATAATTCATTCCAAGTACCACTCTGAGTTGGATGGAGGTTTGCCTGGGTTTCTGCAGGGGGATTCAGACGCTGAGCCCAGGCCAAATCTAAGTCCTGGGGTTCTTCCTTCAGTTTTTCTCCTTCTTTGCCAACTCTCTGATATATTCTTCCAGTGCTGTCATTCAGTAATCTTCTCATCCCTGTAATTTGTTTTTTAATTTCCCGGCTTTCATCTCCTAGAGAAAACAGAGACACAGTTATCACAGTAAATTAGCAAAAATGGTAATGATACATGATACATATTACTACGTTTCAGAGAACTTTGAGGATGTCTACTTTCTGAAATGCATGCCAATTGGCATTGCACACACACATATGTATGCAGACAACTATTTTGTTGCCATACATACTATGCAGATGTGATACTAAATACATGATTACCTACAACGTAGAGAGTATATGTTTGAGTCTGCATAAGAGTTAAAAAATATATGAACAGAACCATTTAAGTTAGTTCAAATTATCAAGTACAGTGTTACCTCGGGTTAAGAACTTAATTCGTTCTGGAAGTCTGTTCTTAACCTGAAACAGTTCTTAACCTGAAGGACCACTTTAGCTAATGGGGCCTCCTGCTGCCGCCACGCCGCCAGAGCATGATTTCTGTTCTCATCCTGAAGCAAAGTTCTTAACCCGAAGTACTATTTCTGGGTTAGCGGAGTCTGTAACCTGAAGTGTATGTAACCTGAGGTACCACTGTATTGCTTCAATGCCACAGCTGTTGGGATGTACAGTAAGTGATAATAAAACAGTTTAATAAAACCTGCTTAAAATGTCATAGTTCATAAAAAGTAGTCTATTCTCATTACAAGAAACAAATGTAAATCACCTTTCTGGAGAGTCATTAAGGCTACTGCAAATGTAACAACGTGGAGTAAGAAGAACAGACCCACAGGAGCCACACACTCTCCAAAATTGTGGGGCATTCAAGGGTTTTAATCAGGGTTAGCAAGTCAGATATAACACTGAACCTGGGCACAGGATTTATGAACATGAGGGGAAACAGTAGGCTCGTCCTTTAACACCACTTAATTTTACAACTGTACTGGCCCTTGGAAGTACCAGCAAAACACAGAGGACTAAAACCAATCCCTTCTACTCACCTACTCTGAAATCAAAGAGAGGTTATTTGCACTGAGCCTGGCCTAGACTCTGAAAGAGTTACTTGTTTGCACAATTAACCACTTACTGATTTACTGTATCAAGCTTGAGAACTTAGCCCCTCATAGGATCAATCCATAGCAGCGAGTTGTTAGTTCAAAGGAATTTTATAATGATGGAGAAGATGGAATAACAACAAAATTAATAATAAAAGAAAATGTTAGATTTTATTTAATACCTGCCTATTTAATATACACAGACTAACGTATAGCCAGTCTCTGATGCATAGCAATTCAGAATGTGAAAAGGAAAAATATATATGAAAAATGCCACTGTTTCTAATGACAACTCTGCACATTTAAAAACAATTATGTACTCGGCATCATCTGAGTATTAATTTTATTTATGACTGTGCTTATTTCACACTGAATGTGTGCATGTTTGGAGCAGAATGTTGCCATTTTGCCCACTGAGGCATGCAAATACATTTCATTAGCAGTAGGAAAAGTCTGTAGCAAACCTATCAAGCATTTTAAGCATGAGTGGAAATGGATATTGAAAACAGACAGCATTCACATAAGATGAATTTTCTACGCTGAAGTCACTTCCTTGCAGGACACATGCATTTTTCTCCACATACTTGGACTAAACAAACAAAATGCCAAAAGTCTAAGCTTCTGCTTTCACAGCTTCTCAGAGTGGCTGCTCAGCCTCCCGAACCTGATAGAAGTGCTGGGGAAGATCTAGGGAGACAAGAGTCTACTGCGATCTGCAGAAATCCACCATCATAAGCAGCATAAACACTGTTGAAGCAGAAATGAGCAGCCCTTCTGAGTCATATCTGGACCCTTTAATATATTGTACTCCCTTTATTAATCTGCCCCCGTTACAATACTCTTTTTGTGGAGAGTACTGAACATGGACGGAGCTCTTAGCTAGATTGGACTCTATGGGGCTTTCCCTGGAAGATTCTGTGTGGGTGACAACAATAATACTCAGAATCTGTATAGCTCTTTCAACTATTCAAAGCACTTCACATACACTGTCTTCTGCAACAACCCTGGAAGGTCGGTCAGTAGCGTTATACCTGAGGATGAGAGACAATGGCTTGCCTAAGGCCACCTAGGCCGCTCATAGCTGAGGCAAGAACACCAGGGACTTCCTAGGTGGTGGCTCAGTTTCTTAGTGACTACGCTACACCGGCATGGAGCTGGAGGAGGTCTGCTCCTGGCAAATGAAACTGTGGCTTTGAGCTACATACTTGATGGCTCTGCCCTCTATTTGTGGCTGTTGTTGTTTATTGTATTTTAATGTTTGTTGTGAGCTGCCCTAAACATTTTATTGGAAAGGTTATATATTTTAAAACCTGCATCTGGAGGCCGATCTGGTATTAATGAGGGCAAACAAGCTGAAGTTTAATGCAGATTAGATGTGGAGGCGCTGTTTGTTGAGATTTCTGCTCATCTGGATGAAGGTATGTATACAACCCATTTTGATTAGACAAATTCATGGAGCAGAGGGCTGTCAGTAACTACCAGCCACCATGGCTATGCTCTACCTCCAAAGCTGGAGACACAGCAATGCTTCCAAACACCAGTTGTTGGAAGCCACAGGAAGGGAGAGTGTTCTTGCGCTCTCATCTGCCCACTGGTTTCCCACAAGCATGAGGTTGGCCACTGTAAGAAGAGGATGCTGGACTAGATGGCCCACTGGCTGGATCCAGCTTGCTCTTTCCATGTCCTTATCTGCTTAGGAAGGGCAGAATAGTTATATTATCATAATCAGCATCACCACTGAACTAATGTGTGTTGTGCACAGCCCTTATGCAAACCTATATATGTCTGTCTATACAGGTTGAATATCATCTCAATGGTCACTTACACTGCCCATCTTAACTGGATTTGGCTTCAGTTTTAGTTGCCTCTAGCACTGTTTAGATTAGAACATTCACTACTTCGCCTGTTGTAAATGAAAAGAAGAAATATGGTTGGGGGTCATCAGCAAACTCTGTATGACCATTTCCAATGCTTGCATGTAGATGTTAAATAGCATGGGAGATAAAAATGAACTCTGTAGGACTGTAAATAAAATAGATGTGAAAGTGTTGGGCAAAAATCCCCCCACCTTTGCCCTCTGGAACTAACCCATGAAAGAGGAGTAGCAACCAGAGCACAGTATCTCCAACTCCCATCCATGCCAGGCTATCCAGAAGGATAATACAGTCCATGGTACTGAAAGCTGTTGAGAGCTCAAAGATAATAAAAAGGGTCACAATCCTTCTATCTCTCCAGTACAACCAAGGAAGTCTCAGTCCTAAAAACATTGTTATCTAGGAATGTCCTGAAATGTGGTACCTCTGCACCCTTTTAGATGCTTTGGCCAAGATTACCAATGTCCAATAGTTGGACAAATCTGAAAGGTGCTAGGAAGAGTTGTCCAACAACTTCCTTCAAGGCAGCATGGGCCATCCCTTCTCACAAGGTGGCATTAACCTCCCCTTTAGCTAGATGTTATCAGCCAAGGTGGCCAAGGGTCAAGCACACTAAAGGTAGGTCAAACCTTTCCAAGCACTATGTCACCCTCAGGCTGCAATAATTAAAAATGAGCTAAGCAATTGCAGCAAAATGGTGCTAAAAGAACTTCTGGTATTTGTACTGCTGTCAACCAGAAGTACAGGTCAAAGCAGAAGACAATGATTTTTACCTGGAAAATGCTTGGCAAATAATTAACAGTGGGCTGTTCCAGGAGTTCCAATTCATCTCCCAGTTATCCAAATGTGTGAGCCTACTCAGTTATCTGGGAAAAGGCTCAACTGGATGACACAGAGCAGACACTGTGTCAGAGAAGACTTCTATTCTCCATCAGCCTTCAAATGGGTCTAGTCAGATTCATTCTGCATGTTCTTCCACTTGGATTCAAGTTGTCTTTGCAACTGTTTCATCACCACAAGCTCCCCAGAATACCAAGGGTCAGATCAATACAATATTATGTATAGTAGCAATTTTGTCTGTTAACAGAGCCACTTCAGCATTCCACAGATCAAAGAGAGCACAGCAGAACTGCCAGCCCTTTTGGCTGGAAAGTATAGTGGTGGAACTATAAGGAAACCACCTTGCTCCATCAGTTTCCAAAGGCAAACCAATCTAAATGGGCTCCTATCCCTACAAGGAATCAAAAGCACCAACAGCTTAAACCACCTGCAGGTATAGGGCGGTATGCAAATTGAATAAATAAATAAATAAAAATTAAATAAACAGCTTAAACTCAGTGGCCTATGCTGCTAAAGTCTTTCTTACAGAGCTCCATAGGAGAGCTGGTGAGATAGACCAAACTAATGTACAAACTAATGTACAGAACATGTTTTAACACTGTGAAGTAGTGCCTAGTATTGTAAGGTAGTTCCCAACACATCTGGTAACGCCTTTGTCAGGGAACCCTCCCATGCACTATTTACTCTGACAGGTAAATGCTTCCTTGTATCTATTATTCAGCAAGAAGAGCCTTATTTCCAAAATGTCACCTTAAGCAGAACAGAACTACAATACAATTCAGTGCCAGAACAACGGTTTTGCATGCACCAGGCCCCAGGTTTAATCTCCAGCATCTCCAGAGTCAGCTGGGGAAAACTTCTGCC
Source organism: Podarcis vaucheri (assembly GCF_965113315.1). NCBI lineage: Eukaryota > Metazoa > Chordata > Lepidosauria > Squamata > Lacertidae > Podarcis > Podarcis vaucheri. Next base: position 3,340,566 of record NC_138748.1, read on the forward strand.
TGAAGACCTGGAAAGCCACTGCCAGTCAGTGTAGGCAATACTGAGCTAAATGGACCAATGACTTGACTCAGTCAAATGGACCAATGGCCTGACTCCTATGTTCCTTCCAACGAGTGTTCTGTGTAGTTAGAATCATTGCTCTATTTATTTCTCATTAGGGGAATTGAACATGGTTACTCTGACCCTGATTAATTTTGTTGATCTTTCCCTATTTTGGAGAAGTATACTGTGTAATTGGATACCAGTGTTGTCTTCTCTTCCACCAAGGATATCAGAACATTGCTGATCTCCTTGAATAATATTTGCAGGCCAGTTCATAGCATTTCAAGGCCTGAAGATGTTCAACATGCACATAAGCCTCAGTACAGGCTTCCTTCCACAAGTAGGAAATTTAGCAATAAAAAACACAATATTCATCTTTTTAATAGTATCATTGACACAGCAATTTACCAATAATTAAGTCAAAAGAAATAAATAAAAATTAAAAAATTGTCCCATAGCACCTTAGAGTGTCCCATAGCACCTTAGAGTGAAGAATATGAAAGCTTATACCCACAACAAACTTAGTTGGTCTCTAAGGTGCTACGGGACAATTTTTTGATTTTTATTTATTTCTTTCGACTGCATCAGACCAACATGGCTACCTATCTGAACCAATAATTAAGGACAGTGAACTTTTTTACATTGGGGTCCGCATGATATGCCTACTACATACAGTGGTACCTCAGGTTAAGAACTTAATTCATTCCGGAGGTCCGTTCTTAACCTGAAACTGTTCTTAACCTGAAGCACCACTTTAGCTAATGCGGCCTCCTGCTGCAGCCACCCCACCGGAGCACGATTTCTGTTCTCATCCTGAAGCAAAGTTCTTAACCTGAAGCACTACTTCTGGGTTAGCGGAGTCTGTAACCTGAAGTGTATGTAACCTGAGGTACCACTGTAATTTGGAATTTGGCCCCAAGATTTAAGAAAATATCGCTAGTGTGTTTGACCCAACACTTACATAAGCAATTGTAGCTATTAAAAGAGAAGATGAAAGTAAATTTAATAATCGAATCATAGAATCATAGAGTTGGAAGAGACCACAAGGGCCATCAAGTCCAACCCCCTGCCAAGCAGGAAACACCATCAGAGCACTCCTGACATATGGTTGTCAAGCCTCTGCTTAAAGACCTCCAAAGTAGGAGACTCCACCACACTCCTTGGCAGCAAATTCCACTGTCAAACAGCTCTTACTGTCAGGAAGTTCTTCCTAATGTTTAGGTGGAATCTTCTTTCTTGTAGTTTGGATCCATTGCTCCATGTCCGCTTCTCTGGAGCAGCAGAAAACAACCTACTACTGCTAATTTTTTTCTGATTGACT